>NC_044322.1:32181663-32843860 GCF_007399415.2 Gopherus evgoodei | reverse complement strand
CCTGTTCAGCACTTTCCAATACTACAAAAGACATGAAAAATGCAAGTTAATCATGACTGAGTTCTCTTACTGCAGACAACAGTACTTGTTTTATCCATGTTTAAAAGATCAAACCCTCTTTTCAGTCAAAGATTTCCAAATTCCCTAACACATCTGAGAAAAATCCTATCCTGCATGAAGTAATCCCCCCAAGAGTTTAAAGGTGGGATATTCAAAAGTGCTCAGCATTTCATTGATTTCAATAGCAGTGAGTCAGGTCAGTGAGGAGAGCTTTTGAAAATCCCACCTTAAATTAATGAATGGAACAAGCCCAGTTCTTCTTGTCTCAAATGATTTTTTCAAAGCCACAGGAAGATTAGTATTTTCAAAGCCAAGAACAGATCAGTATTAAACAAATTCAATTGCCTGAGTCCTTGGTAAACTGAATGCTTTTTAATTAGATGCCCAGTGCTGATGAGTAAGTTTGGTATAAATTAAAAAAAAAAACTTTCTAGTCTAAAAATCCATCCCATAGATCCACAGTTTGCCATCCTTACTGTCTTCCCTTCATGCCTAGTTTTACCTACTGCAGATACACGAGACGCCTATGCAGAGAGGCACAAATCAGTGGAAAAGATGTTATTTCTGTCACATCAGAAAATGGATGATGTTTATTCATTTTGTCTGCTGGATGCTGGTGCAATACGCTAAGAGTTGCTCACTGTACCGTTACTGAGTAGCTGCACTCCGATTTTAGCTTGGAAACAAAAGACTTCTATATTCCATCCACAGAACAGCAGCTTTTCCAAGTAAGAAAAACCCTTTAAAAATGTTACACTGTACTTTTATGAACAATTCAATTTGACTGGTCCTCGTTTTATTTGTGTAACTTGCAGCTGTAAACAAGGATCACCAGTTAAGGTTCTCTGTTGGCCATCGTTACAAGGAGAATTATCTGTCTGCCCCACACAAACCTGATTGCTCCTTTTTTTTTTTAAACAATTGTACGACATATCAGACAGTTTTTCAGACATAAGGAAGACTGAACTCCAATTTGCCCAACCGCTTATACGTGGAGGAAAATCACTATAGCAACCAAGGAACACATCAAGACAGAGTCATTCAAAAGCATTCTATACTGGGAGCTGCACCTTCGCATTCCTTACTTTCAACTGCCTCTGTGATTTTTAATTTACTTGATGGGATCAGGGCAAGACATATAACATATTGTAAAAATCTGCTAGTGCTTGCAGGCTGTTTACCAGTAGACCAAGGGAGGGTGACAGAGATTTACTGAGAAAAACTGCACTCCAGCCAACTCCAGCAGGTGTTAAGTAGAGTAAGTATGTAATTATATTTTAGTATCTGAAATAACAACAATAAAAGGAAGTGACATCTTGGCAGCCTCACCAAGACCAAGTTGTGAGCAGAGCTGGTTGAAAAGTGGAGATGTTTTCTATGAAAATCCTTTTCCCATTTTTGCCAAAAATGTCAAATTTTAGGAAATTCTTCAAAATGTTCTTGCTCGTGTTGAGCCAGGAAATGAAACTGAAGCAAACAGAACCCAAGACTATGCATGTGTAATAAGAATCAGAAAGTGAGAGCAAGAAACAACTCTTCCTTCTGGTTGGCTTATCAAATTCACACTTACCACTAAATTATCTGATAACTGAGTGCCCAGATCAAATGAGCTTTTCATATGAGTTTGTCCAACAAAAGAAGGGGAGGAACTAATGAAAACAAAGAAAGCTCTGGAAAGGTTATATTAATCCCTCCAAGAGAATGCTCTTTGCAATATTTATAAGTCCTCTGTTGGTGCTGCACAATAAGAGTGAAGGGTCAGGTGCATACATAAATCTGACCATATGGACAGTCTCAATTCAGGAACAGCGTCTGTCCAGTTTTAAGTCCTCAGAGAAGCCTTCCCAAAGCAAAAGGGCAGTTAAAAGGCAGAATGTGGAAAGTTGCAGATCCAAGCAGATCCCTTATGTACAATGAATATATATTGTCTTTAGCTGGCTGGACCACGGTTGGAATGTGGAATAGCCTCACACTTTCACAAGCAGAGGGTACTTTCTACCCCTCACCCCCCCAAAATCTGCCAGAGTTTCAGCATTGCTAAATGGTCATTAAATGGGTGGAGCCTCTTACCTTAGAACACAAGGTGCAGAACTACAAAAACTGTGATCAGCAGAGACATTTAAGATGGAGTCCCCTTGCTTTAAGTAGGATGGACTGCTGGCAGGGCATTCTCCATGAGAAACCTTTGGATCTGGCATTTGCTACCCCTTTGGGTCGCCAGAGGCAAATTGCCTTTCCAAACACGCCACAAAGTCCATTTTCTCTCACTGGCAGAATCATGGGAAGGGACTGAACAGATGAGTTGATCAAGTGGACAAGGAATGTCTGAAGGAAGGGTTTAAAATCAAATATATATACAGAGAAAGATTGATTGTGCTTTTTAATCTCTCAAGCACTGCAAGACTTCAGTTTATTAAATGAAGTGTCACTGCGCAGCATCATAACTAATTTCTTCATAGGAATCTTTCTAACTTAGCCCTACATATAATAACTTAGTCTCAATGTCAGCATGAGTTACTATCATTCACATGCAATGCCAAGTTTTTGAAAACTTTTCCAAGGCTAACCCACCATCCCTCCTCCAGGTGGAAGACAGATTGCTTCACAGTGAGGAAAGGTAATTTTAGAGTTCAGCCATTTCTGAGTTGTGTGTAAGAAGCGCTTTTAAAGGATATTTTCTACTTGAGCTTTTTTAAAGTGATCAATTTTTTAAAACCTATTTTGATAGAATAAGCTTTAAATAGCATGCCCTGAAAATTTTGATATTTAATTAAAACAAACCATATATACAACAACCACATCATCAAAGGAATGGGTCAGGATTTTAAACAGATTATAAAAATAACCCACAAACAATACATCAGCAGAAAAGGAACAGATTAAAAACCACACAGAACCCAATACGCAAATTACAACAACTTCATCCTTATCTGAAAACTTGTCCTATAACAACCCTTAATATTTGTCTTGTTTAGCCTCATCAGGACATGAATTAGTGTCTTGAGCTCCTGTAGCACCTAGAGGCTCTGTCATATATATGTACAGCATCTAGCACAATCAGAGACAGCCCCTATCCTGAGGGCCCCACAGTCTGAGGAGACAAGACAGACAAAGGTGGAGAAAGCAAGTATCGTACTTTTCATTTTACAGACTGAGAAGAGACATCGAGCAATTATGTGATTTGTACATGGTGTCACAAAGAAGTCTGGGGCAGAGCCAGAATGGACTAGAGCTCCTGAGTCCCAGTCCAGTGTGTTAACCACAAGGCCATCCTTCCTTTCCACAAGCCCACTCTAATGCTATACTTCTAATACACACTCTGAACCTACCTCAGTAATTAATGGAGAGAATCTCTCATGCCACAGACTCTGCACTTACACAGACATGTTTTATCATATGTGATAGACCCAGGCCAGTTGGGTACAGCAGAATAGCAGAAGGCAGATATCTGGCCACTGGATTAACAGTTTTCTGTTCCCTGACTGACCAGAGCAGGGGCTGCTCCAGACTAATGAGAACACCTGATTAATTAACCTGCAAAGAGTCAGGTGAGGCCATTCAGTTAATGTGACCACCTGATTCTAATTAAGGCCCTGCTGATACTATAAAAAGGGCTCACTCCAGTCAGACAGGAGAGAGCCAGAAAGCCAGAGGAGAGGAAGTGTGGCTGAAGACACCCTCAAACCATCATTAAGGGAGCCCTAAGGGAAGGGAGAAGCAGGAGAGTTGTGGGGAAGTGGCCCAGGGAAATGTAGCAACTCTGGCAGTGAAAGGTTGGCCACCAACAGCTGCTACCATTAGGGTCCCTGGGCCGGAACCCAGAGTAGAGAGCGGGCCCGGGTTCCCCCCAACCCACCACTACAGGAACATCTCCTGGGAGGAGAAGTCAGGCCCCTGTCAGGACAGGAGGCTGAACAGAGACTGTGGGAGTTCTCTCACCAACTTCCTTGCAAGCCTATGATGAAAAGGGCTCAGTAGACTGTAACCCTGGCCCTAGAGAGAGAAGGGCTACGTGGAGGGTCACAGTGAGCCACTGAGGCTAGCATAAACCGCCCAGAAGCGCAGGACCCATGGGAGCAAGGTCAGAGCTCTGCCACACATATCATCTGCTCTTTCTAGAGCCTATTCTTGTTCTCCAGCTCTCTCCCCAAGTCTTCTTTACAATGGCTGCCACTCTGGGAAGTTCATAGGGATGGAGTAGTTTCCATTTTGCTTCAAATGAACTCCCTCAGCAAGAGGCAGCTTCAAAATACCTTTATCACTCTCAGTTTCTACCCAGTCTCCTTACACTAAAGCAGTGGTTCTCAATCTGCGGCCCAATCAGCACACAGCTGCGGCCCATGTGACATCCTTAGGGCCATACAGGTAATATATATATTGTGTGGATGCAGCCCCCATAACAGAGAGAGCTGCATGTGTGGCCCACAATGGTAAATAGTCTGAGAAGCACTATCCTAGAGCCTAACTGGAAAAATGATTGCACTAGGAGGCAGTTCTTTCACCTTGGCAAACAGTAGATATCAACTTTAGAAAGCTCCTGTTCTGCCACGCTTAATTCTATCACAGATGTCTAGCATTGTGCACAGTTTCTAGGTGTTGTCTCACTAGTGTTATTTAAACCAAGATATTATCACCTCCCTAGCCTGGAGGATACATCTGCAGCTCCAAATTTCATTGCAGTTTTGCAATGATATTACGCTACATGCTGGTATCTAGTTTGCTGCTCGCTATCACCCTAGGTCTCTTTAACGAAGCTAATTGAAATTTTTCAACTAAAAAACATGCTAATACTGGAAAATTATTTGACAAAAAACTTCCAAGAAAAATGTCAATTTAGATTAATGTTTTTGATTTTATGATGGGGGAGATTCAAAATGAGATGTTTCATTTTGAAATATCAATTCAAAAATGAAATATTTCATTTTGAAACATACTTCAAAACTGTCCACTTTTTCCACTTCAACATTTCCAAACTGAAACTTTTCAGAATTTTTCATTTTGCAGAAACTTTTAGCTATTTTGACTTTTCAATCCAAATCAGAATGGAAAGTAATTTCAAAATGTTAGACTTCCCCATGAAAGGGAAAAACTGTTTCCCAAACAGATATTTATTTGGCTCTCACTGGTACAGCATCTGAGTGCCTCCCAAGACTCACTCTCTCCATTCACTGCCTTTAGGAGTATCATAAAATGAAGTAGAGAGATGGCAGTTTCCTTCTGGCCATCCACAGGAATTTATTTTAATTTCAAGTGTGCCCATCACCATGCTCACAATGGGCAATGCTAACCCTCCCTAATTAGTTACTAACAGGAAGAGAATAAGAAACAATGGGGAAGTGGTTATATGAGTCAAAATGAAGGCATTGTTTATCTGATTTGGACTGGACTAAAACAGGAGCTTTATTAATAGCATATTAAAAACAGAGAGCTAGCTGTGTGCATACAATTCTAAATCATCAGCCTCATTCCCCAGGGGACTTATATACAGTCAGTGACAGACAGGGTGTAGTGCTGCTGGAGTAGTCCAGAGTGTTCCTCCGGCACCTGAAATCCAGGACAGAGCAGCCCACTGGGATTCCACCTGGTGCATGGGGTTGCAACGCCATTCCCTTTCGACCCGGCCACCCTTCCGTCAGGACAGGGAACAGCCTGGTCAAATTTGAGCAAGTGTCATTGCAACCTGGCATGCAGGGTTGAAGTTTCACTCAGGTTTGGCCTAGCTGTTCTTTCATCACCCCTGGCCACCCCTCTGCCTCCACCAAACTGGACTGGCACTGTGACCCCATGTGCAAGGCTGCAATGCCACTCACCACTCAAATTTGGCCTATGCTGTGTGTGTTAGCTGGGTGATGGAAGCTAATGAAGCTTCTGGGTGGTTACGGTTGAGAGGAATCCCCCTAACCTGGGACAGAAGCAGAGTGCTGAGCCAGGGATGTGCTGGTGAATGGCCAGGAAAGTCCCAGGGGTAGTGGGTAAGCAGCAGAGGGGAGAGTTGTCGATGGGCTAAGGAGTGAATGAGGAGTGCTGAGGGCCTTGGGATGAGGGACTGGAGGGCAGGGGGGCTGCAGTAAACAAGATGTATGTTATGGCTGCTGGGATGTGTCAGCAGGCTGTCAGGGTAAGTGGGCTGGTGGAAAACTATTGTCACCCTAGTCTGATTAGCCAGTCAAATCAGGTTTATATGGAGCAGCTCAAAAGAAGCTGGAACAAACCAGTGAATCTTGCCCTCATATGAAATTTGCAGAGAATTATGAATGTTGTAAAGACAGTATTTTACATGTGCTGCCAATGGACTCTTTGACTAACGATGTGTGTGCTCTGACCATGCTTTGCTACCTAGCTTAAAGTTTGGAAAATAAAAGCTGAGTTATGTGTGTTTCATGTTGAGACGTGCGTGTATTTATTACAAATGCATGAAGGCTCACAATTGCTGTTGTGCAGATTTTCAATTAGATAAAATTTCTTGGTAAAACATTAGCCTCCAAAATCTAAACTACCTTGTGTCACTGTAAGACAAAGCACCCATATTCAAACCCTATCGCACGTGACAGAATTACTAACTTGAGATCACTTCTCAAGGCTCCTACACTATAAAATTTAGCACTACATCACTGCTGAGAGAAATAGTGACAGAAACTCATTTAAACAAAAGAGTGAGGGCAGTGAAATTGGCTTAGGTACCAGACCATTACGGATGCTCAACCTTAAGTAACAATACTGAAATCTGCAGTACCAAAGGGATTCTCTGCCATTAACGGATCATTCTTTAGTTGTCCATTTGTGAGTGTCTTCAACTTTCCTCTGAAACATCAGGTACTGGTGACATGCCACTGGATTAGATGGATCACTGATCCGATTCAATAGGCCAGTCCCTATATTCTGTACAACTGAAAATGAAGTTCTAACACAATCTAGCATTTTGACAGTTTTAATTAAATGGTAGTGGCAAAGTGGCTGAAAAGCAACCAATAATAAGCTATGTTCCACAAGTTACATAGAAGATAAGGGCCAAAATACAGCAAAATTGTTCTACAGGGAAATGAGTTATCATTAGACATAGTTTTGGAGAAGGGTTACCTCAGGAAGTGCTTCATTGTGGTGGCTTTGACGTTCCAGACATGCAATCCTCCTCAACCAATCACAGATAAAGTTGTTCTTGAAGAAATAACTGATGCTGTAGAAAAAATTATATCTCTGTTACTAAATAGGTCTAACAGTGTTTCAACATTCAGTTGTTAATGTCTTTTTTCTACATACTTCCTGCAATTATTTTAAGAATTCTAATTCCAACAAAAATAGTAAGTTTATGTTCAAGTCCTCAGCCTGAAATCTTACCTATACTACTTTGCTCTATGCCTTTCTTTTTCAGATTACAGATTTTCTTAGATAAAGCCCAGGACTAAGAGCAAGAATGCCTCCCAACAAAAACTCTTCCACAGACTTCCTTGGAACTTGTGAAGTTGCAACATTGTCCCCATTTGTAACTGCAAAAAAACATGCACCTAACCTCACAAGGGCATTGTAAGCCTCTCTTCTTGAGCATCTGTAGCAGTATTTGAAGATCCTCGGATTAAAAGCACTAAATAAGTGCAAAGTATTATGACTGGATCCTGATTTGAGACATACATGAGAGACAAGACAGTAACTACCCTTCCAGGCACCAAGATCCTTGAGGTGATATGTTTGCTGTCTTGCAATTTACTTCCTCACATTTTACTCAGCATCTCCACTAGACTCTTCTAAGACAGGCAAGCCTAGTTAAGTTCCATTGTGATTACCAGTTAGCTGAAAGCAGTGGGTGGAATTCAGATAAGAAGTCAGTTTCTGGGAAGCAAGCCTGTACACTACAGATTTCTGGGACTCTCCCCAGCAACCTCCTTTCTCCATAAGCTTCTAAAATGTAGCATTGTTTTCACCCTGAAATAATGCTTCCAATAAGATGTAGAATTCAACTATTAATTTTACACACCAAAATACTCAAAAGGATCAACAAAACATCTTTTATTTACCACCTTTCATCCAGGAGGATCCAAAAGCCCTTTACAGACTTCAAATATAGGGACCATTCGTCCATTACGGAAAGGGAACTGCCAACAGGGAGGCACATTCTGTGCCAGTAATAAACTACACCACAGTTTTTAAAAGGCAGAGGAAGCAAAAATGTCTAAAAAAATCTAATTATCTACGTGCCAGATTTTCAAAAGAACTCAGTTCACATTTAGGCTTCTGATTAAAGGCCAGATTTTCACACAATTGGGCACCCAATATTTTGAAGAGTTCAGCATCCTTTTGAAAATCTTGCAGCTTTTGGGGGGGCTCAAAGGGAAGATGACCCCTGGAAAATCTGACCCCATGTACTTTTGCAGGACCAAATGATACTGCTAATCTGATGCAAACTTCCCCCTCCCCCACTCGCCTTCTTCCACCTAGTGAGCATTTTCCTTTCCTCTTTCTGACATCTCTGAATATTATACTGTCACCTGCTGCTAAGAAAAGATCAAGTGCTCCATTTATAAAAACATAGCTATCCAGTTGGATCACATCATGCTGTTCGCTAAAAATATATAATCCCTAAACTGTGAAAGCTTCAGTCCATTTAGATTGTTTTTGACTGGCTGAACCATGCTGCTGTCCCCCGAATACAGCTGTAATTGCTACTGCCTGCTGTGACACCTGCTTGAAAGGGTGGACAGAGGCTAACAACAAACTCTGGTTCAGGCAGGCTTCTAAAGCTCCCTAGGGAAGCTTTTGATGTTCCTTAGACAATATCAAGTGCAGGTGAAATGGGAAAGGAGGGCCAAGACTGGAGGGGACGTAAATTGCCCTCCCTCCACAGTTTTCTGTCTAAAGATATAATCTGTACAGCATTCTCATTGCTGGGTCTTAGCATGAGATAAATGAAACAGCCTTTAGTCTTAAAATATTCCGACCCATAATGACAGTAGGAGCAGGAACAGGACACAATCTAGGCCCTCTACTGGCTGTCATACATCACCCCATGCTAAGCATATATGTTGCCCTCTGAGCATCCCTAATCAGTTCCTTCTTGAACTTGGTCAGTGAAGGAGCTTCCTGTTGGAGACTGCTCTCTGTTACCAGAGCTCCAGAAGGGAGACCAAATGCACTTATGGTTCTGCACCCAAAAATTCAGAGCTGCAGTGCTAGGAATCCTTAGTATTACGGGTTTGTGAAACCTTCTGTCTTCATGGGCCTCAAGGTCAGATTCTGCAGAAAAAGTAGAGCTGGTCTGAAGTTTTTGAAAAGTTTATAATTAAAAATTGGTCTGTTTCAAAAAGTGGTTTTAAAAAGGTCAATACTGGTTTGGGGTTTTTCTTCCTTTTTTCATATCAAAGTTACTATTTTAAAAGCAAATACCTCAACAACATGTGTTTATGAAAAAAACTGTTTTGGCAAATGAAAAAAATGTTGATAATTAGGGCATTACCAAATTCAGGGTACATTTTGGTCAAATTTCATGGTTATAGGATTTTAAAAATAGTTAGTTGAAATCATGAAATTATTTAAATATGAAATGTCATGGTGTTGTAACTGTAGGGGTCCTGACCAAAAAAGGAGCTGGGGAGGGTCACAAGGTTACTGTGTATGGGAGGGGGGTGTCACAGTATTGCTACTCTTACTTCTGTGCTACTGCTGGCAGCGGTGCTGCCTTCAGACCTGAGCAGCTGGAGAGCAGTGGCTGCTGGCCGAGAGCCTTGTTCTGACGGTAGAGCCACTGCCAGCAGCAGAAGTAAGGGTGGCAACCATGGCATGGTAAGGTATTGCCACCCTTACTTCTACACTGCTGCTGGCAGGGCACTGCCTTCAGAGCTGGGCACCTAGCCAACATCGCCACTCTCTGGCCGCTGAGCTTTGAAGGCATAGCAGAAGTAAGGGTGGCAATACCGCGACCACCCTAAAATAACCTTGTGACCTCCCTGCAACTTCCTTTTGGACAGGATGCCCAATTTGAGAAACGTTGGTCTTCCCTAAGAAATCTGTGTAGTATAGTACAAAAAGCACACAAGACCACCAGATTTTACAGTCCATGACACATTTTTCATGACTGTAAATTTGGTAGGGCCCTATTGATAATGCTTTAGATCAGTGTTTCTCAAACTGGGGTCTGCAGACCCTTGGGCGTTCCTGGGGGTCCCTGGGTCCCACTGATCAACTTCTCTCCCTCCCTCCCAGAGCCTTCTGTACACTAAAAGTCTGGTGGCGCAGTGGGGCTAAGGCAGGCTTCCTACCTACCCTGGCTCTGCACCATTCCCTGAAGTGGCTGGCACGTCCCTGTGGTCCCTGGGGCTGGGGTGGGCAGGGGGTCTCCGTGCGCTGCCCCCACCCCAAGCACCAACTCTGCAGATCCCACTGGCCAGGAACTATGGCCAATGGGAGCTGCAGGGGTGATGCCTGTGGCTAGGGGCAGTGAGCAGATACCACCTGGCCCCACCACCCAACCCCCTGCTGAAGCCTGGTGAAAGTGAGAGAGAGAGAGTGAGCAAGTGGAGGTGGGGCCTCAGAGAAGAGACGGGGCCAGTCCTGAGCAGGGGGGCTTGGGGAGCCCCAATTTTTTTTTAAATCAAAATGGGGGTCCTTGGGTTGCTAAAGTTTCAGAACTGTTACTTTAGATAAAAATGTCTAAAAAAATTTTAAAATTTTTTAAAAATCAGTCCATTTCAAATCATTTGAAACTTAAACGGCTTTGAAATTACTCACAAAACTAGCTTTTTTCTTTTTAAACAAGTTCTAGAAAAACAGAGGACAAAGGTTAGGACTGAAATTCTAGCGCCCATTGACATCAATGGCAAACTCTCACTGACTTCACTGCGTTCAAGATTTCACCCTAGGAACTTAAAAAAGCCAGTCCCCAAATGCATAGATCTGGCCAAGTATAGGAAGCCTTTGGTGTGAATGAGATGGCAGCAAAGATAACTGCCTCAAGAATGCACATCTATTGCCAGACTTCACCTAAATGGCCAAAGAGAGCAGAGCTGGTAGAGGGGTCTCTTGGTCCTGAGTCCCATCTCCCATGTAGGTGTAGAAACTTACTGTGATTGGTGGGTAGTATCCATACTCAGCATGGGATGGCCAGTCAGGGACCCAGACTAGTATCTTCTGTGAGGTTTGCTTGGAGCATTCGATTAGCACAATGCTGAACAAGTTGCCAGTCAATAAGCACTTTAATTGCCTTCACACTGATTTTGGGTAACAACTGACATAAACATCTAAGTCTTACCAAAAAGAGATGCAACCGGACAACGCAGGACAGCCCTTTGAGGCAAAAGGAAGATAATGCAGCAGCATCAATCTAGAAATTCAGGGAAACTCCAACATGATCCATACTGATTGAGCAGAAATCCTTCCTATGGTAAAAAGCTCTCCTACCATTGCATCCAGACAGCTTTTGTGGTAATGACAACTTTACCCTGATGCTACAAGAGGAAGACAAGCTGAAAAGGGGTATGTGAGAGAAAACTATCCTTGTGTTAACATTTCATGGAGCCAAATGACTGCAACAGGACCCAGGATATACCTTACTCCAGTAAAGTGAGCCAGTATACAACAGTTCAGCAGAAGGATGGCACAGAGGAATGTTATTTTTGTGAAGCACCGAGAGCCTCTGATGGAAAGTGTTATGTAAGTGTTAACTATTTATCACAGTCCCTCTGAGGATTGCATGACCCCAGACACAGCTAAAGAGCAATCCAATGAACTTCTGATGAGTCTGCAGTTGAGCTGACTCAGAAATGAGAAACAGTTATTTCTGAAATTCTATGGCCTATTGATTTGGCTGCTGCTTGGTGCTCAGTGAACTGTTCTGCATGCTGAGGAAACCAGAACAATTCTGTGTGTATGTATGTGACCTTGCTGGGAGCCCTGACTGTGTGCACAATGCACAACAAAGCACATTTTATGGATTACATTTTAGAGCAAGCTCTGTCTGTTTTAACAGGGTCTGAAAGAGTTCTAGATGCCTATGGAGAGTAGGAAGTTTCCCCAACCAAGTGCTTTCAACTTCTGCAGCCAGTAAGCTTTAATTTTATTTGAGAAGTTTGTAGATTGTAAAGCAAACATGGCAAATGTGAACCTGTTATAAACTGATTCAGGGGCAACTTCCCAAGGCTGCAAACAGGCTCAGTGCTTCTGCTGCTCCTGATCATTTCTCCCAACCTACAGCAATCACCATAGTCTTGTCAGTTTTCAATGTCCCTATTCACAACCCTCTGACTAACCAAGAACTGATGCGAATTAGGTCAATTTCACTCTTCTGCTGCTTGAGATGGCTCTGAGCAGCACCAGGGGCAGACATTGAAGCTAGTCATGGAAGAAGAAAACCTGAACAAGGAAGCTATGACCTGAGATGGGTACTGGGAACATTTACAGAGAGTAGCAGAAACAGCCCATCCTAACAGCAGCTAGGCAACTGAGGCCTCAGTGAGGCTTGAGGGGGCTAAGGGCAGAGACAGAATGCTTGGTCTCCACTGCAGAAGAAAGAAGGTTTTGGAGACCAGGAAAGAGATTCCAATCTATCACTCAACTAACAGGCAGAGACTGATATGAAATACAAAATCAAGCAGGGTCCAGGAACAGCACCCTGGTAGGAAATCACACACCAGACCCTTTTCCCAACAACTGGGAAAGGGGTGTGTGGAAAGAAAGGGCTGTTTCTCATCAGGGTGTTATCTCTGGGCAGTGACTATTCCCACTCCCACACCCTTCTTATGCTGTTAAGTATCTGGTAAAATTTCCAAGCTACTTGTAAGAGTTAGTGTGTGTGTGTGTGGGAAGTATAGTGTTGACAAATAGATTTTTGGTGTAAATAGAGTCAGGAATGAGGCAAAAAACACAATATGGCAGGGGGAAGAGAATGCTGTAAGTGAATAAAGGAAGATAAAAGGAATACAAGATACACAACATGATCTACTGAAGAAAAGAAGAAGTGGAGTAAAGTCAGGAAGAGTAAGAAACTATAATTAAAGCAAGAGACAATCAGCAGTAAATGACTTTTTAAAAAAAGTTCATTAAATAGAAAGTTGATTGAAAGCATTACCATTATATTACTCAAAATCCAACTGTACACAAACACAACCATTACACTGCAAAGGATACGTAGGTGAAGATATTTTCAGCCCATGAGGTAGATAGGTTCTGGGCAAAATTTTCAAGCTCCATCTTTTTATCACTTTACATAGTTGTATTTTCAACATTAGTTTCATTGTCTTTTTTTTTTTTAATTGAAAAGGAAAAAAATGGAGCAGTCACAGAAGCCCAAGTTTCCCGAAAATTTATGACAGGAAATATGATGAGAATTCAGTAAGGATGTACAGTCCATGCCATCTTAGAGATTGTGATCTACATGCTGAAGCTGATAGCAATAACCTTGGCAGGAGAAAGATCTTACGGTTGCATTGCAGCGAACGATGTTGTGATCCTGTACCTTTGTCATACTATGGAATGAGTCCTCTTGGACTGTGTATACAAACCAAATAATTTCTCCATAGAACATAGTAACACCAATGTAGAAGTTCCAGACATCACAAGAATAGGAGGGTAGAGTTTCTTATGAGCACCAACATCACTTGTGAAAGAGGCTTTTACAATACTTTTACAATAGCTTATGTGATAATGTACGTGACATGAGCTATGTTCCATCAGTTGCTCTTGTGGTGAGGAAACTCTGCAAGATGAAACTCAGGAATCCCCTCTCTTTCATTTGGATTTCCCCCACAGAAATGATCAGATGCCTCTTAGTTTGTACGTTTCAGTTTCATTCTGCTTACTTTGATTTTTTTCCTTCTCTTTTTCATAGGAAGCAGCAATAGCTGTGCCCATGCAATCTGTATGTAATACAATGAATGTTTCAGTGCTACCTTTCCCCTTCTGCACAATACAAAACTGAATAAGGTTTTTCATTTTATTTTTATCCAGTGCCGGGCATGGTACAAACACAGTGATAGTTCTTGCCCCCAAGAACCCGGAATCTACACAGATAAGACAGGCAACAGGTGGAAGAAGAAACATGGCCACCTCACAAAGGCCCCTGCAGTTTTGACCAGGGTGCCCTTGCGGAATGGCTTCCATACACAGTAGATGCGTGGGAGGCTTGTTGTGAAGTCACTGTTTCCTTTTTAGCTCAAGCCCAGGGTTTAAAGGATATGAGGGTGAGCATAACTCCATATCTGCTGCTAGAAGCAAAGGGAGAGCTTCCCTTCTCCTCCCTGGCTTAGGCAAGCTGTGCTCCCCTCTCCTGTTTGGCTGGTGCGATGAGAGTTCTCCTCATTGCCTCCCCCGCACCAGCTCTCCTCATGTTTTCTCACTGTTGCCTGTGCCAGGGACTATCAAATCCCAAGAAATTAACAATGGGGGAAAATCTGCCCAAAGAAATAATGCTCTCAGTTATCTTCCAAAGAACAGAACCTGTTTCATCGCACACATCCAGCTCACCAATGTTATCGATACCTGCAGGAAACAGGGTAACTGAACAATGTCAGTTATCAGCAGGGCTGTAGTTTTGTCAAGGTACATTTGGGGGAAAAGCTGACCTGTTTAGTATGATGATCACCACGTCAGAGTCATGGAAACTGAGGAGAACTTCCAAGAACTACAGGCACTGGTTTGTACCCAAAGTGTTTCCATTCTTAGCATGTGCCAGTCCTCCTTGTTGGCATACTGATCATAAAGGATAGTTGACATAGAAGTTGCCACACTACAGATGGATGTACTCTCATGACCTGAAACACTGTAGAGGAGGGTGAGAATCTTTTTCCATCATATTTGCATGGTAACCAATACCAAGCCCACTGAAGTCAGTGCAAAGACTTCCATTAATGTCTTTGTATTTTGGAAATGGCCCATAAAGCAACCTGTTCCTGGTTCATGCACCAGCAGAGCGGCATCATGAACATAGAATGACCTGGATCCTATATGTGTTCTTTTTTTCCTCTAAACTGAATGACTTCAGACACAGACACATACTATTGGCTGTAATTAGAGACTTGTTTACATGCATTATGTAAGAGGTAAATGGTATCACTATTTATTTTAGGTTTTAAATTTCACAGGCATGCTATGTTTTCCCCAGTTGATGTCTTCCTTCCCCAATCACCTCCATAAAAGCATTAATTGTGAATGAACAATGAATTAATGAAGAGCCAGCATCATCCAAGGGATTTTGGTCTGGGCTATGAGCCAGGAGTTCCTGAGTTCTAATCCTGCCTCTTGCACAAATTTGTTCTGCAGCCTTGGGCAAGTCATTTAATCTCTGCACCACAGTCTCACCAGATATAGCTGACAGATAATAATTACAATTACCTACCTCACAGGGCTGTTGTGAGGATCAACCAATAACAGTAAAGGACTTTGTAAGTATTGTAGCGCTTGGGGGCAAAGGGGAGAGATTATAGCTATAAGACTACACGTGCAATTCATTCTGGGTGCAGAACCATGATTCCAGCACCCCTGTACCTGCTAGGCCCCCTCCAAGACAGGCCCAATCCTCCAACCACCTCTAACAAGTCACAATTTCCCTCTTGTCATACATCAAGTCTGCAAACCATCTTCTGAACCTCTCAGCTCCTCTTCACCTCCCGACACTACAAACTTTCTTCTCAGACCCTCATCAACCTACAACTCTCAGTGTTACCCTCACCAGCATCAGTGATCCCCACTCTCCATCTTATTTCACCTAAGTCCAATCATCCACCTTCATTTTATTCACTCATTTTGAATCCCCCCAAATCACCTGGTTTCCTTCCCAGCACTCTAGCAAGCTCATCCAGATTAGGACTCTCCTTCCTTCCATAAACTCCTGAGAAATGTTCTGCTCTCCCTGGGCTTGTGGTCTTATGAAGATCTACACCATCAAGCAACAAAGACTACTGAGGAGTATCAGACAAACCTTCTTCTCAATGAGGCTTAGCAGACATTCATGAATGGTACAGACTAACTCTCCCAAAGACCCAGTGGCATTTAGAACCAGTAGGCCTTGCTCTCCAGCCAGCCCAGATTTTTCTCTTTGCAATTTTCTGCTAGTGCTGCAAGTGGCCCATGGAGCAAATAAAGCTCCCTTTGGTCTGGTTTTGTGCATCTTATACCTCCTCTATATAATAAAGCAGGATCAGTGCTAATAATGATTGCAGCTGGGCCAGTGCTGATCACAGTTCAGCTCTGAATACAAACCTACTCTGAGCAGGATTAGAATACAAGGTACTTAATTTGCCAGCAGCCACCTGAAACCTTGTGTACCTTAGTGCTTCCACTACTGAGCTACACCTGCTAGCAACAATGGGAATTTTAAAAGAAAAGAAAAGCTAGTGCAGCACAGCCTTGAAGTGCCATAGCAGTATGGTTTAGCATTCTGGCTGTGTTAGCAGTACTAGTCTCATTGGCTTACGATTCTGTGGCAAGGTCAGTAGAAAAAGATCTTTTGTCACTTAACAAAATGCTTTGCTGCATAGAACTAAGGACAGTATCTATCTACTAAAACTTTGTGCAACACCTGTCCTGTGGGCTCTGACTCCCAAAGGGTTAAGAGGCACTTTCTACACTGCTGATATGATAACAAATAAATAATAATATATGGAGATATACCTATCTCATGGAACTGGAAGGGACCCTGAAAGGTCACTGAGTCCAGCCCCCTGCGTTCACTAGCAGGACCAACTACTCATTTTGCCCCAGATCCTTAAGTGGCCCCCTCAAGGACTGAACTCACAATCCTGGGTTTAGCAGGCCAATGCTCAAACCACTGAGCTATCCCTCTCCCTTTATATAACTTCATATACAGGCCTATTCCCTGAAATGCACCAAAGCTAGCAGGAAAATTAGCAGTGTTTTGTGGGAAATCTGTAGCATTCATTGATATTCAATGGTTTCCTGAAGTTTTTTCTACAAATGGCTATTTGTCTTAATGTGAAATACATCATCTCTGAAAAACAATGCCTATCAGTTTCAGGCAAGAATCTAGGTAGGCAATAAATAATCTATTCCAAAAGTGAAACTGACAACCACACTTAACATTTCTAGCAACAGCTTTCACCAACTCTAAAAACTAAGACATTAAATTCAAATATGTGGCACTGCATCTGGATTCTCCATGCTTGGCTTAGAAATGTGACTATCCCAAATATATTTTAAAGGTAACCACAGAAAGATGCTATTGTCTACTGTCATCACTGCTCCTAAAATCTAATTTATTTATCACCATGTAACAGGATGAAAAGCATGCAATACATCCTCACAGAAATTACTACTGGTAGGCATCAGTGCTCAATTAAGCAAGATGAGCAGCACATGTACATTGAACCATTTCAACTATTCATGGCTGGACAAGTACACAAAATAATTCTTTCACTGTGTAACCAGATGTTTGAAACAGGAGATGACAATAAGCCAGCAGCAGTGCATGTGGGAAATATATGCTGTAGTACAGAAAGGAAATTTAACTTTATTTCCTCTATTTTATTTCTGTTACTTCAGTTTTCTACTCTCCAAAAATGTACACCCAATTTAAAAGTGATCTCTTGGTTTACAACCACAAAAGCATGGAGATAAATAATTTCTCTCAAGCATTTTCTAAAATGGCTCCTTTGTTTCAAATGCCTTTGTCACCAGAACTGTTTGTTATCTGAATGTTGAGCTGCTGGGACTCGACAGTAACAGTACTTCTCATCAATTATTGAATACACAGTGGCCTCTTTCCTCTAATACTTTTTTTTAAAAAGGCAGGAGGGGGCAAGGAAAAGGGTAGAGGTTGGTGGGGGATATAAACTTGAAGATTACAATTATGGTGATTTCAGAGCAAACTTTAAAATGAATGGGGTTTGCATGAGATAAGCACCCCAAGGGGCCTGATTCTGATCTCACAGCTTCCATTGACTTCAGTGGAGTTATTCACAATGGTGCAATTGAGATCAAATCTGGCTTCAGGTGTTTCTCTCTGCTTTCCACCATATTGGCAACTCCACTTATATTAGGATGGTTGTCAAACCATCTGCATGACACAAACACTGCAGAGCTGCAGAGCAAGACACCTGGATATCTGCCCAGAATTTCCTATCCTCCCTCTCAGTGCTTTAGGATGTTTTGTTTGTGTGCTTAAGTGCAAGAGTCAACCTAATTTCTCTAACACATAAAATCCCACTGAAATCCAAAAGTCCAAAACGTAAAGGGACAAACTTTAACTCCAATGATTTTAATGACAGTTACTCAGCTAAATTCCAAAAGAAAAGGAGACGTTTCATGCCAGCTCTGGGGATTACAAATGTGTGTCACTGGGCTACACACAGTCACTATAAAAACGTAAAGCATTCTGCCAAGGATAAAAATAAAAGCCTCTTTTCTCCAGCACTTACCTTCGCTGGCTACTCCCTCTCCTGACAGTGACCTGGGAAAGGCGATATGGCCGTGAGCAGCTGCTCGAGCACGAAGGCAGGTTGTAACCACAGTCATCAGATAATCAGCTCAAAGAAACTGCTCCACACACTAGTGTTTACAGCCCTGCCATAAGCCTACAGCGATCACCGCAGCATCCCCCCATTCCCGGCCCACGGAGCGGGCAGGGAAGCCGCTGCCCTTCTGGCTACGATGCGGATGGCACCGGGGTGCTGCCAGGCGAGACCCCGCACCCTCTGCGCCCCAGGAGCTCGCGCCTCTCCAGGACCAGATACACCGTCGCTAGGCGACCTGCACGGAGCCCAGGTCCAGCCACTGAGAGCAAAGAGCGGGAGGCGGCTGCTACCAGGCTACACGATGCACCACGCCCGGGAGGCTGCACAACCAGAGCCGGGGAGAAATGCAAAATGCGCCGGGGGGGGGGATACACACTGTTGCTCGGTCTGTCTGGCAGGGCACCCTGCTGCCGGGCTCCGTCTAGGGCAGCGCGGCCGCGTGCAGGGAGAAGGAGGGGGATTTACAAGGCGCCCGTGCGGCTCCCTCACCTCTCTCCTGCCCGCGGCGGGTGCTACGGTCCCATAGCGCCGCAGAGCCGCCGCTCACCAGCCTCTGCCCCCCCTCGGCAGCTGCCGCAATGAGCCGCTGGTTCGGCTGCACCGGGAATCGCTGCGCGGCAGCACCGCTGGAATGTGGGTCAGGAGCTGCCGGCTCGGGGGAGGGGCCGGGGCCGCACGCGCGCTGGCGGGGAGGACCGAGGAGCCGCGGGCGGGGAACAGGGTGCGGCTGCCACCTACTGGCGAGGGCTGAGAAAGGGGGTCAAGCGCCTGCGGGCCCTGTGTGCCCTGGGGCAGGCGGGACATTGCCCGGGGCCCCTGCGTGTGATGGGGAATGGCTGCCATAGCACCCCCCCCCACACAAGAGAAAAGGTAAAACTGACATGCCTTGAGGGAGAGTTTTTGCATGCATGTCCCCAGCGCTCTACAGGCATTAAGGGATCAGGGCTGGCCCTCATCCAGCAAATCACTTAAGCACCTGCTTAACCCTGAAATTAATGGGCCTACTTGAAGTTAATCATGTGCTCAGATGCTTTACTAGATGGAGGGCAGGATGCTCAGCACCTTGAAAGATTGAGGCCTGAGTGAGGGTCTGATTTTGTGGGTGTGGCTTTGCACCAGGGATAAACTACATTCACTGTTCTGTGCCCGCTGTCACTTCATGCTTTTTTCACTGGCAATGTGTTGCATGCACAGTTTATTGTAGGCATTGAACTGCAAGCTCAGCAAAGATGAGATAAAAATGCTTCATACAAAATTCTTTGCATAGTGCACTACAGTAGTCTTAGCATAGCAGCCATGTTAGTCTGTATCCGCAAAAAGAACAGGAGTACTTGTGGCACTTTAGAGCCTAACAAGTTTGTTTCAGCATAAGCTTTCTGTTCTTTTTACAGCACTCTTAATTGCATTAGTCATACTTACTGCATGCAGGCACTAGAAATGTGCTGCTGTACTTTGTATTGTATATAACCTTTTGGTTCCCTTTTCCCTGTGCTCCTACTGAATACACTTAGAGGGTTTCCTTGGCTGAGTGTACTAGGTATCCCCAAGTGCCCTTATCAGGAAGGGGCAGAAAGTTCTCTGCTCTTTAAGGACATAACACAGAGACTGAACCTTAAAAACAATCTAAGGTCACAGTTCTGTATTCTGATCTATGTAAGCATTCTGCTGCTCCCAGGCAGAGCCCCATTAATTTAAATGGGCTTCAAGTGGGTGCAGCAGTTTGCTTGGTTAGGATCGATTTGCTCTAAGTAGAAATGAGGATAGAGGAAAATAGGATTAAAGCAAAAGAAATAGGCTGCATAGCATATTTAGTCCTATAGCTGGCAAAAAATAAACTGCTCTGGGTACCATTCATGTCATTACAGTAGAGAAGCATTTATAAAGACCAAATACATTCTAGCCAGCTTGTCCCTTTCTTCTATGTTCCCTTTCTTGGCTAACCTGCCAGTGAGATGCCCCTGCCCTCTAGCTAAACTGTCATCTTTTGCTTTCCCGTCTCCCACCATTGCACATATCAAGTGTCCTGGATCCCTCCCCTTCATCCCACCTCTATGGTAGCCTGTGATCCTTTTGATCTTCAAAATGTCAACATCATCCCAGGCATTCAATCAAAGATATTTACATAGGTATCCCCTTCAAGGGAAGATGACAATTGTTTCATTCATGAAATGTCCACAGAATGCTTTAAAGATAATTGCCATTGGGTAAACAGATTAGGTTCCAGCTTTTCCTCCAGTTACATAGATTTCTCCAGATGTTTCTCTGAAGCTGTATGCAACCTTTCAAACCACACTGGCATCCATCCACTGTCCAATTGGTTGTCTGGTGTTGGAGGAAATCCCTAGGGATGCTAATTAACCTCTTTTCAAATGTTTCCCATCCCTGACCAAAGATGTGAACTTGAAAATAGCTCACTGCCTGCCTGTTAAAGAGACAAGGCTTATATATTCTTTTAATTCCTTTTTTACCAGTTATTTTTTCTCTATATCAAATATTACATCCACAAATCTTTGCTAAAAATGTTGAGGTTGCAAAATCAGGCACTTAGTAGTTAGGAAATGCCAGAATTAAGGCTGCATGTGCAACTTTAGTTCGGCTCCCTTGTGCGTATGCATTATGGCACAATCTTTAATTAAATGATCATATATTGTGTTTTTTCCACAGGAGTCCTGCTCTCAGTTCTGATACCTCATCCCCAGCAGCTGGGAAAAGCAATTGCAGGGAAAGTCCTGTTCTGCCTTGTGCAGGCCTAGGCTGGACTCTGGAGCATAATCATTACAGATGAACACTTTGAGGAATTTAGCTGCCAAACTCTAACAAATCTTTACTGACCATGTACAAACTGGGATTTCAGAGGCCTATAACTTGACCAAATTTGAACGTGTCTTCACAGAGAGAGAGAGCAAAAAGCACATCCCTGACACCAGAGCAACATTCCCAACCCCTTCCTGAAATGTCAAGCCCTTGTTCCAAAGCATGGACGTGCTAGAGCTTCTCATGAAAATGGTTGTAAGGTTTTTGGGCTGTTTTTTTTTTTTTTTTTTTTTGACATGGACAAAACAGTGTAGTGTTACCTCTTTGATCTGAATGACTAACCAAAAATTTGGGGGGTTGTAAGTGTTCCAGTTGGGAATAGAAATTTACAATGAAGTCTGGTGTTTTCTTTGATGCAATTTTGTATTTTATAAGCAACATACAGTCCTTTTTCTGTGACTTCATAAGGAATCAAGTAGCAGGATACAAACAGTTCCCTTGTTTGTGGTTCCAAGCCTGCCTTTCCAGTCAACAATCTGTGCCCAAAAAGCATTTTCTGTTAGCTTTATCTCGAGGCTACATCACTGTGTTTCCATGCTGTATCTGCTTGGCTTTTTCGCTCTGCTGTTTTGCTTCTGTTTGCCTCTGCTTGTATAGTCTCTCTCTGTCCCCCCCAGACACACTCACATATGCAAAGATTGTGGAGCTCTTTCCTCAAAGTCCAAATTAATTGGATGGGATTGCACTCCCTCTTGTTTTGGGTGGGGCTTTTTAGCTATTGCTCAACTATCGTAAATGAGGGGTGGAGGTCAAAATAGTTTAGAAGAGGTTTAACCCAATCAATTTAACAGTATTTCCCCCTAACATTATTTCATAAACATTCCTTTGTTTTAACTGAAATTAAAATGAAAAACCTTAGCCTGAGGCACAACCCAATACCCCCCCCTTCCAACTAATGGACCAAAATAACTGAGAATCAAGTCCAGTCTGTCACATCAACCACCTTCCAGCCCAAAGAACAGCCAAAATCTCCCAAGGCAGACTTGCCATCCTACAAAATCTGGTCCCTAACATAGCAGATGTTGATAGGTAAACAGGGCTACTAGGATGTTCATAAAACTCCCAATAAGAAACAGAACACCTTAGCCACCTGTATAAAATCTTGTGCCCAGGAAATTTGTGGCATGTCTGCCTACACCCAGGCATTCAGAAATGGTAAAAATTGTAAAAATAAACACATTCAGGAGAAAAATACAAGCTCCCAGTAGTTGAGTAATGTCACACTCTCCCAGAAATGGCTCATGGAACCTGCTGGGAGTCATAAGGAAACAGCAAGGTCACCCACAAGTTTAATTTATTATTGGAAAGAAGGTGACAGGAGCAGCAACAAAAGCTTATACCAGCACAACTAATTCAGATCTTAATGTAAATCAAAAGCCAAAGCTACTTGTTATTTTGGATGGGAAATTTTTGTTGTTGCACATTTTACTGATGGAGACAAGGTTGATGCAAACTGTGTGTAATATGCCCTTAAGAAGAACTTATCATGATTTTAACACCTACCAGCAATGTTCCTTCCTCATTGCCAGTGCCACTCAGCCGCCATTAAAGCATTGTTTGAAGTTGCTATTCAATTAGTTTTCATGGGAAGCCAGTGCTTATATAGCTTTTGTTTCCTCTTTATCAAGTATAAAGTAGCATTTTACATTTTGTAACAAATACAGCTTGTATTTGAAATATTTTAGTTGTATAATCTGTTATTTCAGATATACTATAAGAAGAAAATATTTTGACCAACACTTAAGTGCTCATAAGAACTGCAATAGAAGAAGAGGAAAAGGAAACGAGTGAGGCTAGATGAGTGTAAATGCTTTCCCTCCTGGAGGGAGCATACGTCCCTCTGGAGATACATTTTCTTACTTTAGTTTTTTTTTAAATGCAGTCAATAGCCCTGATTCAAACCCTACCACCTTTGCACCTGCCCTTATTCTGGGGGCTGGTAGGGAATTTCCCATCAACTGGTATACATTTGAGTAGCTTCAGGGCTTCTTTAATTTACTCTCAGCTGTCTATGGCTTGAAGGGGGCATTTTGTCAGACGAGAGCAGTCAGCACACAGCTGGTCATACCCACTTCCTCAGTCATTTCACTGACACATTCCCTGTGCCAAGAGCTGTTTGCCATCCAGAAGTCCTTATTCCCTACTGACCAGATCCACTGGCTTTATGTCATAAGTGACTTAATGGATTTTAATGCAACAGGCAGCTGGGCCCAGTTTTATCATACATTTGATAGAAGTGTGCTGCCACATACAATGAAACTGCTGATAGTGGAGAAGCCGCCATGGAATAAATACAGCTGAACTAACAGCTTGTGTCTTTATTATTGCAGCAGTTCCCTAACTGTGAAAGACAGATTAAATTAAGGTGATGATCAGACTTCCCAGATTCAGGGAATATGCTGCTTTAGCAAGGCTGTCCTGGTATCCCAGCCTATTGAAACACGTTTTGTCCCAGTTTCAATCTAAACAGACATATGACCTCGGCCCATCTGCCAATGCACAGCTCCTCTTTCCCTGCAGCCACCCAACCCAAGCACATCAGGATAAACTAGGTGCAACTGTGCTGCGTCCTGGCATGATGGGACCTTCTACTCAACAGTGGAACTCTGATGTGTGATGAAATTAAGGCACCCCAAATCCAGGTGCCCACCAGATTGTAAAAGACCATGGTTTAGTGAATCTCACACCAGCGTGTGCACAATAGTTCACTTGACACTAGTCCTCTGCACAGACACAACTGGGCCATAAATTCATTGTTTGAAGAGGAAGAAAGAACACCAGGGGTCACTGCACAGGAGAATGTATGGTCTCCAGGAGGCTGGCAGGATCAACAGGACCGCATACTAAGGACACTAACCATCCAAAGCTCTATAGTGAAACGTGTTCACAGCCAACTCAACTCCCAGCTGCCAAGCTTGGCCATATACACTAGTGACTAGTACTTGTAATATAACCAGCCCCCTCACCCCACTTCACCAGTGAAAGACTTCTACATCCTCCCATAACAAGTCCTTTATATTAAGCTCTTTACTATTTGCATAGGCAGCTAGAGCTTTAGTTTATACCAGGGTAGATTGATTTAAATCAAAACAATTTAAAATCACTGATTTTAATAATAATTTATATCAGCAATCAGGAAACCTTGATTTGATCATCAATTTTAATCTTCTTGTGCATTTGTACTTTTAAGTTATTTTCCTAATGAAAAAGATGGATTCTCATTCATCAGTAACCATTAAAACATTATTTGCAACTAACTATAACTTTTCCACTATATTTGGTGCTCTTTTTTTGCTAACCAGGAGGACACATTATATCTGTGCACATTTATTTATGCAAATATATATCTTTACTTACATTTATTCAGATTCTTACTTTTACATATTTTATTATGTTAGAAAATGGTGAATGCTTCATTTCTTATTTACTAGAGTATGATTTATCTTTTCCTTGTGATTTGTATCAAATCCTCTTTAGATGGAAATTCATATTAAATTAAAATGCACAAAAACAACATTTTCATTTTTTATTAAATAAAACTACCTTGAAAGTGCTGATTACATAAGAGAAAGTTTATTAAAAGATGTTTTTACATTAACTGATTTGCTAAACAAAAGAATCATTATCTGTCATTAATTAATTGAACAGATTGTTTCTGGTCACCATGTCCTTCAAGTTTTTACAACTAGTAGATCTCATCCTCTCACATCTACTTTTTATTCATAGATTGGAAAAGGAAATCAAGCTTTCTTGCTTTTTCAACTCCAAACTGATTTCTTAACTTTGAATGACCTAATCATTGAAATGAACTAGTAGGATAAAGTATCAGAGGGGTAGCCTTGTTAGTCTGGATCTGTAAAAGCAGCAAAGAATCCTGTGGCACCTTATAGACTAACAGAAGTTTTGGAGCATGAGCTTTCGTGGGTGAATACCCACTTCCTCAGATGCATGTAGTGGAAATATATATATATGCTAGCAAGCAAGCTAGAGATAACGAGGTCAGTTCAATCAGGGAGGATGAGGCCCTGTTCTAGCAGTTGAGGTGTGAAAACCAAGAGAGGAGAAACTGGTTCTGTAGTTGGCAAGCCATTCACAGTCTTTGTTCAATCCTGAGCTGATGGTGTCAAATTTGCAGATGAACTGAAGCTCAGCAGTTTCTCTTTGAAGTCTGGTCCTGAAGTTTTTTTGCTGCAGGATGGTCACCTTAAGGTCTGCTATAGTGTGGCCAGGGAGGTTGAAGTGCCGACCGCTATGCCTACCTTCATGCCTCCAGTTTCCATCCCGGACACATCACACGATCCATTGTCTACAGCCAAGCACTGAGGTACAACTGCATCTGCTCTAACCCCTCAGACAGAGACCAACACCTACAAAATCTCCACCAAGCATTCTCAAAACTACAATACCCGCACGAGGAAATAAGGAAACAGATCAACAGAGCCAGACGTGTACCCAGAAGCCTCCTACTGCAAGACAAACCCAAGAAAGAAACCAACAGGACTCCACTGGCCATCACATACAGCCCCCAGCTAAAACCCCTCCAATGCATCATCAAGGATCTACAACCCATCCTGGACAATGATCCCACACTTTCACAGGCCTTGGGTGGCAGGCCAGTCCGTGCCCACAGACAACCTGCCAACCTGAAACATATTCTCACCAGTAACTGCACACCGCACCATAATAACTCTAGCTCAGGAACCAATCCATGCAACAAACCTCGATGCCAACTCTGCCCACATATCTACACCAGCGACACCATCACAGAACCTAACCAGATCAGCCACACCATCACTGGTTCATTCACCTGCACATCCACCAATGTAATATACGCCATCATATGCCAGCAATGCCCCTCTGCTATGTACATCGGCCAAACTGGACAGTCTCTATGGAAAAGGATAAATGGACACAAATCAGACGTTAGGAATGGCAATATACAAAAACCTGTAGGAGAGCACTTCAGCCTCCCTGGCCACACTATAGCAGACCTTAAGGTGGCCATCCTGCAGCAAAAAAACTTCAGGACCAGACTTCAAAGAGAAACTGCTGAGCTTCAGTTCATCTGCAAATTTGACACCATCAGCTCAGGATTGAACAAAGACTGTGAATGGCTTGCCAACTACAGAACCAGTTTCTCCTCTCTTGGTTTTCACACCTCAACTGCTAGAACAGGGCCTCATCCTCCCTGATTGAACTGACCTTGTTATCTCTAGCTTGCTTGCTAGCATATATATATATTTCCACTACATGCATCTGAGGAAGTGGGTATTCACCCATGAAAGCTCATGCTCCAAAACGTCTGTTAGTCTATAAGGTGCCACAGGATTCTTTGCTGCTTTTAGTAGGATAAATTGAACTGAAGAAAATATTCTCTTTACACCTGCAGGCTCGTTTAGCACTTCAGCAAGCTCTGCTTAGCCAGTGACTTGCAGCAGTTCAGTGGTCTGACTTTTTTTAAAACTTGACAGCAAACATGTTCTTCTTTATTTAATTTAAATGATTTTTTAGTTTATAAGAGCTTTAGGCCTTATGACAGCATATGTTGTCAGTTTCCAATTTAATTTAAATGAAAAAACCCCTATTTCAATTTTTAAATCTGTTTGTTGTTGTGGTTATTAAATAATTGATTTTATTCATCCTGGTTTATCTATTTAAATAAATAAATAGAAACAGAGGCGCTGACTTCCTGAGTTCTTGGGGAGGGGGAGGGGTGCTCCACCCCCACTCTGCCCTAGGCCCTTCTCTCACTCCACTCCTTGCCCCAAGCCTCCACCCCTGCCCTGCCTCTTCCTGCCCTTGCCCCACCCTGTTCTGCCCCTCCCCCACCTCTTTCTGCCCCTGCTCCTTCTCCCTCCCGCCTCAGCGCCTCCTTCATGCTGCTGAACAGCTGATGGTGGCAGGCGGGAGGCACTGGAAGGATGGGGGAGGAGCTGATTGGAGGGGTCTGCCATCAGGCAGGGGGAAGGGGAGGAAGCTGATCTGTAGGGCTGCCAGTGGTTGCTGGGCACGGACAGCCACTATTTTTTTTCTAAGGGTGCTCCAGCACCCCAATGAGTCAGTGCCTACGAATAGAAACATCAGTAAAGGATGTGGAATCAGGCTCTTTTATGGATCTGTGAAAGTCTAATTTTATTGCACCAAATTCCTGTGTGTATTATAGTTTGGACTTCTATTGAGACTTTCATCTAAGGATCTTCATTCACTTTTGGTTGGGTTACACCTCCATTTTATGTCTAACACAGCACTACATTCTGCAGATCCTGTATTTTTCACTGTATATAATAATGTGCCAGTTGTGTATGTAACTTATACTGGTATGTATATGCTTAAAACACAAGCAGATAAATAAAGGTACACTGGGGAACACACTAGAAAAATGTATTATAGGGAACAATTTTGCTTAGGCAGAAAGATCAACTAGATGACATAATACGTCTTTTCTCTATCTAATTTTATGATTGTGTTTGACTAAAATATCTGATTAGTCTAATTAAAAACATATTGATACAAAAGTGATCATTTCTTGACTATGGATGTGCCTTACTGCCCTACATTGGAACAGCTGTGGTTTCTAGTTTACAACAAGAATCACACATAGGTATCTGCAAAAGACTGCATTCTAAGGGACTTGACGATACTGATATTGTGGTAACGAAAGTTATCTGAAGAAGGCCTTTCACTATCAGATCTTAAGCCTCTTTCCTTATCACTTGGTTCATTTATGGCGTCCCATTTTACTTCATTCATATTTGTTTGATTGAAGATGCTGTACAGTTTAACAGCGGAGTCAATAACAACAACATGTAAATGATGACAACGTCAGAGACAACGTGTGTCAAGCTTATTCACATAGCTTTCAGACAGATGACAGCTCAGTGAAGTGGCTAGTATGCTGATTTAGTTTACTCGACTCTTGATGTCAGTAATTCTGCTGGAAAAGATAATTTCTTCATATGAAGTAAAAAGTTTAATTTATTTAATGGAATGAATTGTTCCATTCATTCTTTCCAAGTAGAAAAAGCTCCATAGAAAAGACCAGGGATGTGAATATGAATTCAGAACTCCTTCTGCTAAGAATGAATGTTTTTTTTTTAGCAAAGGTGATTATAAATAGAACCAACTTCAACATGCTAGTTACCATCAAAATATACCTGTATCCTCTACCTTTGTGTATCTGTGAAGAAATATGTCTACGATATTTATTTACATATAAAAAAAGGTATTTACAATAAAGAATGGTCCTTGAGTCAGATTCTGAATGATAGGAAGAAGGAATAGGAAATTAAAATATGTATGAATCCTTGTTTTCACTATTCTTCCATAATTAATAATATGCACACTTTGCATTTATATACTATATTTAATCCAATGATCCCAAAGCACTGCACAAGCATTGATGAATTTTGTAAATATTATTATACTCATTATACACATTGGTAAACTGAATCATAGAGAAGCTAAGAACCACAATTTCTAAATAGCCTACTAATTTTGGATGCCTCAGTTTTTGGGTATCAAACCTGAAACACCTGCATCCTGATTTTTAGAGGTGCTGAGCACCCACAACTCCAGCTGAAGTCAAAAGGGGCTGCAGGGTCACAGCACCTTAAATTAGCTATCTCAAGGTGGGCATCTCAAATTAGTGTGCATTTCTGAAAATGTTGGCTTAACTGATGTGCCAAGCTTAAAAAGTGGGCCAATTGCAGAGTCAGGATAATAATACAGGGGCCTGGTTCTTCCTCCACAGAATATAAGTAAATCTCATGAGTAACAAATCAATGGAGATACTCATATAGTGCTGGTGAGTGGGGATTGAAAGGATGGGCCCCACTGGATCCCAATCTTTATAAGATATTGCCTAAATTTCTCCTACCTCCTTATTCTACTCAGTGAGAAACTTGCCTGGTGGAGGAAGTCCAAAAGACCTCCAAAAACTAACATGTAAATCATATAGTTCTCCAGTGCATGTAAACAATATTGTCCCCTTGGTAAATTGAGATTGCAGATAGGGTCTGGACTGCAAGTGCTGTATCTTTAAAAATATGTATTATTTCGGTTGATGGAGTGGACAAATTCATGGTGTTCCATCACTGTTTTTATGATATGTGAATACCCTCAAGGATTACTCTGGGAAGCTATGGTTTGCAAAGAGATGGAGGAAAACAGAATGCCTGCATAGCAAATAGAGCAGTGAGGATCTTTGAGTAAGGTTGCATAGCTTTCCGACTGCCTACCAAATCCTAATTGTATGTGACAGAACTGGGTTTTGTCAGGTTAGTGCAAGAATTTGACTTCAAGGATAGAAGAGAATAATATTATTGAAAATCAGCTATTTTGAAAATAATACTTCATGTCTCACCTTCCATGTAGAATAATGAGCAAAAGGAGAATGTAAAGTAGCTGTGCTGTGCAAGCAGGCTTTTGAAGGCGAGAGAATCATTTTTAGTCTTTGGTCTGCCTAAGAAAACACTAGTGTTTTCCAAATAAGTTGCTTGGACAAGCTTTTCATGTTGAGGATAGTGATTTGGAGGAAAATCATTAGAATCATAGAATTATGGAATATCAGGGCTGGAAGGGACCTCAGGAGGTGATCTAGTACTACCCCTTGCTCA
The DNA here is from genome assembly GCF_007399415.2 of Gopherus evgoodei. Taxonomy (NCBI): domain Eukaryota; kingdom Metazoa; phylum Chordata; order Testudines; family Testudinidae; genus Gopherus; species Gopherus evgoodei. The sequence continues at coordinate 32,813,922 of NC_044322.1, read as the reverse complement.
AAGCAGGACCAATACCCAACTACATCATCCCAGCCAGGGCTTTGTCAAGCCTGACCTTAAAACCTCTAAGGAAGGAGATTCCACCACGTCCCTAGGTAACTCATTCCAGTGTTTCACCACCCTCCTAATGAATAAGTTTTTCCTAATATGCAACCTAAACCTCCCACACTGCAACTTGAGACCGTTACTCCTTATTCTGTCATCTGCTACCACTGAGAACAGTCTAGATCCATCCTCTTTGGAACCCCCTTTCAGGTAGTTGAAAGCAGCTATCAAATCTCCCCTCAAATCTTCTCTTCTGCAGACTAAATAATCCCAGTTCCCTCAGCCTCTCATAAGTCATGTGCTCCAGCCCCCTAATCATTTTTGTTGCACTCTGCTGGACTCTTTCCAGTTTTTCCACATCCTTCTTGTAGTGTGGGGCCCGAAACTGGACACAGTATTCCAAATGAGGCCTCACCAATGCCAAATAGAGGGGAACGATCACATCTCTTGATCTGCTGGCAATGCTCCTACTTATACAGCCCAAAATACCATTAGCCTTCTTGGCAACAAGGGCACACTGTTGACTCATATCCAGCTTCTCGTCCGCTGTAACCACTAGGTCCTTTTCTGCAGAACTGCTGCCTAGCCACTCAGTCCCTAGTCTGTAACAGTGCATGTGATTCTTCCGTCCTAAGTGCAGGACTCTGCACTTGTCCTTGTTGAACCTCATCAGACTTCTCTTGGCCCAATCCTCTAATTTGTCTAGGCCCCTCTGTATCCTATCCCTACCATCCAGCATATCTACTTCTCCTCCCAGTTTAGTGTCATCTGCAAACTTGCTGAGGGCACAATCCACACCATCCTCCAGATCATTAATGAAGATATTGAACAAAACTGGCCCCAGGACCGACCCTTGGCGCACTTCACTTGATACCGGCTGCCAACTAGACATGGAGCCATTGATCACTACCCGTTGAGCCCAATGATCTAGCCAGCTTTCTATCCACCAAAAGCTTTGCTAACGTTATGGAATAACACGTCCACTGCTTTTCCCATACTAATCCTGTAAATATCTCCTGACCTTACTAAGAAGTGAATTAATATAAAGTAATAAACCTGCTAGCTGATTACTGGATGTCTTCCTCCAGCTTGGATGAGTTGGAGAGAAAGGATCTTTCAGATAGCGGAAAGTCCTGTGGTGCCCAGTTCAGCTCCCAATCGGTAGAGGACTGCATAACCCCTAGATTAGAAGAAAAGGAAGTACTATCCTGAGACCATTGAGGACTAGGCTTGGGAGAAAGCTAGAGGTTGTGTGTGAACAGAAGCAGCTGCCTGGAGGCAGCTGCCTGGGAGTGTGGCTAGGGCAGAGGTTCTCAACTGGGGGATCAGGACTCCTCAAGAGGTCACGAGGTTCTTACAGGGGGATCACAAGCTGTCACCTCCACCCCAGACCCTGCTTTGCCTCCAGCATTTGTAATGTGTTAAATATATACACAAGTGTTTTTAATTTATGGGAAGGGGGGTGTCACACTCAGAGGTTTGCTATGTGAAAGGGGTCACCAATACAAAAGTTTGAGAACCACTGGGCTAGGGGTTGGGTTTGAAACCATTGGGTTGAACCTCATTGTCACAGTAATTTGAAGTAATTGTGCCTAGGGAATTTGTCCCTTTTAGTTTCTAGCAGTCTTAGGCAAGGAATCTTCTAGACTCAGAGTGTGTATGTGTTTAGAGGAACCCACCGAGGGCAAGAGCCTTGTGTTTGGAGCACTGCCAATACTTGTGGCCAAACTTGTGGCACACAGAGCGTGCCACCAAGCATCTAGAGGGGACCATTATACCACAGCACTCACGGTGCCCCCTGCAGTGGGGTTGATTTTGTATGTTGGGCTAGATTGTGGGTTGATTTTTGTGCACTTGTGAGGGGTGTAATGGGGAGTCAGACCCTCCTGTATTTCCCCCTGTGGGCCACCTAGACCCTAGATCTGGGTGGACAGTGGTAAGTGAATGCTACACACCCATTACTCACCCATTGCAGCAGGTGGGCAGATAGAAAAGTTGGAGAGACTGGGAATGGGCCCAGTACCCTGTATGGCCAGCCATCAAGCAGTGCTAGGGTTTCTCTCCGCGTCTAATCTTAGTTTTAGGCAATAGTTAAACGTGTTTTGTTTGTTTGTTTGTTTGTTTGTTTTAAAATTAAGGGTTTTTTTAGAAAAGCTTTCAAACTGGGAGAACCAGGGAATACATATGGTTGTCCAGCTATTCAGTAAAGAAACTTTTTAATTTATTTAGAGATCAAAACTAACTTCAGCTGGCCCACTCTTCCATGGCACCAGTACTTTCAAGTTAGGCATTATGTTTCTCAACTCTCTAGGAAAGTTGTTTTGTACACAAAGCTAACTTTAATAGAAGTGATAGTGTCAATTCAGAAAGAAAAAATATATATAAATAATTTGTATCAATCTTTTCAGACAACTTCCCTAACAAAAAATGTCTCTATATGACATGCTGGGAAAAGGAACTGGATAGACAAATGAACTCAGAGAAATGGGATTTGATCTGGAAAAGAGGACCAGCAACCTCAGTCTGTAGCACAATAAAAGAATATTTCTTTAAAATAGTGTTTCAATGGTACCTCACACCAGTCAGCTTAAATATATTGAATGAGGATAAGTGTTGGAGAAAATGTGGCAAGAGAGGGGATTTTATACATATATGATGGACTTTCCCAGTCATTAGAGAGTATTGGGATGCAATTCATAACCAAATATCAAAAATTATTGGATATTTACTACCAAATTATTCTTTGGTAATTCTCCCAGGGCTTTCTAGCAGAAGTGGTCCCGCAAAAGGTAATCAAGACTTAATCTCTCATCTGGTAATAGCTGATAGGCTACTGACAGTCTCTCATTGGAAAAAAAATAAACAGTTTCAACTCCAGAGGAATTATTTAAAGATGTGGGAGATTGTTATGAGAAAATTAATGCACTAGTCACATACCCAGCAAAGTAGACCTAGGAGAAATAGATACTTAGATATTTGGTTACCATTTATTCAATACTCAGGCAAAGTACATTCACCTGCACAAAAACCGGCACACTTCCCCCCTACTTCTTTTAATATGAACATTTGATAGATATGCCTGGTTTGTAAAATACTCAATTTAATAAAATCATCAGAAATAGCGTGTCATGGATAGTGTAAGGATGTTCACACTGCAATATGGTAATACCCGATTAAACAAAGAGCTCTGATGACTACATTCCTGTACAATGGTTCTATAAACAAAAGTTCACTGTTGTAATGATTATTGTTTTGTGTTTATATAGCAAGGATTTGTAAACTTGTTAAAACTTCCTAAATAAATCAATTGTTTAAAAAAAAAAGCCTGCAGTTTGAAAGTCTAGTACTGAAGAGCACAAAAGCATAATCAACTTGACATTCAGCACAAAGCTCCCTTGATATCTTCCCGAAGAATAAGAGCCTTTGATGTTATAGCGATTTGTTATGGAGAATTTTACTATCCTGAGTGGCAGCTGTAACACATTTTGAAATTAGGTCAACAAACATTTGTCAAAGCTCCTAACTACTGTACAAACATTTTCCTGAAACAATCTGCCTCTGTTTCATCATTTATAATAATACTCTTCAGCACTGTTCTTCTTGGGTTGTTCTAAGCAAGTCTCAGGTCTCTTGTTTTTGTTAATGGATTTCACTTTGGATGGCAAAAATGGTTGGCACATATGCTACTTTCTTGTGTGTTTCTCTTTGGGTCTGAAAATGACAGCAGGCATAGTGGGGTCACATTGGGCTGAATTATGGCTTGGAATGCCCACTCAGGCAGGGAAGATAGAATCCCTTTCCACCCTGGTGTGGACTCCCCGTTGGGCCAAGAGCACAGATGTCAGTGGCGTTGCATGCTTCTTTACTCCCTTCTGAAGTGGGCAGGGTGTGACAGGGAGATGACAAGGCCCCCTGCCAAGGCCCCTGCTAATGCAACAGAGCCAGGGTGAGAAGTGTCATAATTTTCTGCTGACACATCAACAGCAATTTACTTCCCACCCCTAGAGCAAGAGGGAAACAAGGAGGAAATGTTTGCAGTTTTTCAATTAACTTCTAGAACGAAAAACAGAATGTTTTTGGGTGGAATACCATTTTGGTAAAAAAAAAATTACTGAAAAATGAACCAAAACCCAAAAATATTTACTGAAAACTGATTTTTAACCAGAACATGTTCAGCTTTTGTAAAACTGGAAAATTTTGACAAAATTGAAGTTCTCTCTCTCTCTCAATCTCTCTCTCGCACACACACAGACACACACTTACACACACACATTGTTTTGGTTGAAAAGCCATTTTTTGTGGAAAATATCTTTAGATGCCAGCTGTAATCCCCAGTATTTTGAGAGATTTTGTGTGTTAGTCAATAATAATGTAGGTGGACATATGCACTTGCCTGATTGTGGGTGATCATTAGGAATCTGGTGTCTGAAGGAGGTGTCTGTATTCATGGGTGTGGGTGTTACTCCACAAGAAGGGGCTATGTGTACCTCAGGGCTTAACTCTGTATCTCCTGGGATATGTGGTTCTGAGTTGAGTACAATATGGCATTAGTAACCCTAAGTAGTTTTTTATATAGCTTTCATTCATGTGGAAAAATTTCTGTCCTTTTTTACCAATAGGTTCTTGATATGTTTGCAAAGAAGACACTGAGACACTTTATGCCAAATATGCAAAATTTTCTGACCAATGCCAATCTTAAATAGACACTCCTAGGACAAACTATACAATACCTCTGTCATCCTGTTGGCAAATTATCCACAGGAGGATGAAAAGGCATCTTCATCCAAAAGATGACAGAGAAACACCCAGAGCAACCAGCTGCTCCTCTGCAAGAATCTAGCTGTTTATATACTGCACAAATCCCAATTATCCTGTTTCTCCCAGCAGTACCTACTGATCATGCATTTGAATTATCAGATCATTAATAAGAGTGTGCATAACACAGCAAAGCAGGAGAAATGTGCTCCTGTTAATTCTTTCTGATCCAGAATTCAGAGATGCAAAGCAGGTGGCTGGAACCATGACTCAGGGTATGTCTACACTATGGGATTATTCCGATTTTACATAAATCGGTTTTGTAAAACAGATTGTATAAAGTCGAGTGCATGCGGCCACACTAAGCACATTAATTCAGTGGTGTGCGTCCATGGTCCGAGGCTAGCATCGATTTCTGGAGCGTTGCACTGTGGGTAGCTATCTCGTAGCTATCCCATAGTTCCCACAGTCTTCCCCTCCCACTGGAATTCTGGGTTGAGACCACAGTGCATGATGGTGCAAAAACAGTGTCACGGGTGGTTCTGGGTAAATGTCGTCACTCATTCCTTCCTCTGTGAAAGCAACGGCAGACAATCATTTCACGCCCTTTTTCCCTGGATTGCCCTAGCAGACGCCATAGCACGGCAACCATGGAGCCTGTTCAGCCTTTTTTTACTGTCACCGTATGTCTGCTGGATGTTGCCAACAGACGCGATACTGCAACGCTACACAGCAGCATTCATTTGCCTTTGCAAGATAGCAGAGACAGTTATTAGTTGTTCTGTACCGTCTGCCATGCCATTGTAAATTGGCGATGAGATGACGGTTATCAGTCGTTCTGTACCATCTGCTGCTGTCATGGGTGCCCCTGGCTGAGGTCGGCTGCGGGCACAAAGACAAAAATGGGAATGACTCCCCGAGTCATTCCCTCCTTTATGGTATCTAAAAATAGAGTCAGTCCTGCCTAGAATATGGTGCAAGTGTACTAGAGAACCAGTGTACCAGAGAAACAGAGAGCACAGCCGCTCCATGTCAGATCCCACAGAAATGATAAGCTACATGCCATTCTAGGGAGTGCCCCTGCAACAACCCCACCCGTTGCTTCCCTGTTCCCCCAACCCTCCTGGGCTACCATTGCAGTGTCCTCCCATTTGTGTGATGAAGTAATAAAGAATGCAGGAATAAGAAACACTGACTTGTTAGTGAGATAAATTGAGGGGGAGGCAGCCTCCAGCTGCTATGATAGTTCAGGCAGGACATTAAATGGTGCGGGGGAGAGGAGCCCAGCATCCCGCTGCTGTGATAGTCCAGGTAGTCCAGAATCTTTTCTTTACACATGAAAGGAAGGGGGCTGATGGAGCTCAGCCCCCAGTTGCTATGATGAAGACAGTTACCAGCCATTCTGTACCATCTACTGGGAATGACCGGGAGTCATTCCTATTTTTACCCAGGCGCCCCTGGCCAACCTCACCTGAGGCCAGCCAGGAGCACTCACGGGCTGATGATGACGACGGATAGCAGTCATATGGTACCGTCTGCCACCGGGGAGGGGAGGGGAGAGGATACTGCTGTTCACTGCCGCAGCATCGCATCTACCAGCAGCATGCAGCAGACATAGGGTGATATTGAAAAAAGTCAAGAAATGATTTTTTTCCCTTTTCTTTCATGGGTGGGGAGGGGGGTAAATTAACCAGCTGTACCCTGAACCACCCCGGACAATGTATTTGACCCTACAGGCATGGGGAGCTCAGCCAAGAATGCAAATACTTTTCGGAGACTGTGGGATAGCTGGAGTCCTCAGTACCCCCTCCCTCCCTCCATGAGCGTCCATTTGATTCTTTGGCTTTCTGTTATGCTTGTCATGCAGCACTGTGCTGTGGACTCTGTATCATAGCCTAGAGATTTTTTTCAAATGCTTTGGCATTTCGTCTTCTGTAACGGAGCTCTGATAGAACAGAATTGCCTCCCCATACAGTGATCAGATCCAGTATCTCCCGTACAGCCGATGCTGGAGCTCTTTTTGGATTTGGGACTGCATCACCACCCGTGCTGATCAGAGCTCCACGCTGGGCAAACAGGAAATGAAATTCAAAAGTTCGCGGGGCTTTTCCTGTCTACCTGGCCACTGCATCCAAGTTCAGATTGCTGTCCAGAGCGATCACTATGGTGCACTGTGGGATACTGCCCGGAGGCCAATACCATCAATTTGCGGCCACACTAACCCTAATCTGATATGGTAATACCGATTTCAGCGCTACTCCTCTCATCGGGGAGGAGTACAGAAACCGGTTTAAAGAGCCCTTTATATTGATATAAAGGCCCTCATTGTGTGGACGGGTGCAGCGTTAAATCGGTTTAACGCTGCTAAAATCGGTTTAAACGCGTAGTGTAGACCAGGCCTCAGAAACAATCTCTGGACAGTAGGTATTTCCCACTTGCTGGAGATTGGCAGTGAAATGCCAGTTTAAGTCATTAGAACCACCTTATGAGTCCTTTTACAGATTTCATCAATTCCATACTGTGGCTCACAGAGAAAATTCTACCCGAGAGAGCAGCTGTCAGCATTGCTTTTGGATGTTCTTCCCCCACTCTTAACTTCAACTTACAAAAGCACCGGAAAAGGTTAACTAATCCTCACAACACCCTGTGAGGTAGGAAGTTATCATCATCCCACTTTTACGTATGGGAAAACTGAAGCTGAGAGGTCAGTGCTGAGATTTACAAACGTTCACATGGGACGAGTGGCCTGCTTAGGTCCATGTGGGTGTTAAGGGGATTTTCAGAACAGCTTGTTGTGCACAAATCTTTGTGGTGCTCCACAGGGTGAATGCTTCCTAAGGTTGGATTTGGACATGGTTAGGGGGCTGTCTGTTCAGCTAGGATTTTCCAAAGGGCTGCACACCACCTATCTAACTGATTAAATTAATACAGGACAGTGTGGATAGGGACTGAGTCTGTGATCTTCTGAGAGAGATAAGATGGCAGGACACACACTTTTCCAGGAGCTAGGGCTGGGCCAGAACAGGGGACATTAGGCTAAGCAGAGATGGGAGGGGATTCCAGGACTTCAGCATTTCTGGGTGTGGGCTGCACCAGCCACAGATGACACCAAAAGTGTAGCTAGTGTAACACCGACAGACTGCAGTCATTAGCAGGCAGGATCGAAACTGGGACCTCTGGAGCTAAATGCATGAGCCTCTACTGCATGAGCTAAAAGCCACATGGACCTTAACTAAGGCTGTAGCAGACTCATTAATCTCTAAGTGGTCTTGGTGCCACTAGAGGGGACAGAACACCACCCCCAGGAGGTGCGTGGGTTACACTAGACGGTATGTAAGACTGTAAGTAAGGAAGAGGAGGAGGAAGGCAAGACTTGTGAAGGAGGTATCAGTTCCTTGGACACCCAGTGTATGAGACAAGGAGAAACTTTCTCGACCTCGCTAAGATGCAGGTTATTTACCAGTGCAGGATCACCCAGGTACTCTTCATGTGCTGTATGATGAGCTAAGAGCTGCCACATGGAGCCATGTCCTCTCAGCCATGTCCTTCTCACCACTGCCCTTGCCATACTAGCGTATGTTGTTCTTCCTTACCCCTTCCCATAGTGTGTTTACTTTTCATTTGCTGCACCACATCTCAGACTGGACTGTACAATTTCCATGGTAGGAACAAGGTCTCTTTTTATTTGTTCTGTAAGGCAAATTTTTTGGGTACTGTATAAATAATGAATAATAATCAGGACAAGTATCAGTCAAGAAACTTTTAGCTAATGTGTAATGGAGAAAGCTTTCTACTGGTTTGCGTATGCTATACTGCCCTCTGCTGGCAAGTCAGTTTCCTGTGTAATGATCTGAGCTACTGAAGCAGATCTAGATGAAGTCTGATGTTTTGAAGGTGAAGATCCTGTGTGTGAATTCTGTCTTTCAGCACTGCTCCACACCAAAGATCCAAATTTACTCCCACATTTACTGTCCCCCACACACTTGGTACTGTCTTACTTTTCTGTACACTATTCCTGTCAGAAATATTGAAAATATATGATGTTACCAAGCATGCAGTTTATGAATATAAATTAATCCCCTACAGTTTAAACTGTGTGTTACGTTTTTATTGTGTTCCTCATTTTGCGGTGAGTTCTCCATTGAACAGTATGCAGTTGGCGTTGGCAAGCAGAAGATCACATGAAATAGCAGATCGATGCCTGAGAGGATGAGCCTTTGAGCCTCTAAGGACCAACCTTCCTAGATCACAGCCATTGCAACCCCTTCCCCTCACATCCCCACTGGAGATACCTCTGCTGTATCCAGCCTTTCTGGAGAGTCCAACTCCAGGAGTCAGGTACTGCTGGAAAGAGTAGGGAACACTCAGACCTGCTACCACATTGCACTTCTCCTCTCCTCTGGCACTGTCCTGGAAGGAAGAGCTGCATAAAGGAATCTGGGATTGGGTGTGGGGAGACAAATCAGGAGATTAATTTTTGAGGGGGAGGCAGAGAGAAAATGGGGACAACAGAGGATTCTGGGAAGAGGAAAGGTAGAAGGCAAATGGAGGCTGAAGGGAGAGCAGGAATCAGGAGGAAGTGGAGGGCGGAGTTTTTCTAAGAGGGATGGGAGTAGGGATGTAAAATGTTTACTGGTTAACCAGTAAACATTAGGCTTACCAATTAACCGACCTTAGCCATTAACCTCAGCCAGCCCAATGCTTACCAGTTAACCAGTTAACCAACCTCAACCGTTAACCCTGGGCACACCGTCTGGATCCCAGCCCCTCTGGCCAGACCCCAGCCCCGGCCCCAGCCATGCCTTCCAGATGGACCCCATCAGCTGGACCCTGGCTCTGGCCACACTGCTCCAGATGGACCCCGGCCACACCAGCTGGACCCCGGCTCTGGTTGCGCCATGCCGGATCCCAGCCCCACCCCGCTGGCTGCCAGCCAACCCCAGCCCCGTGGCTGGCCAACCAGCCCCAGCCTTGCTGGCCAGAGCAACCCCAGCCCCTCTACCTTTAATCAGTTAACCATTTAAACGATATAGTTTTAATTGTTTAATGGTTTAAACTATTGTTGGTGTCACTAAGCATAACCCTACGTAACTCGGGAGGGTGGATGGCCACAAGAGTATGGAGCCTTCCTGGTTTTAGGCCTCAGGAGACAAGAGTCCCTCCATGTTTGAACTTTAATCGACCTAAAAGGCCAGGTGTAACAGCCATTATCAGTTGCAACAGTTCTAACTGGTCTAAAGCAGAAATAATGAGGCCTGTGCACCTTTAGCAGAAGGACAAGATAACTTGCAGAAGGAAAACTTACTAACGAGCTGCCGCGGCCAAGATTACTTAATGCACCTGCGCTTACGTAATTGCTACAGGGGGAGGAAGGAGGAGGAGGGAGGGGAAACGGGGGATTGCTAGTCAGTGAGAAAAGTTCTCATGGATATAAAGGAACAGACTGCTTGTTTTAGGTGTGCTTGATCTGAGTCAATCTCCCTGCACCGCTTTGAGATCTCAAATAAACTTGGTTTGCTTCTCCACCCTGGTGTGTTTATTGGAGCGGCACACCAGGCCACGGACCCCCCCGCTGTTGCTTGGCCTCAGGCAGTTATCTGCCGGCAACACTATATAATTTTAATTTTTAATCAGTTAACTTTTTAAACAATATTTATATCCCTAGTAGGAGAGTGTGAGGGAGCAGCCAGGGGGTTCTACTGGGAGAAAGAGGAGGTGTGGGGGCAGCAGGAGGGGATGGATGAGACGACAGGAGGCAGAGTGAGGGAGCACATGGTGGGGATGCTGTGGGTGACATGAGGAAGGGGAGATTAGGAGACCAGGAGGATAATAGTGTATTGGGGGTAGGTTATACTCTAGTGGGGAGAGAGAGAGTCTGATACTTAGCAGGAAAAGGAAGATAAATGAAGGAAAGACAGAGAGGAAAGAATGTATAGAGCAGTGGTTCTCAAACATTTTACTAAGGTGACCCACCAACTGCATTTTATTTTTTTTTGCGTCCCACCGGTATGTATATGTATCCTCCGCCCTGGCACCACAACCCTAGCCCCAGCTTAGCGCAGAAGTGAGTCTGCAAAAGGTGTGGGATTGGAGAGCAAGCCTGCCCTGCACTCACCCCACCGTGGTGGCTCCGGTCCTGCGGGGCTGGTCCCAGCTCCTCTCTCCAGGCATTGCAACTCAACGCATGGGATCATTGTGCCAATCAGGTTTGGCCTGGCTGCCTCTCTGTCATGCTGGGGTGGTGGCTGGGCCAAATTTGAGTGAATGGCATTGCAACCTGGCTTGTGGGGTTGCAGTGCCACTCAGGTTTGGCCCAGCCGCCTCTCCGGGTCAAATCAAGTGGTGCTTTGACCCCATGTCCCAGGTCATAATGCCTGGAGCTGGGATCCAGTCACAGCCTTGTGTAAACCACCATGGGTTGACTGCAGGGTGGGTTCACTCTCCAACCCCCCCACCCTTAGGGAATCCTCTCCACCCTGCGCTGGGAGAAGTGTATATTTGCCTAGGCCAGGGCCAAGTGATAGATTAATCCAGCTCTGGACGCAGCGACATGTTTAGAACCTTCCCATGATGCACTGCTGGATTGGCACTCACTGTTTGGATAACATTGCAGAGGACAAAATGAGGAAAGGAAAAAGATAAAAGGAAGAGAAAAGAAAAAGTGAAAGGAAAGCACCGATGATTACGAAGAACATAATATCCAAGAGGAAGGGAAGTATATAGAGAGAAGGGGGCAGAAATAAAGTCCCAGTCAGACCAGGTGAGACTAAATATAAAGAGCCAGATTCTGACTCCTTCTATGCCTCTTTATGCTGCTCCAAAGGGGGAAAGTTGGGTATCTGGTCAAGAAGGGGAGTGGAAGGAGTGGGATATCTCAGTCCCCTTTCTCTGCTTTCCCTCCAAACTCCTTCTGCTTTCACTTCCCTTACCCTGACCCCCACCACTCCAGGTACCCTCGCCACAGTCTTGCTTTTCACTATGAAAATATGATCCCCAAATACATATACCTCTACCCTGATACAATGCTGTCCTCGGGAGCCAAAAAATCTTACCACGTTATAGGTGAAAATGTGTTATATCAAACTTGCTTTGATCCACCAGAGTGCGCAGCCCTGCCTCTCCCCCTTCCTCCCTGGGAGCACTGCTTTACTGTGTTATATCTGAATTTGTGTTATATCGGGTCATGTTATATTAGGATAGAGGTGTATTAACACAGACAATACTGTGTTTGGGGATTTATATAATTACCATCTCTAAGGCACCTACCACCTTGGTATCTGGATGCCATAGACAATGAAGAGGAAAGAATCCTAGTTTCTGTGTGCAAAGACACTGAATTTTCTGTCCCTGCCTCTCTCTGTTTATGGATGCTATCCAGATCAGCGAGGAACACATGCTCAAAATAAGAATTAACAGGGCTATATATTTGCAGTCAGAGGAAGGAAAGAAAAACTAGGATTCAGAACCTAGTAGTAAATATATTTGATTTTCTTTGGGAAAAAACGGAAGACTCTTCCCATTAGAAATCAAACCCACACTCTTAGATGTTCAGCTACTGGGTTACAGATCTAAAGGCTAAGGTGTAGGCCAGTGTTTTTTCAACCTTTGGTCTGCAGACTATGTCTAAAATTTCCAAGTATCAGAGGGATAGCCGTGTTAGTCTGGATCTGTAAAAGCAGCAAAGAGTCCTGTGGCACCTAATAGACTAACAGACGTTTTGGAGCATGAGCTTTCGTGGGTGAATACCCACTTCCTCAGATGCATGTAGTGGAAATTTCCAGGGACAGGTATATACATGCAGGCAAACTAGAGATAATGAGGTAGTTCAGTCAGGGAGGATGAGGCCCTGTTCTAGCAGTTGAGTTGTGAAAACCAAGGGAGGAGAAACTGGTTCTGTAATTGGCAAGCCATTCACAGTCTTTGTTTAATCCTGAGCTGATGGTGTCAAATTTGCAGATGAACTGAAGCTCAGCAGTTTCCCTTTGAAGTCTGGTCCTGAAGTTTTTTTGCTGCAGGATGGCCACCTTAAGGTCTGCTATAGTGTGGCCAGGGAGGTTGGGGGAGGCTGCAGAAGGAAAAAGGCTGAGAACCCCCGGTGTACCTATTGGGTTTCCGGGAAGTGGGCTGGCGGAAGCCCGCACTGTTAACAGATCCCCCCCCCCAGCCTAAGGGGAGGATCTACAGGACCTCAAAAACCCAACTGATTCCAGGGGACAACTAATAAAAGAACAGGGACAGGAGTGCAGTCAGAGGGTCATAAGAAGGAAGCCTGATGGGGACACCGAGCAGAGAACCAAGGACACCGTCCACTGCTCCTCGAGGCGTCAAGGGAGCCAGTGGACACCGCCCAGAGGAACTCCGCCCCGGATACGTGAATGGACTAAGGACTGGAAACAAGCCCCACAGTCACAGGAGTCTCCATTGGCCAACCTCCTCTCCCTGGTTGCATAGATGGCCATTTTAGCCAGGGGGAGGAGGAGGTTGACCAGGAGCTCCCGTGAGTTTGTGGGGCCCTGGTGTAGGCAGGCAGTAAAACCTGCCTCTCCCACCTCCCTGCGGGAGGGTGATACTGCACTGCCCCATGGATGCTGCAGGGTGAGCACGCTCAGGAGACGATGAGACCACACAGCTACTTGGGGACTAGAGGGTTAACAGGGAAGGGAAGCTGCCTCCCACTGGCATGATGGGAGCTGTAGGCAGTGAGGCTCATGGGAGCTGTAGTCAAGGGTTCCCCAGCATGGCTGCCTCCAGCAAGGTAATGTGCTTTGCTTCCTCTGCCACCTTCCAGCGGCTGAACGGGTCACAGCTGAGCTCCGGGGGCCACGCTCCAAGCTGGGCGGACGCGGCTGGCTTCAGTGGCACCGGGCCAGGGGTGAATGTGGCTCATGGCAATCACTGTGTTAACGTGATCAGGAGTAATGGCTTGTTGTCAGATCCAGCCCTAAGGATGGGCTGGAGCTCAGGTCTGTGCTGCAAGGGGCTGCTCCTTTGGGGAGGGGTCACTCTTTATCTGTATTTGGTCTGACAGCAGCCGGTTCAGGGCCCCGTCATAACTGAGGCTTTAGGAGACAATTCGTCTCTCAACCCCCTCGTGGCAGAGTGCAATTCTGATCAGCCTTGCCATGCTGCCACTGGGAATCCCTGTGTGTAGGGAGAGCACAGTGTTAGAGTCAGGAGCACTCTCCCAGGGTTTTATGTTGCTCTGCCCCACTCCTGTGGTAAGTACTTGTTTACATAGGCTGGTGTATAAGGCTATCCAGGTACATGCACATGGAAATATAACTAAATCCTTTCTATAATGTAAGTTTTCCTCGGCAAGGGGATTGTGTGCACACACGTACACCTGTGCTGTACAAGAAGGTCACTGTTGGCAGTATGGTCCAGTGGATAGCGCACAGGACTGAGAGGTAGAGACGTGTTCTAGTTCATGCTCTGCCACTGATGTCTGCATTATTTAGGGCAAGTCACTTCATTTTTCTGTTTCCCTTCCCCTCAGTGCTTAATTTGTGCCACATCTTGCCAGGGCTGAGCCCCAGCACTTCTGGGCTTGCTGCAGAAGTTCTGAATGTAAAAAAAAATTGCTTTGAGCCCCAGCACCTCTTGCATTACAAATTAAGTACTGTTTCCCACCTTTTTCCTGTCTTCTCTAATTAGCTTGTAAGCTCTCTGGGGAAGGGAACATTCTTACTGTCTGTACAATACAATTGGACTGAACCCAATTTAATCTTGACAGATGAATAAATAATAGTAATCTTTGGAATTATTATAATTAGTGACAGGTTGAGCCCAGGTCAAACCTCTAGATCTGGCCAGTCTGGAATTTTGGGAGTCAGTTTTTAAAATCCAAACCCAGATTCAAATTTTGCAAATGATGCCACCTTTTATAAGTGGGCATTTCAAAGCATTGCAGACTTTGAGATATTTGTAGCCTAATCTGTATCTGAAACTTGCATCTGGAGCTCATTTCTGATTATAATATCTGACTTTGTAAATCAATGCAAAGTAGATTATGCAGAATTTTAGAGATTCAGATGGAAGTTCATCTAGTGGTTTGAGCACTGGGCTGCTAAACCCAGGGTTGTGAGTTCAGTCCTTAAGGGGGCCATTTAGGGATCTGGGGCAAAAATCAGTATTTGGTCCTGCTAGTTAAGGCAGGGGGCTGGACTCAATGACCTTTCAAGATCGCTTCCAGTTCTAGGAGATAGGTATATCTCCAATTATTAAAAAAAAAAAATAATTGTCATCTGTTACTGTTTCATGTCAGTAATCTTACACAGTAAGGCCCTGATTCTGTAATGTGTTTATGTAGACCTGCATTGAAGTCATTGGAGTTCCATACAGATGCAGGAGTTGCCCTCATGCATCTCCTTGCAGGATGAGGGCCTGAATGATTAAAGGGTATAAAATAAAACAATTGTGACTATGAGAAGTTATATATTGGATCAACAGTTAACTAATGACTGTGAAACTATATATGGCATGTTATCATGAATACACTACATTTTATATGCAATATTAAAAACATCATCAAGAAATTATGGAAGTAATATATTTCTTCCTCACCTCCCTCTTCTCTGTTTTATATCCATTTTCTATCTAGGCATCTTTTCCAGAAGAGCTGAGCACCGGCAAAGTGAGATCAGTCACTTTATAACTGAGCATAGTGCTCCATCTGCTGGTAATTAGCACACCAAACTACAGTCTAAATTGATCTTGCTATTCTGTTCAAAAATTGCTCCTAAAACATATGGGGCCAGTCCAGGCTCTCCATTATTAAGCAAAACTCTCCATTAACTCTTTCCATTAATTTCAGTGTGGCATGATATGGATCATTATATTCACAACTAAAACTGCCAGTACAACATGATTGTGCCTGTGTTTTTGCTTTAATTTTGATGCATTTTGAGGGGTTATTTTTCAGTGCAAATGAGTTAAGGTCCGTATGGGTCTGATTCTCCATTGCCTTGTACCTTTTATGGTAATTTTAACGTGTGCAAAGTGGGTAAAAAAAGTTACAAATTGGGAATGATAGAGTTTTTCACTCACTGTGCATAGCTCTAAGGGCTTGATTTTGCACCATTAAAGTTAATGAGAGCGTTGTCATTGTTTTCAGTAGACATGGAACAGAGCCTTAAATGGATATGTAATGTACAAGACAGTGGAGAATCAGGCCCAATATGTGCACGCAGCGTGCAAGCTTTCCTATAGAGTCCTCCATACCATTGCCCTTAAATCCCAGCCTGTGTTTGCCTTTGATATTCAAATCCTGAAGTGACTGATTAGTGAATCAGGCCAAATCCTTGCTATAAATAGATGCCCATTTTGATAAAAGGGGCTTTTTCATTTCTTGTGTGTGCTGGAGCTATTACTTGTAACTGGCAGGTAACATTATAACAAGATAGTGGGGAATAAAGTCTCTTTTTGTCTTAGACTTTATTCCCACTATCTTGTTATTATGTTACCTGCCAGTTACAAGTAATAGCTCCAGCAGTAAAAGAGGTCTAGTTTCAAGTCTCTGAGGAAAGTTGTGTAACTGATTTCTCAAAATGTCTTCTTACAAAGATAAACAGGAATTTTAACTTTATCCTTATATTTTTCTCTGTGTTCTCCTCTCCCAAGTGAAAACTAAATTCATTGCACTTTTTGTTTAAGCAGGTATGAGTTTCCCTTGTCTTTACTGGGCTGATTCTTGTTTTCTTGTATTCTGAAATACACATTACAGGCACTGCTATGCTCCAATTGTTTTGTTTTCAACTGCAATCTGTTCAGATAAGAGAAATATTCTGAATTTGCAGTCTTCATAGGCAAGTGTGATCGCCCTTGAAGGACACTGCTGTGGACTTAGCCCACAATTTCCTCTAGCTTTCTCATGCATAGGAGACCTCAGGGAGGGCAAGTGGTTATTTATACTAGTAAAACTAAGAGTACTGGTTGCAGAAAAGGAAAATCAGAATTGAGTATTGACAAAAACTGTAAAACTGAGATCTGTTATCCTTTGGAATAGTCTCCTAAGGGAGACAGTGAGTGCTGCATCACTCAGGACTTTTAAAACTAGATAGGATTGCCGTTAATAAATGTATAATGAGGAATAATCCCACACTGGTAGGAAGAAGGATTAGGTAGCTTCGTAGATCTTTTCTGCCTCTTTGTCTCTGTTTCTGTGGTTGTGTGACATAGTGACATATTTCATTAGGTAGTGCTTTTCCTATCTGAACTGGTGCCCCAGCATGGTGTTAAGGTACCTGGACCAGCAGAGAATCCCTTTTCTCAGTTCAGTTGTAAATGTGAGAACCTGGCCATTCAGAGATTGCATGACACTACTTGGCAAAGAGGTCAAAGACTGAATGATCATGGAAATTCTCCTAACTCCCTCAACCCTATTAGTAATCAGTTGAAACACATATTCAGAACAAGGTTGTTGCCGCTGTCCCTGCTGGAACTTGTTCTATTGATAGAAGACATCACTTTCCAGTGCTGGCAATTCATTTCCTTCCACAAGCATTTTATTTCATTTTAAGATTAAAGAAGGGGTGAGGAAAAGAGAGAAAATTATTTTTTTTAAAGGAATTTCTTCGGCACTGTTTCATTTCAGGGTTCCAAATTAGTCGAAATAATTGTTAAGAATAAAATTGTCAGACACATAGAAAAACATAAACTGTTGAGCAATAGTCAACATGGTTTCTGTAAAGGGAAATTGTGTCTTACTAATTTGTTAGAGTTCTTTGAAGGGGTCAACAAACATGTGGACAAGGGGGATCCAGTGGACATACTGTACTTAGATTTCCAGAAAGCCTGTGACAAGGTCCCTCACCAAAGGCTCTTACGTAAATTAAGCTGTCATGGGATAAAAGGGAAGGTCCTTTCATGGACTGAGAACTGGCTAAAAGACAGGGAACAAAGGTTAGGAATTAATGGTAAATTCTCAGAATAGAAAGGGGTAACTAGTGGTGTTCCCCAAGGGTCATTCCTAGGACCAATCCTATTCAATTTATTCATAAATGATCTAAAGAAAGGGGTGAACAGTGAGGTGGCAAAGTTTGCAGATGATGCTAAACTACTCAAGATAGTTAAGACCAAAGCAGATTGTGAAGAACTTCAAAAAGATCTCACAAAACTAAGTGATTGGGCAACAAAATGGCAACTGAAATTTAATGTGGATAAATGTAAAGTAATGCACATTGGAAAAAATAACCCCAACTATACATACAATATGATGGGGGCTAATTTAGCTACAACGAGTCAGGAAAAAAATCTTGGCGTCATCGTGGATAGTTCTCTGAAGATGTCCACGCAGTGTGCAGAGGCGATCAAAAAAGCAAACAAGATGTTAGGAATCATTAAAAAGGGGATAGAGAATAAGACTGAGAATATATTATTGCCCTTATATAAATCCATGGTATGCCTGCATCTCAAATACTGTGTACAGATGTGGTCTCCTCACCTCAAAAAAGATATTTTAGCACTAGAAATGGTTCAGAAAAGGGCAACTAAAATGATTAGGGATTTGGAGAGGGTCTCATACGAGGAAAGATTAAAGAGGCTAGGCCTCTTCAGCTTGGAAAAGAGGAGACTAAGATATGATAGAGGTATATAAAATCATGAGTGATGTAGAGAAAGTGGATAAGAAAAAGTTATTTACTTATTCCCATAATACAAGAACTAGAGGTCACCAAATGAAATTAATAGGCAGCAGGTTTAAAACAAATAAAAGGAAGTTCTTCACACAGCGCACAGTCAACTTGTGGAACTCCTTACCTGAGGAGGTTGTGAAGGCTGGGACTATAACAATGTTTAAAAGAGAACTGGATCAATTCATGGTGGCTAAGTCCATAAATGGCTATTAGCCAGGAAGGGTAAAGAATGGTGTCCCTAGCCTCTGTTCATCAGAGGATGGAGATGGATGGCAGGAGAGAGATCACTTGATCATTGCCTGTTAGGTTCACTCCCTCTGGGACACCTGGCATTGGCCACTGTCAGTAGACAGATACTGGGCTAGATGGACCTTTGGTCTGACCTGGTACAGCCGTTCTTATGTTCTTAACACTATTTCTATGAAGAATATGGAGTGTAATGTGACACCCTGCTGTAGAGATTAGTACTGATTGCATTTTTACATATGGAGGTGAAGAGTTTGAAAAGATTTTTTGTATTTCATTGGTAGGTCTTGTTTTGCATTAAAAGGATCATTTTATTTTTTGAAAGTTCATTTTTAGTGATACAAAATGTCATTAACATCATGGAACACACACACACACACTTGACCTTTCCTCTTCAAAGTCCTTTATACACAGGCACTCACATCTGGAATGGGTGAGCTCCAGGACGAAAGATCCACTTGCCTGTGTAATGTAGGAACCTTTCCTGTTTGTTTGTTTGTTTTGTTTTATTTATCATTTATACCATGGCTGGCCCCTTACCTCCCAAGGAGGATTGGAGCCCCATTGTGCAGGATGCTCTACAAACACAGGTTGGGAGACAGTTTTCCTCTGGAGAGTTTGTAATCTAAGAGAGACACAAACAGATGAAGCATTGAGGATGGGGTGAGACACAAATAGCTAAATATAGTGGTGATTGACATAGATTTTCTACAGTTTGGGGCAGGGGGCTGACCAGTGGGAAAGGGTTAGCAGGAGTAAAGGAATGGGAGAAGGAGGAAGAGGGGAGGAGGGACCATCCTAGCTCATCTGTCTAGCCAGTGCTGTCAGAAAGAAGTGAGAGAAGATAGGAGGGACAGAAAATATAGGGCAGGAGGTAGAGAACACACTGTAGGGAAAGAGAGGGCAAAATCCTGGTCCCGCTGTAGTCAGTGGGAGTTGTGCATTGACTTCAGTGTGGCCGGGATTTCACCCTGAGAGTCTGAAAGAGGTGGAAGGAGACAGAAAGGAAAAGGAGGCAGAAACCAAGGACAGTGCAGGAAAAGATACAGCATGATCTGTGATAGGAAAGAAAATATGATATGAAATGAGGAAGGGTAAGAAGATACAACATAAGCAGGGAAAGGGTCGGGAGTGAATCAGCTTTTAAAAATGTATTAAGTAGAAAGTTAATTGACAAAATGTTACCATTATACGGATTGTTTCATTTTAATTGAAAATTTCCATGTTTCTTATATTAACACAATATAAACATTTTCTCTGGAAAGCTGACACTTTTTGTGAAAAGGTTTGGTTAGGGCTAGTCAACACTGGCAACGCTAAAGCGCTGCCACAGCTGTGTGTGCTCAGGGCAGAGTGCTGGGAGAGAGCTCGCCCAGTGCTCTTAAAAAAATACACCTCCCTGAGAGACTAACTCCCAGCGCTGGCGCACTGTCTACACTGGTGCTTTACAGTGCTGAAACTTACTGTGCTCAAGGGAGTGTTTTTTCACACCCCGAGCAAGAAAGTTGCAGCACTGTAGATTGCCAGTGTAGACAAGCCCTTCGTTGAAAGCCTTATATTCTATCGAAAAATGGAATGGAAGATTTTTGACAGATTCTATTGAATGCTATATTGTGTTGAATGCACAGCTGTTTGATCCCTTTAAGTGATGGGGCCTGGTTTCGGTGAGCTGTGTTGTATAGGTATTTGATTTCAAACCCGCTCAAACATTGCAAGGATGGAAGTTCAACTCAGATTTGGACATTTGTGGGTTCTTGTTCCACTCTGGAGATATTGGAGAAGGGGGGTGAAACCAACTGAAATAACAAGATGAAACTGATAGCGGAGGGGCAGGTAGGGTGAAAAACTAATGCCACAAGCTTGTGAATAAAGGAATAGAATGGGAGGAGATTAAACACTGAAATGGAAAAAAAAATCTGGCATTTATATACTATACATAGGACTCCCCTCAGAGCAGCCTAATTTTTTCTTCCCTAATATGTAGCATAGATTGCCATTTTCTTGCATGAATCACCCTACAGGAAAAAAAAAATCCCATGGGGATGAATTGAAGGGGAAAAAACAATTTTTGCATTCAAGTAAATTTTGTGATCCTCTCCCCCAAATTGTAAGATTTGTAAAATTGTGAACTAAATGAAGTTCCCCATTCCTACGTTAAAAAGGACTTCTGAGCAAGGTGAATAATCTCACCAGAGCAATGTAAAGTGGGTGAGTTTTGTTCTCTATTTTTCAAATGGGGAAAAAAATGGGAAACACCCCCAAGATCTGTGAGGGATTTGTATTAAAGGTGGGATTAGAACATAGGTGTTATTAGTAATAGAAATAATGGATTTTTTACATAGGAGTTTTGTTATTAGTGGCTCTTTAAAAAATATTTTAAAATGGCCTATGAATCAATGACATTTAGGATTTTTTTTTTTAAAGGACTCTTGAATGTTTTCTTCCTTCTGCTGTGGCCTTGTCTTTCCAAATCTCCAGTGCAGAAATGGACAGCACCGGTCAAAACAATCTGAAACGGAATAAAACTGAGAAGAAATTATTGAGGAAACAGATCAAGGCCAGAAACACATTAATGAGACATGAGGGCATCGAGTGTGTATCTCACACCACCCAGGTGACTTGAAGCTGTAATTGTTATTATGTGAGCCTGAATGCACAGTTCACGCATATCCTAGCTTCACCTATGTGTTGACTGAAGTGCAGTTCTGTTCTGAAAAGTGACTGTAAAAAGGGCAGTGAGACTCCGTGTTGATTGTTTCAGATTGATTCCAAATTAGAACTGCACTTTGGGCTTTGGTCAAAGCTCTTTATCCAGGAAGAAACTCCCAGTGACTTTAATGGTCTTTGGACCAGGTCTTTTAGGCTGAAAGGATTGTTCATGTGGCTGGGAAAAGTTCTGATAGCCATAATTATATTACTAATAAAATTTGTTACCTTCATCAGTTAATATACATGTTAGAGCCTCCCATTCCTTTTCCCGTATTGCTTTCTTTGTCTCTTCTGCTTTCATTTTTTGCCTTTATTATTTTTCCCTCCATGCTTATCCACAAAGCATAATCTCTCTCCTTCAAACTCCCTATTAAACCCCACTCCTAGAAATCTTTTCTAACACTAATCTGATCCTCACTAGAAATCTCACTTCAGCTTCTCTTATGTAAACTGTTGTCCCATGTCTTGCCCGGTCTGTCTCAGGACTCTTCCTCATTCTAGTCTTATGGTTGCCATTGCAACCTTGGCAGTTGTTTTAAGACAAGTCGTTGGGCCTGGTTTACACTGAGATTTAAAACCACGTGAGGATGTAGGTAAATAATGATTTGGAAACCTAGTGCAAATGGCAAATTCTTTGGAGAAGGGACTATCTTTTTGTTTTGTTTTTTTTATGGCACTAGCACAGTGGAATCCTGGTCCGTGGCCGGGGCTTGTAGGTGTTACAGCAATCCAAATAAAAATAATACAGTAATAATAGTCAGAATTTGTAGCTGAATTTAACACACAGACTTTGAAAATCCTCTGAACATTGTGGTCTAGTGACAATATACAGATTAGGTAATGAAGAGACTTTCCTGAAATTCACTCTTCACTGAGATTTTGTTTGCTGGTTTCAAGGCAGAACAATTTTTTTTATGATTGCATTGTAAACCTCTGGAAAATGTGATTTCTTATAGAAGTACTGACACTGTCCTGAGACTTCATAATAGAAATATCTCTCAGTAGTTACTGAGACATGTCACCTAGCACTCCTTGTTAAGATTTTAAGAGTACTGTCATCCTTTTCCATTTATTAAATCTTTCCCTCCCATTTTCAAGCCAAATTGCTCTCGTTTGGAAGTATTAGACACTATAATTTGAAACAACAAAACTTTTTAGGGTCTGCTTTCAGAAAAGGTCATAGAGCATTTATAGAAATGCTTTTACAGAAAGATTGGCTGACTCATTCTGGGAAAGATGTTGAGAAGAAAAAATGTGTGAAACACAGATATGCCATTTTAGGGCAATAATGGCATATGCTTGCTAGTTATATGAAGGCACCGATATTGACTCCATACTTAAAGTTGCATTTAATTTGCCCTTAAAGTAGGATTAAAATCTCTCTGTTTCATACTGAAATGATTGATTTACTATCCAAACTGGGCAAAATAACGATTCAGAAGACAATTGGACCTTGTCTGTAATTTTTGCAAAATATGTACACCTCTACTCCGATATAACGCCAACTGATATAACACGAATTCGGATGTAACGTGGTAAAGCAGGGCTCCGGGGAGAGGGTAGGTGCTGCGTACTCCAGCGGATCAAATCAAGTTTGATATAATGTGGTTTCACCTATAATGTGGTAAGATTTTTTGGCTCCCGAGGACAGTGTTATATCAGGGTAGAGGTGTACAATCTTTTGCAGAGGAAATATTTATGAATGCCTTTTTATTTATTTATTTTTTTAAATTTTGTCTTATTTTGTCACACTCCCCCAACGCACATACATTCTGATAACTCTTCGGACATCAGCCAGTTTTAGAGACAAGGTGGGTGAGGTAATATCTTTTATTGGACCAACTTCTGTTGGTGAGAGAGACAAGCTTTCAAGCTACACAGGATGAGGACTGATAGGTAAGATATAGCATGATTGCTTTGTGAAAAGTGTTCACCCACAGGTGATGTTGTGTTTTTGTCTTTTATCATTTTCCTGAGAGAGAGCATGTCTACACCACTAAATTATATCAACCTATCAGTCCTCATCCTCAAAGGGAACCTGCCCAACACTTTCAAAAGATGAATCTGGGAGTTTAAATACATAACTTTGCTAGACACTCAAAATCATGGTCTTAATAAAGACATTGGATTTATGTCTTATTATGACAATCTGTAACCCACTAACCCTCCCTTTTTGTCCTATTACTCTAGGGATGTTAATGGGCCACTTTACCTTGAATGGTCACTTAGAATATGTGCTAATTGCTTATGCTAAACTATCTGTTCCACCTTTCCCAGACCCGATGAAGAGCTCTGTGTAGCTCAGAAGCTTGTCTCTCTCACCAACAGAAGTTGGTCCAATGAAAGAGATTTCCTCACCTAGTCTCTCTAATATCCTGGGGCTGACACAGCTACAACACCACTGCATATCAGCCACTTTTGAAATTCTAAAATTGAACACTCAAAAGGTGATTCCCCTTACTCAAGTGAACCTAAATAAACAGCGGGGATGGCTGTCTCTCTTCCACCCCAGAAAGAGAGAGAGAGAAATTGGCATATGAAGGAGTCTCAGAAGTTCAGCTATCAGCTTCATTTTGGGGCTGCATGTTTTTGTGATGAACCTGATGGCATGGGGGAGACAGGGACTTTGTGGGAAGCCTGTGATTGAGGGAGTCCATCTGTGCTGAGGCAGTAGTGCTTGAAGAGAGCCCTGGTATTACTGCCTCAGCACTCCAGTGCGCCATAAAGCAATGCTAGGGAAGCTAAGCATATGTCTACACTGCAATGTAAGCCCAGGGTTAGTGGGGCTTGAGTCTGCAGACTCTGGATTTGAAAGCTCAGGGGCTTGAGTGTCCATGCTCATTGGTAACCTTAGGATAAGAAATTTTAAGTCAGAGCCCCACACTGGGGCAGCAACATCCATCCGAGTCCAACCAACCATATGCCAGACTACCTAGCATCCTCCCAAAATGTGGCCTCTCTAGCCCTTGGCTCATGGTGCAGAATTGGAAAACTTGACCGTCCACCCCGCACATCCCAAGAAGTTGTCACAGCCTGCCAACACATCCTGCCAAGCCGCCATTCTGGCCTGCATGCTCCCAGCAACTGGAGCCAGCAGCATGGAAGAGTCACCATTTGAAGAACTTCTCTTGCTTGGGCTTTCACTCCTGTATCAGGAAACAGGCAGAGCTTCCATGAGATGCTGGTGCACATTTCACCAAAAGCACCTGATGGAGCTAATGACGGAGCAAGAGGAGAACGACGATACAGATACAGAAGTATGGAACTGGCTGGTACAACTCGCGACTCTCAGTATAGTTTCTGATGCCCTCTGTGTAGACCTGTGCTACTGGAATAGGGCTTCAAGCGCAGATTGGCGGGATCCATCATTGCTGGCCATCCCAGATCTGCATAGTGGGGTCAGAACTTTTGCATGAAGAGAGCTACATTTCTGGAGCTTTGTGAGCAGCTTGTCCTGTCCTTCCAGCAGCATGAGACCTGTTTGCGGGTGACCATATTGGTCCAGAAGTAGATTGCTATCACTGTCTGGAAGCTGGCTACCCCAGACTCCTACAGGTCTATTGCTAACCAATTTGGTGTTGGAAAGTCAAATGTGGGTAAAGTCGTGATGTAGGCTTCTGAGATGATCAGGCATGTGATTTACCCAGCTGGGGTGGGCAGAAACTATATTTGTGAAGTAACTGCTGATTTTGAGAGAATGAGCTTTCCAAACTGCACCGGAGTCACTGATGGGACTTGTACTCCTCAGGGAGCAAATGAGTACATAAACCGCAAAGGGCACTACTCTTCTATTACACTTGCCCTTGTGCACCACAGAAACTGATTTATGGACACCCATGTGAGCTGCACTGGAAGGAGGGATCATGATGCCAGGGTTTTCTGCTGGGCAGGAGTTTACCTTCATGGACAGGCTGGGATTCTGTTTCCACCAAAGGACATTGTCATAAATGGAGTTACTGTCCCCACGTAATCCCTTTTACCTTGGCTTATGAAACTGTATCCTGATCTCAGGGCCTGTCAAAGAAGGGTTAATCACAATGGTGGTTGAATGTGTGTTTGGCAGACTGAAATCCCACTGGCACTATCAACAGGCCTGTTTGGATTCCAGTGTCATCAATGCTGTCCGCATCACTGTGGCTTGCTGTGCTTGTCACAATTTGTGTGAAGCCAAAGGTGAGCTGTTTGCCCCTGAATGGCGCTATGGCAGTGATGGATCGCTGAACCAGTACACTCAGCCAGAAAGTGCACCTGTGACAGCAGGATGGGCCCAGGCAACACAAATCGGGGATGCTCTGTGCTCCCATGTTATGGATTTGCATGGGCAAAGGGAAGAGGGAGAACAGCATGTTTTGGAATGTTTTTGTAGATCAGTGTTGACAGTAAATGATGTATTGTCACAGCACACAATGAAATGTGTGTGTGGGGAGGATATTGTACCAGTACACAGTGAATGGGGCATATTAAGAGAGAATCATAGAAAATTAGGGTTGGAAGAGACCTCGGGAGATGATCTAATCTAATCCCTCTGCTCGAAGCAGGACCAATCTAATCCCTCTGCTCGAAGCAGGACCAACTCCAATTAAATCATCCCAGCCAGGGCTTTGTCAAGCTGGGCCTTAGAAACCTCTAAGGATGGAGATTGCACCACCTCCCTAGGTAACCGATTACAGTGCTTCACCACCCTCCTAGTGAAATAGTGTTTCCTAATATCCAATTTAGACCTCCCCTCACATTTTTTATTTTGGATGACCTCACTGTTAATGTAATGGATGGGAAACTGTGCATTTTCATTATTGATTGATTGTACATAGATGTACTGAGAAATTGTGTATGGCTACAACTTGCCCATTGTTTCTTCCCCTATGTTTTATCTTTATTATTCAAAACACACATTATAAGACATGATGTAGTGATGGCAATAAACTCTCTAAATAAAGTAAAAGCATTTATTTGTGTTGCAAAATTAACAATATTAAAGCATTTCCAGGCGGGCAAGCCAACCGTGTATGCCACCAAAGTATTCAAACTTATGGTGCCCGAATAGCACATCTGTGAGTGGAGTGTGTTGGGCAGCTACTGTGGTGGCTCTCGAAAATATGCTCTTCCCCAATGTGCCTAGCTCTCTGGAGTTCATGCTACGGGAGAAGTTTGCAGCTATATCAGCCCTTGGGATTGGGTCAGAATCCATGGGGGGGGGAATCAACAGGATGCTGTGCTAGCATCTGTATGGCTTAGTGTCTCCCCACAGCTTTCCATACAGCCTTTTATGACTGCATGCAAGCACACACCTTAATATGGACTCGTAGAGAACTCCACAGCCACCCCACCTCCTCCCAGACACATTTCCAGATGGCATTCCTACCCTCCACCCCTATTTTGGACAAATGATGTTGTCATCCATGAACTACATACACAAATGGGCCACATTTCAACCCACACCTGCACCACCCCCACTTGGACAGTTCACTGATTACAAGTGGCTCATTGCCTTGTTGTGTTAGGACAGAGCAGCGTACTGACAGGGAAGTCAATATAAAAGTCTTATTTTTAACACCCGGCGCCAAGGTGCTGCCCGTGCAATCTGCCATGAGTGGACACCCAGTGCTGCCCACGGTGTGTTATAACTTTTGCACTGGTTCATAACCTGGAAATCCCTTCCATTCCTATATTAATCAAGACAAACACGGAGCCAGAAACTTACCGGGCTCTCGGGTTAATTCTGTTTCTTCCAGTTCTGTGGCAGGTTGCTGCTCAAAGTGGGGACAACACAAGGCTTCTCCGGACCCAGTATATGCTGCAGCTGCGCTAGTGACAAAGCCTCCTTGAGGACTGGTTCCAGCACCATAGTGACTTTGCTGGCGTGAGTCGGTGCCTGCTGGCCCTCCATGCCTATGTTGGGTTCAGAAGTTTGCCACCCCAGCTGACCAGGCTGTTGTAAGCACTATTGGCTCTGTGCTCGGTGCAGTACCCAGCACCCAGTCAGACTCCTCATCAAACGTGCAGGTTGACGGCGAATTCTGAGAGGCGCAGTTCTCCTCCCTGGGTTGCCGGTAGTTGGTCTTGAGCTGCTTGGTCCATTCTCTGACCCAGTCTGTGGTCCAGTGACTTCCCAGCACTGCCAGCTTCTTCTCCTACTGAAACTCATCTTTTTGCTGGCCTCACATCAGAGATTCACCAAAATCTGACTGTGCTCTCGGAACCTGGAAGCGGCACGCTTGGCAAAAGATGACTTCTGGTTGATGGCTGTAGCTAAGGCGGGGGAAGGCTTACTCTGTAGCTCATTGGTCAGAGTAAAGTGGAAGGATTAAACGCTGCCTGTCTGCACAAGTGGGGTTGCTTCCATTTCCTGGGGGTCAATTGGCTACTTTTGTGGTAGAGAGGACAAAGAACAGTGTCTCATGGGTGTGTGGGATAGTATTGGCTAACTCTTAGCCTGAGTTGCATCCACAAATGCAAAACGATGAAGTTTGGTCCCGAGTCAGTGGGACCTAGGCTCGAATCGACTCATCCTGCAAGGTCCTGAGGCCTGGGCCTGAGTACGACAGGATTGTGTGTAAACAGAAGAGAGGTTTGGGCTCAAGCCTGTGTCTGAGTCCAGGCTTGCATTGCAGTGTAGCCATACCCCGAGTGTCGCTGCACTGAGACATTGGTACATCGGTGATGGCGAATTGTCCCATTGAGACTACTTCTGTGCATAAGTGTTTGGAGGATGAACTGGGGCCCTAAAGCTGTATTTTGTATTGTGTAGCAGGCCCCCTGGGTAAGGGGTGATTCCGTTCTTTCAGCAGGATGTCCAGTGTATCTTTACTTGTAGCATTTTGGGGCATCCCCAAGAAGCTAGCATCAACTCAGAGAAGTACCCTGAAGGGGATCTGAAGTTGGATTCTGAGCTGATCCTGCTCAGGGTTGATTCTGCTCAGCACTGGTTGCCTGGTTGGTTCCCAAAATGGGTCATGAGAGATACCTCATATTGCTCTCAAGTGACACTCCTCCCCTTGCCCAATGAAAGAATAGCACTAGTGGGCTATACTAATGAATGCATCAGACTCTCCTCACACAGAGGAAAGGGTTACCCTTCCTTGCAGAAAAGAGTAAAGAGAAAAATGTTGAGGATGTTAGAGGCCACTCCTTCAAAAAAAAATTATTCGGAGTGTTTAGAAATGGGCTGCTGAGCTCAGTTCTCTCTGAGTTCGTTTGTGGGAGCCATAACACTTGGCTGTCATGAAAAAAATCAGGCAGATACAGTTAATACAATGGGATTTATTTTTGTTCCACCCTTTCAAGGGTATTGCAGGACACTTACAGCCAACTGTTGGCTATGGAATCTGTAAATACAAATAAACTCTGTAGCTGAGGGACAGGAATGTTCAGGGCATATGCAAGGCACATATCATCCAGGTACTGTAAATGTGTAGAAACCCCCCCTGCCCACCATCTCCTCTGCACAGATACCTGTGTGCAGGCACAGTTGTGGTGCCTGCACACACAAACATGGGCATGTTATTTCTCTCCGAGCTCGAATGCTCTTGTTCTGTAAGAGCCTTTCCCTTAAATGTGTGCTGTACTAATGTGCTCTGGGCTTCAGCTAGCCACAGACTAATTGAAATATAAACATTTCCTTTGAAATATCAAACAGAATAACCACAGACCGATTTAGAGATAATAGCTTCATTTCTCTTTATGACACTTGTGTTTGTGAAATGCTATTTTCAGGACAGTGGTGATCGCTAATGTGTCTATTTTTAATTTTTTTAAATTAGAACTTGGTCGTTGCCAATGGAGGTCTGGGTAATGGTGTGAATAGACACCAACTGCTCAGCCTAGTAGAGGAATGTGGATTGGTGGAAGCACTCTTAATGCCTCCAAATAAACCCTATTCAGTTGTGAAATATGGGTCTACAGAAGAAGCCAAGAAAGCCTACGACACTCTCAATGGGAAAGAGATAATGCTGGAGGACTCCAACCAAAATGTTACTCTGTATGTTAACTTTGTGGAAAAAGGTATCAATATTCTGCTATCCCATAAAGCATCACTGTTCTTCCTTTGCTTTTCAGTTGCTTGTTATAGTGGAATTGTGGATAGAATTCTGGCCCCATGAGAGTCAATGGAAGCTTTGTCATGGACTTCAATGGGGTCAGAAATTGACTGTATATTTTTGAACTGTGTTTGGTGAATCATTCCTGGTTTTTGTCTTTTATTTTATTATATGTGTTATAACATTTTTTCCAGATCTGGACCTTAGTGTCCAAAATATGGGTGTTAGCATGAAAACCTCCAAGCTTAGTTACCAGCTTGGACCTGGTAAAGCTGCCACCAGCCAGGAATTATACAGTGCCTAGCTCACTATGGTCTCCCCAAAACCTTCCTTGGGGAACCCCCAGACTCAGATGCCTTGAGTCCTACAACAAAGGGAAATAACCCCCTCCCCTTGTTTCCTTGTTACTTCCTCCCAGGCTCCCCTCCCTGGACGACCCTAGGAGATTCCCTGCTTCCAGTCCTGGAAACACAAGTACCGAGAGAGCTAATCTCTCTTCCCCCTTACCCAGAGGGTATGCAAAGTCAGGCTTAGTAAATCTAACACACAGAGATTTTCCCCCTGATTTCTCCCTCCCACCAATTCCCTGGTGAGCTGCAGACTCAATTCCCTGGAGTCCCCACTAAAGAAAAACTCCAACAGGTCTTAAAAAGAAAGCTTTATATAAAAAAGAAAGAAAAAGACATTAAACATAGTCTCTGTATCCAGGTGAAAATATACAGGGTCAATTGCTTAAAAGAAAAATGAATAAACAGCCTTATCCAAAAAGAATACACTCCAGCAACTACACACATGTAAATACAAAAAACCCCCAACAATATAAACCTATTGTTTTACTATTCTTGTACTTACAACTTGGAAACAGAAGATTAGAAAGCCTGGAGGTAGAAAAATCACTCTCAGAGCCGAGAGGGCACAGACACAAGACAAAGGACAAAGAACTAACACCCAAACTTTCCTCCACCCAGATTTGAAAAAGTCTTTTTTTCTGATTGGTCCTCTGGTCAGGTGTTTGGTTCCCTGTGTTAACCCTTTACAGGTAAAAGAACATTAACCCTTAGCTATCTGTTTATGACAATATGGGACTTAGAGCAATCTGTGGATGCTTGCAACAATACTTTATGTGGCTCAATAAAATAGATGAATAAATATATGTATCAGATAGAAGAGTCAGCTTTTCCTGGAACCTGAGAAGCTAAATTAATTGCCCAAAAGGATCAAACAATAATAGAAGCAATAGTCTTCTTTCTCCTTAACCAAAGTCTAGGGAAAAAAGAGGGGTCTTGCAGCATACCCTGAAATCTGGTCTCTTGTAGTCTGAGGCATGTAGTAATGCCAGAACTAAAGACCCTTCACAGATAATGTCCTGCTAGCAGCGCCTTCTTGTTTAATGCTAAGAGGCAACATCTGGAACACCTCCATGAGCACATTTGGTTGTATCAGATGGAGAGAGAGATGGTCTCTCTAGTAGCTTGGAGCCAAACCATTTGTTGCTGGAGAGGAAGGATGGTCTTTGTGGTGAAGACAATAGGTTGGGACTTGGGAGGTCTGAGGTCAGTTCCCATTCTACAGATTTCCTGTGTGACCCTGGCCAAGTCACTTGTTCTCTCTGCACCTTAGTTTCTCATCTGTAAAACAGGAACAATAACGCTTGCCTGTTTAGATTGTGAACTCCGTCTCTTTGTGTTTGTAGAGCACCTAGCACAATGAGGTCCTGATCTTGGCCCCTAAACTCCACCATAGTACAGATCATTTTCAATAATAATTCATAGGGCTGCAAGTTGGGAGCCTGTTACGTAAGTCATTTTCTGTCAAGATAGGTGTTGCAGTGAACATTTCATCACATCTGGTTGCAGAGCTACAAATGGCCATCTTAATTTTATATAATTTCTTACATTTAAGAAACGGCAAATAGCATTTAGGCTTATAGCATTCAGACATACTTTCTTCACTGTGCTCTATGCTTGTCAACCATGAGCAGTGACAAATGCTGAGTCCTGGCAAAATAAAATTGACTCCAACTAGAATCTCCCCTGAAATGCATGGGGAAGTTTTGACCTTTATTTTGACAGACTAATCAGATATTTTTTGAGGTGGAAAACATTAAGTTTCTCAGGTCCTACACAGTGAGATTTGAGAATTGGGTTGTATAGCACAAAACTTGGATTCTGATCCTGTTTTATGCTACCAAGGAGGATAATTAGTTCAGATGATGATCAGTCTAGGGTTTATCATTATTGATAAAAGAACACAAGTGGATCATTTTCCATAAGCAGTAGCAGTGTTTTATTTTTATACCCATAGTGCATTGGGAAGACATTATACCTATTAGCTTGCCTCCAGGCCTGATGATGGTTGAAGAGCTTGTGTCTCCTGAAGAAGAACAAAAGATGTTGGAAAGTATTGATTGGACAGAAAATGAAGTAATTCAAAATGGTTAGTAGAACCACAGAAATAACTGCAAATTGTCCTTTTGCTGAATTTAATTTCTGCAAGAAGTCTGCATCTTAGATAATTTATTCCTTAAATTCATTCTGTATATATATTCCTTTTAAAATTGAGTTTATATCATACAGTTACAATGAACCAGAGGCATGTGGTGTAAGGTGATCCCCATGAATGGCTTAATTTGAATTATGCTCCTGCTTCCAGAAGCAGCTACTGTAGAGTCATTTTCTGACAGCATGGTCAGTCTGAGTTTGTTCTCAGAATGCAGCACCTGTAATTTGATAGCTTGCTTGGGATCTGGAGCTTTTCGAGCACCAGAGAGAAGTCAAAGCTCCCTTCCCAGTTGCTCATATAGTTTCAAATGAGCTCTGTGGAATTAAATTTCTTAACAAAGCCAGTTATTTTTTCCAGTTAGCTTCCATATTACAAAATAACTGTTACTTGACACAGCACAAAGCATTATATTGACTTTGGTTAGTGTGCAATGTAATGATGCAAGGAAGTGAAAGTTCCTATTATGTCCATATCATGAGCTTGTCCAAAGTGTCAGCCATCGCTCAAGAAAATTGGTACTGTTGTCAGAGAGAGACAAACACAAGGTCCAGGGACCTACAGTCCTTGCTCCCATGTGTAAGAATTGACATCTGTGGGATTGCTGCTGTGTGTAAAAGCATCGGGGTTTTGACTTCAAAGAGAAATGGTACTAAAGCTCTGTTGTTTAATCACTCTTAGTACATGGGAAAGTTGTGTTGTATATTGAAAGTGAGGTTCACAAATAATAGTATTTTCAACTATTGAATAGTTCTTGAGATGCACAGAGATTATATGGAATAGACATTAGGCAGATACCGTGCAAGCATAGCAAATTGTGTAAATAAATATATTGCACATATTTTAATATTTTTATGTTGTTTAATTTTTTCTGCTTTGCAGCCCAGAAGTCTTTAAAACACAGAAGGGTAAAGCATTTTGGATATGAGTTTCGATATGATAACAACAATGTAGATAAAGATAAACCATTGCCTGGAGGTGAGAACTTTCCTATGAAAAGGCATTTTAAAATGGCATTTGTTTTAAGTCTGTTTTCCAACAGATACACACAGAACCTAACTTAAGTACAGTGTAGTGTCCCAAGAAGTTGTGTAACTAAAGTCCTGATTAAGGAAGGCACTTAAACAGGTGTGTAAATCCAATTAACTTCAATGGAATTTAAGGAATTTAACCACCCTTCTTGAATAGAGATACTTTTCTGAATCAGTGCCTTAGTAATCATATTTTAGTGTGCATGAATGGAACCCATTTTTAATCACTTATAACTTTGTATGTTTAAAAAAGTTTGCAAAAAAAAATCATGGCTGCTATTCTTCACTGAGGTCTAGCCAAATGTGGATTGTGAACTTCTAAATTTCGGTTGTTTTTTGAATAATCGCTATATGAGGATCATTTCAGATTCATTTTTGTACTGGAAAAAACAGTGTGTACACACACACACACACACACACACACACACACACACACACACACACACACACACACACACAAATGTTCAAGTTATTCAAGATGGTAAAAATATAATATTTCAAAAATATTTTTAACACATTAAATGGGTGAAAATGGGTGAATGGATTTTCCTTATAACTTTCCAAAACAACTCTCCTTTGTGCTGAAATTAATCATGAAAACTTTCTGAAAAATTGTCCTTTGAGTCTGAGAGCTATGAGACACAGAAAACAGTGAGCCATCTACAACCTATCTGTATAAATAATAAAATATAGAATTCAAAGTTAAACACAAGTGTTTAAGTTGACGTGTATACCGTTTCCCCTGGACAGTGCAAGTTACTTTATATTTCGTCTGAAATTGTGCTTAATCATACAAGTGTTTCATATTTGTCTTGGCTGTTTTGTGGCCTCCAGCTAGATGTTAAATGGTCTGTGTGTGTGACGAACATAAACGGAGGGAACAAGTTTTGGAGAGAAAAAGCAGTAATAACCATCAATATTGACAGATTGCTGAAAGGAATATTTCTTAGCATAGCATTCAAGTGTGCTGTACTTCACTGAATTTTACAGTTAAGGTTTCGTCCTGTATAGTAGCAAACTGCAAACTCTTTGAAGGTTTCATTTTTGCATATTACTGATAAAATACTTTAAATTCAATAGATTTATTAGAAGACCTTATTTAATTAAATGTTTGAATCAGTAGCAGGCTTTAAGGGTTAAATTTTAAGGTTCAAATTTTCAAAGGGGTCTGTCACAGGCTGGCCGGCCCCCGTAAATGAAAACTCCCCTGTGCCGGTGCAGATGCTCCCATTTGGGTAGCACTGGCAGCTACAAAAGATCAGGAAGAGACCCAGTGAGGGAGAGAGTCCTGGTCAGTCAGTCAGGAGACTGGAGGAGATTTGTGGGGAAAGCTGCAAGGAGCAGAAGGCTCTCTGCAAGATCATCCCTGGGAAGAGGGAGGAATTGGAGACGATATGTTTGGGATCTGAAGGTAGGAGAGCAGAGTAGGTTTTGCTGGCTGGCAGCCCCAAGCCAGAGAGCCAGGGCCAAAAGGCTGGAGAAGGCTGAAGGCAGGAGGAGCAGCAGAGGGAGTTGCCTGCTGGAGCTAAGGGTGGAGAGGGCTGACAGCAGGGGAATAGCAGAGGGGCTTACCCATTGACCTTGCAGGGCCAGAGAGTGAGACTGAGAGGAACTGTGAGGTGTGAGGGGTGCTCCCAGCAGAGAGGCAGTTGTGGTTCCAGCTGGAAAGAGTGGGATTGCACTTTGGTTGGAAGAGCCCGATGACTGTCCTGGTGCAAGGACAGGAAAGGGCTGCATTGGAGAGCTGGGTTGTGGTGAGAGATGCCAGGGCTGTGTCTTACATATGCTGGCAGAAAACTGGACTATGATGATGGGACTTCTGTTATGATTTATGTGGACTGTACTTTTTTTAATAAGATAACCCTACAAGGGCTGTATTTGCCTTCAGAAAGATTCTGTAGACTATTCTGGAGGAGTCTGCAGGAAGGAAACTGAGGCAGGCATGTCTGTCACTCAGCAGCCTGCCATAGGAATGACTGCCCTAAGACAGGGCCATAACTCAGCCTTTAATTTTATGCAAAGCACTTGTGCACCTGGGTGAAATTCTGCACCCATTGGAGTGAATGGGGATTTTGCCATTGATTTCAATGACACTAAATTTGGCATAGAAATTCTACATTCAAACAGTGGGTTCAGTGCTGCCAGTGCTTTGTGTGTGGAGGGCTTCTAAAAACTCCTCATAGTCTGTGCAAGTTACACATGTAGAGGGCTTGCAACATTAGTCCCACTATTTCCATGCACATGTCATAGTGAGTACAAAATTGCCTGTGTAATTGATGGGGTGCACAGACTTACACGCTCCATTTTAGCTATTGTATTTTATCATATTTCTGTGTATTTTGTCCAGTTGTTAGATTTCTCCTTCACCAAAAGCAGGAAAAAAGAATAGGAAAACATCTGGTTTATACTTCTGTTTGTAATAACAGGGCTCCCGGAAATTTGCAACATGCTTCTGGAGAAGTGCTTGAAGCAGGGATATATCAAACATAAACCTGATCAGTTGACAATAAATCAGTATGAACCTGGACAAGGTAAGTGCATTTGCCCTTTAAAAAAAAAAATCAAACTCAATATTTTATCTAGGATTGAAAAGAGAAAACCAGCTACAATGGCTGTGATTCGGAGCCAGCACTTCTGCATCTCCTAAGTTCGACAGGGATGCTTTCATGAATTGAGGGCAGTGTCTGGATGCAGTGTTCCTAACTTGGGAACTCACATTTAGAGATACCCTGGTATTGAAAATGCTCAACTGAGATTAGAATCTGGCCCAAGCGTCTTAGACTAGGCCATGGGAGCTGATTGTGTAATAGAAGAGTTGGTAACCTGGAGAGAGAAATAGTCCGTGTATAACAGGATCAACCAAACACATTTTTCACTCACTTCCCGGACAAAGATTCGAGAAAATCACCTGGTCCAAGTATAACTGCAGGGGTTTCAACGGACTGGCCAGACTCCAACCTTTCCTGCCATGTTCTCCCAGCAACAAGAAACCCCTTTCTATAAGTACACGTGAGAGCATCTTCAGGGTGATGCTCTCACATGTATCCCTGTACTGGAGGAAGGGAGTGCTGCTCCAGCAATCTCTTCCAGACTCAGTAGGATAGAAGAGGTAGTTACTTCCACTCAGGCATCCACACGGTAAAGCATATGCTGTGCTTTTTGCTGAGTTCAGTCATCAAGGCAAGGTACCTGGCTTTAGCTTTCCCTTCTCTGGAATATATCTGGTTTGTCCTTATGTATGAAGGACAAACACTTCTCTTCCAGAATTATTCTCTGACAGTGTACTTAGTATCTGCCATCTTAGGGTCTAGACATCTGACCCCGTTTGTTCACATATCTGACAGCCAGTTAAATTGGTATGGTTGTGTGCTGCTGGCTGGGTTATCTGAATTAATTAGTATGAATTGTAACTTTCTTCCACAAATACAGGATATGTATAAAACCTTTCTTAAGCACTAATCATTTAGGACATTAATTAGCGTACAGTATGTGCAATCCAGTGCATTCATATAAATACTATCCAGTACCTGTACTGAATCAAATTCTATCCCTGCCTCCTAAGCTTTTCAAGGCAGGGACACTGACTTCCGTTTTCAAAAATGATTAGTGATTTTGGGAACCTCAGTTTTTGGTGACTACCTTTAAATGGACTTCATTTTTCTGAGGTCACTTTGAGAAAATCAGGCCTCTATAAGGTATTTCAAGTTGAAAATCCAAAAATTCAGGCACCTGAAATTTGTATTCACTTTCAAAAATTTAGGCCATTGTCTCTTAGTATATGTCTGTGCAGCTCCTGGCACAATAAGGTCCTGATTTGAGTGTTTGGATGCTGCTACAAAGAAATAATACATGCACATGTCTTTTATCAGGCTGACCTCAATATATTTCTGAGGGCAGAATTTCTGCAATTCATGTTGTAACATAGCGAACTTGCTGTAAGAAGCTTAACCTATGTAGTTCTGTGTGTGATTAAGTACATTGCTCCTCTTGAAACTAATGGAAGTCAATACGTTTGCATCTGGGGGCAAAATCTGGCTTCTGATATTGGTACTATGTATAGGACTGGCCAAAACAATTAGAACAAAACCTTTTCTTGTTGGAAAATAGGATATCGTAAAAATCAAAACTTTCTACAGGAAGAGATCAATTTTGACAGAAGTTTTGATCAGGAGAATCTAAATGAAATGTTTAATTTGGGGTCAGGTCAACATTAGTCTGCGTGCCTTCCAGAGCAGCTGTAGTGCCTCATGGAAGTTGTATTTCCAAGTCCTTCATGTCTCCATTCTCCCCATGGGCCTTGCTCTCTGGCCAGACTATGTCTCCCATGATACATTGGAGTCTCCCTGTGGCTGAGCTACTGCAGGGCATTTTGAAAACAAATGTTGATTTGGGATGAAAACAATTGTTGAAATATCAGAATTTCCCATGGGAGGGGAAGGAAATTCCATTTTTTGATCTGCTGTAGTACTGCACTACACATAGTAGGCATAAAAATACACAAGGTTACTGTGTTGTGATTTACACATGGACAGCTGTGAAAATGGGACTAGGGAGAAGGTTACATTAAAAGTGATGGCATTTCATTATGATTGCAGGGACTATTTATTTATTCTCTGTTTTTTGTGTTATAGGAATTCCTCCTCATATTGATACTCATTCTGCTTTTGAGGATGAAATAACCTCTCTCAGTTTAGGAGCTGAGGTATGCTTAATATTTCTTTTTATATTTTGATTATACTCAATGGACATGAAAATAAGATCTGAGTAGATCTTAATAAAAGGTTCAATGTTTTACATAACATTTTTTCTCACTCTTTTGTATCAGATGTCTAGCATGTTAACCTGTAACAACAGTGCGATACCTAAAGAAGTGAAATTCTGGCCCCATTGAAATCATTGCCATTGACTTCAGTTCGGTTAGGACTTCACCATAAAATAAAATCTTCCAATGAAACTGACTATTTTAAACTACTATGACTCAATTCTCCATTGCCCTTCCTCAGTTTTATTAGCACCTTCAAAACTCTCATATCATTGCTCCTTTGTATTTTTCTACCTCAATTCTTCCTGTACCATTCCCTATTAGTTCCTCTCTCCTGTTATTACTGTGTTTATTACAGTAGCTCGCAGAGTCCCTATTGGGGTAGACACCGTACAGACACATAACTGGAGACAGTCCCTGCTCTAAAGAGCTTACATCCAAAACGAACAAGACATGCAAAGGGTGGGAAGAGAAATGGAGGCACAGAGAGGTGAAGGGACTTGCCAGGATCACACAGCAGGTCGTTGGCAAGGCTGGGAATAGAATCCATGTTTTCCTGCTCCTAGTTCATTTCCCTCTCCACACCCTTTTTTCTGTTCTTCTTTGTAATTCGGTTCTTGTACTGCACTTATCGCTGTGGTATGAGAGCATCTGTACCCACTCCCTGCTTTGTGCCTTCTGTACTTGGAACAGCATTACAACAAACATTGGCTAAGTTCCAACCCCATCTTCCTTCCTATCATTCCTAAAGACTTACATGTTCTGCAGTAGTTACATGCACAAACACTCACACACAACTCCACTATGCAGTACTCCCATTGCTATATTGTATTCTTTGGGGGAGGGACATTGCATGTATTCTAGCCATTGTTAGTCGCCACATACATATATGGTGCTATTTAATTCCCAATGAGACCACTAAATTTGTATAACAGTGGAGAGTAAAGGTCTAATTTTCAGTGGGGCCTTGTTCCTGTACAGGCACATTTTATGAACTAATGACTACACATGTGGGTGATCTATGCTGTCACTTGCTCGTTCAGGTACTAGTACACAAAGAATGCAAATGTGTGCACCTGCAAAAATGCACCTGCCCAAATAGAGATTGAATGTGGATAATCAGGCCCTGGAGGTATGAAACTGTAACCTGATTGTTAGCCTGTGGTTGTGCTGCTGTGGATAGACAGAGGGAGAGAGGCATAGTCATGCAATCTGAGCACAGAACTGAGAGCCAGGAATTCCTGGGAGTTCTAATCAAAGCTCTGACACTGACTTCCTCTTTGGCTTTGGGCTGGTCGCTTAGGCCAATGTTTTCCAAAGTGTCCGCTAACAGTGGATGCCTCACAGATCTCTAGGACCAGCTGTGAGTATAACATGAGTAGGATCAGTGCATGCTTCCCCATTTTGCACAGCCCTGTTTTGGAGATCCCCCCCTTTCCTCTAGCTATAGTTTTCTTCATGCCTATTCAGTTTTTGGCCTTGTTATTGAGGCAGTAGTTTCTATATTATTCTAATCTAAAGTGTTTTTAGCAATGTGGGCATCTGTCCATTAGAAAATGGGCTGAGGCCTTCAGTATATTTTATGTTAAGTCCCTGCGCTGGAAGTAGTTGGCTAGAGGAGAGAGGCTTTGTATCCTCTTATCAGTCCCGTGACCAATCCAGTCCTGCCCAATTTATTTTTTTTAATAGATGCTCAACATTTAGACGTCGGCATTGGGAACAGCCTGTCAGAAAGTTCTGGTCCTGTACAGCCCAAAATTGTAATGTCTTTTCATGATAGATCATTGACACACTTCTCTGATGAAGGTAGCCAAAGTGTATATTTAAGGGCTAGTAAAACAATCCCAATGGCCCATAAATTACTGCATTATTTGACAGCCTTTCCTTCTGGTACCTAACTGTTTAAACTTCGGTAATACACATTGTTTGCACGTTGAGACCCTCATCTGCATTTAATATATTAATAATGGCCGCAGTAGCATGCACTTTGCTATTTTAGCATTTCTTTGTCTGAGCCCAACATTACAGCATGCTTTTGTACTCATCTTTTGTTCTCCTTATCCTTTCACGTTTATCTAGCACATTCACTGGGATATGCAGTGCAGTTGTAGCTGCATCAGTCCCAGGATATTAGAGAGACAAGGTGGGTGAGTTAATATCTTTTATTGGACACATTTCTGTTGGTGAGAGAGACAAGCGTTCAAGCCCCACACAGCTCTTCTTCAAGCCTGGGAAAGGTACTCTCAGCGTCCCAGCAAAATGCAAGGTGGAACAGATTTCCCAGACCTGAAGAAGAGCTCTGTGTGGCTTGAGAAGTTGTCTTTCTCACCAACAGACATTGGTCCAATAAAAGCTATTACCTCACTCACCTGGTCTCTGTAACATTCACTGGCATGTTCATTTACATCTTTTAATACATTTGCTCCACCTGAATATTGTGTGATTGAACAGGATTTATTCCTGATTTCAGCCTGAGTGTCTCTCCCTGTTCTTCTTGGTTCTGACTTGGTATTCCAGTTTGCTTTACATCCATAATGAAAAAATTTATATAATCATTGTACTGCTAATCTTTCCTTTATTCTTCTCCAAAGGAGAAACATCATACTTTTAAAAGAGAATTGCCCTAAAGCTTAGGAGCTACCGTAATAAACATGTTAAATACAAAGAAACAGACTAGCAGTCTCTGGTCCACTATTCTCTCTCTGAGCCGGGCCACTACTACATGCTGTAAAAGAAGGAAAAACATCATAATGCATGTGCATAATTTATGTTTGTACTAAGCCATGGGGGGATATTTCATTCTGACCTCTACCTGGTGAACAACTTATACACACATGAGGATTGAGCACCCTTCTAACGTTTATCCTAGCTAGCACAACTGCAGAATGTTATTTCCATTCATATAAATGGCTAATCTTGTTTTTTGAAATCTGTCCATCTTAGGTTCTTATTGCATTCGCTCCCCCCCCATCACCACAGTATCCGAGCGCTTAAAAATCTTCAGTGCATTTATCCACACAACACCCCTTTGTGCTTTATCCCCATTGTACAGATGGGGAGCTGGGGCATGGAGAGGCTCTGTGATTTGTCTGAGTCACATAGGAAATCTATGCTGGAGCAGGGTTTCCCAAGTTCTTGTCTAGTGCCTTAACCAGTGAACCATCCTTCCTCTCAAATGTACAATGTTATTTACCTCAGTAATATCCTGCAGTGTAACACCTACTGTTCAGTATCTTTCCTCTTCTTACTGATGAATGAGTCCGTCCGGTCGGAAAGTTCTTCAGACCATTCCTTTCTCAGACCAACCTGTGCAAGTCTAATTTGTTTTTGAGATAAACTTAGTAATGGTTTCTGCCTCCCACTCGTTGTTTAGAAAGCACTGAAAACTGTTACCCACGCCAGAGGCAGAGTTGTGTTTGAGAGGACAGCATTTAGCAGCTCATAGATCATACACCTAAATGTTTAAAAAGTAACCAAAAAAGGAAATAGGGAGCCTGATTTTCCTCTCTGTTGTGCTGCAACTCCACTGGAATCCAGGGTGTGATGCTGCTATAAGACAGGTAGAATGGAGTAGGGAATCGAGCCCAAGGTGTTTCTCTCCCCCCCCACCCCTCGTTACTGTGATTACACATGTCTGTATCATGCGGGGAGGAGCAATACAGAAAATAATACTTACCACTATTTAAGACAGCACATATCCTCTAGAGAGGTTACAGGGCAGGCTAAACCTGGCCTTGAAGTGGAGAGGCAGGAGCTCAAAGAAGGGAGAGGAGATAGGTTTACAGAACACCAAAGGATAGCTGGAGGGATTGAAAGAGAGAGAGACCGTGACGAATCCTGTGATGTGCATAGCACCTTCAGAGAGGTGTAGAGAGTCCTGTCTCCCACTGAGCTTCCATGGGAGCTGAGGCCATTTGCGCAGGAAGTGCTCAGCACCTTGCAGCATCAGACTCAACGGGAGCGACCCACATCTCTTGGGCAACTACAGGGTTGAGTGAAGCCACCAAAACATCCTGTTGGGCTTCCATAGGGCATACCATTCACTGTATTCCCCTTGCCTTTAGGAGCTACTACAATATCAATAATAATAATAGGAAGAAGACTGAGCACTGAGTTCAATTTTCCTTTCTTTGCTGAGAAAATGTCACAATAGAAAAAAAAAATAAAAGAAGAAGCGGGATAAAACCGATCTTGAGGATTTAACTGTTCATCCTCCTCTTCCTGAAAGTGTCCATTGTTTGAACAAAATGTGGTAAAACAGGACACAGCAGCTCTTTTACAAATAGCTTCCACTGTTTGGGGGACGCTGTTATTTTCTCTGCCTCCATATGGGGTCTCTAGAGATGCATAAGTTAATGCCTCTTATCAGAAGAGCGTGGTTTCTATTTGAGGCTAACTTTGCAATGATCTCAGAAGTCATGGTTTAAGCTTGTGAAAGGAGTTAGGGTTTCCTTTTGCAGACCTGCAGTGACTGTGAAAGGAGCTTAATAATAATATTTTCCCTCTTTGAGCTTCCTGATACTGGTTTAATTTGACGTTTAACACAGTATCACAAATGAGTCCCAGTTAGCTTCTGATCCGTTGTTAAAAAGGTAGAAACATAGGAATTGTGATATCAGAACAGCCCAATAGTCTGTCTCATTTGATGTCTTGTCTTTAACATTGATGTATTCTGGATGCTTTAGAAGAAGGCATGATAGTCCCATAAAGTACCTAAATGTACTATTGTATAGAACACAGACTATAACTTGGTATTGTGGGACAGCCTTTTTTCCTGACCGTGGATCTCCTACCCTCAATGGTGCAGTGCAGTCCCATTCCCCATCATCCCAAACAGTAAAGTGGAACAGTCTGGAAGTTTCAGGATGTTCAGCTAATCAGTCAGATTCATGGGTCAGGTTTAAATAGTGGTGCAGAGAACTTGAGGTGTCACTAAACTCAGCCAAAGTCTCACACATCTTAGAATTCCTTCTGGATAATCTAACTATGGCTATTAAGGCTCTCAATCTAAAAAGACAATTTGTGGCTTTATCCAGCATCTTGGAAGCAGGGAACACCAGAAAAAGACAGGCCACAGAATCCTTAAAGGTATTCATGAGCAGCTCTGGTCCAACACTGATCCTGTGGGGCATCCTGCTATTAACCTCTTTCTGTGCAGAGAACTGGGGCTATTTATTTCTACACTTCGTTTCCTATCTTTTAATCTGTTTCTAATCCATATAGTGTTAAGACATAGATGTCGGGAGGACTTTTCCCCTCACCCTGTAGTAAAACCAAGATT
Source organism: Gopherus evgoodei (assembly GCF_007399415.2). Classification (NCBI taxonomy): domain Eukaryota; kingdom Metazoa; phylum Chordata; order Testudines; family Testudinidae; genus Gopherus; species Gopherus evgoodei. The sequence continues at coordinate 32,770,927 of NC_044322.1, read as the reverse complement.
TCTTAACAGGCCTCTTTTAGAAGCCTTTTGAAATTCTAGATTATATCTAGTGGCTCTCATTTACCTACTGTCTTGTTAACTCTTTCAAAGAATTCAGACAAGTTAGACAGACACTACTTACCTTCACGTAAGTCGTGCTGTCCCAATTGTATTTTGCTTATCTTCTTTAGACACCTGCTCGGTTTAATGTTTGCCTGCTTTTTTGTTTCCTTTATTTGTCTTTCACAACAGGCAGACAGTATTTTATGGGATTGATTAATTGTTCTGATGGTAATTATGAGAGTTTGAGCAAAATTATTCCCTCTTTACACTAACAGCATAACTGTACTAAGTGAAATTGTTAAATAAAAGCAAAGATTATTTTAAAAAGTGTGTTAGAGCCTTTGCACCTCCCTGGAAAAATATCAGACTTAATATTTTAATCACTGCAGTTTATCCTTGAATAAGACCTAGGAGTTAGTCCAAGCTATTGTGCTTGAAATAAGAAGGGTCTGTCTTCATTGCATGAAAAGTCACCTCATCAAACCATTGTATGGATTCCCTTGAGCTTGCAATGAAGATAGCACGCCTTGCATCTGCATAGAACTGCCATCCCAGGCCTTTTACAGGCATTGGTTGGGTGCTTGAAATGGTGCAGTCTCCAGTTGTTTCTTTGCACTAGAGGGGGAAGCCACAAGGGTTGCAGGTGCACTTGTTCATCCAATCCCCCTGAATGTGCGCCACAACATAGTAGCTCATGGTTGGAAGTAACGAAAAAGCTCCTGCTCCCATCAGCAGTTTTGGGCATCATAAGTGAGGCCCTACCAAATTCACAGTCCATTTTGGTCAATTTCACTGTTGTAGGGTTTTTAAAATAGTAAATTTCATGATGTCAACTATTTAAATAGAGTTGTGGGAGGGTAGGGGGAGGGTTGCAAGGTTATTATATGGAGGGTTGTGGTACTGCTACCCTTACTTCTGCGCTGTTGCTGGTGGCAGCACTGCCTTCAGATCTGGGCAGCTGCAGAGCAGTGGCTGGTATCGGGTATGGTATTGCCACCCTTACTTCAGAGCTGGGCCCTCAGTCAGCAGCCGCCACTGTCTGGCTTCCCAGTTCTGAAGGCAGCAGTGCAGAAGTAAGGGTGGCATGGCATGGTATTGCCACCCTTACTTCTGCACTGTTGTTGACGGGGCACTGCCTTCAGAGCTGAGTGCTCAGCCAATAGCCACTGCTCTCCAGCTGCCCAGCTCTGAAGTCAGCCCAGAAGTAAAGGTGGCAATACGGTGTCCTCCCTAAAATAATCTTGTGACCCCTCCCTGCCACTGCCTTTTGGGTCAGGATTCCCAATTTCAATGCTGGTTTCCCTGTGAAATCTGTATAGTATAGAGTAAAAGCACATAAAAGACCAGATTTCATGGTCTGTGATGTGTTTTTCATGGCAATGAATTTGGTAGGGCCCTAATCATGGGATAGATGCTTTAAGAATCCCAGAATGCATTGGTGTAATCACAGTTGTAGGGCAGGCTGGGGTGGATGTGCCAAACAATGCTGTTTTGTGAACATACCAAATTGTTGTAGGGTCAAGTAAGGCAACCATTTAATGCAGCCGACGTTCATGTGACGTTTTCCTTGAATATGTGTGTCCTATATGTCTATTACCAAAGCAGTGTCCACTCCACACTGAGCTTGGGGCTGATATAAAACCTGTCAGAGAAAAGACTCCTGTTCATTTCAATGGGTGTTGAATTTGGTCCTCAGAGAAAGGGAACAAAAACCTATTCCTCAGCTCTGCCTGGGAACATTTGCGATATATTCACTATTTTTAGGCAAGAAAGAAACAGTCTATTCAGAAAACATACTGTTCCCAGTTCTTTTGTGTCTGACCTTCTCTTTTTTCCCATTTTTATTAAAGATTCCTCCCATCACCTTCATGTCCTACTGTTGCTTCCACTTGATCAGTTATTATTTTCATCTTTGCAGGGTCCCTGGAAGCTCAGGTTCCTCTTTCATATAAATTGTTCAAATGGAACTCCATGCTGTAAATTCTTAATCCCCGCCTCCCCATTCTCCCTCCCACAATGACATGTGCTTCTAGGCTAACTTCTCACTCAGCCAAAAGATAACTTCAGACACCCAATGTGAGTGAAGACATGGCCAAGCATCTATTTTCATGAAAGCTGCTGCAATCTACTTACAGATCTTGCTTCACAGTGAGATGCCATCAAGACAAGCATTCACTCAGAATTGCCCCAAGAATTATGATGCTCTCGTCATTTCTCTGGGAACTGTTTGACAGTAATTTGCTGTGAAACAAGACAGAAGCATCTGATTCTTACCTCACCCCCATCCCACCAGCTATTGTTAAGGTACAAAGCCAAAATTAAGTTACCAAATCAACTGAATTTTTAAAGGATGTTTTAAAAAGTATTCTGGGTTTTTTTTTTCCATTTTGGTGAATTTCTCTGAGTCCCTGTTGCCTCTTTACACTTGCTGTGGTATAGTGAACCTCAGAACCCTTCTAAGGTCCCACAAGGACTCCTCATTGTTTTTGCTGATACAGATTAACATGGCTACCACTCTGAAACTTAGAACCTTTGTTTTCACTGCCAAGGGCCTCACCCGAGAGAGCACCTGAGGAAATTTGGCTCTCACTTCTCTCCTCTGTAGGAGCTGATGACGTACCCAGGGTACAGTCAGCACTGCTGAATAGCTGTGTCTCCTCAGTTCTCCAGCCTGGGATGCCTTTTACACTGCTTGACTGGTGAACTGCCACTCCTGACCTGTTAATACACAGCCTCCAGCATGTAACTTGCTCTCAGCTATATTGTATTGAGTACTACTAGCTAGCCACTCATGAATTACACTGCAGAAGAACACCAGCAGATACTCTAGTCCCAGACTTTCCCCCAGATATGTGCCTCTTGTATGGCCCAGCACACTACTGGACAAAACAAGCTCATATGAAGTCCTGTTTTCATCAGTGGAAAATGATGTGAACCAGCTTTGTATTCCAAATGGAGTTTCCCACACTCTTTAATCCATACACATTGGTAAACTAAAACAGTGCAACAAGTTAATAAACTTCAGAAAGAAAAGAAAGATTTTAAGTGACTACAAGTAATAAGGCATAAAGATCAGGATTGGTTACAAAGAAAATAAACTGAATAAGCTAAGTGAACTTAAAAGCAAAAAGGTTTCTCTCAGCATAAGTTTTGTAGTCGGCTGTAGTAGTTTAGTTTCTTAAGAGTCATTGATGTCATGAGCAGAGATGAAGGAGGAGAGTGAGGTCAAGCATTTTTCTCCCCTCTTTATAATGCAATCTTGCTGAGTCATAGTGACAAACAATCTCTTGTGGACTTGAGGTTTGAACCGTCCTTCAGATGAAATGCAAATATTTTGTTCATGCCTTCTCTGCGAGAGAATGGCCACTTAAGCAGGTGATAGTCCATTAACACCTTGCTGGGATATCATTGTGTCTTTGTCTCTGAAAACTGGTTTGGGCCTGCTTTTCTGACTTGGAATATGTTACAGGAATGTTATACAGTAAAATCTTATAACTTCACATACAATGTTGGTACACACACTTTTTCAGGACAATAATGTTCAAGAGATTGAGCTTTCAAATGACACCTCACAAGGTATACTTTGTACAGAATTTGTCATAATGCTGTGAAGTGGTGAACATAATCGTATAGACTGTTACAGAGCCCCTTTTCCTAACTTTCTCTTACTGCTCTCACCGACAAACAATGAGCTTCTTGCCCAGCATTTGTGGGCTCATTCTTCTTACTTGCCCATGAATTGTGTTCATAGAATCATAGAACATGAGGGTTGGAAGAGAGCTCAGGAGGTCATCTAATCCAACCTCCTTCTCAAAGCAGGACCAACCCCAGCTAAATCATCCCAGACAGGGCTTTGTCAAGCCAGGCCTTAAAAACCTCTAAGGATGGAGATGTCACCACTTCTTAGGTATCCCATTCCAGTGCTTCACCAGCCTCCTAGTGAAATAGTTTTTCCTAATATCCAACCTAGACCTCCCCCACTGCAACCTGAGACCATTGCTTCTTGTTCTGTCATCTGCCACCACTGAGAACAGTCTAGCTCCATCCTCTTTGGAACCCCCCTTTAGGTAGTTGAAGGCTGTTATCAAATCCCCCCTCACTCTTCTCTTCTGCACACTAAATAATCCCAGTTCCCTCAGTCTCTCCTCATAAGTCATGTACCCCAGAACCCTAATCATTTTCGTTGCCCTCTGCTGGATTCTCCTCAATTTGTCCACATCCTTTCTGTAGTGGAGGTCCCAAAACTATACGCAGTACTCCAGATGTGGCCTCACTAGTGCCGAATAGAGGGGAATAGTCACTTCCCTCAATCTGCTGGCAATGCTCCTATTAATGCAGCCCAATATGCTGTTAGCCTTTGTGGCAACAAGGGCACACTGTTGACTCCTATCCAGCTTCTCGGTAATGTTACAGTCTGCCCTGAGTAAGGGGAAGGCTGTAGCTTCACCACTCCATGAGCAGACCAGAGAATGAATCGTGACTTGATGAGTCACAATCTCTCTTCTGCTCGCTGCTTGGGGAGGGTAGTAAGTTAATTCACCACTTTTTCTGGAGCAGCTTACTTGTTCCCCATGCACCCGGGCTGGTGTTTGGAGGAGGCAGAGGCAGGGCTTTTCCCATTCCCTGCTCTTCTCCTAACCCATTTGTTCACCAGGGAGGATATCAAGCAAGTACCCCCTGCTCTCCTCCATGCATCCAGAGTTGACTAAGGGGTGGAGGGAGACTTAGTGTTGTTCAGTACAACTCCGCTGAGCTGCTTCATCAGCCCCCAACCCAAGACTTTGAGACAGTGAAATTGTAATTGGGAAGATTAGGCTAAAAAAGATTCCATCTGATATTGAGCACAAAGATACAATGGGTTTTGAAAAATATACAGTACAGGTGAAATAGTCAGGAACCACACCAAAAATCTAACTAAGAGAAAGTGGACTTTTTTAAAAAAAGCATTAGAAATCTGCTGAGGGTTTTTTGGTCTTCTGAGACACAGTTCTAGCTTCTTAGCAAACAAGCAAAACTTCTACAAAATTGCTTTATCAACCTGATACTGAGTTAACCTACCGACCGCTATGCCTACCTTCATGCCTCCAGCTTCCATCCCGGACACATCACACGATCCATTGTCTACAGCCAAGCACTGAGGTACAACCGCATCTGCTCCAACCCCTCAGACAGCGATCAACACCTACAAAATCTCCACCAAGCATTCTCAAAACTACAATACCCGCACGAGGAAATAAGGAAACAGATCAACAGAGCCAGACGTGTACCCAGAAGCCTCCTACTGCAAGACAAACCCAAGAAAGAAACCAACAGGACTCCACTGGCCATCACATACAGCCCCCAGCTAAAACCCCTCCAACGCATCATCAAGGATCTACAACCCATCCTGGACAATGATCCCACACTTTCACAGGCCTTGGGTGGCAGGCCAGTCCTTGCCCACAGACAACCTGCCAACCTGAAACATATTCTCACCAGTAACTGCACACCACACCATAATAACTCTAGCTCAGGAACCAATCCATGCAACAAACCTCGATGCCAACTCTGCCCACATATCTACACCAGCGACACCATCACAGGACCTAACCAGATCAGCCACATCATCACTGGTTCATTCACCTGCACATCCACCAATGTAATATACGCCATCATATGCCAGCAATGCCCCTCTGCTATGTACATCGGCCAAACTGGACAGTCTCTACGGAAAAGGATAAATGGACACAAATCAGACATTAGGAATGGCAATATACAAAAACCTGTAGGAGAGCACTTCAACCTCCCTGGCCACACTATAGCAGACCTTAAGGTGGCCATCCTGCAGCAAAAAAACTTCAGGACCAGACTTCAAAGAGAAACTGCTGAGCTTCAGTTCATCTGCAAATTTGACACCATCAGCTCAGGATTGAACAAAGACTGTGAATGGCTTGCCAACTACAGAACCAGTTTCTCCTCTCTTGGTTTTCACACCTCAACTGCTAGAACAGGGCCTCATCCTCCCTGATTGAACTGACCTCGTTATCTCTAGCTTGCTTGCTAGCATATATATACCTGCCCCTGGAAATTTCCACTATATGCATCTGAGGAAGTGGGTATTCACCCACGAAAGCTCATGCTCCAAAACGTCTGTTAGTCTATAAGGTGCCACAGGATTCTTTGCTGAGTTAACAGAGCGTTGCTGATTCTTGCCCATTGCCTCCAAGCCTATTTGCTGTTTCTGTAGAGTGTCATTCCTATTTTGCATCATTTCATTTCTGCTTTGTCGCTGCCTGGCTCTTCAGGTTAGTGTTATATACAAATGCATAGGTGGAATTTTTTGGTGGAACCACCCCACTTACTGAAGTTTCTTGTTATTCCATAGCTTGTCTTAGAGAATTCTAATTGTCTTCCATGTAATGGGAAGTATGATTATAGCTATTTATCCTAAAATGTTCCATACCTTTGGAGGAAGATCAAGTATCATGAAGTGTTTCCACTGGCTTCAGGGGAAATTGGATTGGATCTAGTTTGTGTTTATTTCAAATGAGACTGAAATAGTACCTCTGTATCCTTTACAAATAAATGAAACTAGATCCTCTCTCTCACCCCTTTCCCCCACCCTTCCTGTGCTTATCACTGATTATATTTTTAGTAATGGGTGTGATGGGTTCAGTCACAGAAACCCCCTTGGGACTGTTACCTGATGTGCTGAAACTACCTCTGAGCCCGTTTTCTCTGCCAGACCCAGGGTCTGAACCACACCCCCAAAGCTGCAGACTTAACTGAAAACACCTTAGCAAGTGCTCCTGTCTCTAGCACCCAGACATCCAGCTCCCAATGGGATCCAAACCCCAAATAAATCCATTCTATTCTGTATAAAGCTTATACAGGGTAAACTCATAAATTGTCCACCCTCTATAACACTGATAGAGAAAGATGCACAGCTGTTTGCTCCCCCAGGTATTAATCATTGCTCTGGGTTAATTAATAAACAAAAGTGATTTCATTAAGTATAAAAAGTAGGATTTAAGTAGTTTCAAGTAATAGCAGACAGAACAAGGTAAGTTACTAAGTAAAATAAATCAAAATACGCAAGGCTAACTTAATACACTAAGGATCTAGTTACAAATACCAACTTCTCACCCTAGATGTTATATCAGGTACAGTCTTTCAGACAAACGTTGTAGTTCATAGCCTGGGTCCAGTAGTCACTCACACTCCAGTAGTTACAGTCCTTTGTTCCAGTTTCTTTAAGCATCTCTTTGGGGTGGAGAGACCATCTCTTGAGCCAACTGAAGACCAAAATGGAGAGGTTTCCAGGGCCTTCTATCTTCTCTCTCTTGTGGGTGGAAATCCCTTTGCTCTTCTGTGCAAAATCACAGCAACAAGATGGAGTTTGTAGGCACATGGGCAAGTCACATGTCCATGAATGATTCAGCTTTTTGCAGGCCGACACCATTGTTTACATGTTAGTTTGAACGTTCCCAGGAAAGCTCAGATGTGGATTGGGGTCTCCCAAAGTCCGTTGTTAGTTAAATAGTCCCGATTACTTGAATAGTCCCTTCACAGTGTGTTGGCCAAACCTCCCTTATGTGTTTCCTACAGCAAACACTTCAAATACAAGCATAGAGCCTCATTCATAATTTCAGATATGAAAATGATACGTGCCTACAAATAGGATAAATATATTCAGTAGATCATAACCTTTGCAAAGATATGTTACATGGCATATATAGCATAAAGCATATTTCAGTTATGTTATATTTACACTTACAAGCATATTTCCATAAACCTATAGAGTGCTATGTCACAATGGGATCGCCTGTTTTAGGGGAAAATATGAAATCCTAGTTTTGATCCCATAAAAGTTATGGTAATGGACCAAAACTCAAACAGCTTGCAATTTAAACTGCAGTAAATTTTATACAGCTGTGTATGTAGCTTTTCTCTCTGAAGCCCTAGAATCCAAAATCTTTCTTGGAATGTGGCAGTGCTACATATGATCTTAGAAATATCAATTTTGTTATATGTTGGTGGACATATAGTGGATTTTTTAAAAAGAAATCTTAATTTCTGAAAGAGCCTTATCATTAGAAATTATTTTCATTCTCCTTGCTATTTTTGGAAGATCAGTACAATGGTGCATGAAATGAAACCCCTGTTGCCTGCCACAAATTAACAGTGAACAAGCTGAACTTTGGGGCATTAGAAAGTCATTATCTTTAGCTGTTGCATTTCAGTAATATTTCAGTTCTGGAATTCAATAAAGAAAGCTAATTTCATTTCCTCAGTGATGTCTATTCTCTATGGTTATAGGAGTCTATTTTAGAACTGTGATAAATTTCATTTAAAGGTTCACACATACAAATGAACCCTTCATATGATAAAATAAGAACCAGTCACAATTAGTCCTTAAGCAAAGAAACGAGCTTAATTTGTTAAGCTCATAGTGTGGCATATTATTTCTCATGGATTTAAATTGGTCTTTGATACTGTCTCAACGCATTGTAGCAAATGGAGTATAAAATCGATCTGCCTTTGCACTGTTTTTTCAAAGCTGAGCAGTTTGCATGCTACAGTATCTTCTGTGTCCGGTTTCATATCAGGGTCTGTTTCAGCAGTGTTTAGACTTTAACAGGTATATCCTCAGCTGGTTTAAAATATCAGAGCTCCATTGACTTCGATGAAGCTCTGACTGTGTGTGTGTGTATGTGCATGTATGTTATATGCCAGTTCCTTTTTGAAGTGCACTCCAGCTGGAGCTATGAAATCTGTGTTTGGAGTCACAGGATGGGGAAGGGGTTCTGAGCCAAGGGACAGGTGGGGGGAGTTAAGTGTGGATTCTAAGCAACAAGGGAGGTTGATGAGCCTGTGGAAGGCCATTGCTCCAGCATGTGGGGAATTTGACTAGAGCTCTTGTCCTTTTGATGAAGGAAGAGGAACTGTTGGAAGGAGCTAGGGGTTGATTGTGAGGCTGAGAGAATGGATGGTGGGGGAGAGAAGAATGAGCAGCATTCCTTCCCTGTTCCTTGTCCACTTTCCAAATTTTATCTCTGCCTCCACTACCAGTGCCCTCCCAAGGTATTCATTCCTCATCTTCCCCTTGATACCTCAGTTTTTACTTAGAAAATCTGGCAGGGCTGCCCGGGGGGGGGAGGGGGGGGCAAGAGGGGCAATTTGCCCCAGGCCCCAGGCTCCGCAGGGGCCCCCATGAGTTTTTCGGGGCCCCTGGAGCGGGGTCCTTCACTCGCTCCAGGGGGCCCAGAAAACTCTTGCGGGGCTGGGCCCTGGAGCTTCTTCCGCTCCCAGTCTTTGCCGGCGGGGGGGGCTCCTTCCATTTCGGGGCGGAAGGACCCCCCGCCAGCGAATTACTGCTGAAGCGGGATCTGCCGCTGAGGTGCAACCCGGTCTTCAGCGGTAATTCAATGGCAGGGGGCCCTTCCTTTCTGGGACCCACTGCCGAAGGTCCCCGAAGACCCACGGCGGGGGCCCCCTGCTGCCAAACAGGGCCAGCTCTAGACATTTCGCCGTGCAGGGGGTGCCCTGCCGCTTGCCAGTCCCGCGGCTCCGGTAGACCTCCCGCAGGCACGCGGATGCTCCACCGGAGCCGCGGGACCAGCGGACCCTCCGCAGGCACGCCTGCGGGTGGTCCACCGGAGCCGCCTGCCACTGACAGCCCCAGGCCCCCGGAATCCTCTGGGCGGCCCTGAAATCTGGTCATACCACAGCAGTGGGAAGGGTTCCCTGCTGCTTACAACTTCCCACGCACCTTTTTTTTTTTTTTTTGGTAGATCAGCCACTAATGCTGGTACAGCTTATCCATCCAATCTTTCCCTACAGGGCTGGGGACTTTAGAGTGGGTATGTCAGGAGAGCTCTGTGGAAAGCTGTGATTCTGTTGGAGATGAACATGGTTTTGTAAATTGTTACTTGTGTCTTTGTTATAGGTATCTGTATCTCTTTTACTTTGATTTTTTTGGTGATTTTTCTTATTGATTGTCACAAGAAAATAGACAATGAAAAGTACAAAAAGGTAAATGATGTACAACTTGTATGTATTTCCAAATGCTTCTCATGATTTCCGATAGAATTATGCAATTTAACAGCTCATCAAAACTGTGAGACCAGACAATACTACACAGACATAGCCTATTAGAGTAGGGGTTTCGGTAATAAAATAGAACATAATACATGAACAAGGAGAGGAGGGAAGAAGGGAGGCTAGGTGAAATGGACATCTGCCATTCTTTGAGCATCTCAACTTTTTTATCCAAATGTATCTAGAAATGGGGTTCAGATTTCTTTGAGTTCATATAATTGAACTCTGCAGTGATAAGCTGTTCTTTCTTTGGCTGTCAACACTTTTATTTTGATTTCTAGATAAATATATAGGATAAAATCCTCTCCCCATTGAAGTCAGAGGCAGTTTTTGACTTCAGTGGGGCTAAGATTTCACCCATGGAATATAGGATGATTTATTACTGTTTTTATTATGATATAACCTCGTGGCCAGGGCCCCATTATGCTAGGCACTGTGCAAACATATAACAAAGGCACAGTCCCTGCCCCAAAGAGCTTGCATTCTACGTGTAACAATATAGACAGCAGGTGAATAAAGCAAAGTATAAGCAGAAGAAAATAGAGAGATACAGACAGATGGATGGGAATAGTTCAAGGAAACAATGAGACAGTACTGGTCAGCATGATATCCAGTGGTCTCAGCATACCAGCTGTGTAGCTGTTGTTATGGGTTGTTGTTTTTTTAACCTATTTAAAATGTTACATTTCACAACTTTTCATGCATACATGGTACTTTTTGAGACGTGGAGAAGAACACAGCTACGGCATGAAGTGGATAAAGCAATCTCCCCAAATGAGTTTAAAGAAATCTATTTCAAAGAAAGTCATGCTGTGTTTGAATTATACTTCACTGCCCTGTGAGACAACATTGGCCAAGAAGATGGCTTTCATTATTTTTATGGTCTCTTTAGGGAGTACGATTTTGGTTGCTAAGGAATGACTTTACTTTTGTGTGGCTTAACTGTTTTTGTATATGTAGGGCCAGATTCTGGGCCCCCATATGTCCCCTTTGCTCAACACTGCAGCACAAAGAGGACATTAGGCTGCCCTACCGCCCACTTGGTGATTCCTGTTGCCTAGGGATATGCCTAGATGCTATGCCACCCATCTCCTGGAAGGGGTGTGTGTGTGTGTGTCTTGTGCTCTGGTAACACACACCTTTTGAAACAGCTCCTGCGGGGCCATTACAAGCTGGCGTCTGAGACGTGTTAATCTGTTTACAACCACTGGTTCCAGCTATGCCAGTTTAGCCTTTCATCCGACTGAGGTATGGACAGTGAGTACTATGCAGTTTACTGCATGGGAGTTTCAGATGCAGCATACTGGGGACATGGTGGTGTGGCTAGAACAGTCCCAGGGGATAGGGTTACGGTTAAAACAGGGCAGGTGGAACAAATCTGGGGTCTCCTGGGAATCAATCCAACTGGACCCCTGGTTTATGAGGCCCAAAATTCATTCCTTCTCCCCAGCTACCTCAGATTCCTATGCTAATCTGTGGAGGGGCAGGAGATTCAGACTCACAGAGGTGGGGAAGATAGGGGAGGTTTCCAGAGCTGCTATATGTCTTTGTGGAGAGAGGGGACTCATTTTTCTGACTAACGGGGAGGAGGGTGAATCTGCAGTCTGCTCTAGCCAGCACCATAAAGCACAGGGAACGTCTTCACTCTCATGCTGTTATAACAGATACTGTATGGAAGTGGTGAAGGAGCAGTAAACATCAAATTAGTATTTCATCCTGTCCCTGGTACGGAGGTGGTTCCTCACATGCCATGGGCCACCTATTGCTTCAGGTCTGGCAGCATTTTCTGAAGCCACGAAGGCCCATTCACCACGTTCTTTGTCCAGTATTATTGTCAGTTTAATTATTATTCCTTAAATCGCCTGGAGGACCCAGTCAGGGGCCCAGTGTGCTGGTGCTGTACAAATTAGTAAAACCAAAAAGACAGTCCCTGCCCAGAAAACTCACAAATTAGAATAATAACAAGATTCAGTAGGTGGACAACCAGACAGCTGGGGTGGGGTGGGAACAAGGTTACAGCAAAGATGGGTATATTTGCATACATTTAATAGACTCAGTTAGATAGCAGCTACCAGCTGTTAGGCATGTTTTCACTTAATTCGCACATGCACATGCACATGCACACACACACACACAATGGCGTTATCATTTTGCAAACTCTGAAGTTCTATTATTTGGACAATAAAGGTCCTTGGGCAGGCAGTAATTTTTGCAAGGAGAAAAAGCTTGTCCAGGTGTCCTTAGACAAAGCTTCCCCTAACCCCACAGTTGTATACCCGTTTCTACTCTGGTTGGCTGCCACCTTTTGTCTCAGAGTTGGCACTAAGTGAGTGTATGTAAATTACATATACACTGTGCCAATATAAGTACGTAAACTCACATGCACACCAAGTCATTTTACATATGAATATAGTAGCAAGGGTTAGTGATATCTATTGTGTAATAAAAGCATAGTAGTTTGTAAGTAAACTGTGAGACCACTGAAGATGTAATAAGTAAATTATTATTTATTATGTGTATTATTGTATTGCCTAGGATCCCTAGTCATGGACCAGGACTCCATGGTGCTAGGTGATGTACGAACACAAAACACAAAGATAGTCCCTGCTCTAGAGAGTTTTGTGGTCTAGGCGGGAGGGATAGCTCAGTGGTTTGAGCATTGGCCTGCTAAACTCAGGGTTGTGAGTTCAATCCTTGAGGGGGCCATTTAGGGATCTGGGGCAAAAAACAGTGCTTTGTCCTGCTAGTGAAGGTAGGGGGCTGGACTCAATGACCTTTGGTCCCTTCCAGTTCTAGGAGATAGGTATAGCTCCAATTGTTATTATATATAAGCATAAAACAAGAGACAATAGATGGATACAGACTGAGTGACAGGTAGTAAGGAAACAAGAAGACAGTACTGGTCAGCATGCTAGGAAGTGGTCTCAGCACACCAGTGGCCTAACGTTTAAGTATTTTGTAGACATCACAACAAAGGAGAATTTGAAGGAGGATAGTGAGATAGTTTGGTGGATATTTGTGGGGAGTTCCTCCCAAGAATAAGAGGCAGCATGGGAGAACATAAGAATGGCCCCACTGGGTCAGACCAAAGGCCCATCTAGCCTAGTATCCTGACTTCCGACAGTTGCCAGTGCCAGGTGCCCCAGAGGGAATGAACAGAACAGGTAATCATCAAGTGATCCATCCCCTGTTGCTCATTCCCAGCTACTGGCAACTGAGAAAGCACAAAGATGCTAGTTTGAAAATTTAATAAATGGGTGATGCAAGCTAACATCACAGGCCCATTGGAGATGGGAGCTGACCTCTCAATTATAAATAAGAGATGACACAGATCCTGAAACGCCTTGAAAGTAAAGACAAGCAGTGTATGTTTGATGCACTAGAGAAGAGGGAGCTAGTGGAGGGATGCAAAGAGAGGGGTGACATGGCCAAAGCAATGGGCTAGGAAAATGATATTTGCAGAAGCATTCTGAGTGGAAATGAGGGCTGCAAGACTGTATTTGTTAAGCCCAGAGAAAAGGATGTTACAGTAATCGAGCCACAAAATGATGAGAGCCTGGATGGGAGGTTTAGCTGGATAGACGGATAGGAAAAGCCGTATCTTAGAGATGTTATGCGGAAAGAATTGGCATGATTTAGACATAGCCTGAATGTAAGGACCTAGAAAAAGGTCTGAGTCAAAGATGTAGGCCTGAATGACAGGCAGAATGGTGTGATGTCCACCGTGATTGAGAAAGGAGGTAGTGTAAGAGCTCTGTCTTAGTCATGTTAAGCTTGAACTGATGACTGACCTTCATGAGACATAGGTGCCAACTTCCCTGCTTTCCTTTGGGTGCTTGACTTCCCACCCCCTAGCCCGTCCCCACTCCACTCTTTCTATGCGGCCCTCCCTCTTCCCACCCCTTCCCCAAAGTCCCTGCCCCCACTCCAACCCCTTCCCCAAATCCCCGCCCCGACCCCTGAGCGCGCTACGTTCCCACCCCTCCGCCTTCCTCCTAGCACACTGCCAAACAGCTGTTTGGTAGCGACTGGGGGAAAGCGCTGGGAGGTAGGCAGAGGAGTGGGGATGCGGCGCGCTCGTGGGGAGGAGAAGGAGGTGGGGCGGCGGGTGAGGGGAGCGTGGCTGCCAGTGGGTGCAGAGCACCCACTAATTTTTCCCCTAAGTGCTCCAGCCCCTGAGCACTCATGGAGTCGGCGCCTATGCCATGAGGAGGTGTTGGAGGGACAGGCCAAGATTTTAGTTTGGACAGAAGGAGGCAGGTCTGGAGTAGTGAGGTAGGTCTGTGAGTCATCAGCATGAAGATAGTCATTGAATTTGTGTTTGTGAATGAAATTACCCAAGATAAGCTATAGAAGAAGAGGACCAAGCACAGAACCCTGTGGAACCCCCCACAGAAAGTGTGAGAGCAGGCAAGGAAGATCCTCTGAAGGACATGCTGAAGTAGCGATTAGAGAGAGAAGAAGGGAGCCAATAGAGAATAGAGGCTAAAGGAGGACAATAGTTCAAGAAGACAGGCATGGGTTACTGCGTCAAATGTGGCTGCTAGGTCAAGGAGGATGAGGATGGAGTACTGGTTCTGACCTTCAGTGGAGTGCAAGGAGTAGAAGCCAGACTGGAGAGGGTCTAGGATGGAATTGGAGGAGGGGAACTCCAAGCAGTAATTGTAAAAGTGTGTTCAGTAATCTTAGAGATGGAAGGGAGAGGGGCAATAAGTGGAGAGGCAAATGGGATCAAGAGTGTTGTAAGATGGAAGAAACTAGAACATGTTTGTATTGGGAGGGGAAAAACAGAGGAAAGTCAGAGGCTAAGCAGAAGAGTAAAGGAGGGCATGAGGGTGGGCACAAAGGAGATAAGGTCACTGTGATACAGTGAGGTCACGGGGCAAGTGAAGGAGTTAAAGCAGACAAGAAACTAATGTGTCTGTAACAGGGGAGAAAGAGGAGAGAGCTGTAGGATGGGAGTGGGAAGGATATACATGTCAGTGAAGTATATTTCCATCCAGGACATAGAGGTTTAGACTGGAGTAAATGAAATGCAAGACTGAGGAGATGGACACATTGACATAAATGCCATAATTCCTCTTTACATCACTGAGGTCATTGACCTGTCCTGCATGACAGAATTATGATCTAGTGCTCTCACCACTGAATTTCACCTCATTGGAAAGCAGAAGAAGCCTAAATCATCAAGAAAGAAAGCTGATGGAATGGATATTTTTAAAGGCTCGCATACATTCAGCCTTGTCATAGGAAGATGCAGTTCCACTGATGTCAGCAGAATAGCACACACCTTCATGAGGGCAGAAATCCCCCCTAAAGCAGTGATGCCCAGACTCTTCCTGTTGTGGCCCCTTCTCCACCGACGACGGAGCTGGAAGGAGAACTGGAGATGGGGAAAGAGCTGGGGCTAGAGGTGGAGCTGGCCTGGGGGCGGAGCAGGGCTGGATGGAGCTCTCTCTGCACCCCCCGTGGGGGCTGATCCAGGCCCTGTTGCATCCCGCTCCTGAATGTTCCTCCACACAGGGCTGGCTCCAGGCACCAGATGAGCAAGCTGGTGCTTGGGGCGGCAGATTCTACGAGGCGGCAGTCCACCCAATCTTAGGGTGGCACGACCGCTTCTTTTTTTGCTTCACCGATCCAGCTGCCATGTAGGGGGCGGCGGCGCAGAGGAGCGGAGTGCCCTGCTGGGAGCGGGCTGCACGCTCCATCTGCCCCAGCCGGTGCCAGGTCTGCAACAAGCCCGGCAGCCCACCTCCTTCCCTCCCTGCCGACCGGAGTGGTGCGGAGTCTGCCTAGCAGGTGGTGCGTTGGTTGGGGCCGTGTGGTGAGCGCCCCGCTGAAGCCCTGGCTGCCCCCATTCTGTCTCTTCCCCCCGCTCCCTCTCCCTCCCCTCTGCTAACCGGGGCACGTCTGCAGCGCAGGGAGTCCCCCTGCACCCTGGCCATGCCGCAGGGGTTATTTTTTGTTTTTTTCCCCTGCTTTGCCGCTCCGGCCATGCCGTTCCCCCCCTCCCCCCCCCCGCTTTGCTACTCTGGCCGTGCCATTTTTTCCTCCCTCCTACTTTGCTGCTCTGGCTGCCCCTCCCCTCACTTTTTTTTTTTGCTTGAGGCGGCAAAAAAGCCAGAGCCGGCCCTGTCTCCACACCACCCACAGGGGGTGCGCCCCACCATTTGGGGTCCACTTCCCTCAAGTGGTAAAATATTGCTAAGAAAAGCTAGGTCAGTAGAAGAAATAAATTAAAGACTAAACCATTAAACTCCTTTAGTACACAGAAAGCAAGTGGCTGAGCGCAGAATTAGAGAGGCCTTTTATTAAAGGATGAGAGTGGGAAGTTAGTGAATTGAAATAAACTAGATACTGCTGAGAACCTGACTGTGTCTTTGTTTCAGCAATCACAGAAGGAGCTGAAGGTCACATTCTGGGGCTGGATCACACTTTCCAGAGGGGATTAGGTTATAACTGTGGCAGAGGAGAGAGTGAGCCAATGAAATGATTTATCTCTCCACTACGGGAATGGGTGTTCTCTCATGCAAAATTCTAACATCAGATGCTTTGAGGCTTAGTACAGGGAACTGCTTATGTAATTGGGAAGCTGGGAAAGCAGGAGGGCCTGACGAATTATATTTCAGCATGCTGAAGAAATAAGAGCCTTGGAAGAAGAGATAGTGAGAGTCTTTAGCATGGCAGAGGTGGCATGCGATTGGTTGGTTGGTTTGTTTTTCAGTAGCCTACTGTTGATATGGAAGTTTGGAGCGGATGAATGATTGGTGAATGGGAAGAAAACACATTACGAATCATAGAGTCATAGAATATCAGAGTTGGAAGGGACCTCAGGAGGTCATCTAATCTAAACCCCTGCTCAAAGCAGGACCAATCCCCAACTAAATCATCCCAGCCAGGGCTTTATCAAGCCAGACTTAAAAAACCTCTAAGGAAGGAGATTCCACCACCTCCTAGGTGACTCATTCCAGTGCTTCACCACCCTCCTAGTGAAAAAGTTTTTCCTAATATCCAGCCTAAACCTCCCCCCACTGCAACTTGGGACCATTACTCCTTGTTCTGTCAGGACTGCAGAAAGATGGGCTATTTCAATGGCAGACCATTTAGTGGAAGTGTGACTTTAGAGATTAGGAATACTAATACTCTGAACTTCTACCTCACCTTCCAGCCAAACGTCTCAAAGCGCATTACCAACATGAGTGAGTTCAGTCATGCAATATGCCTTTGAAGAAGGGAAGGAGTGTTTATCCTCATGCTGTCTTTCATTCCTCATGAGGAATACTGAGACCCTGCAAGGCCAGTGGCCAGTATTCACTGCTGCAGTCGGATACCACAGAGCGCAGCAGAGTCGGGGCTGTAAGGGAGATAGTTGCAGCTGCCTGATCCTCTGGTCAGTTCTGCACCAGTCCCAGCTGCACCAGCTAGTCACAGCTCCTAAGGAGCCACCTGCTAGCTGTGCACAGAGGGAGCATTCAAGGGGAACCCCTGGTGGGGAAGTTGCAGCTGCCTTCCATTCCCCTGGCACCACCCAAATCTTGCAAAGGGAACAGAGCAGACAGAGAATCTGGCTCACTGAGTCATTTGCTTGGCACAGAGTCCAGGATCATAGTATCCTATCCTACTTGTTAGCTATGCTGCCTTATGGTTATCAAGCAAATACTAGCTGTGTAAGATCCTGAAAAACGAATGAAATGATGCCAATAATGTATTTGAGATTATAATGGTTTGAAAATCAGTATAATGGACTACACTTTAAAAAGAGATTAACAAAACAGTGTGGGATAAGCAGCACATGGTGAAGGATATATGAAACGAAGTATCAAAAGAAAATTATGCAGCATTTTGAGGGAAAACTGAACACACTTTTTGGTGAAAGAAAATCTATTAAGTATTTATCTGACTCCCATCAGCATAGTATCTATGCAGCTAAGTAGTTAGTCGTCATTAATATGTTTTGGCATAAATTAGATAAAGTGTTAGCCTGATTTTTTTATTGGGGGGTGGGGTGTACTGAGATTCTGAGGGTGAGAATTGATGAGGCATATCAACTTCATCATAGTTTCATATTCCAGACCATATTCAGATTCTGCGGTCATGTGTGCAGCATAAATACCTGGATAGATTAGATAACATGTTTTTCTAGATCTGATATAATTTAAATGAGTTGATTATTTTGGTGAAATGACACCTCCTCCCCCCCCCCCCATATTCTAGTGCTGCTCAGAATTCTGATGCTGAGAACTTGCGTAAGCTGACATTTAATGTGCTCTTTGCATTTAATCACACAGCACAGTACAAACAGTAAAATTTTAGGCATCAATCTTTTGAGTGACTCTGTGGAGACAGACTCCAGCACTCACTTGGAACCCCACTGTTTCGCTGGGGCATGGTGTGGGCACAGAGGTCTGTTCAGGCAGACTTATTTGCAGGATTGGGCCGTTTAGTTTCACAGCAGTCTTATGAGGTAGGCATTATTTTACATTTTGAGAAACAGAGGCACAGAGAGATTATATGGCTTACCCTATGTCACTCAGCAAATCAGTGACAGAGCCTGGAATAATATTCCATAGTCTGACTCCCAGCCCAGTGTTTTAGCCACTAAACCATGCTTGCCAGAAAGTTTTAGATTAATATTGAATATAAATTACACCAGAGTCAAATCCCAGAAAAGTGGGAAGTTATTCCTTCACAGCCAAGAGTGAAATCCTTATTGACCTTATGTATATCCAGTTGCATCATTCCTTATCCACCTTTGGACAACTTCTCCCTTTCTAGAGTCCGGAACAATTATTCACTTCTGTCCTTGTTGCCTTCCATGAAATATGATGTCAGCTCAGCGGCAGGGGCAGCACAGAATTCTTGTACTCTTTTTTATTTCATCTCTTTCTCTTTTCTTTTTCTTTCTTGGTATTTTCCTATATTTTATGTAATAGGAAAAGTGTTCAGGATGTAGGTGTCTGCTTTGCTTTGATGTTTAACCATCTTTGAAAGCTGTTTACTGATTCATATACTCCATCATCATGAATATTATCCCTTAAATAACCCAGCATCATGATGTGGTATTTACCTCTATAAGGGGATATTTTTAGCTCCTTACGTATCTTTCAGGTTTTTGATGTGCGTAGAGGCATGTATTTTTTCCATAGAAACAAAGAAAGATTGTAAAAGGTGTATAAGATCAAAGCATCCAGCATTTTTATCAACAGGCACCGTGGGCTAGCTGGAAATTTGATCTTTATTGGCTTTGCCACGTCAGATAATAAAGAAAATGGGTAAAAAACAAAAATAGTAATTGGAAATAGCTCCTGTGTAACAGAACTGTCATGAAGCAGATTGATTCAGTGGTTGCTGAGTAGCTTTATTGATTGTGAGTCCTTAGTGAATTAAAAAGAGGACCAAATGACTTAATTTTTCCTTTTTGTGTGTCTGACGGTAACAACTGAATGTTCTGATAGGCTAGAGACACACACAAGTGTGGGAGTGTTATCTACTTCAGTCAGCAATAGTTCTTTGAGAGATGAGAAGAGAGGTCTTCAAAAACTCAGCAGGGTTAAATGTTCTTTACTGTACTACAGTCTAAGAGTGGCAGAAATTATGTTGTTTAGGTTTTTAAGTCTTCAGGTCTGATGATTCTAGGTGGAAACAAGAAACACTGACATAGGAATTACAGTCCCTTCCTTCAGATGTTCATAGTGTGTTCCTAAATTCTGGCTCTTAGTCTGACCCTCAGATTTGTTGCTAAGACAAAAAAAGTCAAATTATTGTTTGCTCTAGGTCAAGGGTGGGCAAACTTTTTAGACTGAGGGCCACATCTGGGTGGGGAAATTATATGAGGGACCGAGGCAGGGGTTTGGGGTGCAGGAGGGGCTGTAGGAGGGGGTCAGGGGTGAAAGTAACTTACGGGACTTACCGGTACTGCCGGAGTCCTGAGAGAAGACGTGGCCTCAACTGGATGAGGTGGGGCCTCTCAAGATTTAAAGGCCCTGGGGCACTGGCTGTGGCTGGGAGCCCGAGGGCCTTTAAATCAACCTGGGGCTCCCAGCTGCAGAGGTGGCTGGGAGCCCCCGGGGCTCAAGGGCAAATTAAAGGGCCTGGGGGTCTGGCCGCCGCGGAGCCCCGAGCCCTTTAAATCCCCTTTACAGCTCCGGCAGCTGGGCTGGGACTGGGATTCAAAGGGCTCGGAGCTCCCCGGGAGCTCCAAGCCGGGGGAACTCTGAGCCCTTTAAATCCTGGCTCCAGCCAAGCTGCCGGAGCTGCGGGGGGGATTTAAAGGGCTTGGGGCTCCCTGCAGTGGTGGGGAGCTGCGAGCCCTTTAAATCCTGGCCCCAGCCCGGCTGCCGGAGCTGCGAGCAGAATTTAAAGGGCTCTGGACTCCCTGCAGCCGCGGGAGCTGCGAGCCCTTTAAATCCCATCCCCAGCCTGGCTGCCAGAGCTGCGGGCGGGATTTAAAGGGCTCTGGGCTACAGGAAACTGCACTACGGGATGCCTACAGGAAACTGCCAACTGATAAGTATGAGGGTGGGGGCTGCTATTTAGTTATCATAGAATCATAGAATATCAGGGTTGGAAGGGACCTCAGGAGGTCATCTAGTCCAAACCCCTGCTCAAAGCAGGACTAATTCCCAACTAAATCATCCCAGCCAGGGCTTTATCAAGCCCTGTATGTTATGCTTCAGAACCATCAAACAGTGCAACACCAGGGCTGGTGCTTCCACTAGGTGACCCTAGGCGGTCGCCTAAGGTGGCAGGATTTGCAGGGTGGCATTTTGCCACCCTCGGCAGAAATTTGGCAGCGGGCGGTCCTTTCGCTCCGGGTCTTCGGCGGAAATTTGGCAGCGGGTCCTTCACTCACTCCAGGACCTGCCGCCGAAGTGCCTCGAAGATGTGGAGTGGAAGGACCCCTGCCACCGAATGCTCAGAGGAGGAGCACTACCGCCTATGATGGCAAAAACCCTGGTGCCGCTCCTGTGCAACACAGGTGACCTGTAGCCATGTAAGCTTATTCCTATTACACTCCTCCTCCCTCCCCTTTCAGTGCTGTGGTTTGTTAAACTCATCGGTTCTTGTCTCAGCTTAGATCGTAAATTCTTCAGGGGAGGGACCCTGTCATTGTATGTGTTCCTACAACCCTTGGCACAGTGGTGCCTGGATTGTGGGTGCTACCAGAACATGAACAACGAGCTCTTCCTATGTATTTAAATGCCATTAAAGATTTTCCCAGTTCGCACTGGTGATGGTGTATTTTAAAGAAAACTATTTCAATTGTTAATTTGCAGCTTTTGAAGAAGAGTATAATATGACAGTCTCTGCCTCACATTTCTTTCTTTCTTTGCTAAGTGACTGATCACTGCACCATTTCATCTTTGCTAAACTTCTGTATGTCCATAGGCTGGACATGGCTCAATGTGTTTGGATTCAACATATCATAAAAAGTTTTGTTTTTTTTTAAGTCTCATACTTGGTAGGTTACAAATCAGGTGGCAACACTGGCCAGTACATGACACTCGGTCTTCAGCATAATTGGAGACATTGCCTCTCATATGGTTTTGTCTTCCTTTCTTTCAGGGTAAGTCTTCTCTTACCTAGCTTCTTTAAGTGCCATCTGTCTGCCTTGCTCCTTATCTTCCTCATCAGGGCCTTCCCCAATTTGAAAAATGTGTACCAATAAATCCAGGGAATAGGCAGCCAGGAACAAAATAAGGTTGCCAAATCTCATCATTTTGTTCCTAGTTTCATGATATTTGGTGCTTTCCTTAAAGCCTCAGTTCCTAGAGTTGCTTGATTTTGTGGAATCTCAGCTTTTGGTGAGGGGAAAAAAAAGTCTCTTATCCATAACCATAAGGGTTAAACTTGAAAAGTCTGACCCAAATACACCAGAATTGTTCAGAAATCAGAAGGTAAACTACAAGAGGAAGGGATGTCCCAGTGGTTAGGGCTTTAGTTTAGGACTTGGGAGATGGTGGGTTCAATTCCCTACTCTGCTACATGCTTCTTGTATGTGCCCTTTGGCAAGTCACTTAGTGTCTTTTTGCCTCAGTTTCCCATCTCTAAAATGGGAATAATAGTGCTTCCCTACCTCATAGGGATGTTGTGAGGATAAATACATTAAAGACAATGAGATGCTCAGATGCTGCAGTGAAGGGGGCCGTATAAATACCTTAGATGGAAAGAATTTATTTTTTAAAGTCTGGACACTTAAAAAAACAAAAACAAATTTCATGGTTTTTGGACCCTGCCTCAGACTTTTGAGTGCTTGGAGTTAGCAGTAGTGAAGAGTGGAGATGTTAAGGGCTGTGGGGAGACCTTGAGGCCCTGGCTTCTCAAAGAAAGAAGTGGCTATTCCAATCGACACTGGCTGAAGATCTGGCCCAGCAGACTTTATTTTGTCTGCACAGTTCCATGCCCTTTCATGGGGCTGCATAAATACTAATCAGTGTGAAAGGTTTTGTCTTTGTTTTCAGATTGTAATGGATTTTAAGCACCCAGATGGCCGTACAGTGGCGGTTATGCTGCCTCAACGGAGTTTGCTGGTGATGACTGGAGAATCCAGATATCTGTGGACTCATGGGTATGTGCTGAAACTCCTACGTTAACTGCACGACGTACATAAAATGGGAGATGAATAGAACTTCCCCCTGCCACTTAATGTACTGTATTTAAATCTGTTCTGAAGGAAATGGACTTGAATGATATCATTAAATATACATGATTCTCCCATCTGTTCAAGGTGTGCTCAGACCAAGTGAAAAAGCAGGGGGCTGTAGGAAATCATTTGCAGCTCACTGATTCAGAACTGCAAAGAGGTAGTCCTGACTTTCACCACTGGCATAAAATTGCTCAGGGGCCTTCTGCTGGTGAAGGATTGGATATAATAGAACTCCAGTTTACACCCCACCTCGTCCAACCCATGTCTGACCCCTGACACATCTGCCTCCCCTTCCCTGTGCCTGGGTTTGGGTTGGAGAGGGCTTTAGTTCAGGAGGCTGTGGACCCACCTCTGTCAGCACAGGGGTTGGGTCCTTCTACCAGCTATCTCCAACTGGGTTAAGGCCACTTTTGACTGCTTATACAGCACAAAGTGGCCTTAACAAAGTGGGGTTCCTGCAGTGGAGATTTCCTGATGAATGCATCTTGAGGTGTTGTTTATTATAGAGGTTAAAGACATGCTGTTAAAATCATGCACAACTGGGAAACACATATGACAGGAACTTAGGAACATAGAAATCAGCATATGGGATCATTTGTCTCCCTAGTCCATCATACTGAATACTCCGGGCAGTAAAGCCCTTTCTTTATTGACAGAATAAATCCAACATGCTGATCAGCAATATGAGCTTCTTGCGCTGTCCTCGCTCAACCTTTCTCTGCAGGGATTGTCTCTAGCCAGCGTTAAGAATATGGTTCACTTGCCATGTCAGCAGAATCCCTCTCCTCACTGTTGAGACTTACAACAAGGGTGCCAGTTGTGGTGGATTTTGTGCTGTGGGCACGTGTCAACTAAGAACCAGACTGAGATCACCGGTTCATTTCACATGTCTTCAGATGATCAGTCTTCTGGGTCCACAGACTCGGGCCGGATTCAAACCAGGGATCCCAAGAATTTCTCCCTGGAGGCAGTAATTCCAGGCCAGGCTTTTGGTGTACTTTGTCCCCCTTTTCTAAAAATGCTTTGTCCTACATTTTCAAAAGGATCCACATATATTTTTTGAAAAGGCATTTGTGGGCCAGATCCTCAGTTTATGCAAATTGGCATAGCTTCATTGATTTCAGCATATGCTTAGGAGGCAAAACACCCACCTCATATATCTTTCTAGTTGTCTCTGCTCCCCTTAGTTTCTTTGCTCTCAAATGCCACTTGATGCAATCAATAGAGCAATGTCCATTTGCACCAGATGAGGATCTGGCCCTTTGTGTCTAAAATGGACACTTTCAACAGTTGGTGCTTCATAGTAAAGAAACTAAGGAGAGTAGACACAACTAGACAGACATTTGGTGTGGTGTGTAGCCTTCCAGTGAAGCATGCAGTTGCAGTCTCCACAAAATTAGATAATTGCCATGGAAGCAAATGTAGTCACTTCATTTGCAAATATAACTAATCGTGATGTATTTAAGATCATCTGTATTGCTTTTTATCTGCTTCTTACAAATCAAATTACTGAGAGCAAGAGGTTCAATTTTGAAATCATTCTGGAAATGTTTTCATCGCATGTACTTGGATGCCAGGGAAATTAGAGACTTCATTTAATCCTATTAACATCGTAGATAGGGAAAAGTGTTATTTTTTCCCTGTTTCAAAAGGAGCTCCTGTTTCTGAGAGCAGCATAGGATTAAGAAACAAATTAGATAATATCGGAAAGGAGATATGGAGGACAAAGTACTCATTTTGCCTTGTCAGTACAATTAGCCTTGCACTTCCTTCAGGGTTTTTCATTTTGGTTCCAATGGGTATTTTATTTGGTTGAGTACAAATATGTAAGTTGGTACAATGGGCCACCACATGACCCCACAACAGCAGTGACTTCAGTGGAGCAAGGCTGACATACACAAGCTGGCCATGCAGTTGGAGCTGTGCATTCTCAGAGACTCCTTCCTTCTGGCTCACAGGTAGCTGCTTCTCTGTAGATTCCAGGCTTCTCTGGACTGCCTTATTAAGCCTTCCATTTCCAGCTCTGCCTCATTACTCCTCTCTGGATCTGTGGAAGATCCAGACAGGAAGTTAATTTGCTGCATTCTTGTTTTCAGCCAGGGCACCCCAGTTTTCTCTATGTTGCAGGATACAAGAGGCCACTTCATTGAACATACCGATAGGGAGACTGTGTAAATTAATGAGCAAGAAGTACTCCTGGGGGAATTCTGCACATCTGCAGATGAGCAGAATTCGTCTGTTCCGCATAATTTTGTATTTTCCTGCATAAAATACATTTTGCCTAAGAAGTGCTGCAGTTCTGTCTTTTGCCCACCAGAGGCGATTGTGGTGCCAGAACAGTCAGCTGCATGAAAGCAACTGGCTGTTCTGGCACCACAGCGGCCTCTGGTGGGAAAAAGGCAGAACTACAGCATTTCTTAAGCAAAACATATTTTATGCGAGGAAAAAAAAATGCTATGCCCAGTGCTACAGAATTTTCCCCAGGAGTTAAAGTTCATCACAGCACCCTGCCCGTGGAGCTAGGTTAGGTCAGAGTAGGGCACACAGCGCTACTGGGGAGGTCACAGAATGGTTAGTGTGCGGGACAGACTGGTCATGGGCTCAGGAGCTGTGGGGTGAGAGCTTTGCCTGGGGACGGGGTACCGCAGAGACCCATGGGGATGAGGGGTGCAGGGACAGGGGCAGATGTGTCTGACTGAATGGGAGAGCCCTGGGATCAGCTAGGGTCTGCATGGGGGAGGCTTCCCAATTCCCTAACAATCCCGCCCTCTGCAAAGAAAAAACCTTCTGGCACCTACATCCTCCAGGTTCACTTCTAGGCTCCTTTCCTCTCCCTCAGCTCCTCCATTATGCCGGTTTCTGACAGGTGCAGGAAATACAGCTCTGTATTGTCATTTAAATTAATTACTCAACATTCTGTATTAATATGCCTAGTAAAGAACCTATTTGTCCAAAAAAAAAAAATCCCCAGAATCTTTTTTTTTTTTTTTTTTTGGTCTGTCTTGCTACAGACATACTTGCTGACAGATATTTTGAAATAAATTACCAAAATAGTTGAAACTGGCATGATTAAATTGTATTATTTTAACAAATAAAATATGCAGAATTTTGCAGACTCTTCAAATATTTTGTGCAGTATTGTTAATTTTTTGGTGCATAATTCTCCCAGGAGAAAGAGAGTGCTGATCAGGATGTAAGCACCAGAGCAAAAACACTCTCCTTGTTTTAAAAAAAATCTGATTATTTGCATGTGACCTTGAGCAAGTTTCAGAGGTTCACTGTGCACTTGTCGTCTCAGACAGGTATATATACAGATTGGATGGTGTGAGTGTTACTTGGTAAAAGTTACAATAGAAATTAGAGATAATGAAGAGATTGTTGTGCTTTGTAAAAAGATACGAATAAACTATCTCCTTGTCTGATCCTAGCAAGGTTATTCAGCTTGCCAGTATGGAAGTCAGTATTACATCGAACTCCTCTCCTGCTGAGATTCCAGTGCTTACTTTGAAGTGAGAGTTCTGAAGGGGCTTCAGTACGAGGCCAGTTCCTCAGAGACTAGTTCTTTTTATTAAGGAAATTTCTATATTAATCTCCTTGATAATGAAGTTCAGGAAATGCCTCAGTGTAACAATAACCACTTTGAAGTGTCGAGCTATTTCCTTGAAAGGTCTCAACTTTGTTCCGAAGTTTCCCGCTTTATTTTGCATGAAAGCCATGGGAAAGCACATGTGGATGCAGCTATGTCCCCTTTATCTCTACATTCTCTGCTTTGCTTCCTCATTCTTTTCCCATGATTCTGTGCTTCCTGTCACCCTACAGCCAGGTCTAGCTTGAATAGGGCTGTGCAAAATTCCAGTTTTGGAACCTCTTCATTATGAAAGCCAGAATTTTTCAGAGTTGTACGAAATGTTTGTTGACATTACCCTAAAACAAACTGAAAAACAAAAATAATTTCATTATCGAAATCTGACCTTGCTGAAATGCCTCTGCCTCTCCATTCTTCCTCACAAGACCTGGGTCAAAGCCAAAAGAAAATGAAATCACTGCAGGGGCTTCATTGGCAGCCCTCCTGGCTCCTGTCTTGCCTGCTTGATATGTCCTTTTTTTTCTGGTGGGCTGGTGAGGTTTACTACTATGTCCTTCAAACCAGTGGTATGCAGAATTACATCCTCATTAGTCATGTTTTACAGAACTGTCACGTTACTTGGCTCACCTACGGTAGAGGGCTGGAAAAGCAAGGTTGTTGCGAATCAAGACTGATATCGATAATCTTTAAAAATGTTCTTCTCAAGACATCTTTCATCTTCTCTGGCTCATAGTATAGGGATCTGGGAGCAAAATAAACAACCACCAAAAACAGATCCTGTGTGTGTGGGGGAAACTGTAATAAAAATTAAATTTCTCAGTAAGTAGCGAAATCCGCTGACTCCTGTTGTACCACTCGCTTTCCCTTTGGAGTCTAATTCTTTCTGGGTTGCAGTGGAATAGGTTGAAAACCCTATGGCACAGTCCTAGAGGGCTGGATTGGCACCTTGCAGTCCAGCCTGAGTAAGGGGCTGCACACAGCTGCGCAGCCTCACGAAGAGGCAGTGCTTCTGAGGGTCACAGTTCTGTCCCTGTTTCCCCCTTTGCTCCATGGAGGAGCTAAACTTGTGCCAGCCTTTTCCTTAGTGAAACTCATTTCTCCCTGTGTGCCAGTTCAGTGCTGGCCAGCATATTGGTGGGGTGAAGTTAAGGTTTTATCTTTCCCAGAACACTTGTATAAAAGAGGGAGTAGCAGCCTCCTACTCTCCTACCACAGGTCTGGTGATGTGTGAGCCTGCACATGGGAATAAGGGGCCTCCATAATCCCCTTAATCCTGTGCATTGTTGGGTTCACAGGTGAGCCCATAGAACTTCATAGAAAAAATTATTCTATCATAAACTTCTCTAGCATGGTTCAAAAAATCCTATGTAAATGATCTCATTTTCAATTACAATGTATAGATTGAGTAATTTTGCAGTTAAATGTCTATAGAATCCTATTCATTTTGTCCCTATTCAATACTAGTCAAGTCTTGCTATTTCATACATAGGGCCCTTCATTTTTAGTGTTTGTTTTATTTATTCTTTCCTGGGAATTTATTCGTGTTTATTACTACTACAACAAAAACAGGTGAAAATCAGTTGAAAAAACAATGATTTTTCTGGGTAAATATTGGGGTTTATTCGGTAAATTAATGCTTTGATGAACGGAATTCATTGTGGTTTGCTGCAGAACTAAAACAAATTCAAAACACAATGCCATCTGTGAGTTTAAGAAAACAATACATCTCTAATCCCCAAATATAATTTTTTATTTGAATAAACAGTTTACTGTTGTAGACTTAGAACTATTAACCTATAAATATTTATATATAATAATTGGGCCACACCATTTGTAGCACATACACTCAACTTCATCCTTTTCTCCTGCTTTTGTTTTTTTTTTAAACTTTCAAACACTTCCTTGTTTTCTGAAAGTACTCTGATACAGATTTTCATTTTCTTTATATTTTAGTGCGTCAGATCTTTATCTGCTGATAGCTTGAAATGTGTACGTAATGGGTGTGAGATTCATTAGTACATTCAGATGCTCACGCACTTCAGAGCTGGCACATGTGCCTGTTTGTTTATTGTGTGTATCTTCTAGATTCATACCTAACCTTACTTCAACAGGCAGTTTTGCATATACACACAGACTAATGTATTATTGTAATACATATAGCTCATGCAGTGTATTGCATTTTCCTAATAAAACAAGTTATTTTTATATATATTTGAATTATACAAAAGTAGGGTGAAAATTGGAAAAAAAGAAGAATACTTTTTGTAAAACCCGGGATTTTTTTCAGTAAAAATCAGTTAAAACTGAAAGTGAAGGGGCTTATTCACACTGAAGGAGCAAAGACTTGCTAACAGCCACCACCGGTAGTATTGGAGATCCTCAAGTATGAGGCTAGCTGTGGTATCTCAGATACCGCTGTGTGGTAACTTTTGGAAATCCTGCCTCCTTAATGGAGACCACTCTATACAGCATTTGTAATGCTGGTGGATTGCATGTTGCATATTTGCAATTAGAGATGCAACAGCATGTTAAATAGCATGCTGGAATAAAATTTGTAGCAGGATCTGTTTAAGAATTGCCCTCTAAAAACATAATTAGTTATGAGTAAGGATACATTTTAGTCAAAGGTATTTTTACTGTAAGTCTCACGGGCACTAAACAAAAATCCATGGCCCGTGACCCGTCCATGACTTGTACTATATACCCCTAACTAAAACTTGGGCCAGGGGCTCATGGGTGCTCTGTGGGGGGTGGTCTGGGGTTGCTGTGGGTACTGAGGAGGTAGCCAGGGACCCTCGCTGGTGCTGGGAAAGAGGGGACTGGGTGGCGGCACGTAGCCCGGAACCCTTGCTGGTGCTAGTGGGGAGGGTTGGCGGGGCTGGCAGCCTTCCTACCCAGCTCTGCGCAGCTCCCCAGAAGCGGCCGGAATGTCCCTGAAGCTCCTACAGGGAGGGAAGGCCGGGGGGTGCCGTTTGCTGCCCCCACCATGAGCTCTGGCTCCGCAGCTCCCATTGGCGGGGAATCGGAGCCAATGGGAACTGCGGGAGCGGTGCCCCGGCTAGGGCAGCTGCAGGGACATACTGGCCACTTCCAGGGATCCCTCCCGAGGTAAGCGCTGCCCCACACTCCAACTCCCTGCCCCAGCCCTGAGCCCCTTCCCACAACCAAATTGCTCCAGCAGCAGCCGGTGCGGCTGGCCCAGAGGCTGCACTGGCCACTGTAGAAGTCACGGAGGTCATGGAATCCATGATTTCCATGACAGACATGCAGCCTTAGTTATGAATGTTACAGTTCAAGACCACTGCACCTGTATTCCCTCTCCATGGTCCCTCACAGACACCCACTTTAGGCTGCCAGCTCCCCAGCTGTCACCTCTCTTGGGCAGAGACCCATGTCTCTCTCCCTCCTGACCAGGGTTCTTCTAGGTTGCACAGTTCCCTGCCTACCCTTCGGTATTCCCAGCAAGCCATACTGCCTACACAGGCCAGCGTCTGCACGTTGCTTTCTCTTTGAAGGCTATAAACAGTGTAATTGCCATGGTTAAATTACCAGTCAGCTCTTTGTAGGCAAGCACATTTATTCTGAATGTGAACGCATGACAGAAAAACATTAAAAACAATAAAAGGCATGCTAATAAGCTTACCAGAGATCACCTCAACTCTAACAAGAGCTCTGGTAGGAGTCAGTCCTTCAAATCCCACAAAGGGCTTTTCCTGTGGTTACAAGTTCATATCAGCCTTAGCTGAGACCTAGCACATCCGTGAATAGTGCAGTCTTTGTACAGCTTAGGCCTTTGAGCTTCAGATTCCAGGAGAAAGAAATCAGACAGTGGGCTCCTCAGGGCATAGCTTCAAGAGGCTGGGTTTTTGCATAGCTGGAGGCAGGGCATTTGCATTCACCTCCCTCTTGAGAGGTTACATACAAGCCTAGCTCACAATAATCATAAACCATTCATTTAGTACAATGGCCCCAAAGCTACTTAAACTAAATTCAATGAGGTCTCTCAAGGATATGGCTGGAAATCGCTCCATCTGTCGCAATGAGCAGTTTGCCCAGTACAGATTAAATAATCACTTTATTTTGTATTAGGATCATGCCTCGAAAGTTTGATATCGTTCATGCATCTGAGCGACAGAAAGTTGGATCAGTCACTCCTGATGTTGGAGATTTGACATTAAACAGGAGGGGAACAAGGACATCGTTTACTTTTAGGAAAGTGAGGAGAAGCCCTTGCAACTGCAGTAAGTGTCTTGGGTTGATCATTGAATCCTGTGTG
Organism: Gopherus evgoodei; assembly: GCF_007399415.2. Taxonomy (NCBI): domain Eukaryota; kingdom Metazoa; phylum Chordata; order Testudines; family Testudinidae; genus Gopherus; species Gopherus evgoodei. The sequence goes on along the minus strand of NC_044322.1, from coordinate 32,740,297 downwards.
TTGTCCTTTTATCAGACCCTTAAGCACAGTTATTTGAAATCATGTGTAATGAATGTTTGGTATTTCTATGAGCAGCCCTCACATTCAAAGGTTGCATTTTCCTTGTGTAGCCAAAGAACAAAGCTTATTGGGTGGCCACTGTTTCCCTTTAAAAGCAATATGATACAGTGTCAGTGCATGGATACTTTCCCCCACTTACATCTCCTCAGCAGGAGAATTTTGTGTAACATAAGAATGGCCATACAGACCAATAGCCCATCTAGCCCAGTATCCTGTCTTCCGACAGTGGCCAGTGCCATTCCAAAGGGAATGACCAAAACAGGTAATCATCAATTGATCCATTTCTTGTCATCCATTCCCAGCTTCTAGCAAACAAAGGCTAGGGACACTTCAGAGCATAATTTTGTATCCCTGCCCATCCTGGCTAATAACCATTGATGGACCTATCCTCCATGAACTTATCTAGTTCTTTTTTGAACTCTGTTATAGTCCTGGCCTTCTTAACATTCTCTGGCAAATAGATCCACAGGCTGACTGTGTGTTGTGTGAAGAAATACTTCCTTTTTTAAAATTTAAAACTGCTGCCTATTAATTTCATTTGGTGACCCCTGGTTCTTGAGTTGTGAGAAGGAGTAAATAACACTTTCTTACTTACTTTCTCCAAACCAGTCATAATTTTATAGACTTCTATCATATCCTCCTTTTGTCATCTCTTTTCCAAGCTGAAAAGTCCCAGTCTTATTAATCTCTTCTCATATGCAAGTTGTTTCATATCCATAATCATTTTTGTTGACCTTTTCCATTTCCAGTATTTTTTTTTTGAGATGGGATGATCAGATCTGAACGCAATATTCAAGATGTGCGCATACCATGGATTTATAGGAAGGCAATGTGATATTTTCTGTCTTATCATCCACCTCTTTCCTAATGATTCGCAACATTCTGTTAGCTTTTTTAACTGCTACTGCACATTGAGTGGATGTTTTCAGAGGACTATCTACAATGACTCCAAAATCTCTTTCTTGAGTGGTAACAACTAATTTAGACCCGTCATTTTATATGTATAGTTGGGATTATGTTTTCTAATGTACATTACTTTGCATTTATCTGCCATTTTGTTGCCCAGTAACCCAGTTTTGTGAGATTCCTTTGTAACTCTTTGGAGTCTGCTTTGGACTTACTGATCCATGAGAGGACTTTCCCTCTTATCCCATGACAGCTTACTGTACCTTAGTTAGTGTGATAGACCCAGGCCAGTTGGGAACAGCAAAGTAGTAGAAGGGAGATATACTGGCCACTGGATAAGTAGTTTTCTGTTCCCTGAGTGACCGGAGCAGGGGCTGCTCCAGGGTAATGAGAACACCTGACTCCAATTAACCTGCTAAGAGTCAGGTGAGGCTGTTAAGCACCTGACTAATTAAGGCCCCCCTGATGCTATAAAAGGGCTCACTCCAGTCAGGCCAAGGGGGAGCCAGAGGAGAGGAAGTGCGTGTGAGGAACTGGGAGCAAGAGGTGTGCAAGAAGCTGAGAGTGAGTAGGCATACGGCTGGAGGACTGAGAAGTCCAAGCGTTATCAGACATTAGGAGGAAGGTCCGGTGGTGAGGACAAAGAAGATGTTGGGAGGAGGCCATGGGGAAGTAGCCCAGGGAGTTGTAGCTGTCGCACAACTGTACCAGGAGGCACTCTAGACAGCTGCGGTCCACAGGGCCCTGGGCTGGAACCCGGAGTAGAAGGTGGGCCCAGGTTCCTCCCAACTCCTGATCAAACACAGGAGGAATTGACCTGGACAGTGGCTTCTTCCAGAGGGGAAGGTCTCTGGGCTGTTTCCCGACCCACAGGGTGAATCTGTGAGGTGAGCAAATCTGCCAATAAGCACAGAACCCACCAAGGTAGAGGAGGAACTTTGTCACAATAGACAGACATCACAGGACACATGCACCATTTAAGCCCTCAAAACAGGGATTTACATAGTGTTTAGCCCTTGTGAACAGTGGTGCATTTCACCTTTAAAAACATACACACTGTAGCAGAGGCTCTATTACAGCAAGCACATGATCTTTGACAGTACATAGTGATAATGTATCATTTTGGAAGCTAAAGCTGGTGGGAACCTTGAATAACTTGGCAGTAAGTCGATTAATATACTGGCTGTTTGTTTTAAAGTGTTTCAGACTCACAATTTGATCTGCAGTTCAGCTATATTGACAGATGTCTTTTACAAAGTCTTCATTATATTCTATGGTTTTAATGGATTTTCTCTTTTTCTTTTTTTGTTTGTTTTCCTATTAAGTAAATGTAATCAACAAGTTAAAAGTTTCCAATCTGGATTTCTTATTCCTACACTCTAGTTTACCCTTCTGTATGTGACAGTCAGCAAGGCCATCAGCGAGAGGAAGCACCCTTATTCCATGACAGTGAGACACAGGCCTCAAAGCTGGAACAAGCATATGTACACAAGGTGTATGAAGAGATCGCAGCACACTTCAGCAGCACCAGGCATAGTCCATGGCCCAAAATTGTTGAATTTCTTAGGACTTTACCAAAAGGCTCTATAGTGGCTGACATAGGTTGTGGAAATGGGAAATATCTTGGAATCAACAAGGACTTGTACATGGTAAGTCACTGATGTTCTTTGTCTTCTCTTATTGTTGTTATTATTTGTGTTACTGTGATGCCTAGGATCTCCAGTCATGGACTGGGACCCCATTGTGCTAAGCACTGTACAAACACAGAATTAAAAGATGCTCCCAGCCCCAAAGAGCAATTACCGATTGTTTTAAGTTTGCACATTCCATTTGTCACGTTTTCTTTTTTTCTTTTTGGTTTACAAGTCAAAGTATGTCGTAGTGGAAAATTGTAGGGAATAATTACAATGGTCTGTATTCAGCACTGCCATGAAAAACCTGCTAAAGGGGCAAATGGTCAGACAATTCCAGGTGTCCCGGTAGATTTTTCCATTTGGAAAGTGGATGGAAGGGATGTGGGGATGTCTCTGAAACTGCAGTACCAATAAGATCTCCAAGGTGTATCTACAAGGTGTTCCCTCTGTATACTGCACCAGGGTCCTCTTTCTCTGGCAGCGTGGCTTACTTGGGAACTGGGCTTCCATTGGCTGTCCTCGTCATGACTGCACGACAGCCCTCACCCCTACACAAACACATCTTGAGTGTGTACAGAAGTGAAGAGAAGAAAGTGGAGTTTTCAAGGAGCATCAAGTTCAACACAAACTTTCAATTAGAACTCTACCAGGTTTTGAGGGGAGCCTGCAAGTAAAGTGACTGCTTCCCAGTCCTCTCTTCCCCCCAAACCCTAGCCATGCAGCATACTCAAAGAGGGCTTCTGTGAGTTCTCAGGGGTGAAGGGAGCTGCCACTAAGCCACCATTCTCCCCCCCCGTTGTTTTTTGTGACATTTCACCCCTTCTTTATGCTCTTTTGTTTCCTTCTACATTACACAGTGGCGGGGAGCATTTGACCCTATGCAAGTGATACATCTTTATCTATTAAATATCAAAAAGCAGAATTGTTAAAAAATATGCCAGAGAGATGTGTCTGTATAAAAATATCTAGTTCCCAAGTATGCTAGTAGATAGCAGTAGAGTGCCTCTTGCTGATCGAACAGGGTATGACATCAGATCCCCGTAGTGTATAACGTCCACTAAATCTCTCCACAGATACACTTTGCTCGAGACAGATGCTAACACACTGGCATAATTTATAGTCAGTCGGTGCCACACCTTCTGTGGATTTTTCTATTTGTGGTATTTATGTCTAATGTGCCAAAGTACTCATGGAAGAAGCAAAGTCAAGACCTCCATGAAGAGTTTGTAGTCCAAGGGTATGTCTACACTGGAAACTTTCTGGGAACGCTCCCACAGCAGTGGTTTGAAGTGCAAGTGTGGCATGCATAATAGGGGCAGCTGTAGGCAATTTTCTGCCCAAGGTGAACTTCCTGCAGCATGGTTCTCCTGTCTCCTTATTCACCTTTTCTAGCCACATTTTATTCTTTATCATTTTATTTAATGTCACCTTTGACAGTTTGCACGCCATTCAGTAGTCGTTTAAAAAAACCAAACATACTGGACCAGATCCTCACTGGTTAAAATTGGCATAGAGCTACTGAAGTCAATGGAGCTACACTGATTTATGCAAGCTAACAATCTGGCCTACTTGGCCTCCAATGTATTATTGCTTCTGTTCCCCTTTAATCTCCTTTCTGCTCAATAAATCTTGGTGTAACATTTCATCCTTGTTTCTCTTTTCCTTTCATACCAGTTTTTGTGGTGGGTAATTTTTCCATCGCCCTTTTTCTCTTCCTCTGACCCTTCTCCTTTCATTGATGTGATTGTGTTCTTGCAGTTTCTTGTCTCCCTTCAGTCACTCGTTCTTTCTCTCATCTTCCTTATCGATCCCTTTCTCTTTTCCCATCATCAAAGACACCCTCTATCACTAACATTCACTAATCTCCTGTATCCTGTCACTCAACTGTATCTTCTACCTTCTGGCACATCCCCCCACACTCCCTCTCCGCCTTTCCCGACACAATGACATACACATACAAATATTAGATAAATGATTATTTTTTTCAGTGTAGTAGAAATGCAGATATTTCAAAGTTAAAAGATACCATGACACTTTTTGTAGAGCTACAGGTTTCCCTTAATTCTTTGGCTAAAAAACCCTCCTCGGTGTTGTACAGCATGCTATCTGCTGCTGTCCTTTAGCACAGAAATGTCTGCATTTGAGCAATGAATTGATTCCTTTATGTGTTTAGATTGTAAAACAGTTTGGAATCCTTCAGGCTGAAAACATCATTACAATGTGAAATATTGTCATTAGTACTAATAGAAGTCTGACTTGTTTATCTGTTTCAGGAGTTTGTCCTACTTATACTCAGCTATAAAACATAAGCTATTATTTAAAGCTCTGCAAGTATTTGTAATAAAGCTGTTTGCATTACTGATGTCACAAGTCAGAAAGAACCAACTGATTTATAAGCAGGCATGCCTGACTCCTCTGGCCTGAAATTAATCATTAGTCCACTGGTATGTCAAGTACGTTGCAGTCTTTCATTCCTGACTGAGTGCTCTTCAGAAAGAAAAATCTGCATGTCTAACTAGAGAGAAAAAGTTCAAGTGATGGTCCCTGTGTGTATTCCACCCATGGATATGCATGCACACCATGCACCTGAGTCCGGAGATCTTTAGTAAGAGTGTCCATTGGTCCACACATGCGCAGTTGCTCTCCTTGGGGTCCAGCTCAAGCATATAAGGGATAGTAGGGACTGCCACCTCTCCCTCCAGTTCCTTCTCACTGCCGCACGGCCTGAGTTGCAATCTTCTGTGTCTGCAGCTACTTCCGTTGTTTTCTTTCTTTGATTTGCTGTTATGTCTATATCTATCTATATCTATATCTATCTATATGGACATAGATATAGATATATATTCACTATTTTAGAATTTATCGTTTTAGTACTTAGTGTAGTGTAGTTTAGTTAGTTCTTTCCCTGTCTTGGGGAATTTCTCCTCTGAGGGGAAGAACTGTGGCCAGAGTCCTGGAATTTAAGAAGTGTGTTTTCTGCCCCCTCTCCTTTTCAGAGAGCGCCAAACACCAACACTGCCTTTTATGTCTTGGTGAAGTTCACGTCTTTGTTAAGTGCATTATCTGCTGCTACTTCCCTCCCCAGACTCATGACGGTTGAAAGCTCAAACTGAGGAAGCACCTCATGGAAAAAAAAGCCATGAGACTCCCCAGTAGGATCCAGGCTGGGGAGACCCCCTCACGCACACCGGTCCTGACTAACAGGCAGCAACCTTCCAGGCATGAACTCAGGAGATGAATCTACAACTTCCAAGCCTAAAGAATCCAAGGCTTCTCATGAGAGCAAGGGGACACTCACAAGCATAGGACAGTTCCTCTTCAAAATCTGCCCTGAAAAGAAAGGATCCCTCCCTGACTCCATCCAAGTCAGGTGAGTCTTCATACATGGGGCCAGATAGACTTAGGTCTGGGTAAACCTTTTCTAAAGAATGTGATGCTCCGTGACATGTGTACACTGATCTCAGTGTCGACATATAAACCAAAGGACTGGCATCCACTACCTTCAACATCCAGATCAGACTCTGTGGCAGTACCAACATAGCCCCAGAAGGATCCAATGCCCACTATAACCAATACTCCCTGCACCCTAAGAAGATCTGAGACCTACGTCTCCCTGGAGGACATTTTTACCCTTATCCTTGGTTGCCTGTTCCCTCGGGACCGTATTTAGAGATAGTGTCACACCGAAGAAGAACCCACATCAAGGACACAGAACGAACCTGAGTACCCATCCATCGGTACCAACGGTTGTAATGGTCGGTTGGGAACCAACCCTCTCATTGAATGAGTTGGAGGCCCCAGATGAACCTCTAACCCTACATAGGCAGGCGAGTCCAGACAGAAGCTCCAGGAGATTGAGTTTCAGTTCTGTGCCAAGATAGGACTTTCCAAGGGCCTGATGGTTCTCAATGCTATGGAGTCGGCCCTAACCTATTGACCCCTCCCATTGGCCTTACTGGGCCTCGGGGGTCCTTACTTTAGGCACCCTGGATCCATGCATGAACTTTATCTATCCTAGCCAACACCAACTGGCTCCATCAGAGTATGACGAGAAGGAAGTTGATTTGGATCTGATGGTTCCAGCAGCTATCTCTTTGTTCTCCCCAGGTGAGGCTGTCACCCAGTCTTCACCATCTCTCCCGGATGATCACAATCAATATCAGGTGCTTGTACAAAAAGTGGTATCTGAGCTCCAGACTGTGCTCAAGAAGGTCCTCCAAATACCTCACCATAGGCTGTTGGACATCTTGCAACCCTCAGGTCCCAGTTGAGTCGTCCTCTCATCATTAAGGCAATTATGGATTCAGCCAGGGTACCATGATACACTCCTGCTTCATGCAGTCTCATCCCAAAAAAGGCAGAGAAATGCCATTTCATCCCACCTAGAGAGAAATTTTTTGTTCTCATACCCAGCATCTAACTCCAAGATGGTACAAGCAGGCACTGAGAGATCTAGGCTGCAACACCCTAAGAAAACACCTTTGGACAGGGGTGCCAAATGCCTCAACCTCCTAGGGAGAAAAGGTTTCTCCTTGACAAGACTTACATTTTGAACTGCTAACTACCAGGCCCTGTTAGCAAAATGTGATTTCACCAGTTATATGAAGTTTTTGGACTTCAGAGATAAACCGCTTCAGGACGATAGAGTCAAATTCTATAACCTACTTGATAAGAGTAAATTTGTGGCCAAAACATTGCTTCAGGCTGCAGTAGATGCTGCTGATACTGCTGCCAGAGGGATGGCTGCTGCAGTTGTTACGAGGAGAGAATCCTGGTTACAATCCTCATGTTCTCTTATGTAAGCAGAGTCTGAATGAGCTCTCCCCTGACATCTAGTGATGAGCTGTGGAAGAGGATCCGATCTCATTTGCATGGGCACACCCACTCTGCCTAGCTGCTCAGCATGCTGGGATTGCTTGCCCAAATGGTCACTTTTGGCTGGTGTGGGATCTCCAGTCTCCTCCTTATTGGGGCAAGAGTAATAAAGTGTTGTTATCCTTGTTGTGTGAATCAAGAGCAGCAGAACTCTACTTGGCATACCCTGATTGAGGAACTCACCCTCAACTAAACGGCACTCACTAGGCAGGGGATATAGGTTCCAAAGTCCAGTGAGTGGAGAGAGTGTGGGGACAGGTACTTGTATGTGGTAGCTGGAGCCCTGCTTAAGGGCCCCAGACACCATTTGACATTTCCTCTCTCCACTGTGTAATAACAAAGCTAATTTAGACTCAGTTGAGAGTCTTGTTACCCACTGCAGAGCTGAAATCACTGATACCTAGGTCTAAGCATTAGACCTGCTTTGGGACAGTGTATTTGCTGCAAGAGACTGCCCATTGTGTACCAGCAGAAAGGCTCCCCCGCTAACAACTGAAATTGCTGAGAGCTGTGTTAAGTGGTGAAACCTGAAGACATCCTGTCAGATTCGCAAGTGGCTGGCCATGTGGCCAGCAGAGTGGTGTGGAGATAAGCTGGCAAGGTGAATGGTGGAGAGGCCTTGTGATCGGCCAGCGGAGAGGCTCAGTGATCAGCCAGCAGGGTGACTGGTGGGGAGGCGTGGTGATTGGCCGACAGAGCGGCCAACAAAGAGGAGTGGAACGCTGGCAGTGTGGCCAGCGAAGAGGAAAGGAGAGCAAGTGCCCAGGCAGTGAAACAAGTAAAGTGCCTTCTTACCCCCCACTCCAACCAGGTGGGAGGTGAACTCTGCAAATGCACCTCTGGGTATGCACTGATCAAGGACAGCAACTGTGAGTGGGGTGGAGAGAAGGGTCAGGCATGTTAAAGGGACTTTTGGGTCACTGGACTTAAGAACCTGAGGGGAAAAGGACACTGTCCAACTTACTTGGAGGTGGGTCTTTTGCTCATTGTTTATGTTTATTAACCTGTTTGTGGTGGTTTCCCTCCTTTTATTAAAAGTTTCTTTTCTACACACAGACTCTGTGCTTGCAAGAGAGGAAGTATTGCCTCTCAGAGGCACCCAAGGGGTGGTATGTAATTGTCCCAGGTTACTGGGTGGGGGCTCGAGCCAATTTTGTGTTGTATTATTCAAGGGGAACCCCTCGATATTGAACCTGGCCCTTGTTGTCGCCAATTCCAACAGGCAGAAGGGTTACACTTAGGAAGGTACAAAGTACGATTGAAACCCTGCCCTTTGATGAAATTAACTTGTTTAAGGAAAAGGACTGAGTTTTTTCACTCTTTTAAGGACGTGAGAACAACACTTTGTTCTCTGTGCATCAATACCACTGCCCTATAGAGGAAGCACCACATAAAAAGGGGTACAGGTTAAAACTGCCACCTCATCCATTTTGTCATCAGCACTCTCACAAACGACTGTGCAAGCAACAGGGGGTGCAGAGACCAAGGTAACCGGCTACTTAGGGTATGTCTACACTACTGGGGTGTAGACACTAAGCTGAGGGGAGAGGTATATATGCTGGAGGGTAGGGATAGGATCCAGAGTGACATAGACAAATTGGAGGATTGGGCCAAAAGAAATCTGTTGAGGTTCAACGAGGACATATGCAGAGTCCTGCACTTAGGATGGAAGAGTCCCATGCATCGCTACAGGCTGGGAGCTGACTGGCTAAGCAATTCTGCGGAAAAGGACATGAGGATTACAGTGGATGAGAAGCTGGATATGAGTCAGCAGAGTGCCCTTGTTGCTAAGAAGGCTAACGGCATATTTGGCTGTATTAGTAGGAGCACTGCCTGCAGATTGAGGGAAGTGATTATTCCCTTCTATTCGACAATGGTGAGGCCACATCTGGAGCATTTTCACTAGGAGGTTGGTGAAGCACTGGAATGGATTACCTAGGGAGGTGGTGGAATCTCCATCCTTAGAGGTTTTTAAGGCCCAGCTTGACAAAGCCCTGGCTGGGTGATTTAGTTGGGGTTGGTCCTGCTTGAGCAGGAGGTTGGACTAGATGACCTCCTGGGGTCTCTTCCAACCCTAATCTTCTATGATTCTATTATTCTAGTGACCTTACAGCAGCACAGTTATACCAATGCAGATGTACTGCTGTAAGATCTCTCATCTAATTGCTCTTTGCCAACGGAAGAGAGCTCACACATAGAAGACACTGCAGAGAAACAGGAACTGGGTTGTCGTAGGAGTTTCTTTAACACTCAACTCCAGGGGGAATTTTTGTGTGTGTCTGTATTGTTTCAGACATACTTGCTAATGGGTATTTTGAAATAAATTACCAAAATAATTTGAACTGGTGTGATTATGTAGTGTTATTTTGAGAAATAAACCTTGCAGACTTTTAAAATATTGTGTGCAGAATTTTTAATTTTTTGGCACATAATTTTTAATTTGTTGGTGCAGATTTCCCCTAGGAGTAAGATACAGGGCTTGTCTACATCACAAAGTTGCAGCGCTGGTGAGGGGGTTACAGCGCTGCAACTTAGGAGGTGTACACATCTGCAGGGCATCACCAGCGCTGCAACTCCCTGTTTGCAGCGCTGGCCGTACTCCCGTTTTGTCTCGGGTGTAGAGGATCCAGCGCTGGTGATCCAGCGCTGGTAATCAAGTGTAGACACTTACCAGCGCTTTTCTTGACCTCCGTGGAATAAGCAGGTATCCCAGCATACCTGAGGAAGCCTCTGGTAATCAAGCAGGTCTCCTTCCCCGGTTTGCTCTCGCGTTCCCCGAACCCCCGAGCAAGCAGGTCTCCTTCCCTGCGGTTTGCTCTCGCGTTCCCCGAATCCCCGAGCAAGCAGGTCTCCTTCCCTGCGGTTTGCAGGGGGGTTCGGGGAGCGCGAGAGCAAACCGCGGCGAAGCTGGTCTCCTTCCCTGGTTTGCTCTCGCGTTCCCCGAATCCCCGAGCAAGCAGGTCTCCTTCCATGCGGTTTGCAGGGGGGTTCGGGGAACGCGAGAGCAAACCGCGGCGAAGCTGGTCTCCTTCCCCGGTTTGCTCTCGCGTTCCCCGAACCCCCCTTGAAGCCGCCCAACAGCGCTGCAGTGTGGCCACATCTAACACCACTTGCAGCGCTGGTTGCTGTCAGTGTGGCCACTCTGCAGCGCTGGCCCTATACAGCTGTACTAATACAGCTGTAACAACCAGCGCTGCAAAATTGTAGATGTAGACATACCCACAGAGAATCAAATCTTTCCTCCATTTCCCCACTCCCTTGACTGAGGGAGGTATTTGACCCAGCATTTTTCTCAGTAACTGTGGTCTGCCCTTACATGACAATACTTATTAGTTCCTTTTAAGAGGTCCCTCAGTATTCATAACACCTGTTCAGAACTCTCAACGCAGGTACTCTAGGACAGGAGGCAGTGACACATTTCTGAGAAATTGAGTTATTTTATTAAGGCACAAATATATCAATGCTGCTATGCAGCCTGAATTATTTTGACCTGCAGATGTTGGAAAGCAAAGAGAAGGAACTGAGACAAGTAGTTTCTGTATGTAGGCAGTGTGCTATAGAGGTTACAGCCCATTTTTAGAAAGGGTACTTTAAATAGCAACTCTAACAGCAATTCAAAGTTAAGGTACATCTCATGGTGTTTTAATCTTTAGGCACTGTCTGAAAATGTCCCCACGGCTGTCTGTGCTATTGTGTTTGCTTGACTTTCTTTAGATGATTACACAGAGCCTTGTCTAGTCAGGTATTACTGTGTGACAATGAAATTAGCATGAGTTCAGGCACACTCAATGAAACCAGCTATGCTGTAATGGCTGTATTATTCCATTACAATAGAGAACAGCAATTGCATGACAATCAGAAACTCAGGAGAAGAATTTTGAGTGAGAGATGGAATCAGAGCCTCATTTAGTTAGGACAGACACTGACAGAAGATAGTGCATCTGATAAAATATGAGATCCCAGTGCTTTTTTGGCTCCCACAGGTATTTCATTGTTGTAATGTATGCTAAGGCGCCACAGAAACTGATTTTCACCAAACAATTCCCTGGGGTTTTTAGCTGGTTTTTGTTACATTTATGTCATTGTTTTTAAGTACGACTTTGATATCTATGTCCAAGGCTTTTGTTTTCTTATAATGTCATATTTCAGCCTAGGCCAGTAAAATGACCTAAGTTCAAAGCCCACTGAAGTCAATGCAAAGACTCTTATTGAATTCAATGGGCTTTGGATCTGACTCCAGGTTTCCAGCATGCCGAAGCAGGGGTGGTCATGTGTGAATGCACATGGGAAGGTACAGCATCCTCAAAGGGCTACAGCATACGCTTGAAGGGGATTGTAGCCTTGCATTTTCAGAGTTTCCATTTTTAATTGGGCTGGCACATTGATGGAAAATGCAAACAAACAGTGACTGTGTGAAAGTGTATCAAGTAGACCTTGGCAAGAATATTGACATTAGTCAGAAATGTGGTAATAAATAAGATGTAAAATGGTGGGTTTTAGTGTAGCAAATTTGCACTTTTATAGCACCCTTTGTCCAAGGATCTCAAAGTATTTTACAAACTTTAATTAATGATTTACTTAATTTAAGTATTAAATTATTCTGATATAGCATTTTACCTTTTCTGCAGTGAGACATGGGTCTATTTCTCCCCACTCCGTTTCCCCTCCCAGTCTAGAATCAGCCAGGATTTGGAGTATCACATAAAATATGCCAATATTTTTATGGCCGACCTGGAACAACGCTTCCTCAGCTCCCGTCCACTCACGCCCCTTCTCTACCTACGCTACATTGATGACATCTTCATCATCTGGACCCATGGGAAGGAGACTTTGGAAAAATTCCACCCCGATTTCAGCAGCTTCCGCCCCACCATCAACCTCAGCCTGAACCAATCTACACGGGAGGTCCACTTCCTAGACACCACGGTGCAAATAAGTGATGGTCACATTAACACCACCCTGTACCGAAAACCTACCGACTGCTATGCCTACCTTCATGCCTTCAGCTTCCATCCCGGGCATATCACACGATCCATTATCTACAGCCAAGTACTGAGGTACAACCGCATCTGCTCTAACCCCTCAGACAGAGACCAACACCTACAAAATCTCCACCAAGCATTCTCAAAACTACAATACCCGCACGAGGAAATAAGGAAACAGATCAACAGAGCTAGACGTGTACCCAGAAGCCTCCTACTGCAAGACAAACCCAAGAAAGAAACCAACGACTCCACTGGCCATCACATACAGTCTCCAGCTAAAACCCCTCCAACGCATCATCAGGGATCTACAACCCATCCTGGACAATGATCCCACACTTTCACAGGTCTTGGGTGGCAGGCCAGTCCTCGCCCACAGACAACCTGCCAACCTGAAACATATTCTCACCAGTAACTGCACACCGCACCATAGTAATTCTAGCTCAGGAACCAATCCATGCAGCAAACTTCGATGCCAACTCTGCCCACATATCTACACCAGCGACACCATCACAGGACCTAACCAGATCAGCTACACCATCACTGGTTCATTCACCTGCACATCCACCAATGTAATATACGCCATCATATGCCAGCAATGCCCCTCTGCTATGTACATCGGCCAAACTGGACAGTCTCTACTGAAAAGGATAAATGGACACAAATCAGATATTAGGAATGGCAATATGCAAAAACCTGTAGGAGAACACGTCAACCTCCCTGGCCACACTATAGCAGACCTTAAAGTGGCCATCCTGCAGCAAAAAACTTCAGGACCAGACTTCAAAGAGAAATTGCTGAGCTTCAGTTCATCTGCAAATTTGACACCATCAGCTCAGGATTAAACAAAGACTGTGAATGGTTTACCAACTACAAAACCAGTTTCTCCTCCCTTGGTTTTCACACCTCAACTTCTAGAACAGGGCCTCATCCTCCCTGATTGAACCAACCTCATTATCTCTAGCTTGCTTGCATATATATACCTGCCCCTGGAAATTTCCACTACATGCACCTGACGAAGTGGGTATTCACCCACGAAAGCTCATGCTCCAAAACGTCTGTTAGCCTATAAGGTGCCACAGGATTCTTTGCTGCTTTTACATAAAATGTACCTTTTTTCAGGAAGGGCAGTAAAAGGTTTGGTGCATTATTAGTGCAAGTTGGTGAAAGTATCAGGGCTGCATTCGGTATGCCATCTTCCCAGAGGAGATGGCATTTCAGTGAGCCTGGTGGAATGTGAAAGCAGATAGAAAGAACTGACTTACGGAGTATCCCTGGAGCCAGTTCTCTGTGTTGGGTAGTGGTCAGACTGCACTGACTAAAGACTGAGCAGGCAGTCTGTTCTGGGGAGCCTCCATTGCCTGCTCTTTCAATAAAGAGTAACTGAAAGGGTGAAAGATCTTGGGGTGGGGTAGCTGGGGGATGAAGGGAGAGCTCCAAAAGAACAGGTGAGCAAGGAGCACAAAACAAGTGAACATACTGATGAATATGAGTTGATTCTGATATTATGCCAGTGAGAGATGAACCTCCCATTTTAGACACAGCATGTTATTTCCAAAGGCATCTTGGTTCTGTGTGGTAGAAAACAAAACACTACGTGAAAGAAATGCTAAAGGTCTGACTCAGACCAGCTAAAGCAAGGGGATTTTTCTCTCTCGCTGTGGTTGTAGTCATCTTTCTTGCTCTGTGTGTGTGTGCGTGCGTGTATGTGCGGACGCTTGCTAGAATGTAATTTGGTTCCTTGAGACTCTCATGCTATTAGTTATAGCTGAAATGTTTCTCTGAGGAGACATATAATTTCATTTGCTGGTTGGATTTCAGAATTAGATGTCGGTCTCTCTATCAGCATCTGATGAGCTGAATCAGTCAGGTTCCAAGAGATTTAAATGAACTAATTCCACCAGGTGGAGTTAGTTATAATGAGGTAAAGTACAAAGAATATACATAATGATGAAATACTGTGATATACCAGGGCACAGTCCAGACTAATGAGCAGCTGTGTCACCCTGGCTCTGTAACCTGGGATGCCCTGTACAATGCCTTGCTGTTACAGCCTCCCACCTGGATTGTTCACAAACAGCCTCTGGCATGTGTGTCACTCCCAGCTATTTCTGTGGGTGCCGCAGCCAGCCAGCCTCGCTGTGGCTCTTACCAGCCTGGGCTATGTGGCAGGATGACCCCAACACCTCCCTCCCGCCCCCAGACCCAGATCTTCCCCCAGAAATGTCTGTCCTGTACTGTCCAGTCCTCTCCTAGACAGTACAAATGTATTAAATCTGGTATTCCTTTAAAGGAATAATATGCCATTTTATTTTTTTTAATAGCTATCCAAACACTTCAATTTAAACACACTGGCTTAGAGAAAGCAATAAAACAAGTTTGTTAACTACAAAGAGAGAGAGACTTGAAATGAGTACAAGTAATGAGGCATAAAAGTCAGACTGGTTATAAGGAAAAAATAAAGATAACACGTTTACTAGTATCTACTTAAGAAACTAACTTAGTTGCAAAGCAGACTTTCTCACCATATGTTCCAGCAGATTATTGCCCAAACTCTCAGGTCTAGACCCTTCCAGAGTCCAATGGCTGTCTCCTTTTGTCTTCTCAGGTGTGAAGAATGAGGTGGCAGGGAGAAAGAGAAAGGGGTGTTTTGGGGTGTCTGCCCCTTCTTTTTATAGTCCTGTCCCCCCCTCTGAGAAGCATTTCCAGCTGGGAGCAAGGCTACAGGCAGTCTGGTGAAGAAAGGACACTCCATGCTGTTTCTTTGCTAAGATGTAGATTTTTGTCCCTGCTGCCCCCTCCCTTGCCAAAGAATGGCCACTTAGCAGGGAATGGTCCATTAGCCTTGTTGACACCTGGCTGAGGCGTCAACTTGCCCTCTGTCTCCAAGGAATTGGTTTAGCCACTTCCTAGACTTATCTTGGAAACATACTTCAGTCATGATTTCAGCTTATGTTCATAAGTTTATATACAACACTGCTATGTGCATTTTGCCATATTATTGATCAGCAAATTATGAGTTTTTAAATGTTACCTCACAAGGCATACCTTGTATAGACATTATTACAACAACATGTAGTGTGTGAACACAGGGGTTTATTCTGTCACAGCAACATAATAGTGTTTTTATCTATCTCTACCTAATTTTGGCTGAGGACTTAGCCTCTCCCAGGTTGTGATGCCATTAATAATATCTTTATTTAGCATTTTTTGTCCCTATGTTCCATTCCACATGACTTTACTAACTATATGCTATTAGAATCCTTTTACTCACCACTGAAATGCAGCCATCTCTGGATGAAACAATGGCAGTTGGGCTGCTAGAAGCCCAGTAGTGACAATAGGTCTGCTTCATGCTCTTCCCCACCCCACCCCCAAAGAATCCGCCTGTGGGGCTGCTGGAAATGCTTACAAATTACCACTCTGCCCATTTTTCTCCATCCCCACCTTCCTTCCCTATAACTTCCCTTTTGTTCTTCAATTTCTCTCTTCAGTCTAAAGGGTTGTATGGACCACTCCTAGGCAGCACTGCTCTTCCACAGCCCACATGTGGCCGTTAAAGTGACTAAGAACTTGTTTACAATGGGGTTTCACCTGCCCAGCTGCAACCCCCAGTTCAGACATGATTTTTGCCAGTGCAGCTTACTCTGGTGTAAAACAGAGTTGGATATGCTAGTGTAAACCATGTCTACATTAAGTGGCTTGTCCTGGTGGATCTACATCTGTGACTGAAATTGAAGTGTAGCTGAGGCCTTAGAAAATCAAGAAGACCCTGAAACTGCAACTAACAAGTGTCTAAAGATTGCAACCCTGGAAGGATTGTACAGAAATGCAATGCTTACATTAAGTGTGTTTTTGCAAGCAACCAGAGAGATGTAGCAGCATCCATTGTGGAACTCCCTGTGAGCCAGTGTTCAATTCACAAAGAATAATGGAGAAAGATAAGAATGTATGTGTCACAAAGGCAGCCATTAGGGGATTGCTATCTAAAATAAAACCAGTTAAACCTGAGATGCAAGCCCCCTTCAAGGAAATAATAAAAGGTGTAAAACTCCTGGCTGCTAGAATGATTAGACTTGAGGCATGCTCAACTGAACATTCAGCTACAGTACCTGATGCAGATAAGAGACTTCAGGTGGTTCAAAGCAAGAAACTTGTTTTGCTGAAATAAGATTGAAAGGATTCCCAAAACGGATAAGAAAAGGGGGAACTCTTAAAGATATACAACTTACCTAGGGATGTGATGGATTCTCCATCACTTGAAACATCTAAATCAAGATTTAATGAATTTCCAAAAGAGATGCCTTTGCTCAACCAGAAGTGCTGGGCTTGATGCAGGAATCACTGGGTGAAATTCTATGATCTGTGTTTTGCAGATCATTCTGGGTGATCATACTGGGCCTCCTTGGCCTTAAAATGTATAACTATATATGGAAATGCTGCAGAGAACTCCTGGGGAAAGAGGAATAATCTCCTATGCATTTAGACTGAGCATGCCATGTCCTGTTTACACAGTCGGCTGCAAGGTCATGCCATAGGGATGTGGTTATCTTGCTGCATGAGAACCAGGATCACTTAAGGTATGTCTATCAGCCAGCAGCAAAGAGCTTCTGAGCCCAGGCTCCTGGGAAGTGACAGACTCAGGCTCATGGGGTTCATGCTATCATGATAAAAATAGCTGTGTAGATAGCA
The DNA here is from genome assembly GCF_007399415.2 of Gopherus evgoodei. Classification (NCBI taxonomy): domain Eukaryota; kingdom Metazoa; phylum Chordata; order Testudines; family Testudinidae; genus Gopherus; species Gopherus evgoodei. The sequence goes on along the minus strand of NC_044322.1, from coordinate 32,723,148 downwards.
CTCCTAAGTTATGGCTCAGGCCCTAAAGTCCATCCCCTGCCCCAGGTTTCAGAGCCCGAGCTCAAGCTGCAGCATCTACACAGTTATTTTCAGTGCAGTGATGATGATGTTTGTCCATCGTTATTGAAGAAGACCTCAACAACTCGTTCGTTCGATGACCGGGCGCTGTGCGTCTGAAGATGACTGATCAGTCCGATTTGGGTGTGGAACGTCCTGTCACACATTGGGCAGACATGTGATGGCACTGTTGATGATGTGTGGGCAGCTCTGGACTTGCGCAGTTCACGCTTTCTTTCAGTCTCAGCAGTACACCTCGCTTCAGCAGTACACCTCGCTACACATTCGCTGTGTGAATAAGGCTGCACCATGCTGGATGGTTCAGTGAGAGGGTTTCCCATGTGGCGGTGTTGATCTCGAGGGACTTCAAAGAGGTCTTCAGCATGTCCTTGAATCGCTTCTTTTGTCCTCCATGGGAGCGCTTTCTGTGGGTGAGTTCTCTGTAGAAGAGCTGTTTAGGAATGCGCTCGTCAGACATTCTCATGACATGTCCAGCCCATCTGGTCTGGGCTCTCATCAGCAGTGTGTGAACTGATGGCAGACTGGCTCTGGTAAGGACTTCAGTATCAGGCACTTTGTCCTGCCATCTGATTTTTAGAAGCTTTCGCAGACAGGAAATATGGAAGTGATTGAGCCTTCATGCATGACTCTGATAGACAGTCCACGTCTCGCAGGCATACAGCAGAGTTGGAAGCACCACTGCTCGATAGACCTTCAGCTTCGTTGGTAGGCTGATCCCTCGACGTCCCCAGACGTTGGAGCGCAATCGGCCAAATGCAGAGCTGGCTTTAGCAATTCTGCAGTTTACTTCATCATCGATTGACACTGCTCGGGAAAGGGTACTGCCCAGGTACGTGAAGTCGTCCACTGCCTGAAGTCTCTGTCCATTTACAATGATGGACGGTTCTGAGTACGGAGCGTGGGGAGCTGGCTGGTGCATGACCTCAGTCTTCTTGATGTTAATGGTGAGACCGAAGTTGTTGCATGCAGATGAAAACTTGTCCATACTGGCTTGCATTTCTGGCTCTGTACTAGCATTCAGAGCACAATCATCGGCAAAGAGAAAGTCTCAAAGTACAGTTTCCTTCACCTTGGTGATGGCACGCAGTCGCCTCAGATTGAATAGTTTCCCGTCAGTTCTGTACTTCAGGCCTACTCCTTCGATGCAGTGTTGAAAGGCATCAGTCAGAGTGGCAGAGAATATCCTGCTGAACAAAGTGGGTGCTAAAACACACCCTTTCTTGACACTGTTGGTGACTGGGAAGACCTCAGATGTTTCACCGTCATCCAGGACACGAGCCATCATACTGTGATGAAATTGACGTACATATGAATCTGTCTGGACAGCCGAATTTCGACATGATCCTCCACAGGCCCTGGCGACTGACAGAGTTGAATGCTTTCGTGAGGTCTGCAAAAGTTATGTAGAGTTCACGATTCTGCTCTTGACATTTCTCCTGTAGCTGACGTGCAGCAAAGATCATGTCAATAGTCCCACGTCCCTTGCGGAAGCCGTACTGTGATTCTGGCAGTAAGCCCTGCTCCAGGTGAGTGATCAATCGGTTCAACAGAACCCGTGCAAGAACTTTCCCCACTGTAGAGAGCAGTGAGATTCCACGGTGATTGTCGCATACCTGGCGATTGCCCTTCCTCTTATAGAGGTGCACGATGGACGCATCTCTAAATTCCTGTGGAATGGATCCCTGCTTCCAGAAGGACTGAAACAGCTCAGTGAGTTTCCATAGCAGTATGGGTCCACTGACTTTGTACACCTCTGCAGGTATGGCATCTGACCCTGGGGCTTTGCCACGTGACAGCTGGTTGATGGCTTTCTTCACTTCATCCTCTTCTGGTGAAACATCCATGGAGTCATTGACTGCAACCTGGGGCATCTTGTCAGTGGCCTCATCATTGATGACTGAGGGGCAGTTGAGAACTGCTTCAAAATGTTCAGCCCATCTCTGGAGAATCTGCGTCTTCTCTGTAAGGAGCACAGTGCCGTCAGAGTTCAGGAGAGGAAAGCTCCCAGAAGACTGTGGACCATAGAGTGTGTTGAGGGCTTCATAGAACTGCTTATAGTCATTCCTGTCTGCATATGCCTGTATTTCATCTGCTTTGGCGCTCAGCCACAAGTCCTGCATTTTGCGCAGTCGGTTCTGTACTGTTCTGCAAGCATTGATAAAGGCGGTCTTCTTTGCCGCTGAGGATGGGTCGCTCTGATATGCACGATGCAGGCAGTGCTTCTCAGCAAGTAAGGCCTGGATTTCTGCATCATTTTCGTCAAACCAGTCTTGCCGCCTGCGTGTGGAGGGCCCCAATACCTTCGATGCAGCTGTATGGACAGTGTTGTGGAATCGCTCCCAGTCTTTCTCAGATACGAAGATCAGCAAGCTCATTCTCTAGGTCTTCCGCTAGCTTTTCAGTGATGCTGCTGTTCTTCAGCTTCGACACGTTGATCCTTTTGAGAGCCTTACAGCCTTGTGGTCGTCTCTTCGGCATGATACGGAGCTTCATTTTGGATACTATGAGCCTGTGATCCGTCCAACAATCAGCGCCGCACATAGCTTTTGTAACCCTGACATCTTGTCTGTCCCTTCTCCTGATGATGACATAGTCGATCAGATGCCAGTGCTTGGAATGGGGATGCATCCACGAAGTCCTGTTACGGGTAGGGAGGCGGAAGACCGTATTGGTGATCAGAAGGTCATGTGCTGCACAAGTTTTCAGCGGTAACAGGCCATTGCTGTTGCACTTTCCCACTCCATTTTTCCCAATGACTCCTTCCCAGGCTGCAGCATCGCATCTGACTCTTGCGTTAAAATTGCCAAGCAGGATCAGCTTGTCTGTGTGGTGCACTTATGATAGCAGAGCATCTAGTTCTTCATAGAATTTATCCTTCACATCCTCTGGGTTGGTCATTGTGGGAGCGTATGCGCTGATCAAAGTAGCTTGTTTTCCTTTTTGAAGCGGAAGCTGCATTCTCATGAGTCGGTCATTCACACCCTTGGGGGGACTGGCAAGTTTCCGAACAAGATGATTCTTGATGGCGAAGCCAACTCCAGATTCACGACTCTCATCACTGCTGCGGCCACTCCAGAAGAATGTATAGCCTCTGCCTGACTCGGACAGCCGTCCTTCATTAGCAAGGCGAGTTTCGCTAAGGGCTGCAATGTCAATGTTATAGCGTGCGAGCTCTCTGGCAACAAGTGCTGTTCTTCTCTCTGGTCTGTCTGCCATGATGTTGTCCAGTAGCATGCGCACATTCCATGTGCCAATGGTGATCGGTGTCACTCTAAGTTTTGTTTTTGTTCGACTGCTTTTATGGGATCCCCGCCAGCCACGATATGCTGGCCAGGGTAAGGTGAAGCAGGCAATGTTTAGGGCACCTTTTCTAGCTCCCTCCTCATTCTACGGAGGTGAACAGTGCAATCCTGAATAGGGCTGCTCAGTCGCTCAAGAAGACGCCGAGCTCCACTGCTGCTTCGGTCAGTTGGGAACTACCATTGTACTTGAGCCGCCTATGTGCAGGTCCAAAGCTACAGCTCCCAGTGTATCCACACCTGCTGCTTCGTCGCTCGCCCATCGCCACAGGACTTGATATGATGTGATATGATATGAGGTCGAGACTTGCACATGAATTGAATTAAAGTGAGGGAGAGTTGCACAACATCAACCTCACTCTCTCTTCCCAGTTCTTATTTGTATGCAGTGGCAGGACAAGAGTCGAGACAGCTGGAGACAGGGCAGGGCGCAGTGGATGACCAGGACGCCTACGTGTCTTGTCGTGCTCTTGAGCGTTCCACAACGCTTGGTGTCACCGCCTTCCTGACTGTTGAACCAGGTTTCCTCAGTCAGCCGGATCCAGCGTTTGCATGCAATGGAGAGACAGGCCTGTCATAAACAGATAGCTAAGGGTTAATGTCTCTTTCACCTGAAACACCTGACCAGAGAACCAATCAGGAAACCGGATTTTTTCAACCTTGGGTGGAGGGAAGTGTGTCTCTGAGTCTTTTGTCTGTCTGCCTGTTTCCTCTGAGCTTTGGAGAAGTAGTTCTATTTTCTAGTCTTCTGTTTCTAAGTGTAAGGACAAAGAGATCAGATAGTAAGTTCTATGGTTTCTTTTCTTTGGTATTTGCATGAATATAAGTGCTGGAATGCTTTGATTTGTATTCTTTTTGAATAAGGCTGTTTATTCAATATTCTTTTAAGCAATTGACCCTGTGTTGTATCATCTTAATACAGAGAGAACATTTGTATTTTTTCTTTCTTTTTTTTATATAAAGCTTTCTTTTAAGACCTGTTGGAGTTTTTCTTTACTTCAGGGAAATTAAGTCTGTACTCACCAGGGAATTGGTGGGAGGAAGAAATCAAGGGGAGAGCTGTGTGTTGGATTGCTAGCCTGATTTGGCATTTCCTCTGGGTGAAGAGGAAAGTGCTTTTGTTCCAGGATTGGGAACGGAGAGGGGGAATCACTCTGCGTAGTTTCACAGAGCTTGTGTCTGGGTATCTCTCCAGGAGCATCTGGAGGGGGGAAGGGAAAAAGGATTATTTCCCTTTGTTGTGAGACTCAAGGGATTTGGGTCTTGGGTCCCCAGGGAAGGTTTTTTCAGTGGGACCAGAGTGCCCCAAAACACTCTAATTTTTTGGGTGGTGGCAGCAGTACCAGGTCCAAGCTGGTAACTAAGCTTGGAGGTTTTCATGCTAACCCCCATATTTTGGACGCTAAGGTCCAGAATCTGGGAATAAGGTTATAACATGGTGTAGCAGCGGCGGGATATAGACAGAATCCAGAAGCCAGTAGGAATATTATATTTTTCTTTTCTCTGCTAAGGGCTTTTTAGCAGAGAGAAACAGTTTGGTTTTAAAAGGGAACCAGAGAGAATTTTTTTTTTTCTGCTCTCTCTAGCAGTTTGTGGTTTGCATGTTAAGCGAGAAGACTGTTGAGGGTCTTTTGTCATGCAATAGCCCTCCCATTAGCAGGCAAGTACCAGCACTTATATGCATGCAAATAAAGTGGTTTTTCTGGTTTCCCTTAATTGAACATTAGCTAGAGAGAGAAAAGGAAAAAAGCACTGTTGCTAGGCAGACTTCAGGAGGCAACAGAGAGCCTGCAGTTCAGAGAATAAACACCGGAGGGCACCCCAACACAAGAAAACAGGAACCATGACTTCTAAGGCAGAGATTGACGCCGAAGAACAAATCAAAGACGCTGAACACAGGCGACAGATGGAGATGAAAGAAAAGGAAGAAAGCCTCAAACTGGCAGCCTTCCAAAGAGAACAGGCAGCCCAAGAGGCAGCACACAAAAGAAAACTAGAAGAAGAAGAGGTGGCCTACCGAAGGAAACAAGCAGAAGAAGAGTTGGGCCACAGAAGGAAGCAAGAAGAAGAAGAGGTGGCCCACCGCCGAGAAATGGAAAAACAACAAAAAGAGAATGAAGAGAAGGAAAAACAGAGAAAACATGAACTGGAGATGGCAAAAGCTGGGCTGCATGTGCCAGCCAACCCTAACAACCCGGCGCCAAGTCTTGCTCCACAGCACAGGAAATTTCCCACCTACAAGGCAGGTGATGACACCAAGGCCTTCTTGGAAAATTTTGAAAGAGCCTGTCTTGGGTACAGCATCCCCGAAGACCAGTACATGGTAGAATTAAGGCCACACCTCAGTGGACCTTTAGCAGAGGTGGCAGCTGAAATGCCCAAGCCGCAAATGAATGACTATAAACTTTTTCAAACCAAGGCCAGATACAGGATGGGGATAACCCCAGATCATGCCCGTCGGCGCTTCAGAACCCAAAAATGGAAACCAGAGGTGTCATTTCCCAAACACGCCTACTACATTGCAAAAAACTATGAGGCCTGGTTAACAGGAAACAACATTCAAACCTTGGAAGAAGTGAACCTCCTCATACAAATGGAGCAGTTCTTGGATGGTGTTCCTGAAGACATCACACGGTACATACAAGATAGAAATCCCAAAACTATCGCTGAGGCGGGGGAGATTGGAGCCAAATGGATGGAACTGGCAGAAAGCAAAAAAGCTACTGTCAAGGGGAACGATTACCCCAGGGGGCACACAGACCATAAACCCTACAACCGAGGACAGCCAAAGACCCTCCATACCACCCAAGTAAAGCCACAGATACCCTACTCTTCAACCTCACCAGTCTCCAGTAACTCACCTCGGCCCAGTGACCCATCAGATGGAAGATGCTTTAAGTGTAATGAACCGGGACATATCAAGGCCAACTGTCCCAAGAACACCATGCGAGTGCAATTCATTACACCACCATCACCCCAAAGATCCCCAGGCCCAGATGCCTCTCAAATACCCTTGGAGCGAAGGGAAAATTTGAGAGTGGGCGGAAAGAAGGTTACTGCGTGGAGAGACACGGGGGCACAAGTGTCAGCTATCCACCAATCCTTCGTTGACCCCAAATTCATCAACCCAAAGGCCAAAGTTACCATTTACCCCTTCATGTCACAAGCTGTAGACTTGCCTACAGCTGAACTGCCTGTCCAGTACAAAGGCTGGTCAGGAATGTGGACTTTTGCAGTCTATGACAATCATCCTATCCCCATGCTACTGGGGGAAGACTTGGCCAACCAGGTGAGGCGGGCCAAGAGAGTGGGAATGGTTACCCGTAGCCAAACCAGGCAAGCTTCCAGACCCATTCCTGTTCCTGAGCCGTCCACAGAGGCCCCGTCTGTGTTACCAGAGACCCAGACAGAGGTAGTGGACCCGGATTCCATGCCTACCACTGAAACAGCCACAGCATCTCCAGTCCCAGGCCCGGAACTGGAACAGCAACCAGCACCAGCAAGTGCAACCACATCTTCAAACTCAACGCCAGAGGGCGCCAGCAAGCCAGAACTGGCAGAAGCAAAAGACAGCCATACCCAAAAGGCTCAGCCAGAGCCTGAAATACCCTCAGGTGCACCAGCGGAGAGCGGTTCACCAGCAACGGAAACAACCCCATCACCTACATCGCTTCCAGAGGGACCAAGCCCAAGTCCACAGTCTGAGGAAAAACTGGTGACCCCAGCCTCAAGGGAACAGTTCCAGGCTGAGCAGGAAGCAGATGACAGCCTTCAGAAAGCGTGGGCGGCGGCACGGAGCACCCCACCGCCTCTCAGCTCTTCAAATCGATCCCGGTTTGTTATAGACCAAGGACTTTTATACAAGGAAATTCTTTCTGGTGGACACCGGGAAGAATGGCAGCCGCAAAAACAGTTGGTGGTTCCAACTAAGTACCGGGAGAAGCTCTTAAGCTTAGCCCATGATCATCCCAGTGGCCATGCTGGGGTGAACAGAACCAAGGACCGGTTGGGGAAGTCCTTCCACTGGGAGGGGATGGGCAAGGATGTTGCCAAGTATGTCCGGTCTTGTGAGGTATGCCAAAGAGTAGGTAAGCCTCAAGACCAGGTCAAGGCCCCTCTCCAGCCACTCCCCATAATTGAGGTCCCATTTCAGCGAGTAGCTGTGGATATTCTGGGCCCTTTCCCAAAAAAGACGCCCAGAGGAAAGCAGTATGTACTGACTTTAGTGGACTTTGCTACCCGATGGCCAGAAGCAGTAGCTCTAGGCAACACCAGGGCTAACACTGTATGCCTGGCCCTAACAGACATCTTTGCCAGGGTAGGTTGGCCCTCCGACATCCTTACAGATTCAGGGTCTAATTTCCTGGCAGGGACCATGGAAAAACTGTGGGAAACTCATGGGGTGAATCACTTGGTTGCCACCCCGTACCACCATCAAACCAATGGCCTGGTGGAAAGGTTCAATGGAACTTTGGGGGCCATAAAAAGAAAATTCATCAACGAATTCTCCAATAATTGGGACCTAGTGTTGCAGCAGTTGCTGTTTGCCTACAGGGCTGTACCACATCCCAGTTTAGGGTTTTCACCATTTGAACTTGTGTATGGTCACGAGGTTAAGGGGCCATTACAGTTGGTGAAGCAGCAATGGGAGGGGTTTACGCCTTCTCCAGAAACTAACATTCTGGACTTTGTAAGCAACCTACAAAGCACCCTCCGACACTCTTTAGCCCTTGCTAGAGAGAACCTAAAGGATGCTCAAGAAGAGCAAAAGGCCTGGTATGACAGACATGCCAGAGAACGTTCCTTCAAGGTAGGAGACCAGGTTATGGTCTTGAAGGCGCAACAGGCCCATAAGATGGAAGCATCATGGGAAGGGCCATTCACGGTCCAAGAGCGCCTGGGAGCTGTAAACTACCTCATAGCATTTCCCAATTCCTCACTAAAGCCTAAAGTGTACCATGTTAATTCTCTCAAGCCTTTCTATTCCAGAGACTTACAGGTTTGTCAGTTTACAGTCCAGGAAGATGATGCTGAGTGGCCTGACGGTGTCTACTACGACGGGAAAAAAGACGGTGGCGTGGAAGAGGTGAACCTCTCAACCACCCTGGAACGTCTGCAGCGGCAACAAATCAAGGAGCTGTGCACTAGCTTCGCCCCATTGTTCTCAGCCACCCCAGGACGGACTGAACGGGCATACCACTCCATTGATACAGGTAATGCTCACCCAATCAGAACCCCACCCTACCGGGTGTCTCCTCATGCCCAAGCTGCTATAGAACGGGAGATCCAGAACATGCTACAGATGGGTATAATCCGCTCATCTACCAGTGCATGGGCATCTCCAGTGGTTCTGGTACCCAAACCAGATGGGGAAATACGCTTTTGCGTGGACTACCGTAAGCTAAATGCTGTAACTCGTCCGGACAACTATCCAATGCCACGTACCGATGAGCTATTGGAAAAGTTGGGACATGCCCAGTTCATCTCTACAATAGACTTAACCAAGGGGTACTGGCAAGTACCGCTAGATGAACCTGCCAAGGAGAGGTCAGCATTCGTCACCCATGCGGGGGTGTATGAATTCAATGTCCTTCCTTTCGGCCTTCGAAATGCACCCGCCACCTTCCAGAGGCTGGTAGATGGTCTACTAGCTGGACTGGGAGAATTCGCAATTGCCTACCTCGATGATGTGGCCATTTTTTCAGACTCCTGGCCCGAACACCTACTACACCTGGAAAAGGTCTTTGAGCGCATCAGGCAGGCAGGACTAACTGTTAAGGCCAAAAAGTGTCAAATAGGCCAAAACAGAGTGACTTACCTGGGGCACCAGGTGGGTCGAGGAACCATAAACCCCCTGCAGGCCAAGGTGGATGCTATCCAAAAGTGGCCTGTCCCAAGGTCAAAGAAACAGGTCCAATCCTTCTTAGGCTTGGCCGGATACTACAGGCGATTTGTACCACACTACAGCCAAATCGCTGCCCCATTGACCGACCTAACCAAAAAGACCCAGCCAAATGCCGTTAAGTGGACTAATGAGTGTCAAAAAGCCTTTACCCAGCTTAAGGCAACGCTCATGTCTGACCCTGTACTCAGGGCCCCGGATTTTGACAAACCATTCCTAGTAACCACAGATGCATCTGAGCGTGGTATAGGAGCAGTGCTCATGCAGGAAGCAACAGATCACAACTTCCATCCTGTCGTGTTTCTCAGCAAGAAACTGTCTGAGAGGGAAAGTCACTGGTCAGTCAGTGAAAAGGAATGCTATGCCATTGTGTACGCCCTGGAAAAGCTACGCCCATATGTTTGGGGACGGCGGTTCCAACTACAAACTGACCATGCTGCACTCAAGTGGCTTCATACTGCCAAGGGGAACAACAAGAAACTTCTTCGTTGGAGTTTAGCTCTCCAAGATTTTGATTTTGACATTCAACACATCACAGGAGCTTCTAACAAAGTTGCTGATGCACTCTCCCGTGAGAGTTTCCCAGAATCCAGTAGTTAAAAAGTGTTCTTAACATGTAAAAGTCTGTTAGTTATATACTTAGTAGTATATGTAAAGGTGCATGTGTTGTATTAATCTGTTTATTTTCAAGTTCTAGAAGGAAATTGCCGCCAGTGAGCTTCCCCACTGTCTGCAATTTGGGGGGCGTGTCATAAACAGATAGCTAAGGGTTAATGTCTCTTTCACCTGAAACACCTGACCAGAGAACCAATCAGGAAACCGGATTTTTTCAACCTTGGGTGGAGGGAAGTGTGTCTCTGAGTCTTTTGTCTGTCTGCCTGTTTCCTCTGAGCTTTGGAGAAGTAGTTCTATTTTCTAGTCTTCTGTTTCTAAGTGTAAGGACAAAGAGATCAGATAGTAAGTTCTATGGTTTCTTTTCTTTGGTATTTGCATGAATATAAGTGCTGGAATGCTTTGATTTGTATTCTTTTTGAATAAGGCTGTTTATTCAATATTCTTTTAAGCAATTGACCCTGTGTTGTATCATCTTAATACAGAGAGAACATTTGTATTTTTTCTTTCTTTTTTTTATATAAAGCTTTCTTTTAAGACCTGTTGGAGTTTTTCTTTACTTCAGGGAAATTAAGTCTGTACTCACCAGGGAATTGGTGGGAGGAAGAAATCAAGGGGAGAGCTGTGTGTTGGATTGCTAGCCTGATTTGGCATTTCCTCTGGGTGAAGAGGAAAGTGCTTTTGTTCCAGGATTGGGAACGGAGAGGGGGAATCACTCTGCGTAGTTTCACAGAGCTTGTGTCTGGGTATCTCTCCAGGAGCATCTGGAGGGGGGAAGGGAAAAAGGATTATTTCCCTTTGTTGTGAGACTCAAGGGATTTGGGTCTTGGGTCCCCAGGGAAGGTTTTTTCAGTGGGACCAGAGTGCCCCAAAACACTCTAATTTTTTGGGTGGTGGCAGCAGTACCAGGTCCAAGCTGGTAACTAAGCTTGGAGGTTTTCATGCTAACCCCCATATTTTGGACGCTAAGGTCCAGAATCTGGGAATAAGGTTATAACAAGGCCCTAACTCACCGAGGGTTTCAGACTCATCGGCTGCCCTTTCAGTGCAGTAGCGTGGCACCCAAGAGTCTGAGTCTCTTGACCTAGGCTTGGAGGCTCACTGCCACAGGCTGTGTAGAGTAACCTTAGTGAGAATCATTAGAGAAGGACATGCCGCACTGGAACTCTGGGGAAAGAAAAGGACGGTCAGTGGAATTATCAAAACACCTGTATTAGGCCAATGTAAAAATAGCACTGGGGCTTCCCCATAAACTTTGGTTTTCCTACAGAGATTGCATTTAAATTTTGAGAGCTCTGGCCGAAGGAAAAAATCCTGGAAAGAGATGGGGTTTCATCGCATAACATGCAACAAGAGGAAAGAAATGAGACGAGCAGAAGTGGTAGCAGGTCAAGCCCCAGAGGTCTTCCAAAGAGAGCATATAATGAGAACCAGAAGAGTAGAAGGATAAACAGGAGATGAAGATTCTGGCTGAGGAACTAACTAACGACCTCAGGGATTTCTGGAACTATTATTAGTTATCTAGGCTGTGATGGCTCACAAAATGGGCTAGGTGCTGCACAGACATGCAAGAGGAAGACCATTCAGAAGATTAGCATTGTACAGCTGTCTGTCTTCACCCATTTTTGTCAGGTTCCTACCACATATTTGAACACACAATAATAATAATTTTATAGCTTACAGTGTGAGAACTATACGCATATTGTATCACTTCAAAACGAATATACATTGGCTTAGGTCTTTTAAAAATGAGCCAGATCCCCAGCTAGTGTAAACTGGGTGAGTTCAATGGAGTGGCCCATTATTTTTATGAGTATTTTTTTTCACAGTGGGGAGGCACTTATGTCCTGTGAGGTGTTGTCTGGCATTTACAGCCAGAGACAGGGAGTCAGAACTCTGGGCTCCTGTGTCCAGCTCTGTCACTGACTTGTTGGGGTGAGCTAGGGAAAAATATCACTTCACCCTCAGAGTGATATGGTGAAGTTTCATGTTCACAAAGCATTTTGGGGACAGAGAAGTACCCCATATTATCATGTAGCAGACCCTCTCCCTTACACTGTTCTCTGATTAAAAATAAAATAAATAATTAAGAAAATGCCCTATGTATAATGGGGAGCATTTTTTTTTGTCAAGATAAGTTTCTAAATATTGTTTTGTTCAGCAAGGGATGCTGTCCTCACTGTTATTTTCTGTAACAGTGGGGAAAGGAAGGAATGATGGAATATTGTAATTATAATTCTTTGATAACTATATATAAAAAAAGTCATCCCGTGCTTATCCGAGTAAGGATCTTAAACTTGCTTAACTCCTGTAACAGACAGATTTATGGTAATTCTCTGTGTTCAGTCCTTATGCATATACACATAGGTTCTATCATAATTACATGGACTACAATGTTATATTAAGCCTAGTGAACATTTTGTAGATCTGCTATGCATTGTAATCAACATGTTTCAAGGTCTCCTTGTTCATCACAAGATACAATCTTTTTGTTTTGGGCAGTGGATTCACTTTAATAAGTATGACATAAGTAAGCCTGACTTCACAATTATTTCATATAATTTAGATGCAAATTAGGACCTCACATTCTGGCTGTCATGTGATTTGTTCTTCTCAGTTAGTTTCAGGTCACTGGATTTCATTAATGTACAGTGTGGTCTCTTTCAAGGTCATTTCTGTGGTTTTTATTTAATTCACACTACCAAGCCCATTTCTACTGTACAAGTGTAGGGCCAAATTGTCCTTAGGTCTGAGTGGGTGTATTGTGGAATAAGATCCTACCCCAGTCAGAAAGGAATTAAAGAGCTTCTCAGAGCACAGTCTGTCCTAGCTGAGTATACCTCTGAGGCCTGTCAAACATGGAGGGGGCAGCTCCTTAAAAGGAAGGATCCAAGTCATAGGCACCGACTCCAGGGCTGGAGCACACATGGAAAAAAAATCTGCTGTTTGGTGGGCCCCACTAATCAGTTGTTTGGTGGTGGGTGGGAGGTCCTGGGGGAAGGGGCAGAGCAGGGGCAGGAAGAGGCAGAACAAGGGTGGAGTGTGCTCAGAGGAGGGGGCAGAGTGGGAAGGGGTAAGTTGGGATGCGGTCTATGGGGAAGGGGCGGAGCAGGGGAGGGAAGAGGCAGGGCGAGGGTGGGGCCTTGGGGGAAGGGATGGAGCAGGGATGAGGCCTCAGGCAGAGCAGGGGTGGAACACCCACCAGGACAGATGAAAGTCAGAACCTGCGATCCAAGCCCAGTGCAGGGTGGCACTCAAAGGAAAGCTGGAACCACTCAGTGTAGGTAACTGGGAATGGTCAGGTTCTGCCAGTCCCTGTAGGAGGAACCGCAGGGGATTCTGTGACAGACTGGTAATGAGCTGTTGAGCCTATCACATAAAGATCATCAGTTTGAATTCAGCTCAGGGCGAGAGTGATTAGAAGATACTACCATTGGCTTTCAATCTGAAACGAGTTGGGATCTCTGCCTACTTCTTCATGGACAAAGTGTCCTCCTCCTATCAATCACCAGCCAAATTAGGCATCATTTGGCTTAGGTTTTGGTAAGCTCAGTGGAGAGGCCAAAGATTAAATAGAAATTGAACAACATTAAATTGATCCCTTCAGGGCTGTATTGAGGCACTTGGGCAGGGCACTGTGTGCAAATTTGCAGTGTCGCTGTCCATGCTGTACCTGGCTTTTATTGTGTAAAAGGATTCCATTTTCCTGAGCTGTCAATTCAGCACTTTTCGCAACAGCTACATTTACTTTGGGCCAAATCTTGCAGTTTCTTCACTTGGGCAAAACTTTTACTGAGGTCAATAGGAATTTTGCCTGAGTCAGATCACAAAATTTGGCTGGACATTTGCAAACAAGCCTTAATTGTACACTCAAAAACTAAGCTAGATTGAACCCAGAAAATATGATGGTATTATGGATAACTCAGCTCTTTCTTACACTCTCTCTCCATATAGTAATTTTTACAAATTAATACAGCGGAGATTTTTTAAATTTAAACTATGCTGTCACCTTTAGTAAATAGATTAGTCAGAACACATTGTGTACTGTTTTTCTCCCATTCAAGCTGACTTGGAATTCTTTTGGTTTCAAATAAAACAAATACTGCCAGCAAATATTATTTAGGAATTTTGTTTTCCATTATCTGCCTATCGATGATTATTTAAAACAAAAATAAATTTAATATTTCCAGCCAACATGCATTTGGAATATATTTTGGTAGTTTGATTATTAAATTCAATACAGGTGGCAGACCTGGAAATCAAAGAGATGCGTGCATCACTGCAGGTATGTTTTACAGAAGTTCCTTCCTCATCTCTGATTTATTCTTTTGATGTAAGGCATGTAAAAGGATGTTTGTAGATGCTGTTTCTCTTCACTCTTGCCTTGAATGCAGAGGAAAGTACAAACTAAGGAAATACCATATATGAAATCTGCCCTAAGACTGACCCTGTGGCCCATCTCCCTTGGTATATTCTGTGCATTCAATTCTAACAGTTGTATTTGTGATGATATTTTGGGGCTGGAAAGTCTGTACCGACACATTTCACATTCCTGTACTCAAACAGAAACTAGGAAATGTTGATGTGTAGTGAATTTTTATAGCAATTACTATAGCGACATGAGTACCAGCATCACCAGAGTTAGAGCTCAATTGCTTTATTCCACTGGAAAATCCAACTCTGGGGAGTTCAGTATTTTAGCAATTTAAAATTTTATCAGACAAAAATTTGACATCTAGGGGCCAAATCCTGGCTCCAATGAAGTCAATGAATGAGAGTTTTACCATTGATACAGGAGTTTAGCTGTTGGATATTACCCACGTTTTTAAATACCTAAGGGGTTACCAGTCAGACACGTTGCACAGCTCACACGGTGCAGAGTGGTTGGATAATAAGTAGCCAATGAACAGTTCCTGTGATGAAAGACTGTGTGAAGCTACAGGTACTCCTCCCTGTGTAAAGCCGACCGCTGGAAGGAAGAGGAGGAATATCAGGAGCATGGCAGAACTCCATTCCCATGTTTCTGTCTACCTTAAGGACCAAATGCCAATAATGTAAGTTGGAGCAGTGTGACACAGAGGCCCATTGCAGCCAACTGGCAAAGAGTTCCCTGTTCTTTTCAAGCAACTCATGTCTCAGATATGACAAACTCACAACACCTAATACACCACTATCATGGTATTTATCCATACAGGATAGCATGTGAGATCTCTACTGAAAGCTTGTAACTTATTAATACTCATAATCATTACAAGATGTGTGTACGGGTAATATGTAAGGAATAATGTAACTATATTGAAATGATGCCTTATAGATTTGGAGTAAAAGTTAGTCACCAGGGAATCAGATGACCCGGTGATGACCCATTTAAGCAGCAGGGAGTTGTCACCTCTCCCTGGTTAGTCCGGGATTGTCTAGCTTTGCCCCATTTCCGAACAGTCAATGGAAAACCACGAAAGACAACTGCCAACATTTGAAACCACTTGGAGGTAAAAAGGGAACATTGTACCAGACAATTGTCAAAGTTAGACTCAGGACTAATAGTTTGTCAGACCACTCTGGCCATGACTACACTTACAGATTCGCAGCGCTGGTAGTTACAGCTGTGTTCGTACAGCTGTGTAGGGCCAGCGCTGCAGTGTGGCCACACTGACAGCTACCAGCGCTGCAGTGTGGCCACATTTACAGCACTTGCAGCGCTGTTAGGAGTGGTGCATTGTGGGCAGCTATCCCACAGAGCACCTCGTCCCATTTTGACGCTGTGGCTTGTGGGAAGGGGAAGGAAGTGTGCGGGTCTTTCCACTTCCTGTTCCAACGCCCCGTGGTGCTTTGCTACACATTCCGAGCAGTTTGGCGGCATTGTGAGTCTGCAGCGCGATTTCTGAGATTTCTGTTACAAATGGAGCCTGAGCTGCTGAGGACCTTGCTGATGAATGTTGCCAGCACATCACGCATGGCAGTGGAGCTATTCCTTCAGCTGCAAAGTGACAGTGAGGAGTCAGACGATGATATTGAAACGCCTGACGCTGAAGACACTCAATTGCTTGTGGCAGTAACAGACGTGCTCAGCACCGTGGAACGGCGCCTTTGGGCTCGGGAAACCAGCACTGAGTGGTGGGATCACATAGGCCTGCAAGTCTGGGATGACGAGCAGCGGCTGCAGAACTTTCGGATGAGAAAAGCCACTTTCATGTCACTGTGTGCTGAGCTCACCCCTACCCTGCGGCGCAGGGACATGAGATTGAGAGCTGCCCTGCCAGTGGAGAAGCGGGTGGCTATTGCAATCTGGAAGCTGGCAACTCCAGACAGCTTCCGATCGGTGGCGAACCAGTTTGGAGTGGGAAAGTTCACCGTTGGAATGGTGCTGATGCAAGTTTGCACAGCCATTAATCGCACCCTGCTAAGAAGAACTGTGACTCTTGGGAACGGGCAGGACATTGTGGATGGCTTTGCAGAAATGGGTTTCCCTAACTGTGGAGGGGCAATAGATGGGACGCATATTCCTATTCTGTCACCACCGCACCTGGCATCAGAGTACGTTAACCGCAAGGGGTATTTCTCCGTGGTTCTGCAAGCGCTTGTGGGTCACCGTGGGCGTTTCACTGACATTTACTCAGGATGGCCTGGAAAGGTGCACGATGCACGCATCTTTCGGAACAGTGCCCTGTTCAGGAGGCTGAGGGCCGGGACTTTTTTCCCAGACCGCAAGATCACAGTAGGGGACGTCGAAATGCCCACTGTGATCCTTGGAGACTCCACTTACCCCTTAATGCCATGGCTCATGAAACCGTATACAGGGAAGCTTGACAGGAGCAAGGACCGGTTCAACTACAGGCTGAGCCGGTGCAGAATGACTGTGGAGTGTGCTTTTGGCCGTTTGAAAGTCCGCTGGCGTTGTCTTTATGGGAAGCTAGATTTTGGGGAAAGCAGCATCTCCGCTGTTATATCCGCTTGCTGTACCCTCCATAATATTTGTGAAGGGAAGGGTGAAAGATTCAGTGAGGAATGGACCTCCGAGGTTCGACGCCTAGAGGATGAATTTGCACAGCCAGAGAGCAGGGCTAATAGGGAGGCCCAGGAAAGGGCTTCAAGGATTAGGGATGCTTTAAGGGAGCAATTTGATGCTGAGAGCCAGCAGTAATGTTTGGTGCCTTTGCTGTGCTTTGTTCTACCTTGGGGTACAAAATTTGCCACTTCCTACAGTAATAAAACATATTGAAAAAGACATAAAATCCTTTATTCAACATACAGTACATAAAAGGCAAGGGGGGTTAGGGTGGTGGACTGTACATTCAGAGGTTTGAATATGTCCTATTTGGATTACTGTTCAATGTCTGCTGCACTTCAGGATTACTATGCTGCAGGGTAATGGGGGTGGAGTGCACAGGGTAAGAATTATAGTTATCAGGGCTGGTAGGTGATCGTACAGGTGTTGGGGGCAGATGGGGGTAATAAGAAACTGGCTGCTGGAGAAAGGTGTTTTGTGCAAATACTGGGGAACAAGAAAGAGAGCTTTGGGAGGGCTGTGGGTTACCACAGTACATATCTGCCTGCATGGCTACGAGAGACTCGAAAGACTCAGTTTGGCGAGCCAGGAGGCTTATCATCTGCTCTGAGGTTTTTTTGCTAGCCAATTCCTTTCTCCTGCTTTCTGTTTGCCTCCACTCATGCATTTTCTCTCTCCATTCATACATTTTCTCTCTCCATTCCTGTGTCTTCCTACTTTCTCTATTGTAGTGATTCATAACTGATTTGATCAATTCTTCTTTTGATTTTCTGGGATTTCTTCTCAAGTTCTGCAATCGACGTGAGACAGGTGATCCAGCTGCATTAGTCAAGGTCACTAGAAAAAAGAAAGATAGAACCATGTAATACACAGAGGCTACATTGTTTATTATCACACAGTGAAGGAGTTTTTAGACTTTTGGTAGCATCCTTCGCACATTCCTCACATAACACAGAGAGGCCAGGGAAGCTAAGTCATGGCGAGCAATGGGGTGAGAGTTTTTCCCCCGAGTTCCCCTTGGGAGGGGGAATTGACCGATGGGTCACTGGGGTTTGTCTGCACTGGGTACAGGACGTAGCTGGTGTCCTGCACAGGGGAAAGTAGTGAACAGGAAGGTGGCGAGCTGCTGCCGGGGGGGGAGGGCGCGTTAATACCATCCTGCTGGTGGGGGGGGGAAAGCACAGCTGTGCTGGCTGCCTGCTGGGAGGGGTGGGGGGAACACCAGAGCGCACCGCGGGGCTACCAACGTGCTTGGAACACCGGATCGCACCGCGGGGCTGACTGCCTGCTGGGAGGGGTGGGGGAACACCGGAGCGCACCGCGGGGCTGGCTGCCTGCTGGGAGGGGTGGGGGAACACCGGAGCGCACCGCGGGGCTGGATGCCTTCTGGGAAGGGGGAGGGGAGACCGGAGCACACCGCGGGGATAGCTACGTGCTGGGAAAGGGGGAGGGGTGACCGGAGCGCACCGCGGGGATAGCTACGTGCTGGGAGGGGTGGGGGAACACCCGAGCGCACCGCGGGGCTGGATGCCTGCTGGGAAGGGGGAGGGGAAACCGGAGCGCACCGCGGGGATAGCTACGTGCTGGGAAAGTGGAGGGGTGACCGGAGCGCACCGCGGGGCTGGGGAGTGGGACCGCGAAACTGGCACCCTGCACTCAAGTATCCCTAAATTCTCAACAGGGTTTCCTACTGCCAGATATATCACTGCTGCGTGTTACCTGGGAAGAGAAAGAGGGTCTTCTACAGCAATGTGGATTCTGCCCTGGCCCCTATGCAGCTTGCCTGTGTGCAGCCATGGTCCCCCCACCCCTCGCTGCACAGTGGATTGGACGAGTTAGCCTGACCGGGACAAGGACCACGTTGGCTCTCCCGATCAACTTGAGAAAGCAAATTGCAAATGCTCTGGCTGAAACTTTTCAAGAGATTACCGAGGCAGATTACAGAGACGTGATAGAGCAAATCAATGGGCTATTCCACGTTTAGGCATGCATGCAGGCAGCCATAACCCAAACCCTCCTCTCCCAAAACATAAAAATCTACTTACCCCGAGCACGCTCCTCAGCTTCTTCCTCACCAGCAACTTCCTGCTGCTGCGACTGGCTAGCCTCCTCCTGGCTTGAGAAGAGCTCCTGGCTGCATGCCTCCTGGGACGCCGGGGTGTCTCCCTCCACGCCAGTAGCCTCACTGTCGGCTTCCTCTACACCCTCCCCCACTTCTCCCTGCTGTGAACTCTCCATCGTGGTCCTCGGATTGGCAGTGGGGTCACACCCAAGTATGGCATCCAGCTCCTTGTAAAAACGGCAGGTTGTGGGGGCAGCTCCTGAGCGGCGATTTCCCTCACGGGCTTTGCAGTAAGCACTCCTCAGCTCTTTAATTTTGACCCTGCACTGCAACGCATCCCGTTCATGGCCCCTTGTCAGCAAGGACTGCGATATCTGCCCATAGGTATCATAATTTCTCCTTCTGGAGCGCAGCTGTGCTTGCACAGCCTCCTCACCCCAAACACTGATGAGGTCCTGCAGCTCTGAATTGTTCCATGCTAGGGCTCGTTTGGGGCATGGAGGCATGGTCGCTGACTGATTGAATGATTGATTGCACTCCA
This sequence comes from Gopherus evgoodei, assembly GCF_007399415.2. Lineage (NCBI taxonomy): Eukaryota > Metazoa > Chordata > Testudines > Testudinidae > Gopherus > Gopherus evgoodei. The sequence goes on along the minus strand of NC_044322.1, from coordinate 32,703,648 downwards.
CACCTGGCTGAGCAAACAGGAAGGGGCTTTTTAAAATTCCCGGGGCATTTAAAGGAGGGGTCAGCTGAGCCCAGGGCAGTGGAGTGTGCATGATTACCAGAGAGGCTTCTAAGGTATGCTGGGATACCTCCTTATGCCACGGAGGTCAATAAAAGCGCTGGTGGGTGTCCACACTTGCTGACCAGCTCTGGATCACCAGCGCTGGATCCTACACCCGAGGCTCAACCGGGTGTACAGCCAGCGCTGCAACCAGGGAGTTGCAGCGCTGGCCGTGCTTTGCAAGTGTGGCCACATCCTAAGTTGCAGCGCTGTAACCCCCTCACCAGCGCTGCAACTCTGTAGTGTAGCCAAGGCCTCTGTTTTACTAGCACAGCACTCTGCTAATAACACCCAGATAATGTGAGCCCTGTGCAAGACAAAAACTATCTTATTTATACAAATAAAAGGGCGGGAACTAAACAAAGGGACAAAGAGAGCAAAACTGTAAAATTTACCTGGGGCACAGCATGCATATCCTACTTCCTTACTAACTCTTATCTATCTAAGGCTAATACTTCACCAATCACCCTTAAATAGAGCAATTGTTTTACCTTAATGTCTGCATTCCTGACACCTGGATTGCAGCAATTCAGCTCTTTTGCTTAAAGGTACACACAGCATTTCTTTAATCCATTCTTATTTTTACAATATAATTCATTCTACTTTCACACCAGAAATCACCCTGGCTGTGAGTAAAGACAACAGACTGATTCAGTATCTCACAGAGTGGAGAAAGACACTTTACATCCATTCACTGAGGAGATATCTTGGGTTGGGGGGGTCATGAAAGGTTGGATCCTGGTTCCTGGGAAGCCAGCCAGCTCTGCAACAGACTGAACTTTTGGGTTGGGGAAAACCTATTTATTAAACAGGAAAGGTCATTAATAAGCACAGGCCCTAATTCGCGTTGTATGATTTTGTTTTCTGTTGTCACCATTTGTTTCTATCTCTCTTGTCTAGTGGAATCCCTATTCTTTCTTCATTAAAGCTTTTTAAAGCACAAGTACTGTGCATGATACAGGAGTGGTGATATACGGGTGGTAAATTGGGATGCACTGTTCCCTTTAGAGCAGGGGATGTGGGATTTCTGTGAGTAGCCAGTGTCGGGATGGATATCACAGGGGAATATTTCAAGGAGACTGGGGCACATTGGTTGTTAATCAGCAAGGTAAAGATGGGATTGGCATTGCCCAGAGGAGAGTGTTTGAGTGCCTGGCAGGCTAGTGGTGTTATGGAGCAAATCCCCAGTTAGCACAGGCAAGGCTCCCTCACGCTGGAGGCAGGAAGTAACAAGGTGGTTCATAGCCTGGGTACCTTGAGAACTATCCCAAGCAGTCCCAAGGCTATTTTGACTCATGCTTTTCAGAATCAAAGATCCATAATCAACAGCTTTAGAGTCCAGTGCCCCACAAGCCAATTTTAAATGAGCAGCAACAGAAAAATAATGTGGACTTTTTTTTTCTCCTTTTAACTAAAACTTTTTTTTTTACTAAAATGTATCCAGTGTAGTGTCTGAACAGAAGAGACTGATGGAGCCATTCCTGTAACTATCTTCCTGTGAAAACCAGCAGTTTAACAATACCCTTTCTGTTACAGATTGGCTGTGATCGTAGCCAAAACTTGGTGGACATCTGTGGAGAAAAGAAATTCCAGGCGTTTGTCTGTGATGCGTTGTCTGTGCCAGTTCGAAATAGTTCTTGTGATGCCTGCATCTCCATCGCTGTAATCCACCATTTTTCAACAGCAGTAAGTCCACTCTTACATCTGTAGATCTCAGAAGAGGTCACCAGCTTGTCCCATTAGAAAGTGAATGGCAAAAGAGGATCTCAGAAGAGGAGAGAAATTGGGAGCAAAAGGAAATGGGAGGGAAAGAAAAGAAGAGAGAGTATGGACAGGGAGGATGAAGGCCTGAGGGGATGGATATAGCCACTTCATCCCTTCTGATTCCTTTCTCTTGTCTCCTACAACTCCTTCCTCCTCAAAAACTTTCAACACTTTCCTTGCTCCCTGGCATTAAAAGGATCAAAAGGTGAAGAGATGTTACATGTGGGGTGGTTGATAAGATCAGCTTGTGCTGCACCTTGATGATGATGTTATTATGTAGATTTAATATTTATTTAGATTACTTAGACTGTAAGCTCTTTGGGGCAGGTATCATCTCTTTGCAATGTGTCTATACAGTGCCTAGCATAATGGGGCTGATGCCTCTAGACACTACTATAATACAAATATAAATAATAGTAATAATTTGTATGGCAGTAGCTCCTAGAATCATCCATCAGAAATTAGGGCCCCAAAGTACTAGGTTCTGTATGCACTGTACACATCAAGTAGAGTCCCTGCCTCTAAGAGTTTACAATCTAAGCAGATGATGAGAAACAGGTGAAGAAGACAGACAAAATGGAAGGAGGACATGGTAGACAGAGAAATGACTGAGTTTAGAATGATGATCAGCAGGCAGAGCACACCAGCTAACCTCATTCATTTCTGCTCCTCCTGACAAATTGTCTTCATGTGCTTCCCTCTCCTTATCAGCTGCTTTTGCTTCTCCAGTTACTTCCCTTTGCTTGCTGGGTGCTGTCCTAGGTGGTAAGATTGCAATATATCTGTATTACAACTCAAAGACTTCCTTAGACCTCAGAATCTGCAGTGGTGTTGCTGTCCCTGTCATTTCCCTACTCTGTGTAGACCGCCAGGGTATTGTTCCACTTTCTTTTAAGAATTTGGTTGGATTGTGTAGACATCTATGTTTCATTTTGCTTTTGTTACAATTAATGACATTTGAGAGGAAGACCCTGCATTAGGACGCAGGAGACATTGATAAAATTCCTGGCTCAGTCTGAGACTTTGTGCCTTAGTTCTCCATCTATATAGTGGGGATCACAGCACTTTGTCTATCTTGTCTATTTAGGTGGTAAGATTTTTGTGGCAGGGACTGTGTGTTTGTACAGCACCTAGAACAGTGGGGCCTGTATCTCAACTGGCACCTCTGAGTGCTACTTGTAATAAAAATTAATAAAATCAGTACAGCTGATGTTACCACATACTGTAGACAAAAAGTAGTTCCCATGCAGCTTTGGCCTAGCCCGTGTGCATAGTGGTTGACTATATTATGAATGAATTACTCACCTGCCCCCTTACTCATCATCACCCACTAGCGGGGAGTATGTTCACTTTTGTCAGGCTACGAACACATAACCAAAGAGTAGGATGGAAAAAAAAATCTCCAGTCTGTTTTGTACTTGGGGGTAGAGCAGAGAGGAATCATTTCTGTTCATTGCAGCAGTGGTGTTGCTGTCAGTTCCATTTCATTGTGTTCCTGCTTATGTACTAACTTCATATGTACTCATTGAGTCTTTTCATTACTAGGAGAGAAGATTGGCTGCTGTCCGTGAATTAGCCCGGCTCCTAAGGCCTGGCGGAATGGCACTCATTTACGTCTGGGCAATGGAACAGGAATACAACAAACAGAAGTCAAAGTACCTTAAGGAAAAGAGAGCTAGTAAAGGGAAAGAGGAGGAAATCAATACTGATGTAGCCTGGGGATTATTCTGTGATCAAATGCATGACAACGGTAGCCAAGACTCAGCATGTTCTGACCGAGTCCTTAATGACTCTAAGGACAAAGGCGGCAATGCAAAGCAGGGAATTAACTCCAAGCTGCCTGTTCATACTAACAGAACATCCTTTCGTTCTCAAGATGTGCTGGTTCCCTGGCACCTGAAAGGGGGCACTAACAAGAAAGGGGAATGTGTCAAAGCCCTTCAGCTTCCAGCTAGTTCTAAGGAATTGCAAGAATTCAGTCCTGTTTTCCACCGCTATTATCATGTGTTCTGTGAAGGAGAACTGGAAGCAGCCTGCAAAACCCTGGATTGCATAAGAATTCAAAAGAGTTACTATGATCAAGGAAACTGGTGTGTGGTTCTTGAAAAACAGTAACCCACTGCACTTCCTCCTGTGAATCTGAAAGAGATGCTATTTTCAGCCTAAATCTTTGCCTGTGATAGTACTGTGCAGAGGCATTTTAAAACCCATCCTGCAGTTGTTACTGCCTTTAAAAGTGTACAATAAACACAGTTATTTTAAGAGATTAGCCAAGTTTAGATGCTGGTAGTTGTCTCCTTGTGTTACTAAAATTATGGTAAAATTTGGTATTAACAGAGAAATTTATTTTATTTTTCACAGTAGTTAAGAGAAAGAGAAAAGGGGTGAAATTTTGACCATGTGAAGGTCAGTAGCAAAACTCACATTGACTTTGGGGGGCCAGGATTTCATCCAGGGTATATAGTTTTAAGGAGACAGGGCCTGATTCTCCACTCTGTTACGTTAGTTTTATGCCAGTGTAACTGAACTGACCTTGGTAAGGATAGAACACTGCACTGCACCTGGGTAGTATTGGAGTGGAGAACCAAGACCATTATCAGGAAATTAACTTGGGTGTAACGTTATTGGTTGGTGAAGTAGAAAGAATGTGCAGTTAGGCACTTTGGCTGAAGATGTTGATGGGACACCGCACTGCTAATTTCTCATTTTCTTAGGCTTTGTTTTTAGTAATGTTTCTCTTTAAATTCTCCACTATTAACTGTTCCTTGATGCAGCTTTAGTGGTGAGAGCCCAAATGTAGACTGACTGCAGGCATTTTAACCACTGTCATCTCTAAACCTAACAATCTATTCTAGCACTGCTACTATTAGGCCTGGTCTACACTGGGGGGGGATGTCAATCTAAGATACGCAACTTCAGCTACGAGAATAGCGTAGCTGAAGTCGACGTATCTTAGATCAACTTATATTGACTTACTTCGTGTCCTCGTGGCGTGGGATCAACAGCCGCCTCCCCCGTCGACTCCACTTCTGCCTCTCGCCCTGTGGAGTTCCGGAGTTGATGGGGAGCGCATTCGGGGATTGATGTACTGCGTCTAGACCGATAGATCAATCACTACCCGCTGATCCGGCGGCTAGTGTAGACATACCCTTAGTGGATCTGCAATAGTGGAAACTGTAGGCAGACCCTTGGAAACCTTTCACTCAGCATCCAAATGCTACAACTCAGTATTTTCCTGAGACTGAGAGAAACTAGCAATGGTATCCCAAAGACACTGTTAAAAGTAGAAGTGAGGAGACCTGATGGTGTCAGTCTCTAATGCTAGGATGCTGGTAGTAGTAATATTGCTTTCTCTTCAGTTCGTATAAATCTTTCGCCTTTTACTAAAGATTTCCGTGGAGAGGAACATTTATGATATGGTAATAACTAGAGGACCAAAGTGGGCTTAAGGCCCCTTTGTGTGCATTACTGTACCTCCTGAAAGGGTTTTCAGGCTACATACACAAGACAGACAGAGGTTGAAACAGAAACAGAGTCATAGAGAAGTGAAGTGAGTCACCCAAGGAGATATAGTGGCAGCGATGAGAGTAGAACTGAGGTCTCCTGAGTCCCACTCCAGTGCCCTAACACTGGCGCACGCTGCCTTTGTAACAGTAATATTTGTGCTATAGGGTAGCATGGGCTGTATCCTGTCTCCAGAACACACCATTAACTCCTTTCTTTCCTGGTCCAATTTGAGATTTGTCTACCCCATCACAATGAGTAATAGCTGTAATCTGTGAAATTCATGGCTGTTTCAGGATAGTCTAAAGGTGTCTGTGCATTCTAGGTTGCTGCCATTGGCAGCTAGTAAAATGATCCCTCACACTACAGCAATGCCAGTCATTGGGGTTAATATTTAGCTACTATGGCAGCTAGCTGGGACAGTGACATGATGACAGTTGAACAGGTCTGACATCCACCCCACAGAGGCCAGTGCAACACGTGTCTGATGTGGGATCATAGACATGTCGTTCCTCAACCTGGCAACACTCTGCTGGCCCAGGGTGAGCTGGGTTTTTGTATTTTGACTGGTAAGTAAAATCGTGTAATTTGTTTTCCTTCTCCTTCTCGTAGTAAAAGTTTAGGTGAGCAGATTTTCCGTCTTGGCTGGTAAATTTTTCTTGACAGCTTTTGCAAGCTGATGCTGGTGAGAAATTCACAGCGTAGTAGGATTATGACAACAGAGGTAGCTGCCTCTTCTTCGTTTTTCCTTTTCTTTCCCATTCTCCCCTTATTGCTGCCTTCATCTGTTCTTTTCCCTTGCTCTTTTCTCCCCTTCCTCCATTCTCTCTCTCTCTGTTCCTTCTTTCTCCTATCCTGTTTCCCAACCATTTGTTTAGGCCAAGATGTAGGTCTCTAGAGCAGTGGTCTCCAAACTTTTTTGATCACACACTCCTATCAGTAAAAAATTTTTGAGCACGCACCCCCAATATATATTTATTTATGTATAAATTATATACATGTACTACTATGCTAATACATTATGTACATTATAAAACATACAAAAAATAGAAATTAAAAAAGGATGAGATAAAGATGAAATAAACAATATTTTAAAAATATTTTTATTTTATTTTATTAACGGTACAAAAAACCTTTTTGCTCTCAAAAAAAATTAATATTTTTAGTGAGCGCAATATAATTGAATATGCTTCATTATTTCTGAAAATCTTGGTTTAATACTTTGTGATACAGCAATTTGAAGGTCTGGATTAGGGTTAGGGTGCGAGAGGGGGCTCAGGGTGAGGTGCAGGGTCTGAAAGGGAGTTAGGGTGTGGGAGGGTGCTCAGGGTGTGGGTGCGGGGTCTGGGAGGGAGTTAGGGTGCGGGAGGAGATCTCAGGGCTGAGGCAGACAGGAGGTGCAGAGCACTTACCTGGGGCAGCTCCTGTTTGATGCAGGGGATGTGCAGGTGGCTCTGTGCAGCGCAGCACCGCCCCCATGGCCGTGATTCTGAGAGGCATGATTCTGGTAGCTGCCCCCCACCCCCAGCAGGCGGGGCTACCCAGAACACAGGGGCTTTAGGGGCTGCAGGGCCCTGGGCTAAGGAGGCCCCGAGGCCCTGGCCTGCAGCTCTAAAGCCCTTTTCGGAATGTGGCCCTGTGAGCACAGGCCAGAGGACTGAGGAGGAGCAGGAGCAGCCACGCAGCCAGCAGCCAGAGAGAAGTGGTACTTTTCCCTTCAAAGCCCCACTTCTCTCCAGCCGGCTTTGAAGGGGAAAGCGCTGCTTCTTTCCCGCCGCTGGCTGCACAGCTGCCCCTGCTCTTCCACGGGCCAGAGGTCTCCAGGGCCGCATTCTGAAAGGGAGTTTAGGGCTGCAGGCCAGGGTCCCGGGGCCCCCTGAGCTCAGGGCCCTGCAGCCCCTAAAGCCCCTGTGTTCCAGGTGGCCCTGCCTGCGGGAGGGGCAAGGCAGCTTCCCCACTCACTGTTCCCTCCCCACTCCAGCTGCCCTTCTCCCCCCCCGGCGGCACTCCTCCTGCCGCGCCCCCCAATGGATTGTCTTGTGCACCCCCTGGGGTGCGTGCACCCCACTTTGTAGACCACTGACCTAGAGGGCAGCCTGCTCATATATGCATTTGAACAGAGCTGCTAATGACATTCCATCCAGCAGAGGGCAGTGTTTGGAAAACAGCCGAAGTATGCATAGCTGATTATTATTTAAATAGCTGTGCACGAAATAAGACTCATTGATATATTGGTAAACTAAGAACATTTAGGGTGATGTTTGTGGTGCATCGACAAATAAAATGTAATGATTTAACTAGACAGTTCATTTTATGCACTATATTTGCTGCTGTGGAATAGCACTGTTCAACTGTGCATAACAATTCATTAATACTCCAGCATGTTTTGTAGAAGTAAATCCCCACTGGGCATACTTTAATCCCTTTGGGTTAGATTTTCAAATGCTCAGCTCCTTCTGTGACACAGGGCAGGGACCATCTCTTTATTTTATGTTTATACAGGTTTCTAGCAAAATGAGGCCCTGGCCTGCAAGTGCAATCCTAATACAAATAATAAATAATTACTACAGAAACTGAGATCTTTTGAAAATCTAGCCCCAGTTATGAAGGCTAAGTCCTCTTGATAATTCTGGCTCATACCATTCCATTGGTCTATTCTGTGCAGTGGTTTCATTGATATATATAATTTAAAAAAAAAATCTCCACACTGACATGTCCAAGATGAGGGAATTGGGACTTATTCTCTATTCCCAGACATTCTGTGACTTCCTTATTCATTTTTTTGCTATTGATATTGCAAAGAGGTTGCGGTCTTTATTTGGGGAGGTGTTTTTCTTTTGATGAGCAGCTAAGTCATCAGTCATCCCTTTGCCTAGTACTCCTAGTTATTCAGAATCCTCTGACTGTATGTGCTTGTTCTGATGTTCTCCAAGGTAGGGTACGCTGCATCTCTTTCATTTTCTAATTCCATACAGAGTGCTTGGCCATTTGTACAGCAATGCCCAGACTGCTGCTGACACATAACAGCTCCTGCATTTGCTTGCAGGTGCATTTCCATACCAATGTGTAATTTATTGACAGGAACGGCAAGCGCTGTTCAGAAACCTGCTTGACATGCTGCTGTATACCTTGATTCTCACTTTGTGAAATAGCGAGTCTGGCACAGGGAGTGTTTCATTGTGCAAAATGCTGGGGCCCAATTTAGCAAAGCACTTAAGCGCATGCTCAACTTTAAGCATGTGAGTAATCCCTTTGGCTTGAATTTAAGCGTGTGCTTAAGTGCTTTGCTAAATTGGTGCTGAAGTGCTCAGCCCATCACAGAATGGAGCCCTTAGGAGTCCAACATGGACCTAGCTCTAAAAAGAAAATACATTTTCTCAGGCGCTTTTACAGCACCCCTGGAATGTTGCTACTTCCTCCGGCCTCATAGCAGAGAGTATGTCTTCTTGGGGAGACAGGAGTTGGCAGCTCCTCGCTTCTGATTCTGTGTTATATATTCTGTTGGGCCTTGAGACTCTGGACCTGTAAATGAGGCCAGAGTCCCTCTCACACTGCCTTTACCCTGGTGAAATGCCATGGACATTCTCTTGCATGAGCAGAGAATTGGGACTAGATTTTATTATTGATAATGTGATTACCATGCTAAGAAACCTTGAATTTTACCCTCACAAAAAAAAGGCCAAATATCTGTTCAGGGGATTCCTTTTATACTAATGCACTTACAAGATAACTGGCCATGATAGGATTCATCAAACCAACCAACCAACCCTGGGAAAATGCCAGCAGTTACTCTGTTTGGAATATAGAGTGTTGTTAATAATCAAAGTGTACAGGTCAAAGGTCTGACTCCACAAAGTGCTGAGTATCCTCCACTCCCATTTACCTTAATGGGAGTGGAGGGTACCCTGGAGCTGTGAGGATCTGAGGAATTTGTACAACTTGTGGATTCTGGTAGACATTATGAGACTATTGAAAATTGCTGTATCGTGGAATTCACCAGGGCCAGTAGCATGTAACCTCACTGCACTGGGCACAATGGAGCGCAGTTGACTGCAATATCTGTACTCTGACCTAACAATGGGTAGGCTGCGAAGGTTGGCTGAAGCCTGAAGAACCAGTTTTCTCCCTCACCTTAACGGGCTGGTGTTTACAGTAGTGGAAAATCCCCAGAAGCAGAATAAATAAATCAGATGGTGGTGGTGGGATATATAAACACACATGGTCACAGCAAGCTTTGGGCCGGCACTGGAGGGGAAGAGCTAGGCATGCTGCCTTAGTAGGAGGGCTGGTTTAACTGTGGAACCAACCAACGTCAGAGAGAGCAAGCTGACCTGGTGCGGGGGCCTCCATGACTGAGAAAACAATCCATGCACTAACACAGAAGAACCCTGGATGGCCCCACCGGACTCTGACCCCAGCCCAAAGAATACTATGGAATGGTGAGGAAACTGAGGCAAGGAAATGCGTGTAGGGTTTATTATTTGTCTAGCTCTGTGTACAGCTTGTGCAATTAAGTACTGAGCAATGATGTCTTAGAATCCTGTGCAAAGTCTGTGTGTTGTGTTCCACCCACAACATACAGGGTGATCATACATCCCATTTTGGCCAGTACTGTCCTGGGCATACCAATTTTTTCCCCCAAAACAAGAGCAAACAGGACAAATACCCAGCTTTGACAAAAAAAAGTGGGGTGTGCCCCACTAGTGACATGTAGCGGAATACTGGGGGGAGAGCAAACGGCAATGCCAGCCCCTGGTAGTGGGGCATAGGTAAGCAGTGATGCCAGGTGGCTCAGGCCTGTGGGGGAGACCTAAGAGACCTAAGGCCAGCCCTGTGCCTGGGAGGAAGCTCCCAGGCGAGCGGCTTGGGCCAGCTCTGCACACGGGGTGGGATGGGGTGTGCTTCAGGCGAGCACTGTGTGGTGTCCCGTTTTCCTTTTAGAAAATATGATCACCCTAACATATCCCTGAAGATGCAGGATACCCACCTGGCTGGAGTTCTGGGAAAGGGTGTTAAGCTATGGAGGAAGTCTGTGGGGTCAGTCTAGTCCTAGAGTCTAGGCAGTTGGACTGTGAAGACTCAGCTTTCAGAGCGGGGGTGCTAGACAGAGGTTCTGCACCCTGAGAGTGTCTAGAAGCCTCAAGACGGGCAATACCCAGCAGGGCTGCCCAGAGGATTCAGGGGGCCTGGGGTCTTGCTGCCAAAGACCCTTCACTTCGTCGGCGGGTCCCGGGGCAGAAGGACCCCCAGCCACTGAAGACCCGGAGTGGAAGAAGCTCTGGGGGCCAGGACCCTGCAAGAGTTTTCTGGGACCCCCGGAGCGACTGAAGGACCCAGCTCCAGGGGCCCCGAAAAACTCTTGTGGGGGCCCCTATGGGGCCTGGGGCAAATTGCCCCACTCGCACCACCCCCCCGGGCAACCCTGATACTCAGACTCCGTTTACAGTCTAGAGGCTTAAAGCACAAAGTATCCAGCAGTTTGCTCCCTCACAGCAGTCTGGTGAGTATCCAAGTAGAGGTATTCGACTCCCGCATTGGCCTTACTGGGAGCTGAGGGCACTCAGAACCTCTTGCAGTTGTCACTCAGCACCTCACAGAATTGGATATTTCCAGAAAGATTTCTTCAGTGAAGGTGAGGCAACCTCCTGTAATGCTCCAGAGAATAAACGGGCACCGGAGGAGAAAATGACAAGGCAGAATGACGGTGAAGTGGTGACAGATTTATTACAGAGAGGTGATGTGAAGGGCTCTCGTTTGGGAGGATTAACTTGAAACTCTCATTACAGAAGAGAGTGATTTGCCACCCACAAGCACTCTTTATAACACTCACTTGCCCTGTCTTTTCTCCTGAAAACGTAAATGAGCCAGAATGCTTCAGGGTCAAGAGTCTGAGTTCAATGTCTAAGGCTTGGTGGGGCATGGGTTTTCACACTAAGTTTCTATTTAGGGTTAATTAAATGACAGAACTGCTTGAATTATTGTCATTATTATTATGATATTGAAATCTGTTGAAAAGACTAAATAAGACCTATCCATACACACCCCCTGCAGTGGCTGTTAACTGGGTCTTATTGGCTGATCCTCACTGAATGCTCCAGAGGAAGGTGGAAATCACCCAAGGCAAAATCAACCCCAAATTTGACAGTCGGTTTAACCCTGAGCACATGAAGACAAATGTCTCACGTCATGTCCATCAACAGAGGTAGATTGTTTTAGGGGTAGAAGCCCTGCTCCTTACTCCACACCTCCAGTTCCCAGCCTCCTTTGGCGGGGATAACCTGGCAGCCACATCCCCGATAGAGCAAAACCCTTCAGCATGTACTTCAGTTTAAGCATTGAAGTTAATGGCATTATTTTACATGTTTAAAGTTAAGCACATACCTAAGTGTTTTGCTGGCTCAGGGCCTAAAAGGCTGATCTGGCAAAGTATTGAGTCCTGCACTTCCCACTCAAATTCATAAGGGGAAAACTCTTCTTAACTTCAATGGGACCAGGATTTTACTGTAAGTAAAGAGGGCACTCATCACTATATAGTCACACTGGCTGCTGCTGGGGCAGTCTTGGGCCACTGCCCTCACCCCCACAGCAGCAGCAGAGTTTGGGTGTGAGAGGGGGCAGGGGGTTGGGGCACAGGATGGGGTGAAGTGGGCTGTGGGTAGCACTTTCTTCAAGGGCTCTCTGGAAGTGGTGATATCCCCCTCGCTCAGCTGCTAGGCGGAGGTATGGCCAAGCAGTTCTTCATCCTGCTTCCTCCCAGAGTTCTGGCTTTGCAGCTCCCATTGGCTGGGATTTGCAGCCAATGGGAGCTGCAAGGGTGGTACTTGCAGGCAGAGGCGGCTACACCTCCATCTAGGAACTGAGTGAGGGGGATATTGCAGCTTCCAGGGGCTCCCTCAGGTAAGTGCCACCCAGAACCCTCCTCACCCTGCCCGAACTCCCTCCCACACCAGGCAGAGAGCCTGTCAGCCCCACTAACCCATTCAATCCAGCATGCTGCTGCCTGTCTCCCCATCCCCAACACCCAGGCCACCCTACTCCAGTTTCCCCTTCACCTTTCCCCTGTGGAAAAAAGGAGTGGTTTTTGTTTTAAAAAAAACTTTAGCGGTGAAAAAATTTCAACCAGCTCCACTTATAACCCGTCCCGTTTGTAATAGTTTTCTGTCCATGTATAACCTCATTTTAAGGGGCTTGCCTAACTTTAACTTTGTTTTATTTTCTTAAAATGAAAATTAAATAGGTTGATACAGAAAACTATATAAACTGGTTCACCATCTTCAGGACAAATAGGGTTAGTTTGTTTGATAAATCCACTCTGTTCTATCTAACATTGGCCCCAGCTGAGCACCTCACAATCTTGAAAGTGTTTATTCTCACAGTACTGCTGGGGTGAAGTTGGTATTATCCCCATTTTATAGATGAGAAACTGAGATGCAGAGACTAAGTGACTTGCTTGAGATCACACAGGAAGTCTGGGACAGAGCCAGGAATGGAACCTAGCTCTCCTAAGTACCACACTAGTGATCTAACCACTGGTCCAGCTTCACCAGATTATCAATGGATAAGCATGGAGCAGAAGAGTATCTACAGAAAGCAGGCAAGATCCTCACACAATGAAGCCCATCCATGGGTTCCTTAGACTGCTGATTTTTCTGTGATCCAAAATTTCCAGTGGATGATATTTTCCTCCAAAAATAGTTCTTTTGCTGAAATATTTTTCTTTACTTTTACTGATATATTGGCAAGTTTACAATGAGATTTCTCAGAAAGAGAGAAAAAAGGGCCAAGATAGCTGAACTGCAAACAGATAACATTTGAAATTCACCCAGTGCTGTGTTAGCAGACAGAGTTCTAACTTCTATTTCTATCTACTGAAAAAAAAATTGCATAATGGGTAGGAAATTATGAAACACAATGCTAAGTATCCTAGGAATTCTAACTTAATCTTTGCTCATAAGCCCTCCCTGCTACCTCCTTTCTTGATCACTGTGAACATCAACACCATCCTGCCTGTCACTCAGGCCTGTAACCTGGGTGTCATCTTTGACTCAGACCTTTTTCTAGATCCTCACATATGCTATGTCTAAATCTTAGAGAGATTATGCAGAAAGGATCTTAGAGATATGGCTTTTCCGATCCATCCCCATAGCTAAAACTCTAGTCCAGGCTCTCATCATTGTATATCTCACTGCAACAGCCTTTTCTCTGGGCTTGCCAAATGCAGTCTTGCCCCACTCATATCCATTCAGAATGCTGCTGCAACAATAATTTTCCTGTCATTTTTTCATTCCTCTCTTTGCACCCCTCCACTGGCTTCCCTTTCTCTACTGCATCAATATAAGCTGCTTGCGTCTACTTTCAAGTCCCTTCCATATATACCTCCACCCTACCCATCATCTCTCATTCACTATCCAAAATCTGGATCCCACCTCTGATCAGCTCAGGATGCAGGGCCGGCTTTAGGCCTATTCCACCAATTCCCCCAAATCAGGTCCCAAGCCTAAGAGAATCCCTTCCTTGGCTAGAGGCGCCTTTTTAATTTTTACTCACGTGGTGGCGCTCCGGGTCTTCAGTGGCACTTCGGCAGTGGGTCCTTCACTTACTCTGGGTCTTCGGTGGCACTTCGGTGGCAGGTCCTTCAGTGCTGCCAAAGACCTGGAGCGAGTGCCGCTGAAGTGCCATCGAAGACTCAGAGCACCGCCTGGTGAGTACAAACCCCATGTGTTTTTTTACATTTTTTTTTTTAATGATCCTGCCAGGGCCCCATCAAAACTGTTGAAATTGGGCCCCGCGCTTCCTAAAACCGGCCCTGTCAGGATGTTAGCTTACATCACTCTCTTGTTAAATTTTCAAACAAGTATTGTTGTGCTTTCTCCCTTGCTGCTCCCTCATGCTTAGAAGGAGCTCCACATAAATATCAGCAAAGCTATCTCATTGTCCTCCTTCAATCCCTTCTCTTTTGCTGTGACACCTACAAAAAACTTGACAATGGTTAGGCTGCTGGTACACTAAACCTCTACCCATCATGCTGACCAATAGCATCTCATGGTTTCTTTATACTACCCTGCTGGTCTGTCTGTATCCATCTGTTGTCTCTTGTCTTAAACTTGAATTGTAAACTCTTTGGAGGCAAAGGCCATATTTTAATTTTATTTATGCAGTGCCTATGCAGTATAGGGTCCAGGTGTATGACCAAGGCTATGATGATACTACTAATAAATAAATTTTTGAAGCATCTGCTAGCACAAGACATTGTTGCCTTCAGTTCTTCCATTTCTCCCTTTAATCCTGTAGGCTATCATTCCAGAGGCAAAACAATTACGATTTATGCACTTAAGGAGGTTCAAGAGGCACAGGAACAAAATAAATTCTATGGAACTGAGAGTGTTTCACCTTATCTCAGACATGGTACCAGTTTTTTGTAGCAAGACAACACTTTAGTAAGGATTGAGCAATGGAAGAATGGTACTGCAATGCAAAAGTGATAAGAGACACGTCAACAGTAGTTCATGCTTGAAACAATGACAGCCAGACTCTCCTAGGCTGTCTGTTTGAATCTAGGGTATAGGAGGCTCAGGCCCACCCTGTGTTCTAAGGGAGGAGTCACAGAAACAGGCAAAAGTGATTTATTGGGACAACAAATGAAAAAACAGGGACGGGTACTAGATGGTGGCACTGAGCAGAGAACTCCAGACAGTTCCTAAAGCTCTGTGAAGGAATTCTGGGAATCAGTGGTCACTGCACAAATGAACTCAGCTTGAACTTGTGAAATAATGAGAGAATGGAAGTATGCCACAGATTGAGCTCCCTTTTCTTGGACTGCTGGAAACCCACCCTGGCCAGCACCAAAAGGAGATCGATGAGGAAGTCTCATGACTTCATGGGGCCATCAACGGGGTGTGCAAGGATGAAGAGACGTGAATAAGTGCAGCCACAAGCTCAGAGAGAAAGGCAGAGTACAAGGGTGTTTTTTTACCTTCTTGCACACATGGAAAACTATACATGGGATGTGCAGCTCCATGTGCTGGGCAAGTGTCACAGGGTGCACCCAGCTGTAGGCCAAGCGGTCTGTTTCTGGTGACCCGCCTGACCATCTGCAACAAGATGGGGGGAAATATCAGCTCTATTCTATCCTATATGGTATTATCCTTATTTTAGAGATGGGGAACTGGGGCAGAGAGACAACATGACTTGTCTAAAATCCCACAGGGCCTAGGTAGAACACGGATCTGCCAAATCGCCAGCTAGTTACCTAACCATTGGACCAACCTTCCTCTCACAATGGGCAAGTAGGTAGCGGAAAATAAACTACAGAAGGAAGACAAAATTCTCACACATAGAGATCCTTTCATGAGTTCCTTAGGCTTGTAGCTTATAGGTACAGGTATTTACGACGTGAGGCATAGGTATAAATTAAGGCAATAATGCAATGAGTCTACAAGCCTCAAGGCCTGTAAGACAATAGCTTAGTTGAACTATTTCAGGCATAAGCCCCAGAAAGCCTTAAGTATAGGCAGCTACCCAACAGTAACACTAGATCATAAGGTATCACAAAATAGAATGCTGTAATGAGTAAACTGCTGACAAGTAACCACAAAATACTAGTTTATACCAGCTTGGGATATTTTAAGTTAGGGACATCAGCAGATGTCTGACCACAAGAATGTCATGGTAACTAATTGACGTCTATGCTAATAAGCTTGAGGTAAAAGGATTAATAACCTATGGGAGAAGGGCCTCCCAACATTAGTAGGGTGAGGAACTACAAATCAGGGAAAAGGGCTGAAACCCCTACTGAATATGCATTAAGCATAGTGGTGTCAGTATAACACATTATAAAAGTTGTATCTTGGCTAGCATGCCTCGGGTAATGACAGGATGATGATTGGTGAGGGGAAAGATGAGAAAGATGTTAACTAACACTTCAGGGTATTTTGCAAGGGATGGTGTAAGTATATGGATGCTTAGCTCATTCTGTATTATATCTCCCTACCTTGCTGGGTTGGAGTGTTTGTGAATTTGCTAGCAGTATTAATAAAACTATCATAAATATAGAGTGTAATTTCCTAAGTGTGAGTGTTGCAATCATGCACAACAGGTATCCCAACTAAACAGTAATGCTACTGCCGTGGGCTTCTTTGTTGTCCCTTCCCTCCAGGATTTTAAATGTAATTGTATTATGGTTGCTATTACCAAGCCGTTCAGCTCTATTCACCTCTTGGACCAGAACCTGTGCTCCACTTAGGACTAAAACAAGAATTGCCTCTTCTCTTGTGGATTCCGGGACTAGCTTCTCCAAGACGCAGTCACTTATGGTGTCAAGAAACTATGTCTGCATCCTGTCCTGAGGTTACATGCACCCAGCCAATATGAGGATAGTTGAAATCCCTCATTATTATTGAGTTTTCTATTTTTATAACCTGTCTCATCTCTCAGAGTATTCACAGTCACCATCCTGGTCAGATGGTCAGTAGTATATATCTACTCCTATATCCTTATTCAAGCATGGAATTCCTATCCATAGATATTCTATGGTACACTTTAGCAATGTCTGCACTACCATTTATGTTGGTATAACTTATGTCGCTCAGGGGTGTGAATAAGTCACTCTCAAGTGACATAAGTTACACCAACCTAAGCACTGGTATGGACAGCACTATGTTGATGGGAGAGCTTCTTGGGCTGACATAGCTACTGCTGCTCATTGGGGGTGAATTAATTAAGCCGATAGGAGAGCTCATTCCTTTCAGCTTACAGCAGCTACATTAGAGAACTGCACCACTGTATGCTCACTAGTGTAGCCATAGCCTTTGATTGATTTAAGATTTTTACTACAGTTGACTCTATGCTTTCTTCCACATATAGTGCCACTCACCCAACCAGCATAATCTACTCTGTAGTTCCTATATATTTTGTACCCTGGTATTATCATGTCCCATAATCACCATTCCGCCACATTTCTGTAATGCCTATTATATCAGTATCCTCATTTAATACCAGGCACTCAGATTCATCTGTCTTAGTATTTCAATTTCTAGCATTTGTACATAAGTACTTATAAAATTTGTCACTTCACATTATGTGATGTAACTGAATGGGACTCTTTTTCATTTGACTATTTCTCATCAGTTCTTACCTGTACTTGATCATCTTCCATCCTCTCCTTCTTTCTAGGATATAGAGAATCCCCATTAATAGATCCTCCTGTTGGTTTTCCCCAAGCCCTTAGTTTAAAAACGCCTCTACAACCTTTTACATTTTATATGCCAGCAATCTGGTTCCATTTTAGTTTAGATGGACCCCTTCCTTCCTATATAGGCTCCTGCTTCCATTAAACTTCCCCTGTTCCTAATAAATCTAAACCCCTCCTCCCTACACCATTGTCTCATCCATGCATTGAGACCCTGCAGTTCTGCCTGTCTAAATGGCTCTGCCCGTGGAACTGGAAGCATTTCAGACAATGCCACAATGACGGTCCTGGATTTCACTTTCTTACCTGGCAGCCTAAATTTGGCCTCCAGGACCTTTCTCCTACCTTTCTCTATTTCATTGGTATCTATATGTACTACAACCATCAGCTCCTCCCCAGCACCACTCAAAAGCCTGCCTAGCTGTCTCAAGAGATCTGCAACCTTTGTATCTGCCAGGCAATTAATTATGCGGTTCACCCAGTCATCACAAACCAAGCTATCTATATTTATAATGATCAAATCCCCCCTTACCATTAACTGTCTCTTCCTAGTGACGAGGGTTCCCTTCCCTGGAGAAGTATCCTCAGTGTAAGAGGATACCATGACATCATCTGGAGGGAGGGTCCCAACTATGGGATCATTTCCCTCCACTCCACTCTGATGTTCTCCTTCCCCAAGATTTTTATCCTCCTCAACAGCAGAGAAGGTATCAGATTGGGGGTGGGACCACGCTACTGTGTCCTGGAAAGTCTCATCTATATACTTTTCTGTCTCCCTTAGGTCCTCCAGTTCAGCCACTCTGGTCTCCGGAGCCTGTACTTAGTCTCTGAGGACCATGACCTCCTTGCACAAATGCACACATATGACACTTGCCCATAAGGCAGATAATCATACATGTAGCATTCAGTGTAATACTGGATAGTCCTCACTCTGTTGCTGGACTTCTGCCTGCAATCTTTTTACTCCTGCAGCTTTTTTGTTGGGTTTTGTTTCTCTGTTTTGTTTGTTCAGGGGGAGTAGTGTTTATTTCCCTAAATTTACAGACTGTTAATTAGATGTATCTAGCTCTCCCACTCCCTTGCAAAACTCTCTTAGCTGCTCCTGTTTGCTAGCTCCTCTGGTTGCTTAGCAGCTGGCTTTTCAAATTACTGTTCTCCCTGAGTGGCCCGGCCTCCTGGTTAAGGGTTAATCAGTGTTAAAGGGCTTACAAATCAAAGCCTTATTAAGAAGCTCTCAGCCTTACCTTACTGGTCATGGAGCTGGGAGGCAGGGATTAGGAGTGGGGAGGATGTTGCACATATGATCATGGCAAGGTTGGGGCAAAAGTCAGGGGCTACTAAGAGCAGGAAGATATTAAAAGAGAACATGAGTGCAAGGAGTGGGGATGAAGGGTGTGGTGGAGGTGTGAGCTAGAGGTAGAGCTTGTGTGTATATAGAGGGTAGAAGGTAAGGGCAGATGGAACAAAGGAAGGGAAGGTTCCAGTGAGGAAGATGGCTTTGAAGTCCAGAAGAGAGCTGTATGTGAGGAAGGCAATGTACTAACAGGTGGAAGTGCAGAAAGATGACATGAAGAAGAGCTCAGTTAAAAGCAGCCATGGTTTAATGGCAACAGATAAATGAGCATGACAGTGGAAAAGTGAGACTAATGGCAATCAATTCAATGAACAATTCAAACAACAGTGAAATCCTTGCCTAGCTGAAACACAAAAAAGAAGCTTACGAGAAGTGGAAGATTGGACAAATGACCAGGGAGGAGTATAAAAATATTGCTCAGGCATGCAGGAGTGAAATCAGGAAGGCCAAATCACACTTGGAGTTGCAGCTAGCAAGAGATGTTAAGAGTAACAAGAAGGGTTTATTTAGGTATGTTAGCAACAAGAAGAAAGTCAAGGAAAGTGTGGGCCCCTTACTGAACGAGGGAGGCAACCTAGTGACAGAGGATGTGGAAAAAGCTCATGTACTCAGTGCTTTTTATGCCTCTGTCTTCACAAACAGTGTCAGCTCCCAGACTGCTGTACTAGGCAGCAGAGCATGGGGAGGAGGTGACCAGCCCTCTGTGGAGAAAGAAGTGGTTCAGGACTATTTAAAAAGCTGGACGAGCACAAGTCCGTGGGGCTGGATACGCTGCATCTGAGGGTGCTAAAGGAGTTGGCAGATGTGATTGTAGAGCCACTGGCCATTATCTTTGAAAACTCATGGCGACTGGGGGAGGTCCCAGATGACTGGAAAAAAGGCTAAAGCAGTGCCCATCTTTAAAGAAGGACGAGGATCCAGGGAACTACAGGCCAGTCACCTCAGTCCCTGGAAAAATCATGGAGCAGGTCCTCAAGGAATCAATTCTGAAGCACTTAGAGGAGAGGAAAGTGATCAGGAACAGTCAGCATGGATTCACCAAGTGCAAGTCATGCCTTCTTAACCTAATAGCCTTCTATAAGATAACCGGCTCTGTGGATGAGAGGACAGCAGTGGACGTGTTATTCCTTTACTTTAGCAAAGCTTTTGATACGGTCTCTCACAGTATTCTTGCTAGGAAGTTAAAGAAGTATTGGCTGGATGAATGGACTATAAGGTGGATAGAAAGTTGGTTAGATCCTTGGGCTCAATGGGTAGTGATCAATGGCTCCATGTCTAGTTGGCAGCCGGTATCAAGCGGAGTGCCCCAAGGGTCGGTCCTTAGACTGGTTTTGTTCAATATCTTCATTAATGATCTGGAGGGTGGCGTGGACTGCACTCTCAGCAAGTGTGCAGATGACACTAAACTGGGAGGAATGGTAGATACGCTGGAGGGTAGGGATAGGATACAGAGGGACCTAGACAAATTAGAGGATTGGGCCAAAAGCCAACTGATGAGCTTCAGCAAGGACAAGTGCAGAGTCCTGCGCTTAGGATGGAAGAATCACATGCACTGCTACAGACTAGGAACCGAATGGCTAGGCAGCAGTTCTGCAGAAAAGGACCTAGTGGTTACAGTGGACGAGAAGCTGGATATGAGTCAACAGTGTGCCCTTGTTACCAAGAACACTAAAGGCATTTTGGGCTGTATAAGTAGGGGCATTGCCAGCAGATTGAGGGATGTGATCATTGCTCTCTATTCAACATTGGTCAGGCCTCATCTGGAGTACTGTGTCCAGTTTTGGGTTCCACACTACAAGAAGGATGTGGAAAAATTGGAAAGAGTCCAGTGAAGAGCAACAAAAATGATTAGGGGGCTGGAGCACATGAGCTATGAAGAGAGGCTGAGGGAACTGGGATTATTTAGTCTGCAGAAGAGAAGAATGAGGGGGGATTTGATAGCTGCTTTCAACTACCTGAAGAAGGGTTCCAAAGAGGATGGATCTAGACTGTTCTCAGTGGTACTGGATGACACAACAAGGAGTAATGGTCTCAGGTTGCAGTGAGGTAGGTTTAGGTTGAATATTAGGAGAAACTTTTTCACTAGGAGAGTGGTGAAGCACTGGAATGGGTTACCTAGGGAAGTGGAGGAATCTCCATCCTTATAGGTTTTTAAGGCCCGGCTTGACAAAGCCCTGACTGGGATGATTTAGTCCTGCTTTGAGCAGGGGGTTGGACTAGATGACCTCCTGAGGTCCCTTCCAACCCTGATATTCTATTATTCTAAAGAAATCAGCCCAACACAATAGATACAGAGATGGGAGCAATTAAAATAAACCTCCACAATAGTTATTA
This sequence comes from Gopherus evgoodei, assembly GCF_007399415.2. NCBI lineage: Eukaryota > Metazoa > Chordata > Testudines > Testudinidae > Gopherus > Gopherus evgoodei. The sequence continues at coordinate 32,682,406 of NC_044322.1, read as the reverse complement.
AATATAGTCTAGGAGCATAGTAACCAATAAAAGTGAGAGTGGGCAGATTATCTTGAGCAGGATGGCTAGAGAATTTTCAAAAAACAAAATAAAAATATACTTCCTACCTCTGCCCTGTACCTTCATGCCTGAGGCTGGTAACCTGAGAAAAAAGCGCAGACCACTTAAGGTGCATCACTATGAGCAAATGGGTAGAATATCTAGTTACCCAAAGTTAGACATTTACTGTGGTAGTCATTAAAATATTTACAATTGTCATTGCAGATAATAAACATGACATGGTATTCACTGAGAAGGAGAAATTGATGGCTATTTAAGCACAATAAGGAGTTTTTAAAATATAATGAGAACAAAAAGAATCCTGACAATGGTATTGGTCCATTACTAGGTGGAAATGGGAGAAATATCAGTGATAATGCAGAAAAGGTAGAAATGTTCAATAAATATTTCTGTTCTGTATTTGGAGAAAAACCAGATGATATAGTTTCTTCATATGGTGATGATAACATTTTTTCCATTCCACTAGTAGTTCTGGGGGATGTTAAACAGAGACTCCAAAAGTTAGACATTTTAAAATCAGCAAATCCAGATAACTTACATCAAAGAGTTTTTAAAAAGCTGGCTCAGGAGTTCACTGGACTATTAATGTTGATTTTCAATGAGTCTTGGAGCATTGGGGAAGTTCCAGAAGACTGCAAGAAAGCGAATGTACCCGTTTTTAAAAAAGGTAAATGGGATGTCAGCCTGGCATCAATCTCAGACAAGATAATGGAGTGACTGATATGGGATTCGATTAATAAAGAACTAAAGGAGGGTAATGAAATTAATGCAAATCAACATGGGTTTATAGAAAATAGATTCCGTCAAACTAACTTGATATCCTTTTTCTGATGAGATTACAAGTTTGGTTGATTAAAGGTAATAGTGTTGAAGTAATAGACTTCTGGAAAGCGTTTGTCTTGGTATTGCATGACATTTTGATTAAAAAACTAGAATGATATAAAATGAACATAACTCACACTATATAGATTAAAAACTGGCTAACTGATAGGTCTCAAGATGTAATTGTAAACACAGAATTGCCGTCAAGCAGGTCTGTTTCCAGTGGGGTCCCTCAGGAATTGGTTCTTGGCCCTCTGCTATTTTTATTAGACATAGAAGAAAAGATAAAATCATCACTGGTAAAGTTTGCAAATGACACAAAAATTGAGGGAATAGTAAATAATGAAGAGGAGAGGTCAGAGTGATCTGGAATGCTTGTTAAACTGATGGACTCAAACAGTATTTGTTTGAATATGGCTAAATATAGATGTATATATCCAAGAACAAACAATGTAGGCCACACTTACAGGATGGGTGACGCTATCATGGGAAGCAAAGTTTCTGAAAAAAATGTGGGGGTTGTGGTAGATAATCAGCTGAACATGAGTTCTGAATGTGACGCTGTGGCCAAAAGAGCTAATGCTATCCTGGGTTGCATAAACAGGGGAATCTCAAGCAGCAGAGAAAGATTATTTTACCTGTGTATTTGATGCTGGTTTGACTGCTGCTGGAATACTGTGTCCAGTGCTGGTGCCCACTATTTAAGAAGGACGTTGATAAGTTGGAGAGGGTTTAGAGAGAAAACTCAAAGAGCTCAGTCTATTTAACATAACATTCAGAAGATTATGGGGTGACTTGATGAAGTCTGTAAGGATGCACATGGGAAAAAAATGTTTAAGAACAGCCTTTTCAATCTAACAAAGAAAAGCATAACCCAATCCAACGGCTGGAAATTGAAGCTAGAAAATTCAAACTGGAAATGATGCGTAATTGTATTTAACACTGGGAGTAATTAACTATTGGAATAATTTACCAAGGGCTGTGGTGGATTCACCGTCACTAACAATTTTTAAATCAAGTTTAGATATTTTTCTAGAAGAACTGCTCTAGGAATTACTTTGGGGAACTTCTATGGCCTGTGTTGTACAGGAGGCCAGACTAGATGATCACAATGGTCCCTTCTGGCCTTATTATCTATGAATGTAGTACTCCCTAGACTAAGAATAGAGAATACATGTAAATCCAAATTATCTTGAGAGACATTTGAAACACTTAAATAATCATAAGTTTGGCTCAATAGCATTTATTCCTGTAGGATTTTCAGATTTGCAGGAACATAGATGATTTTTAGTCTCTGAATTTTAGGTCAGCTTTACTCTAACTGTAAATATCATATAACACTTTCTGCTTTAAAGATTTGAATAGCAACTCCTATAGAGAGTTCAATAGCTACATTCTATCTTGGCTATGCTTTGTTTTCTGCATTCTTCTTGCCAGTATGATTAACGATTTTTTGTCATGAACACTGTTTATATTTTGCAGTATAATTTTCCCATAATTTACTGAGGGGGAGAGGAGAACGACCTTTCATCGTTGGGGAAATCTTGTATATGATGCCTAATTGACTTATCTGAAGTGATTACACTGAACAGCAATATTTGACCTTAATTTAGTATGCAGATAACCAAATTCTGCAGTTAACTAATGTGCAACCTCCTGGGACCGGATTAGGACAATATGGTTCTTATATGCATAACAATACTTGGCACTTGTCCATTCTAGTACTGTATTCAATGGATTATGAAAATAAGAATCTAGACAAGTGCCTAGGTACTGCACTGGTAAATGCTTTAGAAGTGCCATTGATAATCAGTGTGCAGTGGACTGTATTCTGTATTTCACACCACCTACTAAAATTATAGTCATAGTCATGCTTCATGCTGGTTCTTTGATAAAATGAGGGCAGCATCACTCAACTCTAAACTGTGTCTGAGGGATCATTTCTTCAAGAACAACAGGATTGTGACTGGCCTGATTTAGAATAATGAGAGAAGAAACTAAATAGCACCAGACCAGTAGAATATTAGTACAATCAGTAGTATTAAGCAAACAAAAGAAATTCCATATGTAATAGGAAAATATTCCAGGAATTGGAAGCAGCCAATCTATGTTCTTAGAGAACTTGTTAGAGAATGTTAGAGTCCATGTTTATTGCTACTTAGGAGGTAATATATGCTGTAAAGGAAATCATGATATTGTCAAGTTATTAAATGCTTTTGAACTAAAATACACTGTGACAGACACCCAGGCTACAACCTGGAACTGTAGGACTGCTGTGTGTACCCTTAACTCTCCAGTCGAGCCTGTCTCTTACAATGCTATGTTAGTTACAAGCAGCAAACCTCTTCAGGTGCTGTTATCACAGTCATCAATAGGCAGAGACACACTCAGCTAAATTGCATGAATGTTCTCCAAGCCACTCATGAACTGTGCACAGGGAGACGCCAGCAAATTCCCCCCAGACCCAGCCTTGCACCCATAAATGAACCATCTTATACTGCTCTAAAACCATCTTGAATGATGCAAGCTAATTAATTAGTTTGCCACTTCATCAAAGGATAGTGGACATGCACCAGCCTCTTTAATTTAAGCAGATCCCCCAAGCACTTAGGACCAACTCACTGATTAAGTTTAAATATTAAAATAAGTTTATTAACTACAGAAAGGTAGATTTTAAGTGATTATAAGTGGTAGGCACAAAGGTCAGAGATAGTTAGATAAGAAATGAAAAGTAAACACACATTTTAAATCCTAAACTTTATCAGACTATACAAGAATTGAATCAAGCAGTTTTTCTCACCCCACTAGGCACTGTATGCAGTTCACAGTTCTTAATACACGGGCTAAATTCCCTGCTCAGCCTGGGAACAATCTCAGCAGTTCAAAGTCTTTTTTTTCCAACCGCTCTTGTTGCCTTCAGAGTAGATGGGGGAAGAAAGAGAGAGGTGATCTCAAGATGCCACTGTCCCTTGTTTTATACCCTCAGTTCCTGTGCCTGGAAAAATACGGGTCAAACATGGAGTCAAGCATCACATGTCCTGATGATTTGCTGAGTCACAGAGTTAAGGAATCCCCATTGTGTAGAGGTTGAGTAACTGTCTTTTACTGAATTGTAAATCTTGTTTACAGTTCCCCTGCTGGTCAATGGCTGCTGGGAGATGGTTGCTTAACATCTGTCTGGGTGTGCGTCATCTCTTTGTTGCCCCTGGAGAGTTAACTGTGGGCCTCTCACAGACTCACAACATATTTCAATAACAAAACCATATAGCAAAATCTCATAATTCCGTATACAATGATGATAATACATGTTTTCACAGAACGAGTTTCAGCAGATCATGACCTTTCATATGATACCTTACAAGTCATTCTTTTTACAAAATATCATAACCATATACAAGTGGTGAATATGGGGTTACAGGGTGCTGTCTTGAGGTACAGTGTGTCATATACAAACATTACTTCTCTTAGTTCATGTGAGTGTGTTTAAAAAGTATTAACTCCCTTTTTGAACCATCAAGTTCATCTTATTACAGGTAGCCTATTAATGAAAATAGAATCATAGAAATGCATAGGGCTGGAAGGGATCTCAAGAAGTCATCACATCCAGCCCCATTCGCTGAGGCAGGACCAAGCAAACCTATATCATCCCTGACATGTGTTTTTCCAATCTGTTCTTAAAAACCTCCAATGAGGCAGATTCCACAACCTCCCTTAGAAGCCTATTCCAGAGCTTAATTACCTTTATAGTTGGAAAGTTTTTCCTAATATCTAACCTCAGTCTCCCTTGCTGCAGATTAAGACCATTACTTTTTAGCCTATTTTCAGTGGACATGGAGAACAATTGTTCACTGCCTTCTTTATAACAACCCTTAACATATTTGAAAACTGTTATCAGGACCCCCTCAGTCTTCTTTTCTCAAGATTAAACATACCTAGTTTTTAAACCTTTCCTCATAGGTCAGGTTTTCTAAACCTGTTATCATTTTTGTTGCTCTCTTCTGGACTCTCTCCAATTTGTCCACTTCTTTCCTAAAGTGTGGCAACCAGGACTGCATACAGTACTGTAGCTGAGGCTTCACCAGTGCCAAGTAATGCAGGACAGTTACCTGCCATGTCTTACATACGACAGTCCTGTTGATACACCTCAGAATGATATTAGCCTTTTTTGTAACTGCATCACATTGGTGACTCATATTTAATTTGTGTTCCACTGTAACCCCCAGATCCTTTTCAGCAGTTCTATTGTCTAGCCAGTTATTCCCCATTTGTAGTTGTGCATTTGATTGATTGCTTAATAGGAGCAATTTGACCATGAAATGAAACACAGGGTTGTATCAGCAGGACTGCCACATTGTCTGTTCTGTAAAGAGAAGGTGCCAGTTGGACTCACTTCTTTTTTTTAATGGATACTTTAATTTCTGTACAAAATGTGTGGAATTAGCAAGGAATAAAAATAAGGAATGCATGATGGTGTGGTGTTATGGAAAGGTTTTTGCATCATGAGTTTGGTATAGATCTGCCATCCAAATTGAATATATTGATGCACACCACAGCCTTTGGTAAACTGTTTCATTGTAGGTACCCTCACTGTTAACAATGTATGCCTTATTTCCAGTCTGAACTTGTCTAGTTTCAACTTTCAGCCATTGGATCATGTTTTACCTTTGTCTGCTAGGTTGAAAAGCCCATTATTTGTTTCCCATGTAGTGTGGTATAATGAAAACTGTGTTAAAATTGTAAGCTATCACTTTTAAATTCTGAGAGGTTTTCCTGGTCCTCCTTGTAGGCTATGGGGCTCTATAGAGAAGTGTGCCATCTGGGTTTAGCAGCAATCAGTCTGCACAAAGAACTAGCCTAGAGCAAGGGGAGGTGAGTTGTGCCTATTTGCCCTAGGGAGCAACCTGCTTTCACTCTCTCTCTCCACTCTTGATTCTAATGTGTTTAAGGATTGGATTCTAAGCAATAAAGTAGTGTTATGCTGCAACCTTCCAGAAAGAGTAATTTATGTTTATCTTTTTGTATCCTATGACCATAACATGTAGGTTCTTATCGACTGTGTCATCTCAGCCTATTCTACTTCCTCCTGGCAGGTACATCTTTTGAAGAAAAAATGTTTGAAGTATATTCATATAGCTCCATTGACATTAGCTGAAGATTTGGCCTGTGAACTTACTTCTCTTCACCTATCTCCCATTCTTATCTGACCATATATGACAGTGCCTCAGTGGTGTCACAGCTGAGAAAGCCAGATTCAGGACAAACGGCTGAGAAATAGGGCAGACTCACCCCAAATGGTGGTGGTTCTATCATTAGATTATACCGAGTCAGTAACAAAAGTGAACGTCTGTCTCACGACACTGGTTAACAAGAAGTCAGAGGTATAGTCTCCTAAGGTATTCCAGCCCTTATCTTACCACCCAGACACTGAACTCTACGATGAGTATCAGAGGGGTAGCCATGTTAGTCTGGATCTGTAAAAAGCAACAAAGAGTCCTGTGGACCTTAAAGACTAACAGACATATTGGAGCATAAGCTTTTGTGGGTGAATACATGCATCTGACAAAGTGGTATTCACCCACGAAAGCTTATGCTCCAACACATCTGTTAGTCTTTAAGATGCCACAGGATTCTTTGTTGCTTTCTATGATGAGTGTTTATTGAAAACCAATTTTATCACATATAGAGTCCTTCTAATCTCAAGAGATCAGGCACTTAGCCAGGTCAATATATAACTCAGATCTTACCCAATAATTACGCTGCTGTCAATCCTTTAGTAACTAAAATGTAAAGGTTTAATAATAAAAGAAAAGAAGAAGAGAGTTAAAATTGTTAATAGATCACATACATATATTAATTGCAACGTTCTTGCATCAAGTTTGTAGCAGTGATGTTACAGACTTCTGGCTTGTAAAGTTTCTCTAGCAACTTCCAAAAGATTGGAAGTTCCTCAGTCCATAGTTTGATATTCTCCTTTTAGGTGTAAATCCACAGTCCAGAGAATCAGAGCAGAAAAGAGGCAAAATAGAGTCATTCCACATGTCTTTTATAACCCTTTGCCATATGCCTGGACATTTTCTCTTCCAAACAAAGTTCATAGCCCAGTTTGTGGAAAGTTGCTGGCATAATATGAAGTCCAGGATCACATGAAAATATCACATGTCCTTACATGGCTTGATAACCCAAGAGGGTAGCCATTGGCCCCTTAGAGGCTGAGGCATCTGCAGGAAGAGCCATCTGAGTGGAATGAGTTTCTTCTATGGCCCATTGTGATAGCTAACAAAAACAACAAGGAGTCCGGTGGCACCTTAAAGACTACCAGATTTATTTGGGCATAAACTTTCATTGGTAAAAACCCAACTTCTTCAGAAAGCTTATGCCCAAATAAATCTCTTAGTCTTTAAGGTGCCAGTGGACTCCTTGTTGTTTTTGTGGATACAGACTAACACAGCTACCCCCTGATATGTGATAGCTAAGTGTCTTTGATGGGTCATCAACATATAGCTGTCTGACTTCTTTGTAGATTTTACTTCGGTGTTACCCAGGAATACAGCACACATGTACGATGCCATACATAGTCAATATTTATACCTTCAGATACAAAACTGATACATGCACATAATCATACTTAGGAAATCATAACTTTTCCATTGACACTTTACATGACATGACTAGTACAAGATTTGTTGAAATTGTTTAACAGTGGCAATATTAATTATGTAAATAGTCATATTTCAATCATACAGCATCACACCATACTAACAGAGTATATGGTAATGGGCCAAACCAATGTTTGAAACCTGCAGTCATAACTGAAGGGGGAAAAGGTAGGAAAATGAATTAACGCTCCTGTATGAAGCCAAAGTGAGACTTGAAGAATAGTGACCCTTTGAACTAGAACTGCAAATTCCATGACAGAGTTAGAAAAATTGTTAGAATCTGCTGGGTGACTGCCACTAAAAGGGTTTAGAAATGTAATGTCTCTGGTCTAGGAAGACATCCGTATTTATCCTGTTACATGGGACATGGCAATGGAATCTTTCCCTGCCAGGGAATCCACCCCTGTATAAATCCTGTTCTCCCTTCACTGAAGTAGGGATGCACCAGTGTCTGTGAGGGCTAACTTCAGCCTTATGACACAGCTCAACTGCTGTTCTAGAGCCTGAATCCTTCTCTCTTCTGGCACCGCTGGGAAGATATCTGATGGACAGTTTGTTACTTACGTTGGTAGCAGAGTCCTTGCAACTGACCTTTTGCACAGAAATAGATTGTATAGAGTGCAGACGTTCCAGTATGACTCTGAAGGTGGTATGACAATCACTGTCCAGATACCCCAAGCGGAGACCAGGGCTGTGTGAACCCCGAAGGACAAGCAACTGAATCAACTGGTTAGATACAATGTTATTGTGTATAAATATAGATCAAATAAGGTCTTTTATGAAAGCATGTAATGTGCTGAAGAGAGGTCATTGGGAGATATGTGTACATGTTATGACTCTTAGGGTGACCAGACAGCAAGTCTGAAAAATCAGGATGAGGTGGGGGGTGATAGGAGCCTATATAAGAAAAAGGCTCAAAAATGGGGTCTGTCCCTATAAAATCGGGACATCTGTTCACTGTACTCTGAACGTATACATTTACATTTGTGTGGAACATTGTAATTGTAACTAGAATGCAATTGCAGCACCACCTCACAAGAGGTGGCGAAGCAATTAGGCAGGGAGGGGCACCTCCCACGGTAGCTGTTTCAGTGAAACTAACTCCAAGCATCTAGCAGTCAACCCAGGGACAGACAATGGTGGACCTTTAAAGTTAATGGAAAGACGCGAAAACTGAAAAGTAAACTCCAGTCTTGGAAAACTAAGGCAAGAGGGAGTTTCCCCCACTCTGTGTAAGTATGAATTACCATAGTCTGAGCGAAAAGAACAAGACACTGCAAAGCCTGTTAAAAGGGAAGGGGTTTGAAGGGAAGGCTGTCTGTCCAGAAACTGAGGGCCACCATCTAAGCAAGGGGGCTATTTGAGGAACATTGGATCCCTTCCCTGACAGGAGGCTCACTGTTAAGAGGCAACAGGTAACTTTTATTAGAGAAGGAAATTTAGCTAATACAAAAATGTAAAGCCTGAGATTGCATCTTCATGTTTATTTTCTCTGTAACTTCTGTGTATTTGCTTTTCCTTATTATTTCATCTTTGAATCTGATTTTTTTTATTAAATAAACTTTTTGTTTATTTTTACCCCAAGAGGATCTCTGTGTGTAGTGTGTGTCCAAAGTGCACTGATAATTGGTGGCAGGTTTCACTCCTTTGGGTGTGATGAATCAGAGGAGAAAAGACCAATGTATGGTAATTAAGAACTCAGGGAGATGGATTTGGAGGGTGTTGGGATCAGAAGGGCTAGTGGGATAATCCTGCAAGGAGTATGTAGGCTGGTGGAAGCCAGGGTGACACCTTTATGCTTGTTGGCTGGCTACTGGTGTCAGAGCTCAGAGTTATAGCAGCGTAGAATTAAGGCACCCAAAGTGACAAGGCAAATGGTGACAGAACCCCTTACAGGGTCTGGGTGATCCCCAAAACATCACAGGTGGCTATTAACTTAGTAATATGTAAAAGTTCCTGGCATGAAAAGTAGAATACCTGCTTAGCTGTAAGCAGTGATGATTAGACAGAAATATTCCTCCCTGTGCAATGGTTTAGCACTGGCAATAGGCAAGTCAAATGAGATGAGTCAGTGAGTTCCCAAGAGCTCCTAAAGCCCTCGAGCTCCCTCAGAACAACATAGGAACTGTGAGCAGTGTCTGAATCTTATTAACTGCCCTCATTAGAGTGAGTTTTAGTGTTCATGAAAGAAACTGGCCTGAGAAGAAAGCCTTCCATTTAGCCACAGAGTGGGAACCACAAGGAGCAGCAAGCAAGCTAGACTGTATTAGTCTTCATCTGTTGGGACCACTTTTGAGGGGTGAGATAGCAGTTTGATCTCTATGCCCATTCAATCCTTGCTTTCTCTGCTGTCAACAAGAGCACCACTTACATTGTTTTTTGTGATGTGGACACATGGCAAAGTTCTTCTCCCCTCATTGCTGCTACAACTTCCCTCACTCTCTGGGTAGGTTAACCCTCTGATGAAACCAAAACCCCATCCTTTCCAGGGTGAAGAGAACCAAACCAACAATAGTTCTAACAGCCATTCTGATCCTGTGTCTATAATGTCCTGAGCCATTGGCTTTCTACCGAAGGCTTGCTCTGACCTTCCTCCAGCTTACCTTTGTTCTGGGTCACTTAAGCTGTCAGTGAGAGTTCTTGAGAGTGGGACTCAGCAGGGTAGGCAAGGAGCTGCCTAAATTAGCCAACAGCAAGTGCTGAGGAGGAGTGTATGTCTTATGCCCCACTCTTCTCAAGGAGTTAGGCCTCTAAATCTAGGCTGGAGGGAATTGACTATTTCTACTTGTGATCCATAGCCACAAACCCTCTCTTACAGTCAAGCAGCGCTGGCTGTTTCTTACCAGACTGGCAGCAATGCACACCTAATGACACACAGAATGGCTGTCGGTTGAAGAGGAAGTGTCCTCTCCTTTAACTCAGTGGTTAGGGCACTCACCTGGGATGTGAGAGACCGTCGTTCAATTCCTCGCTCTGCCTGATATGGAAGAGGGATTTGAACAAGGTTTCCCATCTCTCAAGTGAGTGCCCTAGCCACTGGACTATAGCTTCATTTTCTCTATCCCAAAGTGTATTTAATACATAATGGAACTGCTTCGAGAGACGGAGAGAAGTCTGCATCAGAATGTCTCTTGGTCTAGTGGTTAGAGTAGTACTCACCTGAGAAGTGCAAAACCTCCTGTTCAAATCCCTTCTCCTCATCAGAACCAGCATTTTCCACATGGTAGCTACTAGACTGAGGGGTATAAGGGAGGCTATTGGTGCATTCCCCTCCCTGCAACTGTTTGGTGTGCTTAGCACATGCCTCATGGATCAGGCTCCACAAGCAACATAGTTGTGGCCCAACCTATCTTCACCTGATCAGAGGTGAGGCTGGGGTCAAGGCATGAGATAGATATCTGATGCATGCCTCAGGCAGCAGTGTGCATGCCCAGTGTTAGAAATGTAGGCATCAAGGGAACGTTTATAGCAAAAATTTGGGCATTGAGTTAACTACATACAGGATTAAGCTGAAGCTGGGTGTGGATTTTGGGGATTGCAATAGCACCAAAATTTGGGACTTCAGTGCACGATTCCCTTTGTGGATCTAGGCTTTATGGTCATGACTAATCTGGACCTGATCTGACCTAGTACTGAGAGGCTCTGTACTTTGCTCTCAATGGTCTAAGTCCCTCCAGTCCCCACCTCCAGTGCAATGCCTGAAATGTCTGAGTTGCACAACTGGTTAACGATAATTTGTGAAGCTGATTTTGTGCCACTGGAATCATGGATTTGGCTCCCCCATGTGGGGAGGTAAATGTCTTATTAAACAACTTAATCAATTTAATGGAGACCCTTAAGATCTGAAAAGTAAAAACTTAGACTGCATGGGAGGTTATGAGGAAAAATGAACTCATAAATTAGGGTTAGTTGTCATGTCTTCAAAGCGACTAATGCAATTGGTTTTGAGGTTGGGGTGTCACCATTCACCATTGCTATGGACTGAATCTGCAGCCATTAGTAGTAGGTTTTAAATACTTTAAAATGATGATCACAGTGTTGTTGAAGCTGTGTTGGTCTTAGGATATGAGAGCAACAAGGTGGGGGACATAATATCTTTTATTGGCTGGCCGAACTTCTGCTGACAAAAGAGACAAGCTTTTGTGCTTCACAACACTCTTCTTCAGTTCTCATAAACAAAGGAAATCTGCATAATACCTTCAAAATATGAGCTTGGGAGCTTATATTCATAATTCGGCTAGATACCAAAAATCATGGACTCAGCAGAGACACCGGTTTTCTGTCTCATTACAACAATCTGTAACACACTCAGGGTATAGTTTGCAGGGTACACTTGCAGATGTAGAGCGCTGTGGGTCAAACCAGCCCTCGGAGACCACAGCAGGGAAAGCACTGCTTTGTGTTCACACTGTCAGCTGCAAGCACAGTGACTTGGCCACATTTGTGGCACTTGCAGTGGCATTGGGAATGGTGCATTATGGGCAGCTATCCTACAGAGCACCACTTCCCATTCTGGTGCTATGGCTTGTAGGAAGGGGTTGGAGGGGTGCGGAGCATTCTGGGACTTGTCCCAATGCCCCGTGATACATTGCTTCTCATCCCAGCAATTCCTGTGCTTCCATCCATATTTGGCGTCATCTTTCAATGTTTTTTGTACTGCACATTCTTGTCTTCCCTTTCAGTCTCCAAGAATGGATCCTGAACTTGTGAGGAATATGCTGATGGGTCTTGCCAGCACGTCACGAATTGCAATTGAGTTACTCCTTAAGCTACAAAGTGAGGAGTCCGAAGATGATGTCAGCTCAGATAACGCATACGACATGAGATTGCTTGTGGCATTCATGGACATGCTCACCACAGCGGAACACCAGTTCTGGGCTCAGGAAACAAGCACTGAGTGGTGAGATCACATCGTCATGCAAGAACTTGCGGATGAGGAAAGCCACTTTCATGGAACTGTGTGCTGAGCTCGCCCCCACCCTGCAGCGCAAGGCCACGAGATAGAGAGCTGCCCTGCCAGTGGACAAGTGGGTGGCTATTGCAGTCTGGAAGCTGGCAACTCCAGACTGCTACCAATTGGTCACTAACCAGTTTGGAGTGGGAAAGTCGCTTGTTGGAATTGTGTCAATGCAAGTTTACAGGGCCATTAATCGCATCCTGCTTAGAAGAACCGTGACTCTGGGCAACGTGCATGACATTGCGGATAGCTTTGCACAAATGGGTTTCCCTAACTGCAGAGGGACAATAGATGGGATGCATATTCCAGTTCTGGGACCAGACCACCTAGCCTCTGAGTACATAAATTGGAATGAGTATTTCTCTATGGTTCTCCAGGTTCTTGTGGATCACCATGGACATTAACGGTGGACATCAACACAGAGTGGTCCAGAAAGGTGCATGACACATTTCAGAACACAAGCCTGTTCAGGAAGCTGCAAGCCAGGAATTTTCTTCCCAGACCAGAAGATCACCATAGGGGAAGTCAAAATGCCCACTGTGAGCCTTGGAGACCCTGCTTACCCTTTAATGCAGTGGCTCATGAAACCCTACACAAGGAGCCTTGACAGCAGCAAGGAGTGGTTCAACAACAGGCTGAGTTGATGCAGAATGACTGTGGAGTGTGCTTTTGGCCATTTAAAGGGCAGCTGGTGCTGCCTGTATGGGAAGCTGGACCTGGCCCATGACAACATCCCCACGGTTATAGCCGCATACTGTACCCTCCATAACATTTGTGAAGGGAAGGGTGAAAGCTTCTCTCAGGATGGACCACAAAGGTTCAACACCTGGGAGGCTGAATTTGAACAGCCAGAGACCAGGGCTATTAGGGGGTCCCAGCGTGGGGCTGTAAGGACTAGGGATGCCTTGAAGGAGCAATTTGATGCTGAAAGCTATCACTAATGTTTAGTGCACTGCATGGGAGTGAAGTGCAGTGGTTCCAATGGTAGTAGGAATCTGTGTTTGCTACGTATGATGCACTGACTTGCAGTGCCAGTTGCTTTCCTGGGCTATGGTATCTTTTACTTAATGCAATAAAGAATGTTTTCAAAGCCAAAAAAAATCATTTATTGAAAAGAAACACAACTGCTGGGGAAACAGAAAGGGCATGACACATCTGTGCCGTGTGGAAGGAGGGAAGGGGGTGGGGTGAAGAACAGGACAATCACAGATTTGCATATGTCCTGTGTTGGAGAAAAACTTAGTTTTCACTTATTTGTTTGGGTATAGCAAAGTCAGATACTTTATTCTGTTTAGCAGCTACAGCAGGAAGAGAGTGAACTAGGACATAGGGTATCTCTTTCCTAGACAGGTCTCTCAACAGGTAAACAATTACAGCAAGCATGTATACTTTTGTTACAGACAATAACAAGCAACAGCTGCATTTTGTTTATACATAGGTCATCCGGATATCTTGTTTTTCTCACTTAAGAGACTCCACTCTACATTTTGTATTATCTACACAAGGTCGAAACAACTTCTCACACAGTTATTTTCCACTCACCTCACACAATCCTCGCTTCTACAAATCTCACGTTATTAGGGTTACAGTTAGCCTAACTCTTGCTAACAGAGACTGTCATGCATTAAGATCCCCTACAAATCCCTGTCAGTTCTTTCTCTACGTCCACACCTGTTATCATGTTCAACCTTCCTGTCTGGAGTGCCACGCAATGAGTGCTGCACTTTGGGCTGGCTAAAATGCATGGTGGTAGGGGTTGAGTGCAGTGGGTAAGGACCATAGTTTGCAAGGCTGGGTGGTGAAGCTACAGGTGTTGGAGGCAGCTGGTTGTGGTAAGAAACCCGATGTTCGGGGAAGTGGGTTGGCGGTGACATGGAGGCACAAGAGGAAGAGTTTGGGGACAAGGGCTGAAGGAGGGGGGGCAGATCTGCTCTGTCTGCAGTGCTATGAGCGCCTGTATTGAATATGCTTGGTGCTCCCTGATGCTTATGAGCTGCTCTGTGCTTTGATGCTGGTGATCCGCATTCTATTGGCAGAACCTCCTTTCAGTCTCCCATCACTCCTGTACTTTCTGATTTTCAGTGAGGGGCTGCTGCATGACTTAATGCAACAGGTCCTCTTTGGTTTTTCATGGATGCTTCCTGATTCTTTATAGCCTTTTGGCCGTTGATAACAAGGATGGCTGGGATCTCAAGGCTGCATCTGTAAATCCAAAATGCAACATCTAACAGAGGCAGCATTGTTCACACTAGACAGAGCAATGATTTGGCCATACTTAAAGACAAGTACAGTATACACAATAGCAGAAAGTGCCTGTCTCAAAACGAGTGCACATAACCCAGAGGAACCTCAAAATGATGAGTAAGCACAGGGGCAAGGGGGACTGATTGTTTCAGGGCCGTAGTGTCCTCTGGGGTTGGTTCTGTGCCTTTGGGAGAGCCAACAGCTGCAGGGAGAGCCTATACTGAACACTGTCCCCACATTTTTCACAGGATGAGTTTGTCCTGGAAGATATCTTGCTGCTGAGGAAGCAAGGGAGGGTCTTTTACTACAATGTGGCTTCTGCCCTGGCCCTTATGCTGCTTGCCTGTGTGCAGCAATGGTCCCCCCGCCTGTCACGGCACAGTGGCATGGATATGTTAGCCTTACTGGGAGAAGGGGCAAGTAGCTCTGCCAAGGAACCTGCACAAGTTGATTGACCAGCTTCTGCATAAGCAGCAAAGAATCCTGTGGCACCTTATAGACTAACAGACGTTTTGGAGCATGAGCTTTCGTGGGTGAATACCCACTTCCTCAGATGCATGTGGTCTCATGTGGTCTCATGCAGATGCTTCTGCATGAGACCTTTGAAGAGATCACAGAGGCTCATTATCGCGATGTGAGAGAGCATATCAACACCCTATTCCGCATCTAGGCATGCATGCAGCCCTAATCCTTCTTTCTGCAACCCTCCTTGCCCCAAGAGCCTGCACCGTACAACCACCATCCTAAAATAAAAGCCACTTACCTGGCCATTATTTTTTTCTCAAATAACGTGTATAAGAACACACAATTAAGAATTTTCCCATTTAAATGGAAAACTATTGATCAGAGATACAGTGCAGTAGAACAAATAGGTGTGAGATATTTTATAACTGATCTTGGGATTCTTAATATTCCATCTATACCTAGATCTACACTGTAATAATCATTCCAAGTCTTACTTATAGTTTACAGACTGCAAACATTAAAATGTAATTTATTGGCTGCTGCTGACTTGGCCATCTTGTTTACTCAAATAGTTCATTATTTTTTCTGCTGTGTAGTTCAAAGCAAAATATATGAAAACCACATTTCTCATCAGTTTTAGTCACACTTCAGTATATAGGTTCAGACTTTCCTTCTTACTCTTGGGCGGCTTTAATATTTTAAACTTCAACCAAAGCCCATAAAAGGACTGCTCAGGCATTCTTGTCAGGGATGCAATCAGTCCTTTGCAGGCTTCTGAAGCTCTCTTCAGCATTACTCTAAATTTGGCATGACAATATTTAAAACTAGGATAAAAGGATCACAGTGAATCCTGCAATACTAACTCCAAAAGGCAAAATTCATTGCAAGTTTAAGACAGTTTTCACAATACAGCCTTGGTCCATTCTTTGACTCAAAGTTATCTTTGTATATATCCAGCAACATAAATCTGTCTCCTTTCTTAACATTTCACAAATCTACCCTCTATTCAAGCCTTATTTGTGGGCTTCTCATCTCTTCGTCTTGTTTATTGGCAATATCTCCTGTCTGTTCTCACTGACTCTAACATCTCCCACACGTCAGTCTATTTAATATGATTCTACTAAAATCATTCTCTCACCTGTTCAGACTAGGCTGATTCCTTGCGTGAATCCCTTCATTTGCTTCCTTCCACTTGATACATCATGTTCAAGATTCTCCTCCTCACTTACAACATTCTACATGACCTTTCCCCCATCTGCATTTTTTCTCTTCCTAATCCTCTTGTTTTATTGCTTTTTTTGGATTAGAGTGTGACTTTTAAAAATGTGAGTATATGAGAGATGTAATGTTGCACTCAGCCAGAATTCCTCCTGGGACTCTGTGTGTGTGTTTGCTTCAGCAGCAGCACCAGCGGTTCTGCAATACCCTGAAAAGATGCAGTGTACATTTGCCTCTGCATTGGGCCTCCTCTGTTGATGGGTGGGGAGGGTGAGGGAGGGAAGATTTCTTGATCTCTCTTGCACCTCATGTATCTGCACAGAACTGGCCACAACTGCAGCCCACTCTCTTTTTCCTCTCTCTCAGCTTCATGCCTTCTATGTTGCATCTTAATTAATTAGCCTCTTACAGTTGGTATGGCTATTTCCACTTTTTCATGTTCTCTGTATGTATATATATCTTCTTACTATATGTTCCATTCTATGCATCTGATGAAGTGAGCTGTAGCCCACGAAAGCTTATGCTCAAATAAATGTTAGTCTCTAAGGTGCCAAAAGTACTCCTGTTCTTTTTATGTTACTACAGTACTCCTTATGCCTGGAACGCTAGCCTGTAAACACTAAACTGTATTATATTGCTGAGCCACTAGGTGGTAGGGTCTGTAATAATACCTTATTACAGTGGTTCCCAACGCGGTGCCCGCGGGGGCCATGGTGCTCACCAGGGCATTTATGTGCACCCGCCTTGTGCACCTGCCTGACAGGGACAGAGAACTCAGGGTGTGGGCGCAGTGTTCTCTGTTCCCTGCAGGCGTGGGGCCCACCTAGTGCCCAGCAGGGAAGACAGAGAACTCTGGGGCTGCAGGCTGTGGGTGCCGGTGTTCTCGGTCCCAGGCAGGTATGGGGCTGTGCCTTAAGCCGGAGAGAAGCCGTAGCCCTGTGCCTACTGGGGACAGAGAACTCTGGGGCTGCAGGTGCTGGTGTTCTCTGTCCCTGGCAGGCGCAGGGCCCGCCTAGTGCCTAGCATGGGAGAGAAGCTGGGGCCCTGCACCTGCTGGGGACAGAGTACTCTGGGGCTGCGGGCACTAGTTTCTCTCTGGATTCATATATTATGTAATATTAAATATGATGTTTTTCATATTATTTAATGTACAAATACAAAATAAGCCTTGAAAAATTGTTGGCACCAGCCACACTCTTCTGAAAATATGAATGTGCTACAGGCCACAAAAAGGTTGGGGACCACTGCCTTATTAAAATGAACCTCAGCCATACCTGGCAGTGCATGAAAGGATCTTATGATGAACACACCTGACGTGTATGCAGGCTCTGTGATCAGGCCATATCTGGTACAAAAGAATATGACATGATGTCAGGAGTAAACCAAGAGCAAAAACAGAAGGAACAAAGCAACAATAGTTGCAGACAGAAGGAATAGCAATAATGGTTGCAGGATTTCATTAGCATGCCACACTTCAATGCCCAGAGAACTTTAGCTTTGACAAACCTTCCCAATGGACAAACTGGAAGCAGTATTTGAAAGTTTTTGAATTGCAAACAAACTTCACAAAGAAATTGGATATATACAGGTATCTTCTTTAATTTATGTGATGGGGATGCAAGCAGACCATATCTTTAAATCCATTGACTTTACTGAAGAAAGCCACAAAGAAGACTATGAAAGGGTTCTTGCTATGTTTGATGCATACTTTGTACCTCAGAGAAATGTGCATGAGCATGTTTTCACCAGAGAATACAAGAACCAGGGGAAAATGTTGAATGTTTTATAAGAGCTGTGCATGCAGTGGCTGAAAACTGATTCTGGAAATGCAAAACATGAAAATATCAGAGACACTTAACAGACTGATAGGTATTGAACTTCAAAGATGTAAATATTTTAAATGGTAGCAAAGTAGAACTTAAGCGGGGGATGTAATGGAAAGCGAACCTGTATTATACCAGTTTAGCCACTAGGTGGCATGGTGTGTAATATACCTTATTTAAATAAAGCTCAGCTGTATTTGGCTGTGGATTAAAGGACCTTGTGATGAACACATCTGGTGTGTACAAGCAAGCTCAGTAGACAGGCGGGGAGCCACTCCGCCTCACTATAAGCAGAAAAAATAATAAACATGGGGTGGGATGGTAGGGGGATATCTGGCTTTATGTATCATGGAGAAACAGAGATAGGGCTCAAACCCTGTTAATTTTGTATTTACTTTGCAGTTTACCATCAGTGCAATGCATCCTCCCTTTTCATGAATACTGTTCACCCCTTCCCTCTACAGAAGTATCTTGAGGAGTGTATGTGTGTGTTGTTTGAACTGTAAACTCTTTGGGACAGGGTCATGTCCAAGCTATGTGTTTAGACACTTCTGAAAATCTTGTCCACAGTACTTTGATTTTGAAATAATGTAAAGGAGCCTAATTCTCAGAGTGGGTGCTCAGCACTTACAAAAATCAGGCCCTTTTAAGATGTCTCAAGTTGGTAACCCAACATCACTAGGTATTTTTGAATGTCTTGGCTGGTAAACGTGTTTGCTGCTGTTTCAATTGTCCTTAATCTCAGAGATTACACACACACACACACTCTAGAGCACTCTGAGGCTTCTAATTTACATTTGATTATTTTTAAAGACTTTTGCCACTTCTCCCCACCACAATTCCTCCTTACCCTCTCATCCTCCTTACCCTCTACCCTGCATCGCATCGGTCACCATTCTAGTGAAAGACTGATGGAATTTTCTTTAATGCTTATCATTGCCTCTCAACAGAACAATCCAGAATAACAGGACGTAGTTGGTCTGACCTTAATTTTATGGCTCCTTGCCACCCCTGTAATTTGTCTCAAGTGAAATTACTACAAAGATGTTGGGAAACTGCCACCCACATTCAAAGCATCTGAAATTGTTCCAAATCCTCCAACCAGTCTGTAGCGTTGTTGATCCAACCAGAGAAGCAAATTCTGGAGCCCAGGGCACTTTACTAAAAACACTCTGCCAGCAGCCATTCAAATCTAGGGACATTAAGCAATAATGCCTCAACTCTCACAAGAGTAACAAGACTCTTTATGTAAATGGAACTCAAAGCATATAGGGTTGTATAGGTCAATATATCAGATTGCACCTGGAAGCACATATTTACCTTGGAGAGCTGGCATAATATGCTCCCTGAGTAAGCATACAGAAAAGATTGCAGCTATGATGCACTTTGCTTTGGTTGAAGATACACACCTCCAAAAGGGTCAGTTCAGCCTATGGCTAGGTGTGCTCTTGGATTTTTCACTGACACCAAGCTCTCCCATAGCAGCAGCTGTAAATAACACTTTCTACCATCTCCAGTTGGCTAAGAGACTCCATCCATAGTTATTCAGATCTTCATCACCTTGTGGCTGGACTACAGCAGTGCAATATACGTGGGCATTAAGCTTTCAGCACTTAGGCAATTCTAGCTAGTAAAGAATGCTGTACCACAAAGGAGGATGCAGTATGTCTCCTTAACAAAAGAGGGTACTGAAAACACATCTGTCCTCCACTCTTTATGCTGACTTCCCATCGAATACTAAATCCAAGTTCAAGATCCCATCCTTATCTTCAAGACATCCTGGACCTGGGCCATTGAGCATCTAAAAGAATAACTAAAGCTTTGGGGCAAAGACAGGTCCATAAGTCTACTTCACTAGCATAATGGAGCTCAATACAATAAGGGCAAAGCTTGTCCATGAGGAGGTTGATCTACAATTATGGTAGCCTAACTCAGTCCATTCTCTGTAGTGGTATCACATCACATTGCATCTGACGAAGTGGGTATTCACTCACGAAAGCTCATGCTCCAAACGTCTGTGAGTCTATATGGTGCCACAGGATTCTTTGCTGCTTTTACATTGAGAATGAGGGGTGATAGAATAGAGATTCACAGAACCATACACAAAAGCTGGAACTCCCCTCAAATATGAGTAGTTCTTAGGTCCATGTTTAAGAAAACATCTCCTTGAATTGACATTCTTTAACTATCACCATGTCTCTAACCTTCCCTTTTGGGCCAGTATTCTTAGGAGGGTAGTAAAGCAATTTTTGTGTAATCTAAGGTCCGATGCTTTTCTTGACCCCTTTTGAGCTGATTTTCAGCCAGAATATGGCATACAGAGTATACTAGCTTAATTGGCAAATGATCTGGGAATGGACAGCTGTCAATTATCCATGCTTATTATCTTTTATGTGTCAGCAGCCTTTATTAGTCTTGATCTTGAGAATTTATTGGCTTGCTTGGGAGGTTAATGGAAACTTACTGAATAGTTCTGTCCTTTCTTTTTAGCACACTGCCCATCAACAGAAAAGCATTAAATACAGTAGCCAACAGTGGACTTAATGCTGCTCCCTCTTCTGCCTGTTTTATTTTACCAGGCCCAAAGGATGAACCAACTTGCAGGTTATAGCTCTTAACATATCCAGAATCATAGTGAGAGACTCTAGCTGAAACTTGACAATGACCAGAAGAGACATTGTATTTGTCCCTGCCTGACCTGGATCTGTTTTCAGTGTAGGTCAATACATAGAGTTAATAGAAAAGTCCTCACATAATACAATCCACTTTCTAATTCGGTGGCTGCCCGTACCACCGGAACTCATGCTGGGGGACTGTATAATTACTATTGCCTGCTTGCCATAAGGAGGGCCTGAGGATGATTTGTGCCTGCAAACTGAGATGAGATGATTTTTTATTTGTGATATAAGCTAAATAAAAATGTTACAACCTCTAAAGGGTTTGCTGTCAAGGATTGTGACAAAGACAAAGTCGCAGGCCTTCAGAACATTGCTTCAGTAGTATTTTAACTCACTACTGAGCCAGGGGTTGCGATCCCATGACTATAAATCAAATTATACCTTCCTTTTAACTCATTGTTAAATTAAAACATTAAAAACCACTTTCCTAAATTAGGTAAGTGAAGCTCAAGGGGGAGAAGATCTTATGATGTTCCACCAAGAGAAAAAAGCATGGAAATTCCACAAGGTGGTTACATTCAGATTTCTAACAGTTTCTTCAATGATCAATTTTCACTCAGAGAAAGGAAACGTGTACCCCAAACATTCTGGAAGTTTCCAGGCATGCATGTCCTCTCATGATTTTCTGGATCTTTTTTCCCCTCCCCCCGCTTCCACACAGCTAAGTCTATGTATGAATTCTGCAGTGGCTCCAGTTGGATCTCCTCTTCTGCTTATGCCTGAAACACATGAATGAGGAAAGCACAGCACCAACTGGAAGTCCTGCACGACCCACAAAGAGAACCGGCAGCATGAAGATAGTTCTCACATCCCAAGGATGAAGAAGCTAGTGGGTAGAAGACCAGGGATCTGAAGCATCAACAGTGGTGAAGCACTCTGAACTCACTGTATAGTAATGAAACTCTACACTAAGACACTTTAGACAATGTTGCATAACATACAAATGCTACTCCTGACAGAATTCTGCATGGGTGTGGAAGTCTTATGGTCCGCAGTTTTCTGTAGCGCCCCCCCCCCCACAGAAAAATGCAGAAGAAATCTGTGGGAGACATTTGCCTCTTCCCCAGCAGCCCAGGTGGTGTGTCTGTGTCAGTATGACTGGAGCAGCAGTCAGAGACACAAATTACTGTGGTGAGGCGGATGGCTGGGCATGCATGCCTGCATGAGGGATGTTAATCACTGTCCGGGGGCAGAGCTGGGTGTGCATGAGTGCGAACAAGCGAGAGAGACTGTCCTTCTCGCTTGCTACTGCAGAGCACCTGGCATGGAGGGGTAGGGCTTTGGGTTGTTAAGCATGAGGCAGGCTCTGTCCCCTGAGGCAGAAATGTAGCTTTGTTCCTTCACTGCATGAAGCAAGCAGCTGTTTTGCCAGGGTTGGAAATGCAATCAGCCAGTGCTATCCCTTAAATTGCCCAGAGGCTCAATTTATAGCAGATAACAGACTGAAACAAAATTCAGTCAGTTTTTGCTTGAGAGAGGATAAGGCATGGAAGAATAAGAGTCCGTTCTGTGCATTCCTACAAAACTGTTTCAATGTTTGAAATAAAACACTGTTCTTAATGTGAAAAAAATCATTATTAATGGCACTATTGACAGTTAATTGATTTCATTCTCTGAGGCAGAAATGTAGCAGCCTGCTTACATAGTAACATTGTTAATGTTTCTGTTGTTAGTTATCTGTTCCCATTCTCAGTCAATTCCCCCAAAAGCATAAAACCTGTAAAAGTTTTAAGGCTCCTTTACATTGCCAAAGTGATGTGAAGGAGACTTATTATAAATGACAGCAATAGAATCCTCAGCTAGGAAGATCTGTGTTTTCTCACTTTTTTCCTGTGCAAAAGTGGCACACTGGGGTTAGATTACAGCTCAGGATTTATTTTACTTACCCATTTAAAAAAATAAAAGACTGAGGACAAATAAAACATTTTTCAAGCAGTCAAAATGTCAGGACAATCAGAACCAAGCACTTCCAAAAGTATCCAGCCAGGTCTAGATGAAGTTACCCATGTAACATGAAAATATTAGCAGCCACTGATGCAAGTACCTGCTGTCATATGCACCTCTGGATCTTATATAGTCTCTGTGCAGAAAATATTGAGAAGCTGCAATTTCCCTGGAAACAAAGTGATTTTTATTATGGCAAGTCACAGGGGCTGACAGCTGAACTACGTGGCTCGTCTCAATTTCTTACACATAAGAGCAAAAGAGATGAAGGCTAAGAAGAGAGTGACTGACCATGGTGGGGCACTGAAAATCACAACCATCTGCTAGGGATAGGAATAAAGAGACAATTATTATGATATGTTCCCCCACCCAATGTTGTTCACAGTTTTCACATCTTGAAAAGAAACAAAACATTCAAACTTCCTTAATAAGTTAATTAAGCAAATGATCACTTACATGATTCAGTGCCATCTACACTTATATGGGCTCCTCAAAAAACCTTTATTTGTAACATATTAGTCCAAAACTGTAACTAGAGAACTGTCTAACTGAAAACCCTGGATTCAAATAACCTAAAACTTTTGGGGAAAAAACTGATCTGTTTTTTTAAATTGTGGCTCTTCTCCATTTAACTGTAACTGAAGATACCATTTGTCTGCTAACTAGCTGAGCACATTAACCAAATAACTATTGCCTAGAGGCAGAAAACACATGGTCTGATACTGAATATGGAGGAATGGATTAATCATCCTTTGATCTCCAGAAGTCTCTTCATTCATTTTCACTGTAACCTGAATTTACAATGTAGGCTGTCAATACTATTAATACTGTACTACATTAACCCTTTTATTGCTGAAGTTAGATGCCATTGCCTGTCTTTTTGATTTTACAGAAGTAAAAATGTCTTGTTTCTTGATTCAAGCCTCTATAATGAACTGAGACATGGCTATCTAATAAATAACATGGGTGCTGCTGCTCCATTGTCACAGTACAAGGTATTTTTTGTGGCACTGACTTAGTAAAACTTTTATAAAAGAAAAATACCCTCTAATTATATCATTCTTTGCTTTTTTCTACAATTTCTCATGGGACTGACTTTTTATTTCTTTCACTGAATCACAGGACATTCCATACCAATCTGAACTACCATATTCTCCCAGCAACACAAGTAGCAACCTGAGAAATGGATTGTTTTAGAAATGAACAGAAGACTAGGAATTGAATTAGATTTAGTTCACTTTGGCCTCTGCACACCTCAACTCACACACTCATCCCTCATTGGCTGTGACCTTTCTTCTGTGTGAGTGCTTCAGAAGCCATTGTTAAGAGTCAGATCGAGAACTCACAAAGCAGCAAACAGGATACGTCCAGCTACCCTAAAAGCAGCAAAGAATCCTGTGGCACCTTATAGACTACAGCTCACTTCTTCGGATGTAGCCCACGAAAGCTCCAAAACGTCTGTTAGTCTATAAGGTGCCACAGGATTCTTTGCTGCTTTTACAGATCCAGACTAACACGGCTACCCCTCTGATACCTGTCCAGCTACCCTGTAACTGTGACCAACACATTTCATATTCTCAGAGCAAAGTGCACATTTTCTTGTGAAATTTTGCTTTCTGCTTGAGGTGAATTGTACAGAATCACACTCAGTGGAAAGAATTTTTTCCCCGACTTTTTGACAATTTTCTTTTCTATGGAAAATTTTATACAGAGCACTAAAGGAAAGTGGGGAATGCAAGCAGTACAGATATTTATAAAATCAGTCATCAGTGACCAGGCAGCTTCTCTTAGGGACAGTGTTAAATGGAAAATGGTAACTCACTCTGCAAAGGTTATTGTCTCACTGTTGGAGTACAAATTTGGGTAGACCATCTTCTATTATTAGCACAGTTGATTTCTGAAGTCAGAGTGAGAGCACAGAACAGGGGATGGCCTGCTAGCGATTAAAGGTGTCTTGCAAAGGACAGAATAATTTGGCTTGTGCCATTTTCTGCTTCTTTATGATTATAAAGCAGGCCTGCAGGCAATGTTCCCTCTAATTTTTCCCAACCATGCGCAGAATGAATTTTGTTATGTGCACCAATATGGAGGTGATGTGGGACTTATGGTCCTGGTACAATACTTGTTACATAAGTGGCGTATAAGACTTGGCACATGCTGTTGGCTAACTGCCACGTATAAAAGCATCAGAAAACTTCCTAATCAGTTTCTTTCATCCTGCCCAGACCCATCCTAGGCAGTAGGCAACTAGCCAGCAGCAGTAGTGTTTCAGCACAGAAACATTGCAACACTCAACTGGATGTGAAGGGAAAAGAAATTGATTAGAATCATGAACTCAGGCCCCAAACCTGAAAGTGGATCCATACCAGCTGAACTATGTGCCTGTGTGGAGCTGCACTGACCTCAGTGTGGCACTGTGCAGAGAAGGAGCCTGTCTGGGCAGAAAGTAGTAAACCACATCATTTTTTTTACTAGTTTCTCAAAATATCCATTTCAGTTGCCCACCTTGAAAGATGACTGCCATAAATAAACTGGTTTGTTCATCTACATCTCATAAACTATAGTTTGGGGATACTTATAATCATGTCTAGTTCTTTAGACTTCAAAGTGCTTTACAAGGGAAAGTGAGTTTCATTCATCTCTTATGCTAAATCAACTGAGAAACAGAAGCTAAGTAACTTGCCCTTGACCCTACTTATTAGGGCTTGTCTACATTACCCGCTGGATCGACGGGCAGCCATCGATCCAGAGGGGGGTAAATTTATCGCCTCTAAATCGACCGCCAAGTGCTCTCCCATTGTCTCCGGTACTCCACCAGGGCGAGAGGCACAGGCAGAGTTGGTGGGAGAGCATCAGCCATTGACTTATCGCAGTGAAGACACCACAGTAAGTAGATCTAAGTATGTCGACTTCAGTTACATTATTCACCTAGCTGAAGTTGTATAACTTCGATTGATCTCCAGGCCTTAGTGGCTGAGCTAAAAAAAGAATCCAGGTCTCTTGACTCCCAGGCCAGCATTCTATCCCCAGGATCATGCTGCCATGTAGGAGTGATGGAGTGAAGTTGACTGTAAAGGAAAAACATTTACCAATGAAGTCACGTTGCTATGTAGTCTTTCATTAGATTTACAAACTTCACCCATTCTTAGACCTGAAGGAACAAATGTAAACATTTCCAGGAGACAATTTGCTATTCTTCACTCATTTTGTTAAATTGTTTTCTTCTAAATTACATTCATGAATCAAAAAGGTAAGAACAGGGATATCTGAAAAACTAAATCATTAACAAATCTGGATTATCAGCATATCAATTCTTCAGTCCATTTTTTTACATTCTTCACAGCGTGATGCCTAACATTTAAGTGGCTGGCACCTACATTCAAAAGCTCTGACTTTATTGTAATAAAGTGCAAAATAGGTAATTCATTAAATGACATTATTCTGACATTTTCCAAACAGTTTGTGGAAAGATCCTTGTGGGAGTCTGGTAGCAGGCATGGGGTTCGGTTTGATCTGCTCTGGGGGAACTTGTCATGCCAGATGTTCTTGGAGCTGGTAGCAAGGTTGGGGCTTCAGGAAACATAAACTGTGGTGTCTATTAAGCCACCACCAAAGCAAAACTCGGAAATATGGGAAATGATCGAAGACGATTAAAACTCCAAAGCTCCGTCCTAGTCATCTCACACGTGTACACTGTGGCACCACTGGGATCACAACGCATTTTCGAGTGGGCTGTTCAAAGTGTTTTTGAACCGAACTGTGAGTGGGGTGCACGGAGATTGGGAAGAGCGGGTGTGACCCCAAGGGACGGGCTGGACTAGTTCAACATCCAACCCACAGACCAGCAGGGGAAACACGGGGCCTCCGGTGATCGGAAAAAAAACTGTTCCCAGGGAAAGCGGCCAGAGGCACACTACCCAAGAAAGCGAGCTGACAGAGGGGGCGGGGGCTGGGCTCAATGCGCGGGGGCTGGCCCCCGCGCCCCGCCCCGCCCCGGATGGAGCTGCCCGGCCCGCGGAGGGCGCACTGCGGAGCGGCTCCCCGGCAGCAGGCTCCGGGGCTTTGCTGGCGGTTCCCGCGGTGAGTCCCAGCAGCGCCTCCTGCTCCCGCCGCCTCCAGGCTCCGGTCACTTTCAGCCCCGCCCCCCAGACGCCATGGCCAGGAGCTGCCGTAAAGTGACGCCGGGGCCGGCTCGCAGTGCGGCTCCTTCACAGCACAGAGCCGCATTGAAGTCCTGCTGTCAGGCCGCGGGCGGGAAATCCGGGCACTCCCCGCGGGGCAAGCAGACCAGTCGGCTACTCACTTTACGGCATTTTCCGCAAGCGCCGCACTGCCAGCCGGTCCCGGCGTCACTTTACGGCAGCTCCTGGCCATGGCGTCTGGGGGGTTTGAAAGTGAGCGGAGCCTGGAGGCGCGGAAGGAGCGGAGGCGGCGGGAGCGGGAGGCGCTGCTGGTGCAGGTGAGAGCCCGGCCGCCCCTCGTGGGAGAAGCCCCCTGGCCTCCAGCCCGGCTCCCTGGCTCTGCCTCCCGAGCCCGGAGTGCCTCTTTCTCCTCTCGCACAGTTTGACCGTCCAGAGTCTCCCCAAGCTAGCGGTGCACACAGGCCGAGCGGCAGGAGACCGGCGGGAACTCCACCCTTAGAGGTTTTTAAGGTCAGGCCTGACAAAGCCCTGGCTGGGATGATTTAGTTGGGAATTGGTCCTGCTTTGAGCAGGGGGTTGGAC
Organism: Gopherus evgoodei; assembly: GCF_007399415.2. Classification (NCBI taxonomy): domain Eukaryota; kingdom Metazoa; phylum Chordata; order Testudines; family Testudinidae; genus Gopherus; species Gopherus evgoodei. Next base: position 32,654,815 of record NC_044322.1, on the reverse strand, counting down.
TAGATACCTCTGAGGTCCCTTCCAACCCTGATATTCTAAAGGGCTGTCCTGAGGATTTGGGGGGCCTGGGGTCTTCGGCAGGGACTTCAGCGGCAGGTCCCAGGGCAGAAGAACCCCTACCGCTGAATGCTGCCAAAGACCAAGCACTTTGGTGGCAGGTCCCAGAACGGAAGGACCCTCCACCGCTGAATTGCTGCTGAAGATCCAGAGTGGAAGAAGCTCCAGGGGCCCAGGTGCTGCGAGAGTTTTCTGGGCCCGCAGAGAGAGTAAAGGACACTGGTCCAGGGGCCCCAAAAAACTCATGGAGGCCCCTGTGGGGCCCAAGGCAAATTGCCCCACTCCCCCCCCCCGGGCAGCCCTGATCTTCTATGATTCTGGGTCCTCTCAGCTGCTGCTGAGTCTTAAGTGCCATGAGGCAGCTGTCACACTCCTACATTGGTGTAGTCCAGGGGTAGGGAACCTATGGCACATGCAAGCTGATTTTCAGTGGCACTCACACTGTCCTGGCCACTGGTCTGGGGGGCTCTGCATTTTATATTAATTTTAAATGAGGCTTCTTAAACATTTTAAAAACCTTGTTTACTTTACATACAACAATAATTTAGTTATATATTATACTTATCGAAAGAGACCTTCCTTCTAAAAACATTAAAATACATTACTGGCACACACAACCTTAAATTAGAGTGAATAAATGAAGAGTCGGCACACCACTTATAAGAGGTTGCCAACCCCTGGTGTAGTCCCTCTGCAGCCCCGACTATTTCATTGTTACTTACATTGCCAGAGCCCTATTGTGCTCCCCAGCATACAAACAGAACAAAACACAGGATCTACAAATGGCGGGATCTACATGCAGAAGTCCCTTCACCCACAAGTGAAATGCAGCCATATCTGGAGTGAGGCCTGACAGTTGTTTTTAACAGTGTATCAGGGAAGTTTAGGACACGAAGGAAAAGTTAATTTAGCCTTTTAGAACTGGGAGAGGGAGAATGTAGTTAGCCCTGGTATCATAGGCAAGTTGCACTTTGAGTAACGCCCTGCTTATGCAATGCAATAAAGTCCTGGTTTGAAGAAGGTATTGAAAACTTGCTAGTCAGAGGATTAAGCTTGTTAGCCCAAGGCCAAATCAAACAACGTATGGTCACCTAGCCATGAGATTGAGAAGCAACACACTATTGTGAACATTAACCCTGGGAAAGGGAAGAGTGTAGGCATCCCTACCAGTGTGTTGTGCCTGGATCTAGTTGCTGCATATTTATATTGGCCTCATAACTGTACGACTCAGCTGTCTCATAAATTGAAGTCTCTTCTGCCATTTATTTGGTGGACCTCTGTGTCATTTCCTGTGCTTGCCCCTACTTCTGACCCCTGAAGCAGTAGCATGAAATTGTCATGGTGGTTATCAGTTTCATAAATATCTGGGCTTTTGAATAACAGCAATGAAACTGGCCAGTCTTGTCAAGTTCACTGGATTTGTGAAAGCTTTGAGCAACAGCAGAGGCACTGAATCTGTCTGCAGAGGGTTACTTGATCAGTGGCTCTCAACCTTTCCAGACTACTGCACCCCTTTCAGGAGTCTGATTTGTACTGCGTACCCCAAGTTTTACCTCACTTAAAAACTACTTGCTTACAAAATCAGACATAAAAATACAAAAGCATCACAGCATTTTTATTGAAACATTATTACTGAAACATTGCTTACTTTCTCATTTTTATCACATATTTATAAAACAAATCAATTGGAATAAATATTGTACTTATATTCAGTGTATAGTATATAGAGTAGGATAAACAAGTAATTCTCTCTGAAAGTTTAGTTTATACTGATTGCACTAGCATTTTTATGTAGTCTGTTGTAAAAGTAGGTAAATATTTAGACGATTTGGTGTACCTCTGGGAAGACCACTGCATACCCCGGGGGTACATGTACTCCTGGTTGAGAACCACTTAGTCTTCACAGTCAGAAGATTATTTTTTGCATCAGTGAATGCTAGAAATTATGTATTTATTTGTAACTGGAACTTGAACTTGACAGTTTCCCCTTGTAAGTCATCAGGGAAATATCATAATCTCCACCTACAGTTAACAGGACTGGTTGAATTACCTTTTTTTGCACTTTATTACAATGAAGTAAGAAACTTTAAATGTGGATTTAAGCCACTTAAATGTTAGGTATCGCACTGTGAAGAATTAAAAAAAAGAAATTGCAGAATTGATATGTTGAGAATCCAGGTTTGTTAGTGATTTAGTTTTCCAGTTATTCTTCTTATCTTTTAAATTCATGAATGTGATTTAGAAGAAAACAATTTAACACATCGAGTGAAGAATAGCAAATTGTATCCTGGAAATGTTTGTTTGTTTCATCAGATCTATGAATAGGTGAAGTTTGTGTGTAAATCTAATGGAAAAGCATATTGTGAATTAATTCTATAAACTATACTTGAGTAGGTATGAATGTGGTTTAAATCTTGACATCAGGACTGGCATGGTAACAAATGGCACTGAAATAAGAGCCTGCCTTCCCACTGACTTTTAGTAGATAATCTAGAGCCTATAATACTTTGAGGCATATATCCAAATAAGTTGTATATACAAATATCTTTACTATTTATTTATTTGTAGCTTGCTGGTATTAGAGAATATATTGGCTCAGAATTCTTTCTTATATGAAATCAAATTCCATTTTATAATCTTTTTTTTTTTTTTTTTAAGTTTTACTAAAATCAAGTGGTACATTACTTAGACATTGTTATAGTTGACTGTAAATATAACTATCCCACTAACAATGCAAAACTATGTTCTCTAATATGCTACCCCTTATTTTAGTGAAATAAAATCATTGGTCTTTATCTCTTCTGTGCAATTTTTTATAAGCTCTTTGTTCAAAGCACTTGAAGCATCTGTAAATCACAGAAATAAATTGTAAGTCATTGTTTGGTTTAGGAAAGCTTTTTAGATTTGCCATAAATGAGTGATATAAGTGGAAGTGCCATTACGTCCATAGATTTATATGTATTTAAAACACGCACACGCACACGCAACACGCACACGCACACGCACACACACACACACACACACACCACACACACACACACACACACACACACACACACACACAGCATTGTAAGCCTGAAGCTTGTTCTCTTACATGAACACAGCTGATTCTTTTTCTTTTTGTGTGGCCTGTTTTGCTCGAAGACTTAGCAGGGTGAAATTCTTTGTCACAGGTCAGCAGGTGGGTTTATGCAAATTCTGGGACCTGAGCTGGGGGGAGGGCGCCCAATTTTTGTGGCACATGCACCCCCTCTGCAACCAACCTTTGCTACCTCACTCCCTAACACTACACACACATAGGAGCCTTTTACTCAGAATCAAAACATACCCTGAAAGAGATCGAATGGCATAAGTTTAAAGCAAACGACTGCAGCACTAACAACAACTCAAAGAGATTCAAAAACGCCTCTGTCTTTACACACCAGGGACGGCAGGAAGGAAACCAGCAGGCACAATCACGGGCCAGCAAGAACCAAACAACACAGCTGATTGAAGGAAATTCTTTTAGCCGCTAGGACTAAGTCATACGTCTAGCCAAAGTGATTTTGTTTCACTAACATTTGTCTTGAATATGCCTACTATGTTTGAGAATCGTGCAAATTGAAAAGAACATAGATTTTTGAAATATTTTGTATATTCAGAGTGAAGAACTTTTTCTGTCGCTTACTATGCCAGGATTTTACTGTCTTGCTCTGCCCAACCACTGCAACACACAACAAAGGTGTTGATCTGGAAAAACAGGAAGCTCGCATGTAGGCTATCATTTCCCAATGCATCATCTCTTCTTAGTGTCTGCTTTCTAAATTGTAAATTCTTTGGTGCAGAGACTTATTTTTATATCTTGTAGAGTGCCATGCACATTGGCAGTGCTTAGCAAATAACCATTTCCCACTGTATATAGACTCCTACTTTTGTTAGCAGCTTTACATAAGATATGTGGTGGTTCTTACAATTCTCCCATGAAAACATAGTATACATTTTTTAACTATAGCTCATATCTTCCCCAGAAATTGTGCTATGGGTCAAAATAAATTATTTTTTTACTTTCCCTCCTAAATTATTATTTTTAAGGTGATATATAAAATACTATGTAAAATCATTTCAGATTAAACAGTTCCTTGTTGTTTTATAATACCTGGATTGCAGTCTTCAAATGCTCTGCAATCTATTTTTAAAAAATCATGTGAATTAAGATTTAACCAATCAAATAGCATCTCTGTGCATTATGAGAGTTAACTAAGCAATGCTATTGGAGAAGGTATTACTGTAGTGGCATTACAGAAACATCAGAACTGTAAGACACGGCTGCTGCAGCAGTGAAGAGGCCAACTTTGAAAGTGGGTGGTGAAGAGGCATTTAGGTGGCAGACAGAGAAGAGATGTGTGAGGTTTAGATGCTGGTAGTGTCTGCAGGATATTGAGTTTGTACTAGAATCTGTGCTACACCAAATAAATAGAACACTTTGAATTTTGTGACTACGGTTCTACCTTTGGGTGTGGTGGTTCATCACAAGAAATCCTTGGTTGTTTTGTAGGCCCTGGAAGTCTCTCATATTTATATTCCACCCTTACCCATAGATGTCTGCACTTCAGAAGGTGCTTATCCGCTTTGTTGAACAGTGTTTGCAAAGTGTTTTTGAGGTCCCAGGACAAAACTAAATCTAACCATTACATCTCAATCCATAAATAAGAAAATTCAACAGTATCAGTGTCTTCCTGTGGAAACCATATTCTAATCTTTTGACTTCAGTACTGTGTGCTATGTTGTATTATACAATGTTTGTGAAAAGTTAATATCAACTTTTAAAAAAGTCATGAATAAATATAGCAACTAGGTGGAAATTTTAAAAGCATGTATGTACATTTTCCATAATACAGAAAAAATCAACCCAAAACTCTTGCTCTGTTTTTCTCTACCCCCCTTTATAATAATAGGCTCTAAATTATTATAATTTACTTTGGTAGAGACAACATTTACTACTTACATCAACTGATGACTTAAAGCAGAACCTATGGCTTAGCTGATTCATTGGTGACCTCCTCTGTATTGCTTTTAGGTTTCGACAGTTGACCTTTCATTCATTAGATACATGTTGGCAGAGGTTTTGCTTCTAGTAGGAATGGAAAGAGCTATGAGCAGTTTAATAAATGGAACTCTTATCTGTGTATTAGAATTTGAAACTGGTAGCAGTGTAGCTCCACAGGTGTGCTTCCCAAATGTAAATAGGTTGTTTTATTTGTTTTGTACCTTTGAATTTAGATGTATGTTAAAAATGCCTTATTTAAGAATTGTAAGTAATTTAGAAGTTCTTCCTCTTGTTCTCTCCAACTCAATTATTAAATTTGGTAAGGAAGATATTCAGTCATGTTCAGCACCATACACCTGAGAGTAGAGGAGACTCACTATAAATGCAGATAATCCTGATAAGTATACTTTGCGTGTCCCTGAACACCAGAGCTTGAAAAATCTATTTGCATGTGGAGAGTAGTTAGTTTCCTTGGGAATTTGCCATCAACTTCCACAGAATCTAAATATGTGTGTGTGTGTATGTGTGTGTATATATATGTATATATTTTTAAAAACAAGAGTTTCTAGCCACTTGGTTGTAAAGAAAAATCTTCCTAATATGATCTGAATTTCTTCCTAAATTTGCAAACATAGAACTCTGTTGATCATTTTTTGTCCACCTATGTGCTGCAGTCAAGTGAAAACTTACTGAAATCTTGTTTGTTTTCATTGCTGCTGTTGATACTCTAAGAAAATTCAACAGTATCAGTGTCTGAAACTTACAAGAATTATATCAGTTTCATTCTGTTGCAGGTTGGGAAAGCTGTGAACATCAATAGTTAGAGGCACTTGAGCTGTTCACTGGGGAGGAGGATTCAAAAGTACTGTAGAAGCAGGCAAGAGGTAGATTTGCTAGCACGTTGAAAGTATACGCACCTACTCTATATTAGACTTTTAGCTAACACCTCAGCAGCAAAGCTTTTATCCTAAGCAGGACATACCTTCAGAGGGCAAAGAGGGTCACATCCTGTCCTCCATCTTCATTCTAATGAATTGATACAGGAATTCAGAGCTGAGATTAATGTATTTTCTTGGTCCTAAGTTTTTTTCTTTCCCCCTACTCTGTAAGGATGAACTAGCCTTTAGCTATGAAAATCAGCATTTACTTTGAGAAGTTGTTTGTTTACTACATCACCAACTCTTTTCAAAGTCCATTAGGCCTTTTCTCACATGGAAGCATTATAATGTATTTGCTGCCATGTTATTGCTTTTTCTAGCATCGTTTCTGAAATGGAATTGATCTCCTTTCTTCATTTTGCTGACATAGAATAAAATCTCTTCCTCAAAATCACAAATGGAAACACTTGTAATTAACCCTCTGATGCCAGGAGATGAGACTTCCTAGTGGAGAATACTAGTGCGCAGACTACAGACTTGTTCACACCAAAGGGCAAATAAGTTTTAAAATAGCATTTGATGAAACAGCTACACATTTTTATGCTTATTTTAGATCAAGTGATTATCTCCCTTTCCATATCGTATCATCTACTTGTAGGTAGTAGTTTAGTTGAGAATGAGTTCCGTTTTCCATTCTAATTTCTCTTGTTACGATTTTTTCAAACAAATTCCTATTTGCATGAAACATTTTACGTTTGGTTTCAGCCCACAGGTGAATTTTTAGGAATGTCTGAGCAAAACCGGTAGTCTATTTTGAGGTATGAATAGTCATAAAAAGATGTCATTGCTATTCCAACTGGAATCTTATGCACCTGTAGCTCCAAAACAGCTGAAGCTGGAAACTTTTTGAATTTGGTTTATTCAGTGAGGAAAGAAAAACAATCCATATCTGAAGAAAATTAACTTAGTATTTTTAAAGCTATGAACGTCTAAAGATGGATTTTTCATCATCTGTGTATTAAAATATTTATATTCTTGATGGCTTTAAGCTAGAGTGGTTTAAAATTTTAGGAATGTGCTGACTTGCTTCAGTTTTGACAAATACTGCTTTAAAATCCCAAAGCAAAAGTTAAATGGTGTTATTTTTAAAATAAATCTGTTTACAAAGTAACTTCTTACTGTTGTATGTAGAGTTGGATCCAAAGCTAATTGAAGTCAATGGGTTTCCACTCAGTTGAGTGGGCAGTCATTTGTGGTACTGAGAACATGCTTGTCCCTACCAAGTCCCTGTATCTTCTGAGCTGTTTAGCTTGTTAATAGTAAGGTATTTAAAGACACTTTGCTAGGTTTATTATTTTTTTCTTCATTGACCTTGTTCAGTTTATTGTTACAATACTTCCATCAAGCATCTGGAGACTGCATCTTTAGCTCCCACTATTATATTTGTATTTAGTATTTGGAATGTCTATCTTTTTTTCTACTACATGGTCTTTAATATAATCACATAATAATGTTTGTAATAATGCTTTCTTTTGCACCATCACTTTTTCCATAACCTAATTAGTTTTTACTATACAGTTGGTAACAATGAATATCCGTATCCCACTGAAATAAGCTTATCCATCCCTTTTTCTGTGCAAGTGATACCCTATGCTTTTCAACTTTGGCGGTATATAAGAGATGCTTCAAGATGAAGGCCAGAATATTTCAGCACCCATATTTGGTGCCAGATTTTCACTTCCTTTCTTACAATAATTGGGGGTGGTTGAAATAATAAGGGGATAAGAAGGGAGAAGTTAAACTGGCAGTAAGATAAATGGATATTGTAAGTCAGTGATAGAAGGAGGTAGCTAGATTTGAACTCTGGGATGCTGCAAAATGTGTGATCTGCCATCTGGAGTTTGATTTTAAATAGGTGTAAACAAAAGTATTAGTTTATATAAATCTTCTCTGCCGCCCGCTACCCTCCCCAAATCCATGTTTCTCTTGCTTGATATTTATGATATCCTCATAATGCTAGTTCTCCAGTGGCCCATAGACTCTGCCAGGGTAAAGAGGCATAGACAGTACCTGAATTTCTAATATAAAAGCCATTCAGTAAAACTGCTTCTATCTTTGGGCTGGTGAGATATGGATGAAAAACTTCCCAGCATTTATTATAAAGAAGTAAAAAGATCCAAACTAAGTTTTCAAAATTTTTGTGTTTTGAAAAGGCAAAACAATATCAAAATCTCTTTTCTTTTTCTTCTTAAGTTCATGTAGGAGGAGCCTGAGCTAGTAGGAACTGTAGTAGAAACTACGCTCTGTAGTCATATGCCAGTGAAACAGATGAATATCAATGCAAAATACCTCTGTAGGTACATAAAGAAGCCTCATCTGAAATTGCAGTTTTACATGAATATGAAGATGTATGTCTGTGAAATAAGGTGAATACCATTTTTTACCAGGATTCTTTCATCCTACAGTATAAAAATGGTGCATTTGGCTTACCTATTTTATTTAGATTGTATAAAAAATTGGCAAAAAGTTGTGCTTTTCAATTCACTATTTTGAAACAGAAAAGATGGTTTCATGCTGATGCTTTTTGATTTGGAAAGCTGAAGTCCTTACCAGTAGTCTGACATTGATTCTTATATTTTATATTCATTGAAAGAAATAAGCAAAACCTTAAAAATTTAATTTCTAAGAATATGATGACTGTATTAGTATACTGTATATGAACTTAACTGAAAATTTGCATTTTTTTCAAATGAACCTGTCAGTTATTTTTCTTATAAATTTGACTGGCTGTTGGTGCAGTGGTTGATATTTGCTCAAATGCCTTGCCATTTATTTTTCACGTTGGTTTTATTATGGAGAATTCCAGAAATGAACATATATTTGGGATTAAGTGCAAGACAACCACATAGTGTTGTTGGCTCTGCTGCCCCAGCAGAGGCAGAACTATTTGTTATGCTCTCACCCACAGTGATTGCACACTGTAAAACTGAGCATTTTTCTTTATTGTTCTTTCACCAAGTCAAAGTCCCCCTTGAAGTGTTGCTATGTCCTTGAGTCTCAACATTTGAAAGACATGAGGTCAGCATCATTAACTCAATATTGGTATATTAAAAAATGCCGGAGGATAATTTAGCACCCTGAGGGATTTAACTGCCATCTCAGAGATAATCACCATCTTTTGAAAAAGGCTGTCCTCTTCCTAATAGATGTTCAATTCTAGAATGTTATAGGGTGGTTTTCTATTAAATGTTGTCATTTTTAGAAAGGCAAGGTGGACAATGTCTGTTGGTGAAAGAGACAAGCTTTCAAGCTACACAGAGTTCCAGATGAGACTAACAGAAGTTAGTCCAGTAAAAGCTATTACCTCACCATCTTGTCTCTCTAATATCTTGAGACCAACGGGGTTACACAACAACATCGTAAACAACAATGGAAGATATCGTAATTTTAAAAGTAACTTCTGTAGAATCCTACAGGTTTCCTACCTCTTAAATTCTGTAGCTCCTTCCCATTGAGCTTTCTGAGGGAACCTCATAGATCTTGCCTACGCTATATATTCCAACCATCACTCTACTCCACTAGCAGCAGTGGGAGCGCTGCTGTAAATATGGTGCTGATGCCACCTGCCATTTAATAGCCACGTTGTTTAGATCTGCTCGGAGCAGGATTAGATGACACCATGTTGAAACTCTAGTAACTGGCCTATACTCATGCATCCACTGCTACCATGTCATTGAAGCCGTACTGGTGATAGCAACAGCAGGAAACGTTGAAGGGGGTAAAGACTGATGTAGACCCAGATGTAGTGCTCATGACAATAGCGGAGGGAGTTAGCCTAGTTGGAGATAGAATGGGATGGGCAAACTATGGTCTGCGAGCTGTTTCAAGTTGGCCTGCGAGTTGCACCATGTGGCTTGGCCCTGCTCCAGCTGGGGCGCAGGGTTGGGGCCACACCATGTGGCTCACCCCCACTCCGGTGCTCTAGCTGGAGTGCAGGGTTGGGGCTGCCTCCAGTGGAGCTGGAGAAGGGACATGCCACTGCTTCCGGGAGCCACTTGAGGTAAGCACTGCTCAGAGCCTGCACCCCCTGAGCCTCTCCTCATGCTCCTACCACAGCCCCAATCCCCCTTCTGCTCTCCAAACCCCTCGATCCCAGCCCAGAGCCCTCCTGCACCCCAAACCTCTCATCCCTAGCCCCACCCCAGAACCTGCACCCCTTTCTGCATCTCTCCCCCAACCCTGATCCCCCTCCCACCCTCCAAACCCTCGGTTCCAGCCCAGAGCACCCTTCTGCACCCCAAACTCCTCATCCACAGACCCACCTCAGAGCCTGTACCCACACCCCAACCCCAATTTTGTGAGCATTCATGGCCTGTCATACAATCTCTCTTCCACAATGTGGCCCTTGGGCCAAAAAGTTTGCCCACTCCTGAGTTAGAAGATGATTAGCAGCTTCATGGGAATAAGGGGAGCAATCCCAGGATCCCTTAAAAGCTAAGACCCCCTTCTGTGTAGCCAAGCATATCTAGCCCCACATCTTGTAGTAATGAGGGTTGGGACAGCAACTTCTCTTTGAGGTATTCATCAGGGCTGAGGACTTGAGTGGAGGGAGACACTGAAATAGAGTTCCCTGAATTTTATTGTGTGGTGTTTTTTTTTTCTGATGGGGCTATAAAAAACAAGGTGCTGTAAGTTTTGTGTGGATTTAAAGATCTTATGGCACCTGCTCCCCTGTCCTTGGCTAAGTGTGCCCTTCTAAATCAATAGTGCTGTTATAATACCTAGCATTTATAGCTTCTTCCAAATAAGGATTCAAGCTCTTTACAGACATTACAGAATTAAACTTCACCTCATCCCTGTGATTGAGGGAATATTATCCTATTACAGATAAGGAAACAGAGGCACAGTATGGGTAGGTGTCTTTGCAGGGTAAGACTGTATGTTGGGCAGCAATGGTGTCCAGTTTCCTACCACACAATTGTGGCACTTAGTGGTGCTGTTTGTATCTGTATATTTAAGAATTAATAAAGCACTTTGGATAAAAGAAGTAATGTATCATACTATAGTTAAGAAACTAAAAATGCTGTCACAGTGACAAGACTTAAACTCCTGCCATCCTGAGCATTTTATCTGTAAGGGCAAAGGATAAATTGGTGGATATTTTTGTAAAGAATTAATGAGCCTTAATTTGAAATAAAGTGCTTCAACTGCTTTGGGTTGAGAGATGTGAAACTGTTAGGTGTAGCCTCTGTAGTGTAACCTCCCATTTCCTCCCCAACCCAAAGCTGATGTGCGGGATTTAATTATAAAAAACAGAAAGGGAAGAAAAGTAGATTGATGCCAGTAAGCTCTGTAAAAAGAACAGGAGTACTTGTGGCACCTTATCGAGGCTAACAAATTTATTTCAGCATGAGCTACAGCTCACTTCTTCGGGTGCATAGAATGGAACATACAGACAGGAGATATTTATACATACAGAGAACATGAAAAGGTGGAAGTATGCATACCAACAGGAAGAGTCTAATCAATTGAGATGAGCTATCATCAGCAGGAGAAAAAAAACTTTTGAAGTGATAATTAAGAAGGACCCATAGAAGGTGTGAGGAGAACTTAACATAGGGAAATAGATTCAATTACTGTAATGACCCATTTCCAGTCTCTCTTTAGGCCTGAGTTAAATTAAATTAATATGTCTTTAACTATTCATAATGTTCCTGACCCTTTCATCTAAATGAAACTGTGTTAACCAGTGTCCTGCTCCTCCCTGCAGTGAGGTAGCTCTTGACTGGGAGACCTGGCAGGGTATGGCAGATTTCCTGTCATAGTGGGGGGATGAGAGCAGGGAAAAGGCTGGTTTGCATGAGAGAGGTGGAAAGGTTCCTGTTTTGGGGAAGTAATAAGGATGAGAGGTGATAAACACTGCTTTTTGGGGGTGGGAGGAGGGCAGAGACCCTGCCACTGTGAAAAGAGGTAAGAAATTGGGGCAGGGCCAGGGAGAATTAGAAAGAGGGAATGGAATTCTTCACTTCTTGGGTGAAGAGACCAAGGGACAGGTTTGTGGAAAAAACTACTGGAAATGAGTAAGCAGTGGGTGGTGGAGGGACCCAGATTAAGAGAGAAAAAAGATGTAGGTGAGTTGAGATTTAAATCAGAGGAATAGATGGAGCAATTGTAGAGGGTGATTAACAGCAAAATAGGAATCAGGAATAGCAGAGCAAAGGAGAAGAGTGGAAGAAAGCAGTTAATAAAGGAGAGAGGAAAAAGAATGAGGGACGTGCTGGAAATGATAGGAAATAGATTAAAGAGGAGACGGGTGGGATAGAGAGAAGTGAAATATAAGTAAAAAAGTGAAACATACTTTTTTTTAAAGTAGTTTGAAGAGAGAGATGAAAGGAGTAAAAATGAGTGACCAGCCATGGCTTTGCTGCTTGATTTCCTTGGGAGCCTTTGATGAAAGCAACCAGTTCCTAATGCATCATACACATGTCACCACAAGATGGATTCGTTTTCTAAATAGCCTCTATTGAGGGAATTTGTTAAAGCTCACCTAAATTATAAAAACTAATTCTCTTTAAATATCCTATAGACATGTTACTCCATAATAAATGTCTAAGGAGAAGACAGTAGGAATCTAGATTTTTCAAGGCTACCTATATATTTCAGTTGAAATGCGTACTTTCACCTTTTCGTGTGGTCTGTATGTATAAATATCTTCTGTCTGTGTGTTCCATTCTATGCATCCAAAGAAGTGAGCTGTAGCCCACAAAAGCTCATGCTGAAATAAATTCGTTAGTCTCTAAGGTGCCCACAAGTACTCCTGTTCTTTTTGTGGATAGTGACTAACACAGCTGCTACTCTGAAACCATTCAGTTACAGTGTTTCTTATTTTGTATTTTTGATGGAAATTGGCTGTTTGATGTATAAGTGGGCATTTCTCTTTAGCGACCACGGGTGCACTGATGTTTAGGAAGAAATGCCCAATTATAAATCAGTACTTGATTTTAAACAGTGGTGAAAGTCTTCTGGTTTATATACTCAGTATATTTCTTGATTATGAATGTGTGCAATCTATGTTGATCCTTTGTGCCCTTGAAATTTCATATATTCATAAATTGTCTCAATGGTAAAAATAAACTAAAATTTAGAAGTAGTTGTTCACAGGTCATAAATATAGCTGGTGAAAATATCAGAATGTGGGAAGTAGACCAAGGGAAGAATAAATAATTGTTAAGTTTGAAGCTTGTTAGCATTATCTGTGGTGGTGTTTTAAATAATTGGTAAAAGGTGAAATGGAGAAGGTTGAGTTTCTGATGTAAAAGCCTATAACACTTGCTGTTTTATTAAAAAGTTCTGAAAGGCAATTTTCCGATGTCAGTTTCATAGAATATCAAGGTTGGAAGGGACCTCAGGAGGTCATTTAGTCCAACCTCCTGCTCAAAGCAGGACCAGTCCCCAGTCAGATTTTTGCCCCAGATCCCCAAATGATGCCCTCAAGGTCTGAACTCACAACCCTGGGTTTAGCAGGCCAATGCTCAAGCACTGAGCTATCCCTCCCCTGCTAAAATATCTACTGTAGCACTGAACTTTAATCTTAATATGACATTATAGAATCCACTGTCCATTAAGAAGTGTGAAATTGTTTGATATCTAGGTGTGACAGGTTCCCCCCTCCACCTTGGGGTGCCACCTGGAACTATGCTACCACTCAGCCTGCCTGACCCACCAGCCTGGGTTCCGTTTTCACTCTACTGCTGTGACAGGCCCTCAAGCCCCTTCCAGCAAACATACAGGTAGGAACGCACCCAACTACAGCTTCATACAGATGCTAAGATCAGTTCTGCATGGGAAGGCTCAGCTAAGGAACTGCCCAGTTACCTTCCTTTGAAGGGTAAACCCAAAATTATACCGTCTTGCACTGCTGTAAATTCACCTTCTCCCCCAGTGTGGAGGAATATATGCAACAGCTTTCTGCCCCGAGTTTTGATTTCCACACACCGGTTTTAGACAAAACAAAAACAAGTTTATTAACTAGAAAAGGTAGATTTTAAGTGATTCTAAGGGATAGAAAACAGATCAAAGCAGATTACCTAGGAAATAAAAAAGAAACGCAATCTAAGATTAATATACTAAAGAAATTAGGTAAGAGCAGCAAATTTTCACCTTAATCGTTGTTTAGTCAGTTTGCAGATATTCTTGAGGGCAAGCTGCACTTGCTTGCAGCTTAAAATGTCAGATATACCTTTCACAGGCTAGAAATTCCTCTAGCCTGGGTTCCACGCTTCTGCCCCAGTTCAGTTCTTGTTTCTGAGCTGTTTCCAAGCGTCTCCTTTGGGCTGGGTGTCAGTGAAGAAGAGCCACGATGAGGTCACTCCCTTTCCTTAAATAGCTTTTGCATATGGTGGGAACACTTTGCCTCCCAGTTTGATTCTGGACAGTGGAAAAATACTAGTATTCTATGATGGAATCCAGTACCAGGTGACTTGGTCATATGTCTCTGTAGGGCCACCTCAACCATGACTCAGAGGCTGTTTGTAGCGTCCTCAGGAAGGCTCCCTGGTGGGAGATTAGCATCTTCTAAGACAGGGGTGGGCAAACTTTTTGGCCTGAGGGCCACATATGGGTAAAGAAATTGTATGACGGACCATGAATCCACATGAAATTGGGGTTGGGGTGCAGGAGGGGGTGCGGGCTCTGGGATAGGGCCAGAAATGAGGAGTTCAGGGTGTGGGAGGGGGCTCCAAGCTGGGGCAGGGGTGGTGGTGTGTGGGAGGAGGGGATGAGGGCTCTGGGTAGGGCTGGGGATGAGGGGTTTGGAGGGCAGGAGGGGGAATGGGGTTGGGGTGCAGGGGAGTGGCTCAGGTGTTCAGGCTCAGGGTGGTGCTTATCTCAAGCGACTCTCAGAAGCAGCGGCATGTCCCCCCTCCAGCTTCTACGTGGCGTTGCAGCCAGATGGCTCTGCTGTGTGCTTCTCCGTCTGCAGGCGCTGCCCCTGCAGCTCCCATTGGCCACGGTTCCCGGCTACTGGGAACTCTGGAGGCAGTGCTTAGGCTGGGCACAGCATGTGGAGCGGAGCCCCTTGGGCTGCCTTTACTTTAGGAACTGGAGGGGGGACATGTTGCTGCTTTCAGGAGCCTCGTGGAATGGCCCCTGACCTGCTCCCTGGCTGGAGCACTGGAGCAGGGAAAGCCCCAGACCTTGCTCCCCAGCAGGAGCTCGAGGGCCAGATTAAAACAACTGGCAGGCTGGAATTGGCCCCTGGGCCGTAGTTTTCCCACCCCTGTTCTAAGACCTATTGTTCTTCCTAAAGGCCCTTCCCAGCCAGCCATCTAGACTGATTACATTCAGTCTAGTGGGCATACCCCAGGTGTAAACACATCTGTAATAGATGCATAGACAATATTCCTAACTTCAGATATAAATATGATACATGCATACAAATAGTATAATCATATTCAGTAAATCAATGATATCTCACATGACCTATTTTGTATAAAATATATCATAATTATGCCACAGTCATATCATAACAATATCTCAGTGAAGAATATGTGGCATAGTGTCACACCAGAATCTCTCTCTTTCACCTCAAACCCTAAGAAGGGCTGTGATTAGCTATTTAAGGGGTAAGGGAGACAGTTTTATGTCTTCCAGTGTTGATTACTTAGTCAGTTAAGGAATATTATCGATCACAAAGACCTTTATAACAAGTCCTCCTTTGTTGAAAGCAGATGGCGACACCTCATGATGTGTGTAGAGGTTCAGTGGGAAGGGAATATTCCTAGTTCTCCAATAGTGGATGCAAATATTCTGCCAAGAGGGCATGAAAGTGATCTGTTGCTGTAGCAGTGTGCCATTTTTGACCAAAAGGAAGATGGAGTAGAGAGTAAGCACATTTTTTTTTTAACCATCTGAATCAGACAAGGCAGTATTTCTTCACTGTAGAGACAAGCAATCAGCAAGTTGATCTCTAGCTTATTTGTCCCATTAGTGTATTGATCATCATAGCAGTGGAGATATGTCTTTGCATCTGTTGTTCTGGCAGAGTCTGGTGCTACTTTGAGTTGGTGTGTCCTGGTCTGTGTAGCTCTGTAATCTCCAAAGCTCATCTCTTCCACCAACAGAAGTTGGTTCAGTAGAACATATGATCTTACCCACGTTCTCTCTTTAAAAAATTAGAGCCAAAAGGACAGGAAATGGTAGAAGTCTTATCTTAATAATTGTCTATCTTAATGCTAATTCAGGGATGTGACTGACTATTTTAGTCACCTTTTTTTTCTTGCCTTTGGGGACTGCATATGTCAAGACAACATAGTTATGATAATTTTTAAAAAACCTCATCCACATGTTCTTTTTCGTTAGATGGTCTATAGTAGACCCCTACCATGACATCACCCTTATTTTTTACTCCTTTATTCAGGGGCTTTCAACAGTTCTGTCTCCTATTTCCTTCTCAACCTCAGTCCAACTGTTTACATCTTTCATATAATCATAGAATATCAGGGTTGGAAGGGACCTCAGGAGGTCATCTAGTCCAACCCCCTGCTCAGAGCAGGACCAATCCCCAGACAGATTTTTGCCCCAAATCCCTAAATGGCCTCCTCAAGGATTGAACTCACAACTCTGGGTTTAGCAGGCTAATGTTCAAACCACTGAGCTATCCCTCCCCCCGCTTTGATATACAAAGCAGCACATCCTCCCTTTTTTCCCTGCCTGTCCTTCCTGAGAAACCTGTACCCTTCTATATCAATATTCCAATCATGTGCGTTATCCGACCCGGTTTCTGTGATGCCAGCTGTGTCATATTTGTGTTTATTCACTAGTATTTTATTTCTTCCTGTTTATTGCTCATACCTCTTTCATTAGCATACAGACATCTAACATACTGATTTGATATCCCCCCGGTGTTCCCTCTTGTCTCTCCTTTGTCTCTGCTACAATGGCCCAAGCTCCCTCCAGATTCCAACCCTCTCTCTCAGGGCTCCATGATTTTGACTTAACTGTGAGCTTTTATCTTGTGACCCCTGTCAAACCTAATTTAAAGCCCTCCTCACTAGGTTAGCCAGTCTGTATCCATCCATCTCTTTTCAGTAGTCCTTCTCCCTGGAACAGCGTCCTACGTTCCTCCTGGTGATATCATCTGCACAGCCATGCATTCACCTCCAGGATGCATCTGTCTCTGTCTGGGCTCCTACCTTTGACCAGAAGGACTGAAGAGAACATCATCTGCACCCCCAACTCTTTCAGACTTACTTCCAGGGCCCTGTCGTCATTTCTGATCTGCTCAGGGTCATACCTCACAGTATCTTTAGCCAACATGGATGAGTAGCATGAGGTAGTAGTCAGAGGGTTGGATGATCCTCTACAGTCCCTCTGTAATGTCTTGGATACAGGACCCTGGCCACCTCCCGGGATGCCATGTCAGGCTGACAGATAGGTACCTTTGTCCTCTTCAGAAGGGAGTCACTAACCATTACTACGCTATGTTTCCTCTTGGGGTGGTAGTGGCTGTGATCCTCCCCGCATTGGGGCTACAGAGCTTCTCCTCTTCCACCTTTGGGGGCGATTCCTCATCCCTACTTGCCAGGGTAGAATAATAATTCTTCATCACTGTGGTCAGTGGGTTGGGAGCTGG
This sequence comes from Gopherus evgoodei, assembly GCF_007399415.2. NCBI lineage: Eukaryota > Metazoa > Chordata > Testudines > Testudinidae > Gopherus > Gopherus evgoodei. The sequence goes on along the minus strand of NC_044322.1, from coordinate 32,637,222 downwards.
GGTGCTGTACTGCCTCCTGCCAGAAGTAACCAGCAGCCAGTTTTACTGGTAGACAGAAAGCAGAGACTTCCTTGGAATTTCTTTAGTTTGACATTTCATTTTATTAGATCAGTAACTAAAAATATAAGTAGGTGAATTATATTCTTCAAACATCAGGTGTATGAAAGTAATTGTATCTCTTAAAATTTAGTAAAGGTACAGGCAAGTTTGTAATAATGTAATATAAGAATAAATTATAATGATTTTACTGATAACATTTTTTGCATGAAATTTATCACCCTCAGACCTTAATGATCAATTAGTCTGACATATATGTAACATAGGCCATAGAAACTCACCCATGTTTCTCTAAATCTTGTGAATGGCCCCTGTTGTGCCATGATTTTGTTCTAAACCTTCTGAGAAGAAGTTGTTAAAGCCCTAAAATACTGTCTTGACAGTGCTGAAACTGTTTGCCACTTTGACTCTAGGAAAGTTTTAAAATTGTAATATTTCAAGTCTTTAATTCATAATTATCAAAGTTTGTGCCAGAGATTTCAAGATTAGAGGTATCCACATATCCAGAATGATTTAGCGTTTACTGCAGAATTATGATATTCACTTCCTGGGCTGTGGAAGAGAGTTGTTCAAGAAAATAAAGAGTGCAGAGTTTCTCTCTTGTGGATTATCTGCTTTGGTGACTGAGTTGGGCACAGACGTACACTTTGGTTCTATTTCCTTTAACTTTCTTAGTTAATTTCTAATTATTTTTGTCATTTCCAGTATTGCCAATCCCAAGTGTTCAAAAATCATGAAATTGGCTTTGTGTTTTTTTAAAAAAAAAATTTTTGGTAATGTTTGCCTTCTGTTTTTTGCACCTTTTTGGTGCATTTGGATCATGTTTTCAAGCTTTTATCTGCAACCACAAGGGTTAGAAACATTTTAAAATGGAAGTTGATTCTCATTTAATCACAGGATTCCAGGAGCTTGGGCATTCAGAAACCCCCAAATATTATTAGACTTGTGATAAAACAGTGGGAATTAGCAACATTGCATATTTTTTCTTTTGGGTTCTATCAAAGGGAAACTAGTCAAGGGGAGAAAAAATAGATAAGGAAGGCTTATAACAGTGACATCTTTAACTAATGGTACTTCACAGAGAATGAATAACTGAGTGAAGTTAATAGTCTGATGCAAAAAGATGACCAATTCAGAGTCCTCCCTATTCCCCTGAAATACTTTGGCCATCCATCCTTATTACACAAATATAAAATCTAATGGTTTAATGATGAAAACACCTCTCACTAAAAAAAGGTTCAAGACCAAAAAAGTGAAACCTGACTGCTTTATAATTTTTCCACAAAACAAGTATTAAATTCTGAAGGTCAGACTTGAAAGGTTTCTCTCTGCAGTTTGCTATGGTTACTACTTATAATGAAAAGCTGAAAAAGGGTGGCTTATGTGTTATGATTTAGGTTATCATCTATGTTCAGATTAGTATTAAATCATATCTAGTTGAAAACATATTTGATATTTTTCTTAGGAAGTAAACAACTTTGCACAATGCAGTTGCCATAGTGTAGTGTAATATGGCATTCTACTCTAGTTAAATGCTTTTATATAGCATTCTGCTTTCTATTATTAGGGTATGTCATAATAATAAAAATCTGTGATTCATCTTAATTATACCTTGAATATGTTTAAGGAACATTTGCACTTCTAAAATGAATTGGACCTTTTGCTTTTATTTAAAATGAGAGCCAATTATAGGAGAGGGCTCAATGATTTAATTAGCTACTAATTTATTAATTTGGATTTATATAATTCAAAAAAATCTATTCAAAGTTACAAGTACCTTTGCCATATGTTAAAATCTCCAGAATAAAAAACAAAAGTAAACCCAGCAACGTTTCAAAAACCAAGAAGGAGAAAAACCCACCCCAGCCATTAGTAATAGCCCTCTGCTTCCCAGAAGCCTGGGTTAAAAAGAGGGAGTTTTGCAGTTCAACAGATCTGGGCTGTTTTGGACCTGGTGGAAGTGAATTCCAAAACTGAGGGCCCACCATTGAGAATTCTCTCTTAACAGCTCCATCTCTTTAAACTAATTCCCACACGAGCCATCCTTTGTAGTAGAAGAGTAATTGCCCAAAGCTGCTCGCTGGGGCTTTTGAAAGATGCGATAAGTAAGAATAGAAAGTCAGAAAGTCAAATCACTGCTGGTAATAGAACAATTTTCAGGGGGAAAACAAGTTAGTGTAGCTCCATTATTTGTGTAAATAGGTTGGGATTAGTGCTGGCACAACTGCAGAGCTATAGCACATTGGAAATGGTACTAGGTATAGGGTAGTCTTTAGTTGCATTTACCATTAGTATATCATCAATCAATATGTTGTAATGCTATCCTCAAAATAAAGTGAAGTTGTTCTCAAAGTGCGACCACCTGGTTCAAATCCAGACAGATTGCAACCTGAGAGCTTCAGCATCATCATTTGCATCCACACCTCTAGAATCCATTTGTTTCTTTTCCCTCCTTTTCATATTAGGCCAAAGCTGATTACGAGAAGGACGAGAGACGCAAAGAGCTCAAGCGGCTGCGAGGTGAGGATACGTGGATGCTTCCTGATGTGAACAAACGTGTGGAAGAGCTGGAAAAGGTGATGGAGCAGTAAATCATTGAATTTCATGCTAGCTTTCCATTATCTTGAAGTAAACTGAAAGATTTCAATTACTTAAACTGATGTAGAAAATATTCTTTGAATGCCACAGACCTCAAAAGCAAACTTGGGAAAAACTAAATGGAAATACATATCAGAATTCCTTTGTTTTGATTGTACAAAAGTAGAAGTATTGCTTTAGCTGAGCTTTACATCTAATTTCTACTGTGTAAAAGTGGCAGCAGAGACATAAGTCACCTGGAGTTCTTAGTGGGCTATACAACAACGAGGTTTAATTTTTAGACATTTGAAAAGGAAAATAATTTGTTGATAAATTGGAGAGGATTTAGAGAAGAGCCATGAGAATCATTAAAGGATTAAAAACAGGCCTTATAGTGATAGTTTCAAGGAGTTCAATCTATTTAGTTTACCCAAGAGAAGGTTAAGGGGTGACATGGTCACAGTCTACGTGGGGAACAACTATTTGATAACGGGTGTGACAGGTCGGATCACAGAAACCGCCTTGGGAACTGCCAACTGATCTGCCAAAAACTACTTCTGCCCTTGCTTTCCCTGCCAGCTTATGACTCCAGCACCACGTCTTGTTGAGCCAAACATGCCATTTCCATAAAGTCTGCTCCAACACAGACCTAGGGTCTGAAGCGTGTGCCCCAAAGCTGCAGACTTAACTGAAAGCAACATAAGAAGTGTTCCTGTCTTTAACACTCAGATGCCCATCTCCCAATGGGGTCCAAACCCCAAATAAATCCATTTTACCTTGTATAAAGCTTATACAGGGCAAACTCATAAATTGTTCGCCCTCTATAACACTGATAAGAGACACATGCCCCGCTGTCCCTCCCCCCCAGGTATTAATACATACTCTGGGTTAATAAGTAAAAAGTGATTTTATTAAATACAGACAGTAGGATTTAAGTGGTTCCAAGTAATTGCAGACAGAACAAAGTGAATTACAAAGTAAAATAAAATAAAACACGCAAGTCTGAGTCTAATTCAGTAAGAAAACTGAGTACGGATAAAAACCTCACCCTTAGAGGAATTCCAGTAAGCTTCCTTTTACAGACTAGTCTCCTTCTAGTCTGGGTCCTTATTCCAGTTTCTTTCAGGTATCCTTGGGGGTGGAGAGACTATCTCTTTAGCCAGCTGAAAACAAAATGGAGGAGTCTTGAATAGACTTTCTTTTGTGGGTGGATACCCCCTCCTCTCTCCTATGCAAAGTCCAGCTCCAAGATGGAGTTTTGGAGTCACATGGGCAAGTCACATGTCCATGCATGACTCAGTTTTTAGAGGCAGCAGCCATTGCTTACCTGCTACCTTGAATGCTCTCATGTAGACTTCTTATGTGGATTGGAGCCTTCCAAGATCCATTGTCCCTTAAGTACTTCTTGGGGCACCATCACAATGTGGTTTTCAGTCTAGCAGCTAAAGGTAAAACAAGATCCAATGGCTGGAAGCTGAAGCTAGACAAATTCAGACAGGAAATAAGGCATACATTTTTAACAGTGATGGTAATTAACGATTGGAACAATTTACCAAAGGTTGTGGTGGATTCTCCATCATTGGCAATTTTAAAATTAAAATTGGAAGTTTTTCTAGAAGATATGCCCTAGTTCAAACAGGAATTATTTTAGGGAAAGTTCTATGGCCTGTTTTATAGAGAAGGTAGATTAGATGATCACAGTGATCCTTTTTGGCCTTGGAATCTGTGAGTCTAGTAATGGGATATGGAGCCTCTCACTTAAGTTCTCTCTGAGTTAATAGTTGTTAATACAGTATCTGGAGAGACCCATTAGTATTTTGGGCCTCACTGTGCTGGGTGCTGTAAACAGTGAGGGCTTGTCTATACATTGTGTTAGTCCACACCAGTTGGGGTATAAATTCTAATGCGTATTAGCATGTCACTTTCTAACTGAGTGTGTAGACTCTACTGGCGTGCACTAGAAGTGTGTGTTAATGTAGTACTGTTGGAAATGTGACTATGTTAATACATAGTAGGGAACTTTTAGTATGCTCCAGTCAGATCCACATGGGCCAGTTAGCATGCAATGTGCTGGTGCTCATTAGAATATACACTCTAACTGATGCGGACTGACACACAGTATAGACAAATCCTTAGTGGAGGATTTATTTGTCTTGTGTTTGGCAAGACCGAACAGATGAGTGTAAAAGGCCTTGTTTACATGGGAGAGGGTTCTTTAGACTATCAGGTTATTTCAGGATAAACTACCTTGCATCTATACACAAGTTTTTTTTAATTATTTGGTGTCTTCTCCCACATTAATTAATCCACTATGGAAACAAAATAGCTTATTTCTGAAATGAGCTTTTTTTCAGGTTAAGGTTTATGTGGACCAGTGATGGGCAACCTGCGGCCTGTTAGGGTAATTTGCTGGTGGGCCGTGAGACAGTTTGTTTACATTGACCATCCGCAGGCACAGCCGCCTGCAACTCCCATTGGCTGTGATTCACCGTTCCCAGTGCTGGTTTAGACAACTTATTCTGGGTGGTGGCTGGGCAGAGCCTCTCACTGACGACTCAGCTTCTCCCTCACCTCTCGTAGTGTGCTCAGGATTACGTCTGCAATGGAGACTTTAGGCTCTACAGGGGTTTATTTCCCTGAAGTATCAAATCCCACAACCATTGACCAAATGTTCTGCCGCCTTATCCTGCTTACTGTGCCACTTCACTATCCCATTTCCTCCTGGTGACTGCTGCCACTCCCACACTTGAGATGGCAGCAATGCTGAGGCTAAAAATCAAACATATTGCATGGCAGGTATGTTTATTGTAATGGCAGAGAGAGAAAGAGAGGAAGCAATAGAAAAAGTACTTTGCCTTTTAGTTGGATCACTTTTAGCTACCTTTACATTTTGTGAGGTAAATTGTCAAAATTAGGCTACAGAAATATTTCAAAATACATAGAGATTGTAAAAGCAGCAAAGAGTCCTGTGGCACCTTATAGACTAACAGACGTTTTGGAGCATGAGCTTTCGTGGGTGAATACCCACTTCGTCAGATGCATAGAGATTCTAGAAACATAGAAATGTAGGGAAGGAAGGGACCTGGAGAATTAATCTAGTCCATCCCTCTGTGCTGAGCAGGACCAAGTATACCTAGATCATCACTCACAGGTGTGTGTTTAACTCGTTATTAAAAGTCTCCTATGAAGGGGAATTCATAAATTCTTTGTGTAACCTATTCTATTATTTAACTACTCTTATAGTCAGAAAGTTTTTCCTAATATCTAACCTAAATCTCCTTGCTTCAGATTAAGACCATTACTTCTTGTCCTGCCTGCAGTGGATATGGAGAACAAGTGATCACTGTTCTCTTATAACAGCCCTTAATACATTTGAAGATAAATCTGCTCCTCTCTTCAGCTGTCTTTTCTCAAGAGTAAACATGCCCAGTTCTTTAAACCTTTTCTCAAGAGGTTTTCTAAACCTTTTATCCTTTTTTGTTCTCTTCTGGACTCTCTCCAGTTTGTCCATGTCTTTCCTAAAGTGTGGCACCAGAACTGGACATTACTCCAGCTGAGGCCTCACCAGTTCTGAGTAGAGTGGGACAATTACCTCCCGTGGCTTATATACAGCACTCCTGTTAATAAGACGCAGAATAGTCACCTTTTTCACAACTGCATCACACTGTTGACTCATATGTAATTTATAATTCAGTATAACCCTCAGATCTTTTTCAGCAGTCTTACTGCTTACTCCAGTGGTTCTCAACCTTTCCAGACTACTATACACCTTTCAGGAGTCTGATTTGTCTAGCGAATTCCAAATATCACCTCACTTAAAAACTTGCTTACAAAATGAGACAGAAAAACAGAAGTCACAGTACACTGTTACTGATAAAGTGCTTACTTTCTCATTTTTCTCATATAATTATAAAATAAAATGATTGGAATATAAATATTGTACTTACATTTCAGCTTATAGTATATAGAGCAATATAAAACAAGTCATTGTATGAAATTGTAGTTTGTACTGACTTCACTAGTGGTTTTTATGTAGCCTGTTCTAAAACTAGGCAAATACCTAGATGAGCTGATGTATCTTCTGGATGATCTCTGCGTACACACAGGGATATGCTCACCCCTGGTTGAGAACCACTGACCTAGCCAGTTATTCTCCATTTTGTAGTTGTGCTTTTGATGTTTCCTTTCTAAGTGTAGTATTTTACACTTACGTTGATTGAATTTAATCTTGTTGATTTCAGACCAATTCTCCAATTTATCAAGGCCATTTTGAAGTCTAACCATGTCCTTCACAGTGCTTGCAACACCTTCCAGCTAGGTGTCATCTGCAAATTTTATAAGCATACTCTCCACTCTTTCATTCAAGAAATATTGAATAGTACCAGATCCAGGACAGACCCACTGCAGGACGTCACTAGATACGTTCTCCCAGTTAGACAGTGAACTACTGATAACTCTTTGAGTGTGGTCTTTCAACCATTTGTGCACCCACTTTATAGTAATTTCATCTAGACAACACTTCCCTAAGTTGCTTATGAAACTGTCATGTGGGACTGTGTCAAAAGCCTTAGTAAAATCAAGATAAATCACATCTGCAGCTTCCCCCCCGTTCTCTAGGCAAGTAGCCCTGTCACACCAACTAAGTTGGTTTGGCATGATTTGTTCTTGACAAATCCAGCTGGCTATGACTTCTCACTCTATTCTTTTCAAGATGCTTACAAATTGATCATTTATTAATTTGTTCCAGAATCTTTCTAAGTATCAACGTTAGGCTGATCGGTGTATAATTAATTCCCTGCATCCTCTTTGCTCCCCTTTTTAAAGATGGATACCATGTTGCCCTTCTCTGGTCCTCTGTGACTACACCCATCCTCCATGAATTCTCAAATAACGGCTAACGGTTCTGAGATTGCTTCAGCTAGTACCAGAACTGTAGGATAAATTCCCCCTTGTGGTTAATATTTTGTGTTCAGTATGTAGTCACAATTAGCCTTTTTAGTGAAGACTGATGCTAAATTGGCATTCAGCACCTCAGCCTTTTTGATGTTATCTGTTTATGACTTCTCCTTCTTCACTAACTAGTGGGCCTACACTTTACTTCATCTTTCTCTTGCTCCTAATGCATTTATAGAACCTCTTCTTTCTGCCTTTTTATGTCCCTTGCCTCATTTTATGCTTTAGCCTGTCTGACTTTGTCCCTGCATAGTTGTGCTATTGTTTTGTACTTAGCAGTTTGCCCATATTTCTACTTTTTGTAGGATTCCTTTTTGATTTTCAGATAATTAAAAAGCTCCTGATGCAGCCATATTGACCTCTTACTATTCTTCATATCTTTCCTTTGCATCAAGATAGTCCCTTCCCACAACACTCCATCCCTCAGAATAAAGATAACAATTTTCACCCTTCACTCTTACACACTTGTGAGGCCATGGTACAGATGTGAAGACTTAGCACTTTGTGTGTTCTGTCTTCATAGTTCCACTGGTTTTAACTTTGCACTGTTACATTGACTCAATAAAGGTTTTTATTATGAAAAACACGGCTGGGAAATTTCAATGAAATTCAGTTTCCCCCAATATAATCTATTCCTAATAAAATGTTTATACAAAAAATTTCATCCGTTTTCTGGGTTACGGTACATTCATTTTCCATCCACTATACTGAACAATGCATCCCTACCCGTTTCCTTGACCAGTTGTAGAGGCACTCAGCTAAATCCATGAAACACCTTCTATGCATTGCCAAGCTTTATGAACTAGCCCAACACACCCTATCAATAGCAGTGCACACCTCCATGAGAACAGCCCTGACAGTTGATCTACCAACACCAAACTGGTTAGCTACTGACCAATAGTAATTGGGGGAGGTAGCTTTCAGACGGCGATGGTCATGTGCTTGTCCACGCTGAGGAGAGCACTCATTTTAGTATTCCATCACTGCAGTTTCAGTGTGAGCTTGACAGATTTTTAGGGAAGTGGCCTTTGTTGTCCTGAAGTTCTGCCCTCACTGCTGGTCATCCTAAGTCGGCATCACTGTTCTTTCCCACCAGCCTGTGCTCGTTTGCTGAACCCAGAAGGAGCATTGCACTGAGTGAAGCCTCTCCAAGAAATAGTCTTGCAGAAGAAACTGCTTGATTTCATACTCTTTCTGCATTGCCATGGCATCACCATGGCGGTCTCCCAAACCAACCAAAGCCAGATGGCCTCATAACTGCCAAAACGTGGAGAAGCTTGTTTGTATTAATCACAATCAGCTCAGGCCAGGTTAGGATCACAACATTCGGCTGAAGTTTTCTCCTGGCAGCAGTTTGAAAATGGTGCTGGCCTGCAAAATGCAGATGAATTATGGGGTGCCAGGAGAGGAATCATGGGATTTGATTTTTTTGACCCCAAATCCAAGAATTTCAGTATGTTCTGGAAAGCATCCTATAATGAGCTGCGAGAAAAATCTCCATGTGATGGAACCTGGCAGTGGAAGATTGCACCATGGGATACCTGTCCAGAATACTGTGCACCTATTTAAAAAAGGTGCCGACCTGTATGGATGCAAGGATTCACAAGAGAATCTCCATAGAATCTCTATGGATAGTAATTTCATGCTCTAATAAGAATATAACATTAGGGATCTGTGATTGACCACCTGACCAGGACAGCGATAGTGACGATTAAATGCTAAGGGAGATAAGAGAGGCTATCAAAATTAAGAACTCAGTAATAGTGGGGGATTTCAGTTATCCCTATATTGACTGGGAACATGTCGCCTCAGGACGAAATGCAGAGACAAAATTTCTCGATACTTTAAATGACTGCTTCATGGAGCAGCTAGTATAGGTACCCGCAAAAGGAGAGGCAATTCTTGATTTAATCCTGAGTGGAGCGTAGGATCTGATCCAAGAAGTAACTATAAAAGGACCACTTGGAAATAGTGACCATAATCTAATAACTTTTAACATTCCTGTGGTTGGAAGAACACCTCAAGAGCCCAACACTGTGGCTTTTAACTTCAGAAAGGGGAACTATGCAAAAATGAAGGGGTTAGCTAAATAGAAATTAAAAGGTACAGTGACTAGAGTGAAATCCCTGCAAGTTGCATGGGCACTTTTCAAAGACACCATAATAGAGGCCCAACTTAAATGTATACCTCAAATTAAAAAAACACAGTAAAAGAACTAAAAAAGAGCCACCGTGGCTTAACAAGGATGTAAAAGAAGCGGTGGGAGATAAAAAGGCATCTTTTAAAAAGTGGAAGTTAAATCCTAGTGAGGTAAATAGAAAGGAGCAAAAAACACTGCCAAATTAAGTGTAAAAATGTAATAAGAAAAGGCAAAAAGGAATTTGAAGAACAGTTAGCCCAAAACTCAAAAGGTAGTAATAAAGTGTTTAAGTACATCAGAAGTAGGAAGTCTACTAAACAACCAGTGGGGCCTCTGGATAATTGAGATACAAAAGGAGCACTTAAAGATGATAAAGTCATTGTGGAGAAACTAAATGAATTCTTTGCTTCAGTCTTCATGGCTGAAGATGTTAGGGAGATTCCCAACCTGAGCTGGCTTTTTTAAGTGACAAATCTGAGGAACTGTCACAGATTGAAGTGTCACTTGAGGAGTTTTGGAATTAATGATAAACTTAACAGTAACAAGTCACAGGAACCAGAAGGCATTCACCCAAGAGTTCTGAAAGAACTTAAATGTGAAATTGCGGAACTACTAACTTTGGTTTGTAACTTGTCCTTTAAATCGGTTTCTGTACCCAATGATTGGAAGATAGCTAATGTAATTCCAATATTTAAAAAGGACTCTAGAGGCGATCCCGGCAATTACAGGCCGGTAAGTCTAACGTCAGTGAGCAAATTAGTTGAAACAATCGTAAAGAATAAAATTGTCAGACCCATAGAAGAACATAAATTGTTGGGCCAAAGTTAATATGGTTTTTGTAAAGGGAAATCATGTTTTACTAATCTATTAGAGTTCTTTGAAGGGGTCAACAAACATGTGGATCCAGTGGACATAGTGTACTTAGATTTCCAGAAAGCCTTTGACAAGGTCCCTTACCAAAGGCTCCTATGTAAACTAAATTGTCATGGGATAAGAGGGAAGATCCTTTCCTGGATTGAGAACTGGTTAAAAGACAGGGAAGAAAGCGTAAGAATAAATGGTAAATTTTCAGAATGGAGAGGGGTAACTAGTGGTATTAGCCAAGGGTCAGTCCTAGGATCAATCCTATTCAACTTATTCATAAATGATCTGGAGAAAGGGGTGAAAAGTGAGGTGGCAAAGTTTGCAGATGATACTAAACTTTTCAAGATAGTTAAGACCAAAGCAGATTGTGAAGAACTTCAAAAAGATCTCACAAAACGAAGTGATTGGGCAACAAAATGGCAAATGAAATTTAATGTGGATAAATGTAAAGTAATGTACATTGGGAAAAATAAGCCCAACTATATATGCAATATGATGGGGGCTAATTTAGCTACAACGAATCAGGAAAAAGGTCTTGTAGTCATCGTGAATAGTTGTCTGAAGACATCCACGCAGTGTGCAGAGGCAGTCAAAAAAGCAAACAGGATGTTAGGAATCATTAAAAAGAGGATAGAGAATAAAATGGAGAATATCTTATTGCCCTTATACAAATCCATGGTATGCCCATATCTTGAATACTGCATACAGATGTGGCCCTCTCATCTAAAAAAAGATATACTGACATTAGAAAAGGTTCAGAGAAAGGCAACTAAAATAATTAGGGGTTTAGAATGGGTCCCATATGAGGAGACATTCAAGAGGCTAGGACTTTTCAGCTTGGAAAAGAGGCAACTAAGGGGGGATATGATAGAGATATATAAAATCATGAGTGGTGTGGAGAAAGTGAATAAGGAAAAGTTATTTATTCTTATAAGAACTAGGGGCCACGAAATGAAATTAATGGGCAGCAGGTTTAAAACAAATAGAAGGAAGTTCTACTTCACACAGCACACAGTCAACTTGTGGAACTCCTTACCTGAGAAGGTTGTGAAGGCTAGGACTATAACAAGGTTTAAAAGAAAACTGGATAAATTCATGGAGGTTAAGTCTGTTAATGGGAATTAGCCAGGATGGGTAAGGAATAGTGTCCCTAGCCTCTGTTTGTCAGAGGATGGTAATGGACGACAGGAGAGAGATCACTTGATCATTACCTGTCAGGTTCATTCCCTCTGGGGCAGCTGGCATTGGCCACTGTCGGTAGACAGGGTACTGGGCTGGATGGACCTTTGGTCTGATCCAGTACGGCCATTCTTATGTTCTTAAGAGAAATAGCTTAAGCCACAATAAACAAAGTATATAGATTTACTTTTTCAATGTAGTTATTAATGTTATTTAAAGTGGAAAAATATATTAAATAAATCCTGTGTAGATAAGTGCTAAAAAACAATCAGAAGGAATGGTTGATGGAGAACGATAGAAAGAGAAATAAGAATATTCAGCTTTGGTCCGATAAGTGTACAGTTTTGATGGTTTAGAATTAGCTAGATTTTTTTTCTATGTAATTTTATTAATGGTCTATCTTTTCTTTCTATGTGATTTGTTTTGAGGACATTTATAAATGTTTGCTTATATAGGAACATTCTGTGAAGAAAAAGAAGAAAAAAGATAAACATTCAAGAAAACTTAAGAAGGAAAAGAAGAAAAGCAAAAACCAAAAATTTGAAAAAAATGATATTTCAAGTGATAGCTCTTCAGTAAGTAATAAGCTTGAAATATTCTCTTGAAAGAATGTTTAAAAACAAACAAACAAACCAAACCAATCACTTTTAACCTGCCTTTTTGGAAAGAAGTTGCCACTAATATTGAGGCATATATTCCTTTTCCTAAAGACAGTGCTACATGATATCTTGCTGGTATTTTATTAATTTAAAGATGCCATTTTTTAAAGATTCTTTAATGCTTCTGTAATGCTTTCTCTTCCAGTTAGAGGCCAGTGGTTCCCATTTTATTTTTAGCAGTCACAGACTTGCTTGGAAATCATGGCACTGCTTCCTGGCCCTCTCGTTTTTCATTTTTTATCAAGTAGAGTAAACAGACCAGCAAGAAATCCTGTTCTGATTGGATTTTCTGAGTATTTGCTACGTGTTTTGAAGTCCCCAGTTTTAAATGTAGCATTTGTGTGCAAGCACCGTAGCTTTATTGTTGTCTTCTTGAAGATTACCCTTTCTTCGGGATGCATAGAAAGGTTCAGTAGAACAAGGTTTTTCTGCGGGAACATACAGCTAAGTGAACTGTGTTTTTGACTTGCTTACCTGTGGGAAATAACCCAAACCACAGACTGGTCCCATGTTTCCTCTGGGAAGCACCCAAAGCTGCAGATTACATTAGAGAGTCCCAAGATGCAGCACCCTTCTGACCCTGATACCTTTGATACAAAATCTTTTGTTCTCCTGTCAGGTTTCTATAAATAACAGGGAATGTCTGATCAGCAGAGAGCAGTTTGTTATAAGTATAACATCGCAGCACTCCAGGAAACTGGTCTTCCTCTGAGAGAGAGATGCATATATATTGGGTCGGGGGTTGGGTGGGAATGAGATACAATTAAAATATAAAGAGATGACGTAAATTTTTACATTTTTAATTTAAACCCCACTGTTGTACCAGTAAAGCTTAATAAAATGTTCCTTTTTTTTATTTTGTTGCTAATTTAGATGTTTTAGTTGTACATATTTTTTGTTTGTTTCAAAGTATCAGCAGGACAGTTTCAACTCTCTGGCAAATAGCCATTGAGTTTTCTTTGCGTGACAATACAATATTAATAAACTGTTGATGTGGGATTGGAAGAGACTAACATGCTATTTTGATGAGATCACATCAAATGCATTTTCTTTGTAAAATGTTCTTAGTAATAGTATGTCCTCAGTTTATAACAGTGCTTTAAGGTTTGGTCATTCTATAAAATACAGTGCTTTTGAATTTTTCTAAATTATTCAAACACTTATTCTTAGGATTCTTCAGTTGAATGGGTTGAATCAACTATATCACAATCAATTTGCACAGAAAAGGCTTGGAAAGTCAAGAAGGAGCAGTCAGATACTACAGAAAATCCTGCAGTTCAGGTGAGTAGCCAAGTAATTATGGAAGGGTAAAATCGTTTAGGCATAGTGTAAAGTGTGGCTACATTTGCGCTATAGTTCATTGTAAATTCTTTGATCAATAGCTACTTAAAATGTAAATATTATATATATTTAGGTAAATGTAAAGATTTTGTTAATTGGGCATTTTTTCCTGTTTTATCAAGCATCTAACCAAGTATTACAATTATGTTGCCTAGCATCAGTTTTGTTTATCATATGCCAAAGCACTTAGTGATTGAGCCTGGTTTTCTTAATAAAGTCAGATTAAAATCTTGACTAACCCTATTAATTTCTCTGCATAAATCAAGTCAATCTTCAATGACTTTTTAGGTACATGGTGCTCGAAGAGGTACAGTGACTAAAGAAACAGCAGAGTATTTGACCAGCAAGACTGGTTGCATCACGGCTCCTGCTATATTCTTAGCTATGCTCTACACCTCACAAATTATGTGTCATCTGGAGAATTGAACTGTCCCTAACTGAAGCAGAGTGATTGCACTGGTTTAAGCACAGACTGTTAAGTGTGTCTTTTATAGCTATGTTGATGTGTGTTTTAATCCTCTCAGTTCAGTTTTGGTTATCTATCCCATGATGCTAATGTAGGCCCTAGACAGAGTAGATTCTGTGGGATTTTTGAAAGGTCACTGACGTTCTGTAGGACAGTAAGAGTAGGACTCTCTTGACTATGGTAGTGGAGACTGTGATGGCACTAAACTAGTGCAGACTGAAATGATTCAGGCTGAACTGTTATTTAGCCCTACTGAAAGCAAGTCTAGTCCAATTGTATTTGGCACACGTGAATTACTTTGTGTGTGTTAGGCTAGCATAGTCTTAGGAGGGTGAATTTTGGAACAGCCAAGGACCAGTAAGGCTGGTCTCCTTGCTTCCAGCACTTTCCCTAATCTAGTTTTCCCCTCTGTATAGTTAACCTTCTTTCAAGAGGTTTTTATTAGTAATACTATGATTGTAACACCAGCAGTAGGCTGGGTCCTTTAAGATCATCAAATTGAAGAATGCCGAGAAAAAACAAAGAAGTGCTCCTCTTTTGGTGAGGGTGTGCAAACCAGACTAGGTCTCTGTTTATCCAGTCAAACCATTGTACAGGGAAGTTTTTGGGGTAGCAGCCTCCATGTCCCCCATCTTTTTTTTCCACCTCAGTGCAGTTAGAAAGAGAGGTAGCCTCTCTTGTATATATGTTCTCATTAGTAAGCTTCTCTTAATCTCCCTCCAACGTATCTGGTGATTAGAGATCTGGAATTGAATGCTTTACTTGAGGTGTAGTCACCTTATGGCTATATACCCTCTGCTCTGTGATGTGATGTCTCTGTATCTGTTGTCCAAAATTACATTGATTTTTTTCTGCCATGTTGAATTGCAAACTCCTATGTAATTACTGTCCATTGTTGCCCCCAAGTCTCTTTTAGCATTGTTGCTTTTCAGATTTCTCCTTCTCTTTTCTGACAGGTCAGGCCTAAAGGCAATATAGGTAAACTTACAGGAACTTTCCTGAATGACACTACCTCTGGCTTTAAAATGTAGATCGTTGAATGTAGTCTAAACTGAGGAGGCTGTAAAAAAACCTGTTTTTGGATTTGTACCTAGAGCTTTTGCTTCAAGGTCATTTCTTCCTTGTCCAAACACTAGTTGGTCTGTGAATTGGTTGACTGGTACTTGGCTGTCCACAATTAGACTATATACTTTATATTAGGAGTTAACGTGTGATATTTGAGGATTTTTTCCCCTCTTGGTAGACTCCTTTGGGATTAGCAAATGAACATATTTTCCCCAGCACATTTTAATGACCTAAAAATGGTCATAAGTTTCTTAATTCTGAATATGGTTCCGGCTTCCAAGGGACTGACTTTATGAAGTGAATCTGGTCAAGGGAAGCAAAAAGCCTCTCTGAATCAGAGAAATGCCCTTTACTGATTGCTGAAAATAGCAAGATAAAAGTTCAGAAACACACCCTTTTGTAGCTCATGGGCATTTGTATTGCCTATGAGCACTGAGTTCTTCAAGCCTTTTGTTTTTTGGAGAGCATATCTTACACCATAAGAATGGCCATAGTGGGTCAGACCAGACCATCTAACCCAGTATCCTGTCTTCCGACAATGGCCAGTACCAGATGCTTCAAAGAGAATGAACAGAACAGGGCAATTGTTGAGTGACCTATCCCCTGTAGTTTAGTCCCAGCTTCTAGCCGTCAGAGGTTTAAGGACACTCAGAGTGCAGGGTTGAAACTCTGACCATATTGACTAATAGCCATTGCAGGACCTATCCTCCATGAACTTGTCTAATTCTTTTTGAACCCAGTTATACTTACGGCCTTCGTAACATCCCCTGGCAACGAGATCCACAGGTTGACTGTGGTTGTATGAAGCAGTACTTCTTATATTTACTGCTTATTAATTTCACTGGGTGATCTTTTAGTTCTTGTGTTATGTGAAGGGAAAATAATACTTCCTTGTTCACTTTCTCCACAACATTTGTGATTTTATAGACATCTATCATTCACCCCCTCCCCAGTCATCTTTCCTTCTAAAATGAATAATCCCAATCTTTTTAATCTTTCCTCATATGGAAGCTGTTTCATAACCTTAATAATTTTTGTATCCTTTCTCTGCACCCTTTCCGATTCTAATATCTGTTATGATATGGGGTGACCAGAACTGCGTTCAGTATTCAAGATATGGGCGTACTACGGATTTATATAGTGGCATTATGATGTTTTCTGTTTTAGTATCTATCCTTTTCCTAATGGTTCCTAACATTATTAGATTTTTTGACTGCCACTGCACATTGAGTGGATGTTTTCAGGGAACTATTCACAATGACTCCAAGATCTTTCTTGAATAAGAGCTCATTTAGACCCCGTCATTTTATATTTATCATTGGGATTATGTTTTCCAATGTGCATTACTTTGCATTTATCAACATTGAATTTCACCTGCCATTTTGTCACCCAGTCACGTGAGATCTCTTTGTAACTATTTGCAGTCAGCTTTGGATATAACTGCTGTCCGAACCAGTAATTGTGTATCAGCTGCAGACTTTGCCATCTCACTGTTTACTCCTTTTTCCAGAACATTTATGAATATGTTAGTATTGGTGTAAACCAACCTGACAGCTTCCTTTGACAGGGTAACAAGTCTTGTGGATAGGGAGGAAATGGTAGGTGTGGTATATATTGACTTTAGTAAGACTTTTGATACTGTCTCGCATGACCTTCTCATAAACAAACTAGGGAAATGCAACCTACATGGAGCTACTATAAGGTGGGTGCATAACTGGTTGGAAAATTGTTCCCAGACAGTAGTTATCAGTGGTTCACAGTCATGCTGGAAGGGCATAACAAGTGGGGTTCTGCAGGGATTGATTCTTGGTCCGATTCTGTTCAATATCTTCATCAGTGATTTAGATAATGGCATAGAGAATACACTTATAAAGTTTGTGGATGATAGCAAGTTGGGAAGGGGTTGAAAGTGCTTTGGAGGGTAGGATTAAAATTCAAAATGATCTGGACAAACTGGGGAAATGGTATGAAGGAAATAGGTTGAAATTGTAAGGACAAATGCAAAGTACTCCACTTAGGAAGGAACAATCAGTTGCACGTATACAAAATGGGAAATGACTGCCTAGGAAAGAGGACTGCAGAAAGGGATCTAGGGGTCACAGTGGATCACAAGCTAAATATGAGTCACCAGTGTAACGCTGTTGCAAAAAAAGCAAACATCATTCTGCGATGTATTAGCAGGAGTGTTGGAAGCAAGACACGAGAAGTAATTCTTCTGCTCTACTCCGCACTGATTAGTCCTCAACTGGAGTATTGTGTCCAGTTCTGGTGCCACATTTCAGGAAAGATGTGGACAAATTGGAGAAAGTCCAGAGAAGAGCAACAAAAGTGATTAAAGGTCTAGAA
The DNA here is from genome assembly GCF_007399415.2 of Gopherus evgoodei. Taxonomy (NCBI): domain Eukaryota; kingdom Metazoa; phylum Chordata; order Testudines; family Testudinidae; genus Gopherus; species Gopherus evgoodei. The sequence continues at coordinate 32,619,575 of NC_044322.1, read as the reverse complement.
AACATGACCTGTGAGGGAAGCTTGAAAAAATTGGGTTTGTTTAGTCTGGAGAAGAGAAGACTGAGAGGGAACACGATAACAGTTTTCAAATACATAAAAGGTTGTTACAATGAAGAGAGAGGAAAAAATGTTTTTCTTAACCTCTGAGGTTAGGACGAGAAGCAATGGGCTTAAATTGTAGCAAGGGAGGTTTAGGTTGGACATTAGGAAAAACTTCCTAACTGTCAGAATGATTAAGCACTGGAATAAATTTCCTAGGGAGGTTGTAGAATCTCTGTCATTGGGGATTTTTAAGAGCAGGTTGGACAAACACCTGTCAGGGATGGTCTAGATAATACTTAGTCGTGCCTTGATTGCAGGGAACTGGACTAGATGACCTCTCGAGGTTCCTTCTAGTTCTTTGATTCTATGTTGAGGAGCACTGGTCCCACTACAGATCCTATGGTGACCCTGCTATTTACCTCTCTTTACTGAGAAAACGAACCATTTATTCCTCCTTTTATTTCCTATCTTTTAACCGGTTACTGATCCATGAGAGGACCTGCCCTCTTATCTTGTAACTGCTTAGTTTCCTTAAGCACCTTTGGTAAGGGACCTTGTTAAAGGCTTTCTGAAAATGCGTGTGCACAGTATTAAGTGAATCACCCTTAGCCCCAGGCTTGTTGATGCTCTCAAAGAATTCTAATAGGTTGAGGCATAATTTCCATTTAAAAAAGCTATGTTGACTGTTTGCCAAAAATCGTGTCTGTATCTCATAATTTTGTTCTTTACTATAATTTCTATCAATTTGGCCAACACTGAAGTTAGGTTCAGTGACCTGTAATAGCCAGGCTCATCTCTGGGGCCTTTCTTAAAAATAGACGTTGTGTTAGCCACTTTCCAGTTATCTGGTATAGAGGCTTGTTTCAGCAATTGATTACATACTACAGTTGGTAGTTCTGTAGTTTATATTTGAGTTTCTTCAGAACTCTTGTGTGAATACCATCTCATTCTGGTGACTTCTTACTATTTAATTTATCAATTTGTTCCATAACGTCCTCTATGGACACATCAACTGGGACAGGTCCTCAGATTTGTCACCTGAAAAGAATGGCTCTGATGTGGGGATGTGACCAGGGCCATCCTTAGGCATACACAGAATACGCAGCTGCATGGGGCACCATATAATTTGGAGTAGCCCTAGGCAGCTGCATGCTGTGTAAGCGGCGCTGGCTCCAGCAGCCCATCCCCATCTCCCAGCCAGCCCCCCCATCTCCATCTCCGCCCTGCCCCCATTCGAACCCTTCCCCCAAGCTCCCACTCGGCTCCGTCCCACCCGACCTCTTCCTGCCCCTGCTCTTCCCCCATCCCGCCACCATTCCACCCCTTCTTCAAAGCCCCCTCCCCTGAACAACACGGCCCGTGGGATTAGCAAGGGTACTGGAGCTGTCAGAAGGAGTCGGGCCCGCCCCCGACGTTCACCAGCGGTGGCGGCAGGAGGCAGAGTGACCAGGCCCCAGCTCATTCCACCAGCTCCCAGCCGCATTGCTCTGCTTCCTGCTGCTGCCGCTGGTGACTGCGGGGGCGGGCTTGACTCCTTCCTCCAAGCCCCCTCCCCAAGCGACAGGACTGGGAGTTAGTGGAGTGGAGTGGGCTGGGGTCAGGCTGCTCTGCTTCCCACTGCCACTGGTGAGTGTGGGGGAGGGGCAGGCCGACTCCTGCTGCCGGTGACAGGCTCACTGCTAATCCCCCGCTCTGCCCCGGGACTCCCTGCCCTGCTGCTGCCCCTCACAGCTCCTACCCCCGCGTCCCTGCAGCCATTGAGCACAGACCCCAACCCCTGTGGAGGCGCTGAGCCAGCCCCCCAGCAGAGTGGCCGCTCCCCCCCGCAGGGGGGCTGCAGGTGCTCGGGCTGCGTAGGGCACCACCATAGGTAGGGACAGCCCTGGATGTGTCCCACATCCTCTGCAGGGAAGACCGATGCAAATAATTCATTTAGCTTCTCTGCAATATCCTTGTCTTCCTTGAATACTCTTTTAACTGCTCAATCATCCAGTGTCCCAGTGGCTGCTTGATGGTCGTCCTGCTTCTGATGTACTTAAAAAAAATTGCTGTTAGTTTTTGTGTCTTTACTTGGTTGGTCTTCAGATTCTTCTTTGGTCTGCCTTATTACTAGACTTGCCAGAATTTTTTATGGTCCTATCCTTTTTCCTCACTAGCATTTGACTTCCAATTTTTAAAAGATACCTTTTTACCTCTAGCTGCCTCTTTTCCTCTGCTGTTTAGCAATGGTGGTATATTTTGGTTCTATTGCTGTTTTTTGATTTGGGGCATAGATTTAGCTTGAGCCTCTGTTATGGTGTTTTTAAGTAGTCTTCATGCAGTTTGCAGACATTTCAACCTTATGACTTTTCCTTTTAATTTTCATTTAACTAGCTTCCTTGTTTGTGTGTAGTAGTTGCCTGCAACTGTGGTGGGTTTCTTTGACATTTCCCCCCCATAGGGATGTGAAATTGAATTGCATTATGGTTGCTTTTGCCGAGTGATTCAGCTATATTCACCTCTTGAACCAAAGGCTTTGCGCCACTTAGGACTAAATCAGGAATTGCTTCTCCCTTTGAGGGCTCCAGGACAAGCTGCTCCAAGAAGCAGTCATTAATGTGTCTAGAAATATTATCTCTGCATCCTGTCCTGAGGTGAGATGTACCCAGTTAATGAGGATAGCTGAAATCCTTTGTAGCCTCTCCAGTCTCCCTGAGCATTTCACAATCACTGTCATCAGTATGGTCATGTGGTTGGTAGTGTATTCCTACTGCTATACCCTTATTGTTAAAGCATGGAGTTTCTAGCCATAGAGATTCTCTGATACAGTTTGATTCATTTAAGATTTTTACTTTAATTGACTCTATTCTTCTTGCACATCCAGTGCCACTCCCCTACCAGCACAACCTTCTCCGTCATTCTGTATATTTTGTACCTTGGTATTTCTGTGTCCCCTCAATTATCCTCATTCACCATGGTAAACTGATGAGGTTTTGTAGATGACCGCAGTTTTTGTTCCTCCTCCTTAGCCCAAATCTCCTTTAGGAAGTGGGGTATCTTCCATTTCATATATGTGAAATTGTCTCAGGTGCATCATCTAGCAGCAGCATTGGTTGTAAATGAAAGACATGACATAACATAATGGCAGCCATTCAGATTAGTGCTTCAAGCCTTGAAGATTAAGGATCAGAATGAACACTATTTTTTCATTGTTCCAGAATGGCATCAGAATTCCGTTCTTTTTGTTAGAATACACATTCATGTGTCTGACAATTTGATTTTGGTTAATTAGTCATTTTCATGTGCATTTTACTGCTTTATTTTCTTGCTTCACCAATATTTTATTTGCTGTAGATGATGTGTGATCTGTAGGAGGGGAGGAAAATATGCCTTTACCTGTTTGAGTGTGGTATATTGCCCTATATCATGGTTTATTTAATCTACTTTTTTTCTTGAGATAATAGCCCTTATATTTAAAATGGCCTCAATCTGGCATTTGTAAATGTGGTTTTGTACCTGCATTTGTTGACACATTTAATAGAAGTTAAGTGTTTAACTACTGGATTTATGGGCACATTTGGGTACCTAGCTGTCTGGGAGCTATCAACTGCACCCTATGATTAGTTGCAGATTTTGTGCCTGCTAAATTAAACCAAAGAGATTATGAAGCCAAATGCAGTAAGAATCATTAATTCTTCAACGGTTTTAGAGTAAGGTGGCACGTAAAGTGATCTGACAAAATGATGTACAAAACATTCAATGTTCAGTGAAGAACGACATTCCTAATCTCATATTTACTCTAATGAATTTGTATGCACATATTTACTAGTGTGCTTGCTCATAAATAAATCACATCTAGACTATACACCTGGAATTACAAAGAAAAGCTGGACAAGTATGCATATGTAAGTGAATTTCATGAATGAAGTCTTTAGAATATTTGTTTTACATGCAAAAATGTTTTGAAAGCTAGGAACTACTGTAAAATCTACACCATATATTATAAATATGAGATGATACCAGTAATTTTGTGAGTTTGATTTATATCTGAGCCATATATTTTTGTTACAGAAAATGGGTGTTTACTGAGTCTGGCTATTATTTCGTTTTGGATGAAACTGTTTGTATTTTTACAGAGAGATGAATGGATGACCTTAGATTTTATGTCTCTGAAAACCACGTCTGCAGCATCACTCAAAGCTGAAAAAGAGACAGAAAAATTATTGGAGCAACAGAAAACCCAAGCAATTGAACAGGTAAAAGGAATTATTTCTATATTGCACCAGTTTTCTCTGTATCTTCCTAAATGCAGTGTATAGTTTTGTCATACACTTAAGTTTTTATAAACTACATGTACTCTAAATTGCTTAAATAAATCCTCTTTTAGATTACAGTTTTATTTTTAAAATCTTCTTAAAATAGTATTTATTGACCATATGGTAGTGGTCATTTTATACTGGTAGGTTATTACTTGTTTGGGATGAGGGAGAGAATTTATTTTAGGAAGCCTACCATGTGATAGGAAACCTATTAAATTAAATTTCAATTAAGAAGAGAGCCAATTCTAGCAAAAATTGATGACTAAACTAGAGTGAAATGATTAAATAATAAAAGTTAATTGAATTTTAATGGTACCTATCTGCCATAATTCTTGAATCACTTTACAGAGATCTGTTGAATAAGTAGAAATTGACAGACTCTGGGACTGACCTTCTGTTCAGTTCTGCAGGCAGATGGCAGACAAATATTACCTACTATTTATATGCCCTTAGTCCTCCCCTTGACCACCCACTATTGTAGTTTTCCAGTTTGTTGTTATGCCTCTATGAAACATCAGTGTTGGCATGCAATTTCTGTTTGGATTCAATTTACAGCATCCTAGTTGTTGTCCTTTCTAGCTTTTGAGAAGGCGTGAAGGGGGTGATGTTTTGTTGTTGCTTTTTCAGTAATTTTTTAAACTTTTCTATACTCCTAAAGGAGTCTTCAGTGTTCAGTCCAAAAATATATGATGTATTCTTAATTCTAAGGGATATTTGCCTCAGGAGTGTGGTATATGATTATTTACATGTAGTTTCTGATTCTCAGAAGGTATCTTTGAACAGATCCTAGTTACCTACTTGTGACAGGTTCCCTGGGATGCAACCTGGAATTGGGGTATTGCTGAGCCCTCTGTCTTACCAACCTGGGCTCCCTCTCACACTGTGATGCTGGGACAAGCTGCAAACCCCATCCAAATATTGCAGTTACACATATATCCACAGACCGGGACACACTCAGCTGAGTTACATGCGGGATAGCTCAGTGGTTTGAGCATTAGCCTGCTAAACTCAGCATTGTGAGTTCAATCCTTGAGGGGGCCATTCAGGGAACTGGGATAAAAATCTGTCTATGGATTGGTCCTGCACTGAGCAGGGGGTTGGACTAGATGACCTTCTGAGGTCCCTTCCAAACCCTGATATTCTGTGATTCTATGCTTTCACCAGACAATTCATGAACCAGCAATAGAGAGCCTGCAGATAATTCCCCCAGCTTCTCAGCCTAGGACCCCAGGCTGTACCAGGCTGCCCAGTGTAAGTTTATAACTGAGGCTACAATTTAGTCATGAGTATTTTTAGTAAAAGTCATGGACAGGTCACGGGCAATAAACAAAAATTCATGGCCTGTGACCTGTCTATGATCTTTAATATAAATATCCCTATCTTAGCTGGGGCGGGGCCCTGGGATGCCACTGCTCTGGGCAGTGGACCTGGGGTGCCAATGCTCTGGACGGGGAGGGTCCAGGGAGCTGCTGCTCTGGGAGTGGACCCTGAGGCCAGTCCCACTAGCTGCTGCTCGGGTGGTCCCAGGGGCCAGCAGCCGGGAGCTGCCGAGCAGAGGCTTGTGCAGCTGTCCCTAGAGCCACTGCTCTGGCTGCCTATGGGACCACTGCTCAGGTGGGATTCTTTAGTGCTATGAAGTGATGTAGTGGAATGTTTAGTTTAGTTCTTGTTTAACAAACTGTGGTTTTGGAAGTACACTCATCTGAATTGCAAAATAAAGTCTTACAGAGATTATTCTTTGGAAGAAAATATTGAAGAAAATGATGTCCAGTACTACTGTATATAGAAAAGACCCACATTTCCTCAAAACATTCATAAATATTTTCTACATACAATTGTAGTTGATTCTTCACCTGGCTATTTTTAGTGAATTAGTATTTTTTAAAAAAATATTGAAAGTTACATTGTCCTATCAAACTTTTTTTTTTTTTTAAAGTTCCAGCATCAGGTTTGTTAATGAGATTGTCATTTGGGTACATTTAAACTGATTACATTTCTATATGGATCGTACAAAATAATAAAAAAGTTGTAACGGTGGATTTTTGTGCATCAGTTGAAAGTTGTTTTCTATAGTCTAGAATTTCTGAAAGAGAGCTGAACCCCTACTGGAAAGATGGTGGAACAGGTTTACCACCAGAAGAGGGTGAAGCAACTTCAATTAAAAAAGGTAAAAAAACAATTTTTAATAAGAAAAGCTATATGTATTCCCCTCAGAGATGTTTATGTTGTTAAATGGTCAGCATAGCAGGGCTTCCAGTTACAAACAGTGAAGACAAACGAAGTAAAACTTATTTCAGTAGCAAATATTGGGTTAAAATCATAATACATTGTTCGCAGAATATTTCTTGACTTGATTGATAATCTTGAGTGATTTGACCTTCAGTTTCTACACAGATTTTCTCTCATTTGAACTAATTAAAGGAAGAATGATTCCACCAGGACATGATAAATTGTTGTCATCTCATTTGATTCCTTTCATTCCATTACACAAATTACAGTTTTAAAATATTCAACTACAGAAATCTGTGAGTCACATTTAAATGAAATACATTAAGAATGTAGTTTGTGAAAAACATTTTTTCTGTAACCTTTTCACTTCAATCCTTACCCTTGGCTTATCCTGTCTATTTCCAGCAAATGCAGCTATGGAATATTTTTTCACAATGTCACATAACATTTATAAAATATTAAGGAGGACTCTTATATGCTGGGTTGTAGGGAGCAGTAAGGGGCCTCTACTGGAAGTCCATACCCCCTTATTCTGTGGGCAGTTTGTATGGACTATAGGCTTCCAGGGGTGTCCCTCAGGCTAGTGATCACATGGATTGACAGTGTGTACCAAGTCAAAAATTTCTGGGGGTGCCCCTGCACCTTGCTACCATGCACCCTTAACCACTACTTTTTGTAATGTTGACTCTGAGAGACTCATCTGGCTCAATGGGTTTGTCTATGTGGGGATAAAAAAACTGAGTTGGCCAGGTTAGCTGACCTGGACTCGCAGAGCTTGGGCTCTGCAGCTGAAAATTAGCTGTGTATATGTTTGGGCTCAGACTGGAGCACAAGTTCTGGGACCCTGCAAGAGTGGAAGAACACTGCAAGAGTGGAGGGTCCCAGGGCTAGGGCTAGAGCCTGAGCTCTGGGATCCTCTGAGGGATCCTATGTTTGGGCACCAGCCTGAGCCCAAACATCTGCACATCAATTCGTAGCGCTGCAGTCCAAGCCCCATGAGTCTGAGTCAGCTGATCCATGCCTGCTGCGGTCATGCCATACTCCTATGTACCCCTATTTGGTTCTGCTTGTTCTGGTAGAGAAACCAACAAACTACTCTACAAGAAACTGACCATCTTTGAATGCAACTAATGTACATTTCTAAGAAGAAATATTTGATGTGAAAGACTAGAAGTTTTGCATCAGTTTTCTGTTTCATGTATTCAGGATAGGAAGAAAGACAATATTTTATTACAATATTTCAGTTGAGGCACGAACCTGAAGGTAGAAAGCTAGATGTACTCCATGTCAACATACAAAATAGGTCTAACTGAGCTAATTTAAGTTTCTGTGCTGTATGTAGCATATACAATAAGTCTTAGTTAATAAAAGCTAACCCTGAAATACAAAAATATCATATCTAATTCTTTTGTTCCTTTAGTTAAAATTGTTGAAGATGGTGGATTAAGTTGGTTAAAGAAATCCTATCAAAGGATGAAGGAACAGGCTGAGAGAGAGAAAAGAAATTTTGAGGAAATTGTAGCTGAGAGATATGGGGTAAGCATCTTAAGAGGAAAAGTATTCTCCTTGTTTACAGTTTTTAAGCTTTTGGAAAAGGTCAAATCCCTGTAAAGGCAGAAGTATTTAATGTATAGCTTAACACATGATCAAGCTCTGCTGAAACAATCCGTTCTTGAAACTTCCATCAAGTGATGAAGGTGTTAATGCTATCAGACTTCCATTTGCATGATTTTGCGTGCTACCTTTTTTTCACTGTGCGGTACTAGACTGTAGTTAAAATATTTCTATCTTTCACTTCACCCAGGTTCTTATATGGTCCATGTACGGGGAGATTTTGGCAAACCAGTAAAGTGCTTGAAACCACTATGGCTTATTGTTAAAGGCAGCCTAGTCAGCAAGCTGTAAATTGGCCATTCAGCAATCTCAGCTTGACCAAGGAAGGATGGGAGGGGGTTTTGGGTTCCAGAGAAAGGGCAGCTTGACCCTTCCTGATAAGAATTGTGTTGAAATTGCTGATATGTGCATTTTAAAAGAGTAGGATATGCCCCAGGAATGTCTATTGGGGTCTCAAGGCTGCAAAGGAAAAACCCACACCTGGTTAATCAATAATTAGAAGGAACCTCTTGCTTGATGATTGAAACGGTTTACTTAACAAGGTTTCTTTAAGGGACATGTCATTCTACTACTAATTTATAAATAAGGGGAAAAAACTTGAGATGGGGGAATTCTTTTGGACTGGTCTCTCCCTCTGGATGCATCTTGTGTTCCCCACCAGCAGATGTGCTGCCCCTTGAGAGCCACACTCAGCTTCGGTAGTTATCGATGGTTGGGGGTGTTTTCCTAATCTTGTTGTGGATGTATGTAAGTGCTTGAGACTAAGTAAAGTTTAGCTTTAAGTGAAAGGACTCTTGTGTTGTTCAGTTTGTGTCAGCCATCTTTTGGTCGGACGGCCGTGTCTCCCCTGATTTATTTCCTGACACCACCTCGCACAGAGTAAAAGTTACCAAGAGCTTTGGGATGCAGGAACCCTGGGTAACAGTCCACATTATCCTGATATCTGAGCACCTTCCAAAATTATCTGTATTTGCAGAGATATTTCTTTCAGACCTGTGCCCACGTGTGCACACAAGAAGTTTGGCCATATCTGCGGTAGGAGCAAGGGGTATGATTTCCAGTTTGAGGGGACACACTTGTGCTAGTGCTCATTGAGCTAGTGTGCTAAAAAGAGTAGCATAGCTGGGGGAGGATGGGCAGCAGTGAGCAGCAGCACAGGGTAGCCATGCTGGGAGTGTACCCCAAGCGGGTTTCAAGTATCAGAGGGTAGCCGTGTTAGTCTGGATCTGTAAAAGCAGCAAAGAATCCTGTGGCACCTTATAGACTAACAGAGGTTTTGGAGCATGAGCTTTCGTGGGTGAATACCCACTTCCTCAGATGCATGTAATGGAAATATCCAGGGGCAGGTATATATATGTGTGCTAGCAAGCAAGCTAGAGATAACGAGGTCAGTTCAATCAGGGAGGATGAGGCCCTGTTCTAGCAGTTGAGGTGTGAAAACCAAGAGAGGAGAAACTGGTTCTGTAATTGGCAAGCCATTAACAGTCTTTGTTCAATCCTGAGCTGATGGTGTCAAATTGTACGCTGCACGTCTAGCTCACACAGCTGTTCACTGTTTCCCATGTTACCCTGGCTTTACTACTAATTTTAAGGTGCTAGCTCCATGAGAGCTAGAGTAAATGTGTCCACACGAGCTGAGAATCCCACCCTGAGCTCTATGAGAGCTAGAGTAAGTATGTCCACACGAGCTGAGAATCCCACCCTGAGCTCCAAGTATAGACATACCCTTTGTGATGGTGTTATCCATGCAACAAGTTGGAGAGTTATGTGATAACTTAATTTTATCATGCATCCGTTGGCCACTTTACCTGCAGTCCATCTCTGCCATGGTATTGGCTTCATAATTATTGATGAAAGGTACAGGATATATGATATTCAACTGAATACCAAGAATAGGTTTAAGAATATTGTAAGAGGACAAATGCTGAGTCTTCTTAATTTGAGTTTGTTCGTGCTGCTCTCTGATGTTCTGGAGATGCTGGGATGGCTTCTTCTACAACCAGAAAATTGGAATCTTGTCCTTGGCTTGTGAATGCCAGAGAAGTAGTACTGGGGGCAGCAAATGGATGAGATTGTGTTTCCCTAAGTTAGGCAAGGTGCCAGTGATTCTTCAGGAAAGCTACTATGAGGTCCCTACTGAAAAAAGTTGATGCTGAATGTCATGCAGCTTGCCAACTGCTATAACCGTTCTGTAATATCCCTTTAAAAAAAAAACAAAACCAAAAGAGGTAATTCAGAAGTTTGTGACAGGATAAGCATACAGTTTCTTAGATTTCCTTGACCCTGGTCAGTCAGACTTCAGGCCTGAATATTGGGTAGAAACTTTGCTGGTTGTGCAAATCATTGATTTCTTTCTAGTGACGGTTAAAGGTTAAATATCCATGCTGATTAGTTTTAGAAATGTCCCCTGTGATATTATCACAGCTGCATGACTTATGTGGCCATCCCAAATGTAGACCACTAACACCATTATACTGTATAGCACTACCATGTATTCTCTCTCATGCTTATTGTTAGTATGGACATCATTTAAAAAATAATGCCATTATATTTTTCCTTCTGTCTTGTAGTCAGTGGAAATATTTCAGTCAAGATGGGAAGAAGCTGAAGAAGCTGCATCAAAACAGGAAAATGAATATAGAAAAGGAAGATGGAGAAAATTTAACTATTCAGAGAATGAGCAAAAAGAGAGAGAGCACCACAAGGAAAAAGAAACACAAGTTGAAGGTGACAAAATCAAGGGTACGTGTAAAGGACATTCCAGAGATAGGCATAATAAGATATATCCACTGGAAGAAAGAGGTTATAGAAAAGACAGGTCAAGAGAAGAACGAGAATATAGACATCGTAGCACAGACTCTGAGTTAAGAGACGATTGTTCCAAAGCAGCAAAACATTCTGATGAAAAACGAAGTCAGGAGACGGTTTCCTCTCTGCGCAATTTGAAATATAAATTTTGAAACCTTCTGAAGATGATTTGTCATCTGTTAGTAAAGACTGCAAGGTACAGCAATCTTCATTAAAACTACCATCTTGTAGCTTTTTGAGCAGCAATTTCCAAAAACCTGGTGAGGAAAGTGAAGAAAAAACACCATTGAGCAGAACACATATAACAGATGAAAATGAGAAACCAACATTAGATCAAAATCCATTGAAAATGGAAAAAACTACTTATCATGAGGGAGCTCCAAAGGCTGAAAGAGAGAAGACACAGGAAGAGAACCTTGGAAACATCCCCAAGAAGAAAGTGCTATTGCCAGACAGCAAAACATCATATTCTGGGTATCTTACGATTTATTTTGCTAGATGTCATTTATATTTTCAGGGTAGTTTGTAGGAGGTATCTGTCTGCTGCCATGCCTCACTGGGCTGTGATCTTATCAGATCTCCAACATGTTGAGCCTGATTAGTTCTTCGATGGAAAACCCAGATCTATAGAAAATTATTTAGTACATGTGACATTCTGAGTCCATGATAAAGTAATGCTCCAGCATGGTAGCAGGGGGCCCTGTAGGGCTCAGTGGTGTGGTCTTTTTGGAAGACTTTAAGCAGATCTTATCTCTAATAGTCATTAAAGACCAATTGCTCATTAGTAGGGGTGCAAAATTTACAATTCAGTAGCTTCATTCTGCCTACCTATATTTTCAGTGCGGTTTCCTTTGGATGCTGACAGTATACTACCCTATGTGACCCCAACAATTGTATAGTGTTGCTGTGTACTGAACTACTTAAAGAACTACTTATTCAACCCTGGAGATGGCTGCACTTCAGTGTTGAGTGAAGTGAAATGTATATTTATGTAAATATGGTTTATTAAGTCTCTTTGGGACCTTTGGGTGAAAAGGCACTATGTAAATTTAAAGTTGGTGACATTACTGTTTTCCTTAGAAAATGGTGGAGGGCTGAGAACACTTATGCGGCTTTTAAAAATACATTTCACCATAGTGATGTAGCATTTTAGCTTTTAAGGAGCATTAAAGTGGTTATTTTTCTGTAGAATACTGTAGTAATTTAACTTCCTTGACCCTTTTGTAGAGAGTCATCGCTTTCAAAGCTAAAGCAGGCAATGTAGAAAATATCTATTTTGATTTGACACGTTCTGTATTTTCAGTCATATTGCCCATGACAGTGGATTACTTTACCCTTCCTTTGAACATTGGTGTATAGTAAAGTCTGCTTCTTACTATTGAGATAGGCTGTGGAATAATATTTCATCTACAACTTAAACAAGTAGAACCTACTTGTAAGTAAGTGACTGGGCATGCTGAATGCAAAATAACTGGAGGAAATTAAGGTAACAATATAGCATGAATAAATTTGGTAGATTAAAAAGATAAGGTAATATGTTAAAGTATTAGGTTTTATTCAGACATAAATGACAGAAAGCATCAGTCTACATGTATGTTTTCTGGGGAGTTAAAAAGAGACTACAAAGCAATATGTAGTAAGAATTACTGTTTTTCTGTCTGTGTTGGTATAATGAAGGAAAATAGAGACTAATCATGGAAAGAAGTTAGAAAATCACTGGACTTTTATGCAGGTCCTGGCCACTCATCCTTTATGTCATCACCAAGACCCCAATCCTGCGAACGCTTATGCACGTGTTGAAGTTCACTGCTGTGAGTAGTAAGTCCTATTCAAGTGCTGGGACTGTTCTCAGTAGTAAAGTTGAGCATATGCATAAGTGTTTGTAGGATCAGGGCCCAAATGAGATCTAAGTTTGAAGAATTTAATAAATGTAGGAAAAGAGGGCAAGCAATGAAGTGCTCAGCAACAAGAACATGTGAGGAGGCTGATAAGAGAGTCCAGATGGAAAGAGGAATTGATGAAAATAGTCATTTTTTTAGGAATGTCTACAGTTATGACAGTGTGTAGAGTACAGGCACTGCAAGCCCAGGTAGCACAGATATAGCTAGCAGTGTAGATGGGTAGGCACTGCTTAGGCAAATAGAGTGCTCTACACTCCTGAACTCCTTGGGTATATACCCTGCATGCTTCCACACGCCCAAGCAGTGCCTCCCATATTTACACTGCAATTTTCAGCAGTGTAGTGTCCCATTATCTTTTCTTTGCCAGAGCTTTCCCCCTGTCACCCTGCTGCTGGAGCCTTTCTTTCACTGCAGTGTGTAGCTGCGTGCCACAGAGACAAGTGTGGACACAATCTGTCTTTCACTGTGGCGCATAGCTGTGTGTGTACTGCCTGCACTCTGCACAACACGGTAAGTGAAGACATAGCCTTTGTTTCCCCCATATTACGTTATTTAAGTTACTGATTAACAGGTCTTATGAGCAGATTATAAGTTAGCCTTTTGGTGATGAACAGTAGGGTTCTAACATCAGGAGGAGTTTCTTATAGCAGTATTCAGTCTTTTCAGTTATAAAGCAGACAAGCAGAGTTGTGACAGTTACCTGGCACTTGGCAGGTAGGTGGATGTCTCCCAAACAACACGGGCACCGAGAGTGTCTGCCTCTAACTGGGATGGATGGAAGAAAGCAGTATATGTGATGTATCTTGATTTTAGTAAGGATTTTAATACAGTCCCACAGGGAATTCTCATAAGTGTCCTAGAGAAATGTGGACAAGATGAAATTCATATAAGGTGGGTGTACAATTGATTGACAGACTACTCAGAATAGTTATCAATGATTTGTTGTCAGACTGGGAGGGAGTATATAATGGGTCTCGCAGAGGTCAGTCCCAACTCCAATACCATTCAGTATTTTCATTAATGACTTGGACAATGGAATGGAGTGTATGCGTATAAAGTTTGCAAATGGACTTCAAGCTGGGAGGGGATGCATGCACTTTGAAGGATAGCATTAGACTTCAAAATGACCTCGATAAATTAGAGAATTGAGCTGAAATTAGCAAGCTGAAATTCAATTTGAGAGCCATGCTTAAGAAAAGATATAGATGAATTGGAGAGAGTCCAGAGGAGAGGAACAAAAATGATAAAAGATTTAGAAAACTTGACCTCTGAGGAATGGTTAAAAAAACTATGTATAGTCTTGAGAAAAGAAGACTGAGAGGGGGACCTGATACGATTTCTCATATATTAATGGCTGTTTGAGAATGGTGATCACTTGTTCTCCATGTCCACTGAAGACAGGACAAGAGGTAATGGGCTTAATCACAACGAGAGATTTAGGTTAGATATTAGGAATAACTTTATAAGGATTAATAGGATTTCAAAGGAAGTTGTGGAATTCCCTTTTTGGAGGTTTTTAAGAACAGGTTGGACAAATACTTGTCAGGGATGGTCTAGGTTTACTTGGTCCTGCTTTAGTGCAGGGGGCTGGAATTGATGACTTATTGAGGTCCCTTTCCACTCTACATTTCTGTGATTTTACTACCTCTGTCTATGAAAACAGCCTTCCTGGTGACCAACACTTCTGCCTGAAGTATGGAGAAATGGGGGCTGTGATGGCAAGCCCTCCCTTTCAGTGTTCTTCAGAGACAAAGTTGCATTACATTCTCATCCTTGATTTCTACCTACAGTTTCTTCTGAATTCCATATTAATCAGGTTATTCATTTCCCAGGTTTCTTTCTGAAGCCACACCAGGGAGGGAGACGCCTTACGTTCTTTGGACATCAAAAGAACAGTGGCCTTCTACTCAGACAGAACCAAGCATTTCAGGGAAGTTTTCTAGACTGTGTATCAGTTGCTGACAGATCCAGAGGATCTGCAATTTCATCCAAAGACTTTCAAAGTAGATTTCTGTCCATATTATCTCTTGTTATTATGCCTACATTCATCTCCTTCTAGAGTGATAACCCATTCTACAAGGTCCCAATCTACTTTTATGGCCCTGTTGAAAGATGTCCCAGTTGCTGAAATTTGCAGAGCCCCAACCTAGTCCTCAATACATACCTTTCCAAATGTAATGCTCTGATTCATGCTTCTAGAGCAGATGCTGCAGTTGGCAATGCAGTCTCATCTTCGGTGTTATATCTAACTCTGAGGCTCCCACCTTCATCAAGGGATACTGCATGGGAGTCATTATTCATGTTGTGCAGTAACTGACCTTCTTCCAGATGTGTCTTGGGACTTTGCAGTAGAGAAGGACAGTTCACTTGTGTAGCTACATATGTCCTTGGAATGGGTCAAGGGGAGGACTAGAGTACATGCAGGAGCTTAATGGACACTGCCACCAAAAATCTCCCGTGAAAGGTGCATGTGTGGTGGTGTTTGCTCAATTCTCCATGCCTCATACTGACAATGTACTTGTTAATATTTTCTCTTCCAACAAATACAGAGTTTATTTACCTTCTAAATCAGAGTTTTGGACAATTATGAGAAGAATTAATTAAAAGTTGCAGGCCTAGTAATACCTGGCTGATTAGATGCCCGAGGGATCTCCTCAGAGGAAATGTCCATCCAGATAGGATGCTGTTTGCTGAAAATCACGCTTAGTAATAGGACTAAAATATTATGTGCATTGGAGTTTAATTTGAGACAAGCTGAGAGAAAAATACAGTTGAGCTGAAAAAGTGCAGATAATGATTTAAGCAATAACTCCACCGAGATCATGTACAAAGTAATAAATGTCTCTTACTCTGACTAATGTAATACCTTACATTACTAATCAGAGGGGTAACCGTGTTGGTCTGGATTTGTAAAAGCAGCAAAGAGTCCTGTGGCACCTTATAGACTAACAGACGTATCGGAGCATGAGCTTTCGTGGGTGAATACCCACTTTGTCGGATGCATGTGACATGCATCCGACGAAGTGGGTATTCACCCACGAAAGCTCATGCTCCGATACGTCTGTTAGTCTATAAGGTGCCACAGGACTCTGCTGCTTTTACATTACTAATGTAATTAATGTTTTAATTGCTTTACAATATGTAGGTTTAGAGGATATGAGAAGCAAGAGCACTAGAACCTTTAATTTCTCTGTATATTTCCTTTTATAAGGAGTTAAACTGTTGTCATTGCCTCTCTTGGGGTCAGATTCTATTCCCATTGAAGTCAGTGGGAATTTTTCCATCGACTTAATGGATATTGGATTGGGCCCCTGAAATGCAGGCAGAAATGGTTTAAAAAATTTCCCCAGGTTAGCACTGTGATAGCTCAGACTAAAACGTGAGACCTGTTTAAAAGATTTTCCATTTTGCGAGTCTCACGGGATTTAATCATGCACATTATGTTCATCACGTTAAGCAACATATTCTTTCTCTGTTATGACAGCATGTCTTTAATTTTTTTAATAGTTTGGTTGCTCTCATTCTTGTAGCATTCAATAATGCTTTTGAAATGACTTCTCTTTTATGTTATGTTGTATAGGAAGTACTGTGGCAAGTGAATTAGGATTATGCTCAGGTTTTTTACAGATGTAGATAGAGCAATATAAACATTTTCTGTAGAATTATAATCCTGTCTCATGTTACATATATAAGAAAAGTTAAATACAACAATAAATACCACACACATAAATTAATCATACAGCAGTGGCATTACCTACACTTAAATGATCAAGAAATGTTTATTCTTGTTTAAGTTTATAAAATACTTAACTTTCTAACAAATACATCCCCAGTATGAACAGACATGGCTAAAAGCACTGTGACTATGTCAGAGCAAGATTATATTTTTGAGGCAGAGTTTGAAAGAGGGTTATATTTCCAAATCTCGATACTATTTCTAGGCTATCTTTCTCTCATTTAAGTGGACAGTACTGCTTGTGACTGAGTTCCCAGGGTGCAGCCTTTATTGTCGAGCACTGAGACCTTCAAACCACCAGCCTGGGCAGCTTCTCACACAGTGATACTGATGTCAAGTTACAAACTCTGATAGGCACTGCACTTAATCAGAGGCAGGAACACACCCAACTCTGTTACATGAATGATCTCCCAGTCACTCATGAACCATCAATAGGGAGTCTCAAGCCAGTTCCCTCCAGCTCCACAGCCTTGTTCGCCACTGTCTCAATATGGAATGGACACACTCTAGTCTTTGTAAACTGAGCTGAGATTTCCCAAGCACTTCATCCAAAACAAACTGTTTTAGGTAAAATTTAAAACAAGTTTACTAACTACAGAAAGAGAGTTCAGGTGATTGTAGGTAGCAGGCATAGAGATCAGAGGTGGTTACTTAAAAACAAAAATAAACATGTAGTCCAAGTTCTACAAACTAAGTGGGATTTGAATCAAGCAGTGTCTCACCCTGACAGATGGTACAAGCAGGTTACAGATCCTCAGTACACTGGACCACCCTTCCCCAGTTCAAAGTCTTTGTTCTCCAGGTGTTTGGGGAGGGGGAGTGCATTTATCATGTCTCTTCCTCTCTTATATTTTCTACGAGCTTGCTAGAAAGATTTTTGCTGTGACGTGGGGATCAGGCAGTCGCTATTGGTCAAGCACTCTCCATTGCATACATGCTCTCTATGAGAAGTCTCTGGGATGGCCACTGGAAGAGTGGATTCCCTTTAATGAGCTGTCAGTACGTCTTGCAGATCCTTTGCAATTGAGAGGTTGGTTCTGGGCATCTTCCAACCTACAATATATTTCAGTAACACACATAACAATGCTTCATAACTTCACATACAATGATAGTACATAAATCCAACAGGATATTAATGTTCAACAGATCAAGATTTTCAAAATGATACCTCACAAGGTATAGTTTATACAAAACACATCATGCTCATATCACCAGGGTGAATACGGAGGTTTCCAGGGTGCTACTTTGGGGTACAGAGGATCACGCTGCTATAACAAGGTTGTCCTGGGTGAGCCTCAAAATGGAACATGTCTTCCAACAGCGAAAAACAGAGCTAAGAGCATATATTCAGTCAGCTCGGGGTGGGAAATGCATTCCTCTCTCAATAGGAACTGTTTTACTGGCTAGATACACATCTTATAGGTGTGCGTTTCCAGCTATATTAGCTATAAAATCAACTATTTTAAGGCTAGAGTAATTTGGACATAAAATGGCATGTGTCTGCAGATTTTCATACATTTTCAGCCAATCTGGTTCTCTATGGCCTTACTCATGTAACTGGGAAATGGTTCCAGCTGCCCAGCAATATTTGGTTTTCAGTAGCTGAGCAGTGAAAGAGCAATGAATTAGTTTGCTGAATGCGATCTAAGTTTGTTTTTAAGTCTTCCTAAGGGTTATACATTAATTTATGATCTGGAGATGTCATTTTAGGATAATTCCCAGCTATTCTGCATTTTTTAAAATTATTATTATTAGTATTAGCACTTTCAATCGAGGTTGCAGGGGAGACTAAGACTCATAGACTCATAGACTCTAGGACTGGAAGGGACCTCGAGAGGTCATTGAATCCAGTCCCTTACCCTCATGGCAGGACCAATTACTGTCTAGACCATCCCTAATAGACATTTATCTAACCTACTCTTAAATATCTTCAGAGATGGAGATTCCACAACTTCCCTAGGCAAGACAGAGGAACTGACAAGCTAGTTAAGGGATAGGGTGGTGGCCTGGTGCCTGCTGGGGGTTTTTGTTGTGTTGATTACCAGGCTTTAGGTGGGAAGGCTATGACTGATACAGAGGTAGCAGTGAAAGACACAATGAGGATGACTGGATGTGGAGCTGCGGCATGTACATGATCCTGGAGGGAGTGCCTGAAAAGAGTTTTGTCTCCATGAAGTGCCGTCTGACAGAGCTGATGGAAGAAAAGATCCGAGGACTGGAGATGCAGGTGGAAACTCTGGTTGAGTTTAGGAGGGGGTTTGAGCAGATGATGGAGCACAGACACGAGGGGGCTGAAGGGATAAGCTCAGACGTGCAGATGGAAGCAGGACCAAAGAATTCAGAGAAGAGACTGCTGGGTGAGGAAAGTGGACGGTGGAAGCAGGTGACTAAGAGAACTAGGCAGAGGAAAAGATGGGCCAGTGAAGGAGAAATAGAACTCAGGAACAGGTTTGCAGAGTTGGAAAATGAAGAAGGGGCACAGCAGGTGGCCACTGAAGGAGAGAGGGCAAGGAAAAAGAGAAGAGCTGATAGTCCTACAAGAGGAGGGGAGGAGTCAATGGAGGCAACACCAAATATGAGCCCCAGGAGGATTGCAAGGGGGAATAGGAATCGAGAGGACTTGCAGCCAGTGGGTGCGGGGGATAGACCAGAGAACCACACTGTCACCAGGAAAAGGCAGGTCTATGTGATTGGAGACTCCTTACTGAGAAGAATAGACAGGCCTGTAACTAGAGCTGATCGGGAGAACAGAAGGGTGTGCTGTCGGCCAGGTGCTAAGATACAGGATGTGGACCTGAGGCTGAGAAGGATCCTAGCGGGAGCAGGAAAGAATCCGTTGATTGTCCTTCATGTAGGAACGAATGATACGGCTAGATACTCTCTGGAATGTATCAAGGGAGACTATGCCAGACTGGGGAAGACGCTTAAGGAAATCGAGGCTCAGGTGATCTTCAGTGGGATTCTGCCGGTTCCTAGAGAAGGGCAGCAAAGGTGTGACAAGATTATGGCGGTCAACAGATTGCTCAGGCAGTGGTGCTATAAGGAGGGCCTTGGGATGTACGGCCATTGGGAAGCATTTACGGACAGAAGACTGTTCTCTCAGGATGGACTTCACCTGAGTAAGGAGGGAAATAGACTTCTAGGATGGAGGCTCGCCGACCTGATTAAGAGAGCTTTAAACTAGGAATTTGGGGGAGATGGTTGGGAGATGTCCAGGAGATCTCCATGCCGGAATTTAACCTTGAGAGGGAAGTAAACAAAGCAAGAGGGGATACAGCCGTGGACAGAAGAATTGGCATAAGGAGGAAGGGCAGTGTAGATAGCAGACTAACAGGTGATGCTCGTGGTAGAATGTCTGTGCCTAACAGGGTAAAGAATGTGAGTGAAGCCAAACGGCAAAAATTAAGATGTCTGTACACTAATGCGAGGAGCCTAGGGAACAAAATGGAGGAACTAGAGCTACTGGTGCAGGAAGTGAAACCGGATATTATAGGGATAACAGAAACATGGTGGAATAGTAGTCATAACTGGAGTATAGGTATTGAAGGCTATATGCTGTTTAATAAAGACAGAAATAAAGGCAAAGGTGGTGGAGTAGCATTGTACATCAATGAGGAGGTTAACTGTAAAGAAATAAGAAGTGATGGAATGGACAAGACAGAGTCTGTCTGGGCAAAAATCACACTCGGAAAGAAAGCTACTAGAGCCTCCCCTGAGATAGTGCTTGGGGTGTGCTACAGACCGCCGGGATCTGATTTGGATATGGATAGAGACCTCTTTAATGTTTTTAATGAAGTAAACACTAATGGGAAATGTGTGATCATGGGAGACTTTAACTTCCCAGATATAGACTGGAGGATAAGTGCTAGCAAGAATAATAGGGCTCAGATTTTTCTGGATGTGATAGCTGATGGATTCCTTCACCAAGTGGCTGAAGAACTAACAAGAGGGGATGCCATTTTAGATCTGGTTTTGGTGAGTAGTGAGGACCTCATAGAAGAAATGGTTGTAGGGGATGTCATAACCTATTCCCAGATTTGGACCGTAGCGTCCAAAATATGGGTGTTAGCATGAAAACCTCCAAGCTTAGTTACCAGCTTGGACCTGGTAAAGCTGCCACCACCCAAAAAATTAGAGTGTTTTGGGGCACTCTGGTCCCCCCAAAAACCTTCCCTGGGGACCCCAAGACCCAAATTCCTTGAGTCTCACAACTAAGGGGAATAAACCATTTCCCTTTCCCCCTCCAGGTGTTCCCTCCCTGGGTTCCTGGAGAGATACACAGAAGCAAGCTCCGTGAATCTAAACAGAGGGACTCCACCCTCTCCTATTTCCAGTCCTGGAAACACAAGCACTTCCCTCTTCACCCAGAGGGTATGCAAAGTCAGGCTAGTAAATCTAACACACACAGATTTCCCCCTGACTTCTTCCTCCCACCAATTCCCTGGTGAGCACAGACTCAGTTCCCTGGAGTTCCCCACTAAAGAAAAACTCCAACAGGTCTTAAAAAGAAAACTTTATGTAAAAAGAAAGAAAAATACATAAAAATGGTCTCTCTGTATTAAGGTGACAAATGCAGGGTCAATTGCTTAAAAGAAATATGAATAAACAGCCTTATTCAAAAAGAATACAATTCAGAACACTCCAGCAACTACACACATGTAAATACAAAAAAAAACAAACCATATAAACCACTTTCTGTACTTACAACTGGGAAACAGAAGATTAGAAACAGGAGGTAAAAAAATCACTTCTCATAGCCGAGAGGGACAGACACAAGACAAAATAAAGAACTCACACACAAACTTCCCTCCACCCAGATTTGAAAAAGTCTTGTTTCCTGATTGGTCCTCTGGTCAGGTGTTTCAGGTTACTCCTTTCCAGGTGAAAGAGACATTAACCCTTAGCTATCTGTTTATGACAGGGGACAACCTTGGTTTGAGTGATCCTGAGCTAATTCAGTTCAAACTAGATGGAAAGATAAACAAAAATAAATCTGGGACTAGGGTTTTTGATTTCAAAAGGGCTAACTTTAAAGAATTAAGGAAATTAGTTAGGGAAGTGGATTGGACTGAAGAGCTTGTGGATCTAAATGCAGAGGAGGCCTGGAATTACTTTTAAGTCGCAGCTGCAGAAACTATCACGAGCCTGCATCCCAAGAAAGGGGAAAAAAACCATAGGCAGGAGTTGTAGACCAAGCTCAATGAGCAAGCATCTCAGAGAAGTGATTAAGAAAAAGCAGAAAGCCTATAAGGAGTGGAAGAATGGTGGGATTAGCAAGGAAAGCTACCTTAGTGAGGTCAGAACATGTAGGGATAAAGTGAGAGAGGCTAAAAGCCAAGTAGAGCTGAACCTTGCAAAGGGAATTAAAACCAATAGTAAAAGGTTCTATAGCCATATAAATAAGAAGAAAACAAAGAAAGAAGAAGTGGGACCACTAAACACTGAGGATGGAAAAGAGGTTAAGGATAACCTAGGCATGGCCCAATATCTAAATAAGTACTTTGCCTCAGTCTTTAATAAAGCTAATGAGGAGCTTAAGGGGTGATGGAAGGATGACAAACAGGAATGAGGATATGGAGGTGGATATTACCACATCTGAGACAGAAGCCAAACTTGAACAACTTAATGGGACAAAATCGGAGGGCCCAGACAATCTTCATCCAAGAATATTAAAGGAACTGGCGCATGAAATTGCAAGCCTGTTAGCGAGAATTTTAATGAATCGGTAAACTCGGGTTGTACCGTACAACTGGAGAATTGCTAACATAATTCCTATCTTTAAGAAGGGGAGAAAGAGTGATCCGAGTAACTATAGGCCTGTTAGTTTGACATCTGTAGAATGTAAGGTCTTGGAAAAAATTTTGAAGGAGAAGTAGTTAAGGACATTGAGGTCAATGGTAATTGGGACAAATTACAACATGGTTTTACTAAAAGTAGATCGTGCCAAACCAACCCCATTCCTTCTTTGAGAAGGGTGACAGATTATTTAGACAAAGGAAATGCGGTAGACCTAATTTACCTCGATTTCAGTAAGGCATTTGACACGGTTCCACATGGGGAATTATTAGTCAAATTGGAAAAGATGGGATCAATATGAGAATTGAAAGGTGGATAAGGAACTGGTTAAAGGGAGACTACAAGGGGGTCGTACTGAAGGGTGAACTGTCAGGCTGGAAGGAGGTTACTAGTGGAGTTCCTCAAGGATCGGTTTTGGGACCAATCTTATTTAACCTTTTTATTACTGACCTTGGCAGAAAAAGCGGGAATGTGCTAATAAAGTTTGCGGATGACACAAAGCTGGGGGGTATTGCTAACACGGAGAAGGACGGGATATCATACAGGAAGATCTGGATGACCTTGTAAACTGAAGTAATAGTAATAGGATGAAATTTAATAGTGAAAAGTGCAAGGTCATGCACTTATGGATTAATATAAGAATTTTAGATATAGATGGGGACACCATCAGCTGGAAGCAACAGAGGAGGAGAAGGACCTTGGAGTATTGGTTGATCACAGGATGACTATGAGCCGCCATGTGATATGGCTGTTAAAAAGCTAATGCGATTTTAGGATGCATCAGTCGAGGTATTTCCAGCAAAGATAAGGAGGTGTGTAATATCGTTATATAAGGCACTGGTGAGACCCACCTGGAATACTGTGTGCAGTTCTGGTCTCCCATATTTAAGAAGGATGAATTCAAACTGGAACAGGTTCAGAGACGGGCTACTAGGATGATCCGAGGAATGGAAAACCTGTCATATGAAAGGAGACTCAAGAGCTTGGCTGTTTAGTCTAGCCAAAAGAAGGCTGTGGGGGGATATGCTTGCTCTTTATAAATATATCAGAGGGATTAATATTGGGGAGGGAGAGGAATTATTTAAGCTTAGTACCAATTTAGATACAAGAACAAATGGATATAAACTGGACACTAGGAAGTTTAGACTTGAAATTAGATGAAGGTTTCTAACCATTAGAGGAGTGAAGTTCTGGAACAGCCTTCCAAGGGGAGTAGTGGAGGCAAAAGACATATCTGGCTTTAAGACTAAGCTTGATAAGTTTATGGAAGGGATGGTATGATATGATAGCATAATTTTGGCAATTGATCTTTGATTATCAGGAGATTAGTATGCCCAGTGGTTGGTGATGGGATGTTGGATGGGATAGGAGCGGAGTTACTGCAGAGAATTCTTTCTGAGTGCTGGCTGGTGAGTCTTTCCCACATGCTCAGGGTTTAGCTGATCGCCATATTTGGGGTTGGGAAGGAATTTGCCTCCAGAAAGATTGGCAGAAGCCCTGGGAGGTTTTTCACCTTCCTCTGCAGCGTGGGGCATGGGTCACTTGCTGGTGGAGTCTCAGCAGCTTGAGGTCTTCAAACCACAATTTGAAGACTTCAATAACTCGGACATAGGATGGGTGTTTGTTATAGAAGTGGATGGGTAGGGTTCTGTGACCTGCTTTGTGCAGGGGGTCGGACTAGATGATCACATTGGTCCCTTCTAATCCTAGAATCTATGAATCTATGAAACCACAATATGACCACCAATTATTTTTACCACTGCTGTCTGTAGTATTAACTCCATTTTATAGATGAGGAAATTCAGTCTTGGAATAATTGTGGTGAAATATCTTGTTTAAAGCCACTTGGTAAGTCAGTGGCAGAGAGAGGGATTGGGACTCATGCATTTCTGACTCCCAGTTCAGTAGGCCATTCTATCCCCCATAACAGGAAAAATTTTTCTAGGGGAGATTCACCAATTAACTTTCAATGTAGATTCTAACATATCAGTTATAATATTTTCATAATTAAAGCTTGTCCTCTGAGCAGATAAATCCAAGAACAACTTAAGCTTTGGGAAATGAAGAACTACATAACCTACCAGTTGTTTATCCACTTGGAGGTTTTCTTGTTGCTTTGGAGATGATGTCATAAACAGAATTATTGCTTCAGGGCTTATAAACAGACTTATTGTTATGAGATGGAGACAAGGTGCAGTGCTAGAGAGGAGGAAGGGTCTTTGGCGGGATGATTTGGTACTGCTGGAAGGGCTAACTTTTTGGATCCAACTGGTCTGTCCTGTCAGGAAGCTATACTGCATGCATAGCCCACTTTTACCTGCTACTGGTTATTTATTGCTCCCTTGAGCCAAGAAAATGCACAGTACATAGTGCCTTTCATCCTAAAAGATCCCAAAACCAAAGGAATATTTAGCTTTATGCACATTGTATTTACACATCTTTTTCAAAAGTTCTTGTCTGTCCTTTAGAGAGATTTAATGATTATGAAAGGATTTGTAGAAGGATAGTTGTGGTTATGATGGCTTTAAATTACTTTCAGCATTTGAACATGTTTGCCAGTGCAATGATTGTTAATTAAGTAAATATTTATTTGTTTCCTCTGGGCTGTGAATGCTTGTGGTATTTCAATCAGACATACTTCAAAGGATGGGACACCCCAGGCCCTTAGTGAAGAGGAGATGAACAGACTGGGAGCCAAGATTGTGAAAGCAGAACTGATGGGAAATTTGGTAAGTTTTGAAGTTGTCCTGATTTACTGCAGATGGCATGTACTGTACGCTCACAGAGCTTGAACTGGCCTCTCCTTTTGACCAAAGTACTATGAAAGCCATTTCATCAGGCTCAGGATTTAATGTGCAACCTTCTTCCATACTTCTCCTACAAATAGCTATGCTCTGGGGTCAATGGGGGAGGGGCTTCAGCACTGTAGGGGTTTGTAGAATAGGGACCATATCGAAAACAATTTTCTCTTTATGTGAGAGTTAGAGACAGTGTATAGAGGTTTTTTGTTGAACAGGAGAAGGGGAAACTTGCAATGTGCTCCTCCAATTTCAAAATAAAGGTGGAGGCGTTCTGATTTCCTGTTATCACCACAGACCTCAGTCAGCGACACTTGTAGTCCTGCTGCCCTGCATTAATATATGAGCGCTAAGCATCAAGATTATGATTGTAACCTTCCCTGGTGGGGGAGCTCCCCATGAGTCTGGAGCTCCTAGCAGTTGCAGGTTTGGCACCATAGTCTGAACTGGAACTGCTAAAGCAGACTGAAAAATCAGGAACATTGCTGTGTGATTTGAAAGACTCTTGTTTCCAAAAAGATATTTTTATTACATAACACTATAGATACATAATATTGGTTTATCTGATGCCTTTTAGCTAATGGTGATAAGTGAGAACTGTGTCCAACAAACTTCCACTCTCTGACAGAGAGGTCCTTGTGGTTTACTGTTGCTGAGAGAGGTAACACAGTAACTTACAGTTCTGGGAACACCAGAAGATTGGCACATGCCCCCCAATTTTTGTATTATTTATTTATGAATTTATTTATTATTGTCATGTATTGTGGTAACATCTTGAGGTGTCAACCATGTCAGTCTCATTGTGTTAGATTGAGGCTATGTTTTGCAAGTTATTGTGTCGTGCATAGATGCTCTTAAAGACGTACTGCAAAAATCTAATGGACAATGGTGAAAAATGTCCATTTTAGAAACAATTCAACCAATGTGGTCCTTTGTGTTTTGTTTTTATTTCTAAGGATAATTTATTTTTCATGCATCTATGCTTGCTGCATGAGTCTCCCCTGAAGCAATAATTCTGTTTGACATCATCTCTACAGCAACTGCTGTAATTATGAAGTCATAAATAAGATTATAACTTTGTGCCGGGAACAAGAAGTGGCTTTCAGACTTTTTTTTTGATTTATGATGTCCTCACAGATTATTTTTTGCACAGATCTGTGTGTCCTGATTTTATAGGGACAGTCTCAATATTTGAGGGTTTTTCTTATATAGGCACCTATAACCCCCCCAACCTCCATTCCGATTTTTCACATTTGCTATCTGGTCACCCTATACATTGTAAATAACTATGTTCAGATCTTATTTTACATCAGTATTTTGTTCTCCCCTTTGCATAATCATCAGAATAAATGTATATGCAGCATATTTTTAAACAGAGATAGCTTGTAAAGAGACATTGCCAAGCTGAAATCTAGTCAGCTTTGAAAACAACTAAAATCTAAAAGTGAACTAAAAATAATGTCAGATAGTACATGTTTCCCCCCCTAAGTCTCACTGCCAATTTGGGGGATTTTAAACTCATATTTTTGAATATTTTTCTCTTCCCTATTGATATTTGAAAAACTCACACAAATGAGAGAAATTGGGTATTAGGCCATACAGGGGAAACCAGTGAAACTGATTATACACCAAGTGCTATAAAATGCATAAAGTAATCTAAATTGTGGGGGACATGGGAAACCCATAATTTTTCTAATTCTCTAATTTTTAGTCATGGTAATCTTAGCTGATACATGTAACAATACAGGGAAGCATTTGGACAGAAGTATGATTTTATGCTGTCAGTGTTCTTTTAAGTAACAGAAGAAAATATTCTCAATAAAAGCACTCTTGTAAATACAAATGATGTATATGTGAGATATTTTGCAACTTTGTTTGATTTCAGTTAGTAATAGTCAAAATTATTATGTTATAATGCTGCTGTTAATTTCATATTATTTTAATTATTTATATTGAAAATAGTGTTTATCATTGTGTGGAATCAGCAATTTAGGCCTGTTTCCCTTCTTTAATAATAAATGTAAATCAAATGAATTAATTTGTTACATTTTGCTCTATTGCCCTGAATTTAGCCCATTGAGTCTAAATTGCTGTGATTTATGTAATAGGAACTATGCAGTGTTGTTGTAGCAAGGTTGATCCCAGAATATGAGAGACAAGGTGGGTGAGGTGATACCTTTTGTTGAAGCAGCTTCTGTTGGTGAG
Organism: Gopherus evgoodei; assembly: GCF_007399415.2. NCBI lineage: Eukaryota > Metazoa > Chordata > Testudines > Testudinidae > Gopherus > Gopherus evgoodei. The sequence goes on along the minus strand of NC_044322.1, from coordinate 32,592,148 downwards.
AGAAGCTTTTGAGCTACACAGAGCTCTTCTTCAGGTCTGCAGAAAGGTACTGAGAGTGTTGCAGCTAAATACATAATTGAACAGATAGTTCAGCATAAGTAGTTAGCACATATTCTAAGGGAACTATCTGTTCAATCTTGCATTTAATTGTGAAACTCTCAGTACTTTTCCCAGACGTGAGGAAGAGCTCTGTGTAGCTCAAAAGCTTGTCTCTCTCCTCAACAGAAATTGGTCCAATAAAAGGTATTATCTCATCCACCTTGTCTGTATAATGAGGAGTGGGAGAGGACTATACCAGGAAAAACAATTTAATGGGAGAATGCAAATAGGTCTCACTCTTCTGTCTTTGGGTCATCCAAAACCCAGATTATATTCAGTCTCGGCCCAAATTTTGAGGTGGTGTTTAAGGGAGGATAAATCTATGCAGTAGGAGCAGCTGTAAAATATGCTCCCTTATACTCTTTCTGGAGCTTATAAACTAAGGGTGATGTTGGAAAAGGGTGTACATTACATTAGGTTAGACTTACCTCTATTTGCTTTCCCATCTGTATAATGGCTGTTACGCTTACCTGCAGATTTTATGAGCATAAATTGATTAATATTTGAACAATGTGTTTGAAAATGTAATGTGTTATGGAAGTGCTATTTTTTTAAATGATATTATGTGCCATAATGCTTCGGATGCATCTGTCTTAAATTTTTTGGAAAAATTTTTGATCTTGTACCTATAATAAGGAATTGTTCAAATGGCACTGGCATTACAGTTAATAGTACTTCTATATACCTGTGAGCTGGCGTTTTAAAAAATAAACAAAATATGGAGAAGCAAGAGAAATGGACAGTTGAGATATACATTTTTGTAAATAAGAGCTAAAACAACTGAATTAATTCATTTTGATCATTTTCTTTAAAGGATTTAGCTTCAAAGCTTCAAGTCCAGCTTGAAAATGCACGCAAACTAAAAGAAAGTAGAACAGAGACTCCTGCAAGACAACCTGAAAAGGAGGTAAGGGAAAAATGTTCCTCCATTGTTATGTGCTAGTATAAAACTCACAATGCAGGTAAAAAGTACCTGTAGTAATGATATTTTTAAATTTAGATGTTGAAATTTACAAAGGCTATCTGTAAAAGAGTCAAGACATTTAGGGAGTGCTAAAATGTAGGACTGTATAGCTGTAGGGAAAATGTCATAAACTCCTTCTGGATGCAGTTCCTCCCAGTGTATCCTTCAAAGTCTGGGTGATGCCCTATATACACACCTCATGAGAGCCAAATTCCTGTTGTAATTGAATAGTACGGCTCCCAGTGATTCCATTGGAACAGGATTTGACTCTTCCTACAGCTCTTAAGCAGTGTGTTAAGCCATTGCATGGCACCTCGATACTGGGTATTTTTTGTCCACAGTATTCAGGTTTCACTTTACTTTGCTTACATTGGTAAAATACTGGCAAAGTGTCCATAGTGCCTTATGTCTTCAGGTGATGCTGAGCATATTCCCATTGCAGTAGTTTACTTTAAAAATATATATATATATAGAGAGAGAACAAACTGCCTCCATCTGGACAGGATGAGGTACTATTTCTAACAGTAATTTGTGGTGGTAATATAGACCACAACTGAAGTTGGAAGGAAGATTACAGTTTTAGATTGTATGAAGCTATCTTCAGATTTATGGACCCCAAAATAGACGTAAAGTCAATATAGAGTAAATCAGATTGGACTTTGTCCAGTGAACCTGTTTAGACAGGTTTGTATCTGATATTTATAAAGCTGCTAGAAATTAAAAACTTTGAAAAGTAAGTATGCAGATAGAAAGTGAAACTAGTTAGATTTCCAGTGTGCTAATTACAATTTCAAAGTACAGTATAGTTCTTCTAGATCACAAGAGGCATATTATCTTTTTAGAAGCAAATTGTGTATATGCTTACTTCATTATTTTTAGAGATGTCTGTTTTTTATAAAGGATTGGGAGCAAGCATATTTTAAGTAAATATAAGTAGCATAATTGTGCCTTTTAGGGTGAACTCAGAAAAAGGCATTAAAAGCCAACACCAAAAACAGAAGAAAACAGAGATACTGATTATTCACTTCCGTTTAAAGATAAATTATTATCAATACGTATTGCAATAAGAAATGCATATTTAAGTTACTAGCATACCATTTCTCACCAAAAAGGTACTACTTTATTAGGCTGAGCAATAAATCATCTAAAGATATACCTTAGAAATATTAAGCATTTTAAAAATTTGCTTGTGTCCTGTTTAATTATTTTTTAGTGCTCTAGATATTCTTTTAGCTGAAGTGCATTTGTTGGTTTATGACTTCCAAAAAGCTTGATAGCATTCAATCTGATATTGCCAATTTAAAAGTACAGGTTTGAACTTTAAAAAATATCTGGAAGTTTGGAGTGTTGAAATATCTTATATATGGAAACCTGATGCTGTGATTGGATGAAAAATTAGGCTATTTTTGGATGTGAGCAATTATATTCCAAGGTCTTGTAAAAAATGCATTAAGATTTAATAATTAGGAGGTATTAATGGGATATTAAATGACTGAATGTGTGAAAAAAAACCTGTTAATTTTATATTCACACGTAACTACAAATGAAAAATGTGTTTTTCTGTGTAACTACTCAATTCCTTTTGGGTTTATATAATAGCATCCTTCAGACACCAAAGTATTTTACTGTAAAAGATTAGGCTGCAACGAGTCATGGAGTCTGCCTGCATAGGGCTTATTGTTGTAATTGAGGCTTTTTATCCTGAGAGTTCAGAGAGTTGGACTATGTATACTAATGCGACTGCATGCTATTATGTTCTCAGCAGTAGCTCTCACACAGATTTGCATATCCATCTGTCTTTTATTGATGGGGAAATGTTGGCCAGCATACCAGGGTTAACCCAGTGTTGTTGAAAAATGCCAGTGAATTCTCAAATTCTGATTACAAACCCCAGCCGAGTTTTGACTGTGATGTTGGGGTGAGGTCAAAGAGAACTTGACAAGGATGTTGTGGCTGTACCTTCCCATGATACTCAGTGGTAGGAGAGCGCACGCACAGGGAGCTAGTGGTCAGGTTTAATTGCCTCTTGTAGCTATATTAAACCTGCCTTAGAAGCATGGAATAAGCAGTGGTACCTGTCTTCTGAGTGCCAGGTTGGATCCAAATTCCTCAGACAGCATGCTGTGAAGAGTCAGGAGTGTGACCATCGGAGGCTCACCTGCTGTTCTGCACAGTGTTCAGTAATTGCTCAGCAAAATTATAATTTTATTAGCTGAGATCTCATAATAGTTTTAATTCTGTTGTTTGTTTTGAGGTATCAGTGTTGAAATCTGAATTCTGTAATCTGGATAGGGAAGTTTGTTTATACTATTATGTTTATTGTGGGCAAGATTAGGTGTTACAGGCAGTCCTTGACTTTACGTTGTTTGAGTTACGACGAACGGCACTTATGACACTTCTACATTGACATCCTGATTTGACTTAACCCTATAGGTTTCGAGTTTATGGCGCTCGGTCCCGCAGTGGAGTAGATTGCGGTTCCGACGTTCTGATTTACGACGCAATTGTAAGGAACCAACTGTGTCGTAAGTCCGAGGACTGCCTGTTTTTGCTTTTTCCTTAAAGATGGTTACTAGAGGAGATTGGTCCAGTGAAGTTTTACAGTTTTCCCAAATAACTTGTACATTCTTAAATATCATGCTAGCTTTCCTAATCACACATTTGTTATTGTTTTCCTGTAGGCAATGTTTTGGTAACACGTCATGTGAAAGACTGTTTTTAAAAATAAATCTAAACAGGCAATCTGAGAGAATAAATTATTTTTGATACTGTGATTTGGAATGCGCTATTCACAATTTTTTCATACTTCATTACATTGGAGTAGCTAAGAAAGGTCCTATTATTATATTGAAGTTGTCTCAAATTTGTATCCTGAACATTACAGAGTGAAAAGTTTTATCTTCTTAACTAAACAAATATAAAAACTGAAGAACACAAATGTATATCTGACCATAATAACTTAGGGAAGCTCTTCAGTAACAAGATGTTGTGAAATGTAACACCAAGGTAGGAATGGAAAATAATTTGTAGTACAAAGCAGTTTTATTAGGTTTTCTTCTATTCACACCTCTAATTATGTCAATATCTGATATCCCTGAATGCATCACAGATTATTTTCTATATACTGGAACTTTTAAATCAGCATTCTGAACCCAATTTAGCTAGCTCTGAAGCATGAGGTTAAAGCAGGGGTTGTCAACCTTTCAGAAGTGGTGTGCCGACTCTTCCTTTATTCACTCTAATTTAAGATTTCGTGTGCCAGTAATACTTTTTAACATTTTGCGAAGGTCTCTTTCTATAAGTCTATAATATACAAACTAAACTATTGTTGTATGTAAAGTAAATAAAGTTTTAAAAATGTTTAAGAAGCTTCATTTAAAATTAAATTAAAATGCAGAGCCCCCCGAACTGGTGGCCCGGACCCAGGCAGTGTGAGTGTCACTGAAAATCACTCACGTGCCGCCCTCGGCACATTCCAGAGGTTGCCTGTCCTGGGTTAGGCATAACAACATATCAATTTAACCTATAACCTCCAAACTGACTGACTTTTGGCACTATTGTTTAAGTAGCTCTGGGGGAAAAGGCACTTTGTATGTAGAACAGTAGAATATTGCTCTGACTCTTAGGCCCTGATTCAGCAAATTGCTTAGGCAGGCAGATGCATAATTTTAAAGCACATGAATAGTCTTAGTCCTTCAGCGGGACTACTTATGTGCTGAACACTTAGAAGACTTTATTAATTAACATATTATATGAACTACATTGGAATAAATACCCTACAATTTAAGTACATCCATGTGCAATGATAGTGTGGAAAACATAGGGCTGTGATATAAAAATAATAGTCTATGCTTTGGGGAACAAGATCAAAACTAAAGGCCAAATTCTGCCCTTGCTGTTCTGTTCAAAGTCATTGAGAGTCTCAAACCTCACTGAACATCCAAGGGCAGAATTTGTACTTACATGCCGTGGTGTGGAGATTAATATGTGGCTAGGTGTTTTAATTTCACATAAAAATGTAGCTGCTTCTGTTCAAATTGTAATGAACATTTTGAGGAAAAATGTTATTGTTTGACAATGTGCTCTTATGTATAAGATAAGGTTCCTGTTCCAAAGAGCTTATAATTTAATACACACAGAAACATTGTTCAGATCGCATAATACATCAGGTGCCAGCAAAGTTTAAGGAGGCTTAGGGATTTCAAAAATAAATATTAAATAGGATTATGTAGAAAAGAAAGCTGCTTGTCTTTCTGATACATGAAAGGGTTGTTACTCTTTTAATCACATTCTCTTTGTTTGGTTATGGGGATTGGATTGATCCATACTGATGAAAATTAGCTATTTAAAGTTCTTTTATTGTATATTTTGACCTTTCTGAAGTGTCACTGGAACTTGAGTGCTGTTTTGCTATATAGAACTCTTTGGCAAATGTTGGTAATAATAATTTCTAACTACATGAAGTGTTGATTTCCTTGATAGTTTTCCAAGCAGTTAGTGGTATGGATTAGTGCATTACTTGCATGTTTTGGTCTTCAGATTCTTGGAATATATTTCCCACCCTACATCACCCTTTGGTCTGGAATCTTGATTTTTTTTTTTTTAGATGGTTAGTAGAGAATGCTGTCTTGGGACTTGGGCCATTAGATTTATGTAAGTCTTTCATATAGTTTTTAGATTCTCAGATATCAGTCAGAACTTTGTTTTACAGGGCATCTATGACTTTGAGATCAGTTTGAATTACTGTAGGTTGTAAATGTAGTTGAAGGTCTAAGAGAGCTTTCTAAGAAATGGTCCAGTGGGATGAGTACATCTCTGGTGCATAAATCAGCAATGGAGAGCATTTGTTCCACAGCCAACTATGCTTGGATGACTAATGTAACACTGGCATCCTTAGCTAGCTAGCTGGCTATTTCTTAAGCATTTTTCACCTTGGAGTACCTATATAAGATTAAGGGTAGATGTAAAAACTAAGGGTATGTCTACACTACAGGATTATTCTGATTTTACGTAAACCGGTTTTGTAAAACAGATTGTATAAAATCGAGTGCATGTGGTCACACAAAGCACAATAATTCGGCGGTGTGCGTCCATGTACCGAGGCTAGCGTTGATTTCTGGAGCGTTGCACTGTGGGTAGCTATCCCGTAGCTATCCCATAGTTCCCGCAGTCTCCCCTGCCTATTGGAATTCTGGGTTGAGATCCCAATGCATGATGGTGCAAAAACAGTGTCGCGGGTGATTCTGGGTAAATGTCATCACTCATTCCTTCCTCTGTGAAAGCAACGGCAGACAATCATTTCGCGCCCTTTTTCCCTGGATTGCCATGGCAGACACCATAGCATGGCAACCATGGAGCCCATTTTGTCTTTTGTCACTGTCACCGTATGTGTACTGGATGCTGCTGACAGAAGCGGTACTGCAGTGCTACACAGCAGCATTCATTTGCCTTTGCAAGGTAGCAGAGACGGTTACCAGTCGTTCTGTACCGTCTGCTGTGCCATTGTAAATTGGCGATGAGATGACGGTTATCAGTCGTTCTGTACCGTCTGCTGCTGTCATGGGTGCTCCTGGCTGACCTTCGCTGAGGTCGGCCAGGGGCGCAAAGACAAAAATGGGAATGACTCCCCGAGTCATTCCCTCCTTTATGTTTTATCTAAAAATAGAGTCAGTCCTGCCTAGAATATGGGGAAAGTGAACTAGAGAACCAGTGTATCAGAGGACCAGAGAGCACAGCTGCTCCGTGTCGGATCCTGCAGAAATGATGAGCTGCATGCCATTCATGGGGGGTGCCCCTGCAACAACCCCACCTGTTGCTTTCCTCCTCCCCCAACCTTCCTGGGGTACCATGGCAGTGTCCCCCCATTTGTGTGATGAAGTAATAAAGAATGCAGGAATAAGAAACAGTGACTTGTTAGTGAGATAAAATGAGGGGGAGGCAGCCTCCAGCTGCTATGATAGTCCAGGCAGTACAGAATCTTTTCTTTAGACATGAAAGTGTGGGGGAATGATGGAACTCAGCCCCCAGTTGCTATGATGAGGATGGTTACCAGCCGTTCTGTACCATCTGCTGGGAATGACCGGGAGTCATTCCTGTTTTTACCCAGGTGCCCCCGGCCTACCTCACCTGAGGACAGCCAGGAGCACTCACGGGTTGATGACGAGGACGGGTGTCAGTCCTTTTGTACTGTACCATCTGCGCCCGGGGAGGGGAGGGGAGAGGATGCCGCTATTCACTGCCGCAGCACTGCGTCTACAAGCAGCATGCAGTAGACATAGGATGACATTGAAAAAAGTCAAGAAACGATTTTTTTTCCCCCTTTTTTTCCACGGGGGGCGGGAGGAGGGGTAAATTGATGAGATATACCCTGAACCACCCCGGACAATGTGTTTGACCCTACAGGCATTGGGAGCTCAGCCAAGAATGCAAATACTTTTCGGAGACTGCGGGGACTGTGGGATAGCTGGAGTCCTCAGTCCCCCCTCGCTCCCTCCAAGAGCGTCCATTTGATTCTTTGGCTTTCCGTTACGCTTGTCACACAGCACTGTGCTGTGGACTCTATATCATAGCCTGGAGATTTTTTTCAAATGCTTTGGCATTTCGTCTTCTGTAACGGAGCTCAGATAGAACAGGTTTGTCTCCCCATACAGCAATCAGATCCAGTATCTATCATACGGTCCATGCTGGAGCTCTTTTTGGATTTGGGACTGCATGGCCACCTGTGCTGATCAGAGCTCCATGCTGGACAAACAGGAAATGCAATTCAAAAGTTCGTGGGACTTTTCCTGTCTACCTGGCCAGTGCATCCGAGTTCAGATCGCTTTCCAGAGCGGTCACAATGGTGCACTGTGAGATACTGCCCGGAGGCCAATACCGTCGATTTGCGGCCACACTAACCCTAATCCAACATGGCAATACCAATTTCAGCGCTACTCCTCTCGTCAGGGAGGAGTACAGAAACTGGTTTAAAGAGCCCTTTATATCTATATAAAGGGCCTCGTTGTGTGGACGGGTGTAGAGTTAAATTGGTTTAACGCTGCTAAATTCAGTTTAAACGTGTAGTGTAGACCAGGCCTCAGATGCTTGTTTATAGTCTAAGTGAAAGAATAATGTCTCTTAATCTGATCTTTTCTGTTACCAGTGTTTTTTGACCAAATTTAACAAAATCAGTAAGGGGCAAATAAGTCAAACTGCACGGTGTGTGCGCATGTGATCATGCATACACACGTGCTCTAATTGACTATGTTTATGATAATATTAAGATACTGGATATTGGATACTGTCAACATATAAAACTCTGGTTAATTCCAGTGCTACAATATGTACACTTCAATAGAGCTTAAGAAATAAGACAGCTCTTCATCATAATACTGGCAACAAAGCTAGACTCTGACTGCAGAGTGATTGTTGCAGACAGTTCTTAATAATGATGAATTAAGCTTAAAGTATGAAATTAATTGGGTAAAAGCCACAAGTAAGTACTTTAGGCAAAGTAACATGGGAATGCTGAAGAGAATATTAAGTTATACAGTTTTTCTTCGAGTCGTGTTCATATGGGTGCTCCACTGTAGGTGTGCGTTCACCCCTGCGCTGCTGATGGGAGAATTTCAGTTGCAATCCGTCCCACTCATGCCTGGTGTCTCACCTGCCCTGAGGCTAGCTAGCATGCTCAGTCTTTCCCTCTCAGTTCCTTCTCAACCAGAGACTGAGCTGAGAGCTGTCCATCATTTGCGGATCATTAACTTTCTATAGTTTTGTTTATTTAGCTTCACTTTAAGCCTTTTTTCTTAAGTACCTTAGTTTTTTTTTTTTTTAGCTGGCCATGCCCCCCTCCCCAAAAAAGTAAGAAAAGAAAAGAAGAAAAGATTTGCCTCTCTATGGCTCCCCAGGCTTCAAGAGTTCTGACAGACATTAACAGCGTGTTCACTGCTTGGGGGAACAGCACAACCAGCAGAAGTGCATCTGGTGCAGACAGCTAAAGCCCAGGTCCAGGAAAGACAGAAAGTTGAGGCTTAAACTCCTGCATATGGAGTCAGCCCTTCAACCCCCAGAGTCCTGGAGAGTCATCACCGCAACCTTTTATGTCCAAGGCAGGTGATTTAAAGGAGACAAGACATACTCAAAACCTCCAAGACAGTGGTTCCCAAACTAGGGTTCGTGAAATGTTATGGGGGTTCTCAGGGAAAAATTCCCTAATGGCGGACAGAGCTGTTCCTAGGGACCCTGGGCAGCATGGGGCCAGCAGCCCGAAGCCCCTGGACTTCCAAGAGCTACGCAGATCAAAGCAAGCATATCTATCACACAGAGGAGATTTAAACTTCAAGACTCCTTATAAGAAATGGAAAGGGAGGTGGGTATTTTTTGCTGTTTTTAAAATTAAATAGGCAGCTAGTATTGTTTTTAATTTTATTAAGAACAAGTTTAAGCCTTGTTACAATGTTCGTTATTTGCCTGGACTGCTCAAGAGCAAGAGACACATAAATTCACCCGGGAGAAGGCTACATCGTCACAACCAGCACTGACCCAGGTGGACGATATGATCAGGCCCACGCCACCATCACCACTAATACTCTCCACATTCCAGTACGCGTCTGATCTCTTGGTGTCTGATGCACCAGACTCGCCCATCCTCAGTACCATAGCCCTGGTTCTAGGCTCCCCCAGGGCATTATAATTAATTGTGTCTCTGGGCTGTGTACTGTGCTTCTTCTCAGCAGAGTCGAAGAGTGAGGAAGAGGACCTGGTTTCCCAGTGCTCCTCATGCTCACCACAAGGGGACCAATTCCAACATGGGCAACATCACCCACCGAACCCACAACCCCATTGGTGTGGACAACTCCGGTTTCAACCACCAGCACCCTATCCTTCGTGGCCTTACTGGGATCCCTGGCAAGCCCAGAGATAGAAAACCTCCTGGTCTCCTAGTGTTATACACCAACAAGCTAGGAGGTACCCTCCTTCAGCGGTGGCATCTAGTGCTCCAGAACCCCCTGATATGTACAGCTGGTGGAGGAAATGAAGCCTGAGGCAAAGAAAGAGGACACTCCTCAAGCCCGCTTTTTGTCCTCATTGCCTAATGAGGCAGTGATGCTCCCTGCCATCCATGGATGATTTTGAGTTGTTTCAGGACTTGGCCCAGAGGGTTGCAGATGGCCTGCAGATTCAACTACAGGCAATGTCTGAATCCCAAAACAAATTGGTAGATATTCTATGTGCTTCTACCTCTACCAGAGTAGTGCTCCCAGTAAACAAGGCGCTTCTGGACCCAACCAGACTTGTGTGGCAAACCCTGGCATCTGCCCCACCTCCCCAACTTGTATACAAGTGGGTAAAAAATACTGGGTGCCAGCAAAAAGCACAGAATTCCTGTTTTCGCACCTGCCTCTGAACTCTGTTATGGTGGACTTGGTTAATGCCAAAAGCTGCCAATACCAATCTCGGTCCAGTCCCCCTGAAAAGGAGGGAAAACCCATAGCCCTGTTTAGTGGGAAAGCATGCTCATCTGCCACTCTGCAGTTCCAAGTGGCTAACTACTTATTGGCCAAATATGATTTCCAAACCTATGTGAAATTTAAATGCCTTTATTGACCAACTGCCAGATTCTCATAAAGAACAGTTTACAGCTATAGTTAGAGGGCCAACTGGTAGCAAAAACATCTCTCCAGTTATCCCTGGATGCAGCAGACACGACTGCTCACTCAATTTCGACTGTGGTGATCATGAGAAGGGCTTTGTGGTTGCAGTCATATGGTTTCCTCAAAGAGGTCGAGGCAACAGTAGAAGACTCCTTTGATGGAACAAAGCTGTTCGCTGAGAAGACTGACATCTATCTTCATACACTGAAGGATTCTCAGGCAACCCTTCGCTCGTTGGGAATTTGTATGTTGGCCTATAAGAGGAAACACAGCCCTCAGATGCAGTTTAAGCCTCGTTCATCATAATATATGCCTCAGTGTCAATCACAGAGGCCCTACGAACTCCACCAAAAGAAACCCAGGTTCCCTATGTGGAAGCAGTTGTGACAACAGCCAACTTCATTGCAGCCATCAACATCTAAACAGCAGTTTTGACAGGTTGGTTGAGGTGTCCACAGAACACTCTCCTCATGACTGCATGCCAGTAAATCCTTCACCCCTTTTCAGGAATCATCTTATTTTTGTTCTGCAACACATTGGAGTGGATAACCTCTGACAAGTGGGTGTTTGAAATCGTCCATAGTGAATATGCAATCCATTTCTCAGAACAACATAAGAATGGTCCTACTTGGTCAGACCAAAGGTCCATCTAGCCCAGTATCCTGTCTTCGGACAGCGGACAGTGCCAGGTGCCCCAGAGGGAGTGAACAGAACAGGTAACCATCAAGTGATCCATCCCCTGTTGCTCATTCCCAGCTTCTGGCAAACAGAGGCTAGGAACACTCCTCCCTTTCTCCTCCCAAACCCCGTTCTCCTTCAGGGACCCTTCTCACAAGAATCTGCTACACCAAGAAGTGAACCATCGCCTTAGTGTAAGAGCTATAGAACCGTTACCCATGTGCTCCGGGGCAAAGGCTTCTATTCTTGCTACATTGTGATACTGAAGAAAAAGGGAGGTTGGAGTCCTATACTGGACCTCAGAGCACTCAACAGTTTTATCAAAGCACAGAAGTTCAAGATGGTCACTATCCATGATCATCTCAGCATTAGAAGAAGGAGATTGGTTCTTGGCTGTCGACCTTCAGGATGCATGCTTCCATATCTCCATCATTCTGAGCCACAGACAGTACCTCAGATTTACCATGGGTCAAGACCACTACCAGTACAGGGTCCTCCCATTTGGCCTCTCTTTTCCCACAGGGTATTCTCCAAGGTCCTCTCAGTGGTGGTAGCCTATTTGCAGTCTAGGGGTATTATGATTTTCTCTTAAGTGGACGATTTCCTGCTCAGGGCTTGGTTTTACAGAGTGGCCCAGAGAGTCACCAAAGTCACATGTGATCTGTTCTCAGACCTGGGCCTGCAGATCAAGAAACAAAAATTGACCTTGATTCCGGTGCAAAGTTCATAGGAGCTGACCTCGACTCTGTTCAAGCGAAGGTGCCTCTCCCACTTCACAGGTTCCTCAGTTTCTCTTCATTGATAGAGACAGTTTAATCCAGGCCACAAATCTCGACCAGACACTGCCTTCAGCTTCTGGGGCACATGCCAGATTACATATGAGATGCCTCCAAGCATGGTTTGCAAACCAAACAAAGACAATATAAATAAACTCATGTCTGTGCCTTCCAGGATCAAGCAATCCCTAGACTGGTGGAAAAACCTGACAAACGTCTGTATGGAAGTTCCATTTATGCAACCCTCCCCATCTCTTCTGACCACCGACATGTCCCTCACAGGATGGGGGCGTATCTCAGTAGTCACACAATACAAGGCAAATGGTCCCCAGCAGAGACATGCCTTCACATCAGTCCACTCGAGCTCAGAGCAGTCAGAAATGCATCCACTCATTTCTTTCCACAGATCAAGGACTCTCGTACAAAGGTCATGACGGACAGCATGGCCTGTGTGTACTACATAAACTGACAAGGAGGAGCTAGATCCCACTTCTTTTGCATGGAAGCACTGAAGTTATGGAACTGGTGCATTTCCCACAGCATTCTAATATCAGCGGCGTATCTACCAGGAATACACAACATGACAGTCAACAGTCTCAGCTGAAAATTCCCACGCAACCATGAACAGGAGATAGAGATGAAATCCCTGCGTGACATATTTCGGTGGTAGGGTGCAGCAATAATAGACTTTTTTACGATTCACTGGAACAGGAAATGTTACCAGTACTGTTCCAGAGCAGGGATTGGTCACCACTCCTTTCTTGGGACAAAAGCCTCTTGTATGCCTTTCCCCCTATCCTTTTTCTGATGAAGATTCTGCTGAAAGTGAAAACAGGAAAGGTGAGCATCATTCTGATCTCTCCTACCTGACCCAGACAGACATGGCACCCTTACTTGTCACAGCTGTCTGTCTGTCCTGACTCTTCCGGTCATTCTTCATTTTCTGTCGCAGAATGAGGGTCGCACTCTCCATCCCAATCTGAGGACCTTATGGCTCAAAGTGTGGCTCCTTCCTGGTTCCATCTCATATAAGCATCTTGCTCTGAGGAGGTGAAAGAGGTGCTGTTACACAGTAGAAAGAGCGCTACCTGCCAAACCTACCTTCAAAAATGGAAGAGGTTTCAGACATGGTGCCAACCCAGGGGAATTGCTCTGGATGTGTCCACTCTGCCATTGGTGTTGGACTATTTATTATCCCTAAAGAAATCAGGCATTGGTTAAAATATATATATAATATTCTTTCACACTCACAATATATAAATAAAAGCAATAAAGGAAATATTTGAAAAATGTGAACAGATGCTGCACATACTAGCATTCAGATGTCAAGTGTCCTAGGCTGTTAAGAAGTTAGCAAATACACTTATTCTACTACTGTCACTATTAAAAAAAAATATGGGAAGATAACTAAAAGATTAGAGAAACTAATGTAGGATCTTCAGTGTGGGATCTCTGGGTCCCAGCTACACAGTGGGCACACAAAATTACAAGGAGAAGGCTTACAAACAGATAACTTCAGCACAGCAAGTCTTTATATTTAACTACTGGATTTTGAATTAAAAAGCAATTGCTTTTAGTTGAGTAGGAATTATTTAATCAAATTAAGGGTAAAGCAATAGACATATCTTTTGCCACAAGATACAGCAATTTCAAAAGCATGTCTAATCAGACTTTTCCAATTAAAGATATGCAGATGTATCTCTGAGAGTTGTTTTTGGATACAGAGAGTGAATGAAAAATCCCTGGAGAGTGATAGTCTTCAGTGTAGCCAGATACAATACATCAAGTTACAGTCTGCAACTGATTGAGGTGATACTGATAAGAAGAGGGAAACATTCCCTAGGCTACCTACTGCCTTCTTTGCAGATGTATCATCCTTTAGTTTACCAGGAGAATGCCTGTTCCTGGGGTTCTGCTGGGCTCAGCATACTTACTAGACACACAGACTGCCAATGTGTAGAGAAATGTCTCTTCTGTCTTCATCCATCCTTGGGGGCACAACTCAAGACTGATCTTTTCACAAAAGCCTTCTTTCCATGAAGATGGCAGGAGCTTGGAAGAACAGTTACGTAATTATTTCATTTGGGAGTAATAATTTAAGGAGAGAGAAAAGGAATAAATAAAGTTAACATGTCCTGAATCATTCACCATTATGGAGAGTAACAAGTTACCAGTGATCCCGAACTTCAATGTGTCAGAGGCCTGATGTCTGTTAGGTACAGCTTGCTTTTATTTAGTCCTGTACTACTTGGGTGCATTAGAAATAGGGGGAGAGAGAGAGAAAGAACTCCCGGAAAAAAGACATTAACTCTTTAAATGGAGGAGTCAGTTCTTAAGATTAGCATTCTCCACTTTATCAAAAAGAAATTGATTACAAAACACATTCACTCTATAACTCAAATTGTGTTTATGATAAAACCTCATCCCTTATACACAGTCCTGAAGAATCAAGCTCAGGATAGAACATGAGATTTTTATCCACAGAAATCACACAGAACATAGTTGCTATCTAGGGGACCGTTAGTCAGGTGATATTAAAAGAAGCTGAGGAGACTCAACCATAGAGCACAAGTGAAATAAGTCTTCTGTTGGCTCTAGTAACAGTTGTTTGTTAGTTCTTAATGTTTTTGACATCTCAGATATTTTATGGAAATAACTCAAAATCTGATTGGAAAGTAGTGGTTCTTTGGAGATACAGCCAGTCATATAGAGAACAGGTTGATCGTTAGAACTTTAGGCAACTTTTGATACCTTGGAACAAGAAACGAAAGAAGAAACTTACACAATACTTTCCATACAGTGGTTTTAGGAAAATCAAAAATTAGGGTTCATGGTTGTAAGTATGCCAGACAATTGCATTAAGGAAAGAATTTCAATTAAGAGGCATTCTCAAAAGTATTTCACAAACTGATGATTTTTCTGCAATGGACTATTGTCTTTGGCTAGATATGCATGTTAAGAGGTACCTTAGCATCTGCATCTCCTACTGACTTCAGTGCGAGTTCACAGGGCTCTGAACATTTCAGGAGGCACTTAGCATCTTGTAAGATTAGTCTCTAAATCCTCATATTGGACTAACTCTTGCCATCTTCCTCCTCCTGTTACCACCAAGTGCAGGAAGATTCCTGCCAGCTGTGTTCCCCTGGCTATTCCTGCTGTGTAGAGGTTGCAAAAGGAGCCGTATCATTTAATCAAATCCTGCCTTATCACCTCCACATAGCAGAATAGATTCTTTGTCTCTGAGGGCACTCTGAACATCAAGGAAAAGAGATATTTTCCCCATAATACTTCTGTTCTACATTATTACTAAGGAGAGAGTTCAGACCTTAAATTCACATTAACCTTACATACAGTGCTTTGAAGCATATAAGTAGTTCTTTGAAATGCAGTATTCAGTTTCTGGGATGGACTATGGAAATGCAGTTATAAGATTCAGACAATGAGGAGAATAGTCATGATTTATCTCAGGATGTTCCATAAAACAAAGAATAAATTAAAAGGGTGCTTTATTACAATGACAGTTCTAGTTTTTATATAGGAGAGTGACTTTTCATTTTGGGATACTTTAGGGAGAACTTTATATACAGTTATATGAATGCATTTACAATTTGTACTCAATTCAAGACACAGAATGAAATATTGTTAAAAAAGTTACAAAAACTACTTCCCATGAAGCATTGCCAAAACTGTCTGAGGGAGACTTAAAATATTGAAGTTTAGTTGACCAGCTAAATGCACAATGAAAATATGCAATCTAATAAAGAATCTTGAATGGTGTGAAACTTTAATAACAGATGGGTTTTGGCCTGTTTACCCAGTTGCATATGTTTTCCAGTTCATCATATTTTGTAAAACCCGCTTTTCCATCATTCTTGAATCTTAAGTATGCAGGATGCCTGAATCGTTCTTCCTTCAGCAAAAGTCTGCATTTTCCCTACAAAAGGTTCATTAACTATTTGTACCTTTGAGGTCAGTAGTTAGTAGAGTAGACATCTCTCCACTGAACGGTTTTTGTTACCTATGCATAATTTATTGAAAGTATAGGCACATAGAGTTTATATCAGAACAATTTTCTGCAAACTGGTAAGAACTTTCTGTGGCCTTTGAAACTTGAAGATGTTTAATGTTCCTGTTTTGATTTTAAAAATACCTAGTTATAAGGAAAGAGTACAGGGTAGTTAAACACTGGAATAGATTGCCTAGGGAAGTTGTGGAATCTCCATCGCTGGAGATATTTAAGAGTAGGTTAGATAAATGTCTATTAGGGATGGTCTAGACAGTATTTGGTCCTGCCATGAGGGCAGGGGGCTGGACTCGATGACCTCTCGAGGTCCCTTCCAGTCCTAGAGTCTATGAGTCTATGAGGTATTTGTCAAGCACTGCTCAGAACGGTCTGGCAGCAGATAGTGGCTTACAACTGACTTTATTTGTGACTTTCATAAGTGCTTCAGCTATGCTTGTGTCAATTTTTACCTTACAACGTCATGCATTTGTTTTGAGAGTGGAGTAGAAAGTAGTGATTTCCCATTGTGACATTTCCCTCTGGTGTTATCTGGACCAGTGATCCGCCAGGTCACTCCAATCCTTGACTCTGGGAGCCAACCTTACCCTGCTCTGCTGTGAGAATCCCCACTCCTGGGCTGTTCACGCACAGCCTCTGGCATGTAAGCTGCTCCCAGCTACTTGCAACTGAATGATATGAGCCAATATCTCTGGTCTGAGACAGCCCTTGGAACCTCTGTCTTGCAGTGTCCAGTTATGCCCGCTGGGTGCTGCAAGTTTATATGAGTTCGTCAATTTAACAAAGAAATTGATATGTACCAGGCTTGTTATCCCAAGGGGAGTCTCTGACATGCTGCAAACCAAACACACTGTTTCAGGTAGAACAAACAAACAAATTTATTAACTATGAAAGTTAGATTTTAAATGATTATAAGTCAAAGCATAACAATTCGGATTTGGTCAAATGAAATAAAAGCAAAATGCATTCTAAACTGATTTTAATATTTTCAGTGCCCTTACAAACTTAGATGCTTCTCACCACAGGCTGGCTGGTTGCTTTTCAGCCAGGCTCTCCCCTTTGATCAGCACTTTGGTTGGTGTGGTGTCTGTAGATTTAGGTGGAAGAGAAAGGAAGCACATGGCAAACATCTCTCCCTTTTATCGTATTTTCTTCTCTCTTGGCTTTACCCCCCCAGCCCCTCTCAGAGTCAGGTGAGCATTACCTCATCGCAGTCCCAACTGACTAAAGGAAGGGGGGTGACTCACTTGAGAGTCCAACAGATCCTTTGTTATTGCCTAAGACAGTGTCCTTTGTTCCTGTGATACTGGGCTGGGTTTGTCCCATACATGCCCTGATGAGGTGTGAACTGCCCTCTGCTCTTGGGGAGTTTTTGCCTGGGCTTATTTTGAGCCTCATAACTATATACATGAAATTACAACCTATAACATTATTATAACAGTGATTACTATAACATTACCATAACAACAATGCTCAGTACATCGTGAGCCTTCCGAAGATACCCGACATGACAAACTTTGCATTAGATACCGCACAATCATATTATAAGGATGAACATGGGGGTATAGGGTGTTCCCACAAGGTACAGAATATCACAACCATGGATCACAGTAACTGAAGTCAAAGGCCACTTTTGGACATTTTCTTCTTTTATCCATACGGTTTTGTTTTCCTGCAAAAAGCTGCTATTCCAGTATTTCCATATGTCTGGTTTTTAAGCTTGGGTTTAAGCTAAGTGCCAAAATTACAGATTTGCAAACTATGAGTAACTAGACTCTGAAATCATGCTGGGAATAGGACATGCTTTCAAAGGGAGCTTATGTGCTAATGTTAAAATACAGTGTTTGAATAACTATTTATAACGATGAGAAAAACAATTAAGGCAAAGGTGTCTTTTCTTGAGCACAATTTATGGGAAATTCTTGGAGTATGCAATTTTAATTTTGTCATTAAAATGCAGGAGGAATTGCACAGACCAATTAAATGTATTTGGGCAAAGTAGTAGTAGAGAGTATGTGTCTGGTTTTCAAACTAACAAGGAGAGAAATACTGTCTTCCGTATAGGATCTTTTTGGTTTCAATACATGTAATGTGAATAATGGGACAGACAGTGGGTAAACTTCTGTGAATGATCAAGCCAATATTAATAGAGATTTGAAGTACTGTCTGACACTAGAGATAAAAGACCTTTCAAATGCCATGCAGTATTTGTAATTGATAGTGCCAGCTCTTTTCATTGTTTTTCGTAATGATCAAATAAGTAGAATTCAATATATTTTCTCTGTTGTGCTCCCCACCCCACATTTGTTTTTTCAGGCTTAGGCAAATCAGCCTAAATATAGACAAAGCAAATAATGTGTGTTGGTCTGTGACTTGCCAAATTTTACAAAGCTACTAATATAAGAATCTGTTGTAGCCCCAATATGACACTGTACTGTAGAAGTACAACACTCCCCAGGGATGCTTAGGGTTGTGAAGAAGTCTTATCTGTGCCTGTTGTGGATCAGCTCCCTGAAACCACCAGCCTCTGACAGCATAAGTACTAGCTTCCAGACCTCCTCTGGCCTCTTCTCTCTGTATAGGTAGGGATAGGCACATATCAACATTTGAGTCCATGGAGTGTTCCCTGCAGTGTCCAGTCCCTTATCCATTGAACACTCATAGAATTACCAGAACCATCGCTTCACTTAATATCACAGCACTTATATATATTTATAGTGAAAACAAGTTTATTATCAAAGAACAGAGATTCCAGTGGTGGTGAGGAACAATACTGGAAACAAATGGTTACATATAAAACAAAATCATAAGTTTAGTCTCTAGAACAAATGTTAACTAACAGGTTAATTTTCTGTGTGAAGAAGTTTTATCTCACCCAAAGTTCTCTTCAGCATTTTCAGCCAAGTCTGATTGAGACCCCTTTTTCATGAGGAAAACTTGCTACACATTTACTTCCTTAGTGAAGAGGACCCAGATGTCTTCTCCACCCCTCAGATACTGTAAAGCAAACATTTGAAGTGCACCTCAAGATAAGGTTCTCTCTCCCCCCAATTCCATGGTTTTTACTTCCTGTTAGTTTCTTTCTGAAGTTCTTACAATTCTTCATTTGCATTCAGTTCAGACTGGTGATAGGAAGCCCATTGTGAATGAGACAATACTCAATGTACAGGTAAACAGAGAAATATGTTACCCGGGATTCTTTCAATCCAAAGCTCTTGGTAACTTTACTCTGTGCGAGGTGGTGTGAGGAAATAGATCAATGGAGACGTGGGCGTCTGACTGATAGATGGCTGGCACAAACAGTATGATACAAGAGTGCTTTCAGTTAAAGCTATACTTTATTTAGTCTCAAACACTTACACATATCTGCCACAGGTTAGTAAAATACCTCAAACCCTCAATAATTACTGAAGTTTGGTGTGGCTTTTAAGTGGTACAGCAGCAGCCTTCTGATTGGCCCATCTTTCAGCTGCTGTTGGGGACCTAAACTGTGTCCTTGAAGAGATCCTGAAGAGTCTAAACCTCTCCCCCCTTTTTTATCCTTGTTCATATACAATGACACATCAATCAAAAAAGCTTGTTAGGTAAGCGGTTTCAAAAGCTAAATAAGAGGTTTCCTCAGATTACAAATTAGCCAGATGTGTTTCTGCAGAGTCTGCATGCCCTGACAAACACATTCCAGAAGGCAAATATAGAGAAGTTTCTTGCTTTTCTCCAGAAACACAGACCCCAGCAAATCCAACAGAGATTTCATCAGGGAGGGGTGTAGGTTCAGGCAAAGGCTAAAAAAGAGTGTCCCGTTGGGGTTGCCCAATCCCTTTCCCCTCCTAGCTTAATCATGCTAAACTACACAGGCCTGCAAAAAGGCCCACATGTTTTGATTGCTGTTAGCAACAACTAAGATAATCAGTATTTCACTATTGGTAGTGGTCCCTGGCCTTTTACTGGTCCTTCAAAATCTCCCTGTACAGATAGATAAACATCTCTTGTCTTTTGGAAAACCTGTTTTTCATTTTTGTTGGTGACCATCCCCTTCCCACCCCCCAGACACAGACTTTTAGAACATACTTCCTGTATGTGTATGTAACTCCGTACGCAACATGTACATGCATTGCAATAATATTGATGACTAGTGTGACCCCAGCTTTTATCTTTCTTTTGTGAACTAGAATGTGCACACCAGACTCATGAGAATCCAGTAGCCCTTCTGCATCTCCTTGCCAGTTGCCGTTAAGAGGTTCTTGGGGACACAAGGATTACTTTTATTTGTAGAAAGGGATGTGGGATACTATTTTTCTGAATTAGTGAACTCAGTTGCATAACTTGCTGCTCAATAAATACTGTATTGTATAGTGCTTATAAAATGAAACAGGCTCCTGACATAGGTGCAATGCTATGACTCTTCCAAATAGTTTAGAATAGTCCAGATTTTAATTTAATTTAATTTAATTTACTTCAGCATGGAAATATAAATGCAGACTTCCGGTTTTCTTAACTCACCCTTTTGTCAAAGCTTAACCAATGTGAAGTTTGTCTCAGTGCCTTCTCTTTAAATAGGGCAATGACAGACTGGTTTAGCAGACATTCTGTGCTTTGAACACAAAGAATGTAAAACCTCAGTGATGCATCTGCACTTGAATTAGCCCCAAAACAGGAATCCTGAGATTATTCCTTTGTTCCAGGTTTTTCACAAAGCATTGTACTGTTGTAAACTGTCAACCCAGTCTCTGTAAGTTTAAATTCCAAGCCTAGGAAGGTATAAAGAACAAAGTGCTTCGTGTTCAAAACCTGTTTTGAACATTTAAACCATAAATTAGTAAAATGTGAGCGGTAACATGCTTTTTATATGTCAGAAATAAGACACAAGAATGTTTCAGTTTTTAAGAAATGGACCTGAAGAGCATCTATCAGAAGAAGAAAATTATGACCATATGGGTATCCGGTGTAATCACTGGGCTAACAGCTCATTAGCCAATTGTTACATGAAATGTTTTTGTAACATTTTTGTAAGTAATTATGTAGTTTAAGAAGAACAATTAAACTGTGTACCCATACTTCTAGGGTGGATGAAGAGATTTGGCTTTCAGCCAATACATCTGGAGTATGTGATAATCTCAGTTATCTGCACAGTTTGCAATGTGTGTGTAGTTTTTTAAAGTATATTTTGTTGGCATTGAATTGGCTGCTTTGGAAAGTGAAGATTTCTATTTATACGTAGAATGGGTACAGCATGGGCAATGGCAGAGGAAGCTTTTCCCATGCCATCCTGCCAATATGCCTTAACTCTGACCTGGATGTACTGCCTCTAGTGGCAAAAAGGCATTTTAGTTTCCATGTCTATTTAGTTTTTTGGCTCTCTACTGATACTGGGGACAAAGGTGCCAGTTGTGATAGTGGCTTTTTGTTGTTGATTCTTCTTAGCTAGAAACTAGCTTAAGTGTACCATTCATTTCATATAGGGCACCAAACTGAACGATTGGCTATTAATCTTCAAATTCCCTCCTAGTTTTCATCTGTCTTACCTGGTATATCTTTTCCTTTCTGTTGTTCTGGTCTGGATTTTCATTTTTCGAAGGATGTCTGTTTGTATTGAAAAACATCTTTAGTCTGCCATCTAATCATACTGTGGCTTTTTTCTTGCTTTCCAGATCCTTTTATGTGGAGGCTTATGCGTGCCTTTTTTAACTCCGTTATGACATGCTTAAATAACCTCCATGCTCAGTCTAATGGTTTGGCTACACTGGGGAGTTAGTGTGCAGTAAACTAGGATGTGAATGTAAAGACCATTAGCCACTCCACACTAAGTTCCCACATGGACACTTACTGCACATGGAGAGTGGCCCTCAAGCAGTTGAGCTTAATGCACACAAAGGCACTGTTAGTGCTCAGTAACACATGATGCATCAGTGCAGAGTAGCTAGTGTGCACTAGCTAGTGCAACTTGCTACTGAAAGCTTTTCCTCTGTGTAGATAAGTCTTTTTAAAATTTCAAATTCCTCTTTTAAATTTAGGGCTGTTTAACTTAATTTTTTTTTTCACTGATGTCCTCATTTTTTCCATGGATGTTAAACTTAGTTTTATTGTTGTCACTATTACTTAATGGCTCAGTTATATTTCTTGAAACAACTCTTATGTATTACCTAGGACCAAATCAAGAATATCCTCTTCTCTTTAATGTTTTAGAACTAGCAGTTCTAAGCTGTAGCCAGCCATTTAAGATATCCAGAAATTGTTTCTGTAAACCTTTTCATTTTGTGACATTTGTCAAATTTATATGTGGGTGGTTGATGACACCTGTTATTACTATAATTGTCTCTTTGATCTTCCTCACCACTGTGCACTCAATAGCTTTTGACTAATCAGGTGTCCAGTAGTGTAACTGTACTAATATATTTTGTATTCTTATGATTTGGGATTTGATCCTTACAGAATGTAATGTATGGTCTCCATAGCTTGTAAATTGTGGTTCTCATTACCCATCTCAAAAATGATACAGTGGAATAGAAGCACCGAAAATGATTAGATGTGTGTGTGTGAGAGAGAGGGAGAGAATATTGGCAGTTTTTACAGAGGACACGCTTAAGAGAGTCATGATGGTTGTACAGAATAATGAATGGTATGGAGAAAATAGTTTAGGTATTACTACTTACCTTTTCTCATAAAACAAGAACAAAGGCAATAATTTTTGAATTGATGATAAAGGAAATTACATTGTTGCACAACATATAATTAACCTGTGTCATTCCCTGATTGAAACATGATTGAGACCAAGTGATTAGCAGTACACTGGATTAGTGCAAAGGATTAGATCTTTTATATGGATAATGAGAATATTCATAGTTACATTAGCTACCATTATATTTTTAAAGGATGCAAACTCTCATGCTTTATGCATAAACCTACCACTGACTGATGTAGCTAGGACTTCTTTTTGAGCAGATTAATCTCTAATTGTCCATATTGTCCAGGGTGTCTTGCACCATCCTCTGAAGAGTTTGGTACTGAGTGTTGTCAAATATAGAGTATGTATGAGATGAAACAATGGTCCAATCTTGTATGGCTATTTTTCAATCATCCTTCATTTTATCAAATATCTATCTCCCTGCCTAGGATCTTAGGTGTTGCTCATTATCATAGTTTGTAAGCGTCTCCTGAGAGATACTAAATCAACATGGGCTTGAGGTGTCTAATTTTCTTTCTTAATTCCCCTGAGTCAATGAAGTTTTTTTATTTCTTTGTCTCCTCTATCCATCCATCCTGTTTTCCTCTTTTCTCTCTCCTTTCTTGCCTCACTTCTCATGCTATTTCTTTCTTCTTTGTGGTTTTGACTCGTGTGTCTGATACAAAACTAACACTGTGGTGTGAAAGCATAGATTTGTGATCATTCTGATTTGCACTGGTAATGCGTTCCAAAAGCTTGTCCTTGTTGTAATTTCAGGGGACATGGCATTCTCAACTGGTTTCATCCTTAAAGTTGCCAGTGGAATATAGGACCTTGAAGATTTACACAGAGACTTTGAAACTGATCTGGTATTATATGGGGACCCAGTGTAATGAATACAGCAGCATTGGCAGGATATATTCTCTGCAGCTCCTGGACTATCTGATCCCTTCTTACTGTCATAGCGGTCATATCTAGATATAATGAATGGAAAAAGTCAAATCTTGAGGTCCCAAAGGCATGGGTCAAACTGGACAAGTCCTTTGGTTTGGTAAAATGGGTAGTCATAGAAAGTAGAAAGCAATAGTCACTAAAAATATCAACAACCAACCCAAAAAAACAACTGTATCCAGCAGCAGCAAGGAGTTCAGGGGCCCTTTGGGCTGTTAACTGATTTGATAATCTGGGGCAGAATTCTCCACTGGAAGAGTGAGGTGAGAGTGGACTTCAAAGTGTTTCCTTTCTCCCTCAACATCAAGGAAAGGAGAGTGCGTGTGTTTGTTCGTTTTCCTTTTTGGTCTTGGTGCTGGAGTGTCAAAGGTAGTGTCCAGAGTGCCATTGTAATGACAGCATCTATGTTTCGATGCTGAATATTCTGTTGAATTTTATTCCTTCATGAAACTATGCTTAGATGCCTTTATTTAGTTTTCAGTGAAGATCTGCAGTCCTCCTTGCCTCTCTTTGAGCTCATGCAATATTCAGCTGTTCATTTGATCAGTAATTTGAACAACGATGATCTCATTTCCCAGTTCTTTGTGAGCTCCAGTAGCTTCCTATCTCACAATATATTGGCTTTTAAAAATTTTATTATTCACTTTAATTGTTAGTATTGAAAAGCAGTTCCAGTTTAATAGATCTGCTCTCAAGTTATCAGTCTGCTCACTCCCGTTGCTCAGCCATTCAGTCAACTGGCTGTTCCTCAAATTAAATTGCACACTTGGTGGCAGGGCTTTTTCATTTTCTGCTGTTAAATTATGGAACAGTCTCCTTCTCTGGAGGCTTTACAAATCTCTTTCCAGAACTGTTTTACTTAAAGTACCATCGTGATACTGCACCCCATATTTTTCATAGAGATATTATGATATGATTATAGCATAACTATGATGTATTTTATGCAAGATAGATCATGTAAGATATCATTGAAAAGATTATGATTTACTGAATATAATTATCTTATTTGTATACATGTATCATTTTTGTATCTGAAGTTAGGAATATTGGCTATGTATCTGTATTACTAATGTGTTTACACCTGCAAAACACCCACTAAGCAGTTACCAGAATATTACTGGCTAATATTACTCGATTAAAATTTGTAAAACAGCAATAGCTCACCTTTGTTTAATGGAGATATATATGGGGCAAAATAAACCAACATATAGATGAATTTGGAGGGAATAACCTATAAAGCATTAATTTTGAAGATACCTAGGGTGTTAGTAGATGTTATTTAGCAAATTAGACATGAGTTTGCAGTGTGATAATGTTTCAAAATAGATTAAAGCTCCATGAACAGAAGCCATTATGCCATGGAACAAGGAGTCCCTTTTTATATAGCTCCTGTATGGCCACATCTACAATATTGTGTTTAATTCTGGTCTCCTTATTACCAGAAAAATACTGGAATTTGGAAGGAATTCAAAGAAGGGGGATGACAAAAATGATCAGGAAGTAGGAAGGGTTAATTCTGAGGAAAGATTAAAAGAGCTAAATAAATGTAACTTGACC
Organism: Gopherus evgoodei; assembly: GCF_007399415.2. Lineage (NCBI taxonomy): Eukaryota > Metazoa > Chordata > Testudines > Testudinidae > Gopherus > Gopherus evgoodei. The sequence continues at coordinate 32,566,806 of NC_044322.1, read as the reverse complement.
CAACAATAATGAGTTGGAGAAGAGGCATAAGTCCATAAATTAAATGTGTGAGCACCAGGGATGGAAGTAAATTAAGTAATATAGAACCAAGGATGATGTAACTAGGAGTAGCAGGGTTTTCAAAATTCCTCTGGCATACTCTGAAACCAATCAAAACTGAGTAAGCAAATGACTGTTAAAAGACACATTTTTGTTCTGCTTCCTTCCTTTAGCTTGGGAAAGGTCTTGTGGCCAAAACATCACTTTTAATCATGTTTGCTGTTTCTTGCACTGTATTCTTTTTAGATCTCTAGTGAAATGTTATGTTATAAAGTTGTGCTAACAGTCCACCAAATGTGAGATATTTGAAGTCAGATAATTGACCCTCCCAAGGGCAGAAACTAGCTTGCTTGCCAGCAAATGTGATTGTCATGTGCAATAGCAGAGAAGACTAATACATATGACTGGGCATGGAACTCTTTTTAAAATAGATTTTGTTTTTTCAAATAGAAGGAATTCATTCCAAGACGATAGGTTTTTCTTCCATATTGGGGTGTTGCATCAAATATAGGAATGAGAAAAAACAGGTGAATTGAAACCATCATGAGGGCATGCCATTTTGGAGCCCATTGGTCCCCTCGTATTTCAAGCTCCCTGAATTTTTTAAAAAAGCTTCAGCCATACTGCAAGGCTTCTTCCTCTGAGAGAGAGAATGGAATGATAAGTGATAACGTTTGTGAGAGAGAAATGTGTTTTAGTTGGAACTGATTTAGTTGTGGTTGGTTAGTTTTTTGGCTTGGGGTTGAGGAGCAGCTGTTGGCTTCACTTTTGATTTGATTGTGTTTTTAATTTTTTGGCAAAGGCACCAGTTTGGGTACTTTTGAAAATATTACAAATTGAAGTAAGTAAATCACAAAAACAGTGTACTATAAAAGTGGACAAAGCAGTATTGGAGTTCTGATGTCTTCAGGTAAGTATGGCATATTGCAACAAGGCAAGTCACAGGTGGTATCAATTTTATTTTATTTAGCACTATCCTTTGAGAAGACTCTCACCACCTACTATATAAACTAAAAATGTATTTAAAATACAGACTTAGTTTAAAGTTGAGATTTGAAGTCTATTGCTATTGATAGCCATCTTGCTCATAGACTCATAGACTCCAGGACTGGAAGGGACCTCGAGAGGTCATCGAGTCCAGTCCCCTGCCCTCATGGCAGGACCAAATATTGTCTAGACCATCCCTAATAGACATTTATCTAACCTACTCTTAAATATCTCCAGAGATGGAGATTCCACAACTTCCCTAGGCAATCTATTCCAGTGTTTAACTACCCTGACAGTTAGGAACTTTTTCCTAATGTCCAACCTAAATCGCCCTTGCTGCAGTTTAAGCCCATTGCTTCTTGTTCTATCATTGGAGGCTAAGGTGTACAAGTTTTCTCCCTCCTCCTGATGACACCCTTTTAGATACTTGAAAGCTGCTATCATGTCCCCTCTCAGTCTTCTCTTTTCCAAACTAAACAAACCCAATTCCTTCAGCCTTCCTTCATAGGTCATGTTCTCAAGACCTTTAATCATTCTTGTTGCTCTTCTCTGGATCCTCTCCAATTTCTCCATATCTTTCTTGAAATGCGGTGCCCAGAGCTGGACACAATACTCCAGCTGAGGCCTGACCAGCGCAGAGTAAAGCGGAAGAATTACTTCTCGTGTCTTGTTTACAACACACCTGTTAATGCATCCCAGAATCATGTTTGCTTTTTTTGCAACAGCATCACACTGTTGACTCCATATTAAGCTTGTGGTCTACTATGACTCCTAGATCTCTTTCTGCCATACTCCTTCCTAGACAGTCTCTTCCCATTCTGTATGCGTGAAACTGATTGTTCCTTCCTAAGTGGAGCACTTCGCATTTATCTTTATTGAACTTCATCCTGTTTACCTCAGACCATTTCTCCAATTTGTCCAGATCATTTTGAATTTTGACCCTGTCCTCCAAAGCAGTTGCAATCCCTCCCAGTTTGGTATCGTCTGCAAACTTAATAAGCTTACTTTCTATGCCAACATCTAAATCGTTGATGAAGATATTGAACAGAACCGGTCCCAAAACAGACCCCTGCGGAACCCCACTTGTTATACCTTTCCAGCAGGATTGGGAGCCATTAATAACTGCTCTCTGAGTACGGTTATCCAGCCAGTTATGCACCCACCTTATAGTAGCCCCATCTAAATTGTACTTTCCTAGTTTATCTATAAGAATATCATGCGAGACCGTATCAAATGCCTTACTAAAGTCTAGGTATATCACATCCACCGCTTCTCCCTTATCCACAAGGCTCGTTATCCTATCAAAGAACGCTATCAGATTAGTTTGACACGATTTGTTCTTTACAAATCCATACTGGCTATTCCCTATCACCTTACCACCTTCCAAGTGTTTGCAGATGATTTCTTTAATTACTTGCTCCATTATCTTCCCTGACACAGAAGTTAAACTAACTGGTCTGTAGTTTCCTGGGTTGTTTTTATTTCCCTTTTTATAGATGTGCACTATATTTGCTCCCTTCCAGTCTTCTGGAATCTCCCCCATCTCCCATGATTTCCCAAAGAAATAGCTAGAGGCTCAGATACCTCTTCTATTAACTCCTTGAGTATTCTAGGATGCATTTCATCAGGCCCTGGTGACTTGTAGGCATCTAACTTTTCTAAGTGATTTTTTACTTGCTCTTTTTTTATTTTATCTTCTAAACCTACCCTCTTCCCGTAAGCATTCACTATACTAGACATTCCTTCAGACTTCTCAGTGAAGACTGAAACAAAGAAGTCATTAAGCATCTCTGCCATTTCCAAGTCTCCCGTTACTGTTACCCCCTCCTCATTGAGCAGTGGGCCTACCCTGTCCTTAATCTTCCTCTTGCTTCTAATGTATTGATAAAAAGTCTTCTTGTTTCCCTTTATTCCCATAGCTAGTTTGAGTTCATTTTGTGCTTTTGCCTTTCTAATCTTGCCTCTGCATTCCTGTGTTATTTGCCTATATTCGTCCTTTGTAATCTGACCTAGTTTCCATTTTTTATATGACGCCTTTTTATTTTGTAGGTCACACAAGATCTCGTGGTTAAGCCAAGGTGGTTTTTTGCCACATTTTCTATCTTTCCTAACCATTGGAATAACTTGCTTTTGGGCCCTTAATAGCGTCCCTTTGAAAAACTGCCAACTTTCCTCAGTTGTTTTTCCCCTCAGTCTTAATTCCCATGGAACCTTACCTATCAGCTCTCTGAGCTTACCAAAATCCACCTTCCTGAAATCCATTGTCTCTATTCTGCTGTACTCCCTGCTACCCTTCCTTAGAATTGCAAATTCTATGATTTCATGATCACTTTCACCCAAGCTTCCTTCTACTTTCAAATTCTCAACAAGTTCCTCCCTATTTGTTAAAATCAAGTCTAGAACAGCTTCCCCCCCAGTAGCTTTTTCAACTTTCTGAAATAAAAAGTTGTCTGCAATGCAGTCCAGGAACTTATTGGATAGTCTGTGCCCGCGGTGTTATTTTCCCAACATATATCTGGATACTTGAAGTCCCCCATCACCACCAAATCTTGGGCTTTGGATGATTTTGTTAGTTGTTTGAAAAAAGCCTCATCCAACTCTTCCACCTGATTAGGTGGCCTGTAGTAGACTCCCAGCATGACATCACCCGTGTTTTTTACCCCTTTTAGCCTAACCCAGAGACTCTCAACACTTCCGTCTCCTATGTCCATCTCCACCTCAGTCCAAGTGTGTACATTTTTAATATATAAGGCAACACCTCCTCCCTTTTTCCCCTGTCTATCCTTCCTGAGCAAACTATACCCATCCACACCAACATTCCAGTCGTGTGTATTATCCCACCAAGTTTCAGTAATGTCAACAATGTCATAGTTGTATTTATTTATTAGCACTTCCAGTTCTTCCTGCTTATTACCCATACTTCTTGCATTTGTATATAGGCATCTAAGATACTGGTTTGATCTTGCCTCCCAGCTTTGCCCTGATCCTCCTTCCTCTCTGCCATTATAGCCCGTGCTCCCTCCTGTTTCCAACCCATCTCCCAGGTCTTGTTCCCCACTTACCTGTGGGCTTTGCTCACCTGTCCCCGTCGAACCTAGTTTAAAGCCCTCCTTACTAGGTTAGCCAGTCTGTGCGCAAATAAGGCCTTTCCCCTCTTTGAAAGGTGAACGCCATCTGTGCCTAGCAGTCCTTCCTCGAATAGCATCCCGTGGTCGAGGAAGCCAAACCCCTCCTGGCGACACCATCTTCGCAGCCAGGCATTCACCTCCACGATGCATCTGTCTCTGCCCGGACCCCTACCTTCGACAGGAAGAATCGAAGAGAATACCACCTGCGCTCCAAACTCCTTAACCCGTACTCCCAGAGCCCTGTAGTCACTCTTGATCTGCTCAGTGTCACACCTCGCAGTATCATTTGTGCCCACATGGATGAGTAGCATGGGGTAGTAGTCAGAAGGCCGGATAATCTTCGACAATGCCTCTGTAACATCTCGGATACGGGCCCCTGGCAGGCAGCATATCTCCCGGGATGAACAGTCAGGGCGACAGATGGGTGTCTCCGTCCCCCTCAGCAGAGAATCTCCAACCACCACTACCCTACGTTTCTGATCAGTGGTGGCAGCAGACCTCCCAGCCTTAGGGGTATGAGGCTTCCCCTCCTTAACTGTTGGGGGTGATTCCTTCTCTCCTGTATCAAGAAGAGCATAACGGTTATCTTTTACCACAGCAGGAGGGTTCGCAGCAGCGGTGGAGCACTGCCTGCTGCTAGAATTAACCAGCTGGCTGTGTCCATCCTGAGCCGCCTCCTCCACTGGTGTGTCGGTAGTTCTGTGAACTGGGACAGCTACGTCAGCTGTCTCCACATGGATACTGTCCAAGAATTGCTCATGGATATGGATGTTCCTCAGCCTAGCCACCTCCTCCTGTAGCTCTCCCACCTGCTGCCTGAGAGATTCCACCAGTAGGCACCTTTCACATTGGATGCCACCCCAGCCTGGATATCAGGAAGTGGAAATTGCAAATTACAGTCTTTGCAAGCCCACACCAGAATCTGGGTAAAAGCATCCATGCTTTGGTGCTCTGTCTGGCTACAGGTGCAGGTGGAGGAGACAGAAGCAGTGCTGGCACAGGTGTTGCGGGTCCTCCTCACCATTGTAAGCCTCACTCCGTCAAACTCTCTCCAGTTCCCGTCTGCAGCTCCCTCTCCGCTCTGCTCCCACAGATGCTGTATGTGCTTCTCCTTCACCTGGAGAACTCCCTTGCAAAACTCCCTGTTAGCAGCTCCTGTTCGCTAAGCTCCCTGGTGCAGCTTTATAAAGCCCTGGCCTGAGTGAATGCCCCGCCCACTGGTTAAGGCTCAGCCAATTACCAGAGGCTTCTAGCTTTCAAACCTTCCTGGTAGCTCCGCCTCCAACTGCCAGCTACAGCACAGGGTCCCCACAGAGTAGTAATACATTGTGGCCATCATCATTTTGTAGATAGAATCCTATTGTAAGATACAACCTAGAGATCAGGAAGAGGAAAGGATGCAGCTGCCCCCCTAGAAAATTTCTGTCTTTCTTCCAGCCCACCAGTGTAGAGATGAGAGGGGTTTTAAGCCACATTGTAGACTTGTCCTCATTCCTATTATCTCCTGCTATGGAAACTCCATGGGAGTAGTGACCCAGTGCAGCAGTAACCTCCACAGTCCCTACAGGGGGCCGAGGGAGAGACAAGGGAGAAGAGGGCAGGCTTTCTAAAGGCATTACTATGAAATCCCCTATTAACTGCATGAATCCCAGTTCCAACTGTCTGCAGCACTCCTCCACCACGTTCAGATACATTCTCCCCCTTCTTGTCCCTGCCCCCACCACATTTACACTTCTTCCACCCCACCACCATCTCACTGCCTTAATCTTCACTGAAGAGTTACCATGCCCCTTACTCCCTGTATGAGATTGTTCAGAAATAATTGGCGAAATCTTGACAACATCCACATTTTTGTTAATAAATTAACCTTTCAGTCTCTTAGGGGCTCTGCTGCCACCTTTGATAACCTCTTATGTCTTCTTTGGCCCTGATCTTGGAAATACTTATTCATGTGTTAAGTTAAACATGTACTTAAGGCTCTGTAGGATTAGGGCCTTAATTATGCATTTTTTTATGTTGTGTAATGCATATATAGTTTTTCTTCATCTTTGATTTTTTTTTACTGTTCTTCAAATTTTTCTTATTTCCAGTTCTTTCTTGCATGCATCTCTTTGTTAGCTTAGATTGATTTGTTCTTATAGTCATCTTCATGCTAGCTACATGTAAAATACAGTTAGAAGAAAGTACGGAATGATGGAGCCTAGGAGTATATATGTACCCTGTTTGCCTGTCTTCTACCAAGTAAAGTTTGTCTCAAGTTGTTTCAGCAAGATGTCTGAGAGATGCTTTTCTTGGGCAAGAGTAGCATTATTCTGTAAGATACTGTTTTCTGCTTTCTCTCCCCCCCCCCCCCCCCGATTCAGACCTTCCATATGCCTCCATTCATCCATAACCGTGATTTCATCTGAAGGGTATGCTTGTGTTCATTTTGGATAAAATGTGGTTTGCAGGGTGCTTATGCATAGGGAAGCATGCTGGCTCACCACCTTAGGAACATTCTAGAGAAGGCCAGGGGGAGAGGGGTGAGCTCAGCATGTGGAATGGAGAACTATGAGCATGTGATAAACAAATCCATATATAGAAAGGTTAAATCTGATTGGTTAGAGGTTTGTATTATATAACTTGTTATGTAAGTACCATGTGCTATAAAATAGCAAGGGGAGGGCTCCTTGCTGGAGGGACTCTGCCTGATCTTTATACCAGGGGCTCTCCCTTTGTGCACATTGAATAAAACCTTGTGAAATTGAATTGAATCACATCGAATCGAAGTCCCTTGATTCTGCCCAGCATCTGACTCATTGGGAACCACAAAATCCCAACACATCCTTGACTCTGAACTTCTCCTCTTCCCCCAGCTGCTGAAATCATCATCATTCCTTCATCTCCTTTCTCTCTCTCTATTGTCAGCTCTGTAGCCTCCCTAAATCCCAGCTCCTTAAGCTGCAGAACATGTAGAATTTTGCTGCTCGCTTTTACACAAACATAACTACCTTCTCCATCCTCTCCAGCAACCTCACTGGTGATTTGATCTTTTCAGGATGCAGAACAGAACTGCCTTCCTTGTTTTAAAACCCAGCAGGGACATGTTCCTCCTTTTTTCACTGAACTTACTTTTTGCTACTTTATTCCTCATTCCCTGTGCTCATGTACCAGCAAACTCTTGTTTGCCCCTCCATATGCTCTTGCTCAGTGGTTCTCAAACTTTTGTATTGGTGACCCCTTTCACACAGCAAACCTATGAGTGTGACCTCCCCTCTCCCTAAATTAAAAAATAATTTTTTATATTTAACACTGTTATAAATGGTGGCAAAGTGGGGTTTAGGAGTGAAGGCTGACAGCTCGTGACCCCCCACGTAAAAACCGTCACAACCCCCAGTTTGAGACCCTGCTCTCACTACTCTTGGTGCAAGATTGGTGTCTGCAGCTGCTACATCTGGAACACCATTCCTGTACCAGTCTGTCTCATTGACTATCTTATTTCAAGTCTCATTTCAAAGCATACAATATCTTTTCTACTTTATCTCTCTTAATTTCTCTCCGCCTCATTAGTTTAGTTAGTTGCTAATTAATTTAACTCTGAAATGCTATTATTTAAATCAGTAAAGAGTTTTTTGGATATATTTAGTTGCAATGGCAGTGACAGAAAGTTGGAGGTGTAGTGCAGCTGTAGCTGCAAATAAGAAAGCAAAGGGCTACATGAAATGGAAATGAGTAAGGCTACATTTTAGTCATGGGTATTTTTAGTAAAAGTCACGGACAGGTCACAGGTGGTAAACAAAAATTCACAGCCTGTGACCTGTCCATGACTTTTACTATATAAACCTGACTAAAACTTGGTGATGGGGGGGCTGCCTGGGGGTGTCATTGGTGCTGAGGGAGGGCAGCCTGGGGGTGGAGAGGCGGGTGACAATATGCGGCCCAGGACCCCCGCTGGTGATGGGGGGGCGTGTCTTGGTGGGGCCGGCAGGCTCCCTACCTGGCTCTGTGCCTCCCACATCAGCAGCAGGAGAGTTTGGATGTGGGAGGGGATTGGGGCATGGGATGGGGTGAGGCAGGCTCTGGGTGGCACTTACATGGGGGGCTCCCCAGAAGCGGTGACATCCCCCTCGCTCAGTTCCTAGGTGGAGGCGTGGCCAGGCAGCCCTGTGGGCTGTCTCCACCCAGAGCACCAGCTTCACAGCTCTCATTGGCTGGGAACTGTGGCCAATGGGAGCTGCAGGGGTAATGCCTGCAGGCAGAGGAGTAGGGGGGAGTGGTGGCCAAGACTGCCCCAGCAGCAGCCAGTGAGATTGGCGCAGGGCTGCCTGAGCTGCTCCAGAGCCAGGTGCACCAGCTGGTGCAAAAGTCACGGAGGTCACAGAAAGTTATGGAATCTGTGACTTCTGTGACAAGCTCTCAGCCTTAGGAATGAGTTACAAACATGAATGAGTTCATGTTTCTACTGTACCACACTTTTTGAAAATTCCTACTTAGTTGCTAATTTTGTGGGGTGTTGAGTGCTCTGACGATAGTAATGGTGCTCTCTTCTTCGTAATAGGGGCTCAGCACTTTATAGAATCAGGCCTGTAAAGTGCTGAGCTGATCACCAACTTTAGAAGGATATCCAAGAGTTGGAAATAGCCCAGAAGATGCAGTAAAAGAATATGCTTCTCAAACTAAAGATACAGATTTTTAAAAAAAGAGATTAATTTCTGTTGGAGCTAAGTCAGCATCTCAAACATACTTGTTTACTCTGGGAGAATAATGGGACTTTATGGTATGATAGAGGAAAGGAAGTAGACCTATGGTTTTTTTAATCCATAACTTCTATGTTCCTGTGTCAGTTTCCTTGAAAAAAATAGAATTAAGCCATTGGAGTCAGCATGCTTTTATAACTACAGAATTTTCGGACTTTATTGGAGCTTACAGCGACAGTCTCTCATTATGAGGCAGGGACAGCAGATGTAAGGCAGACACATCAATTATTTGACTGAAAATAGCCTCAGATTGAGATTAATAAAGTTGTTTATATAATTTGTCAATGTCTGTCTTAATACCCAATTTAGTGATGTCTGCCTTAGTAGGTCTAATTTAATCAATTAACTTACGTTGAGTTTCTTTTTTCCCAATTAGTAAGCAAGAAGCTAATACTGTATCTGCCCTTATACCTTTCAAAGAGTTAAGTAAAATACATTCTCTGAGAATAATTCCAGCTCTCTTCCAAATGGCTTAAAACATGTACAGCTTGAATGTACTTAGAGGAAAAGATGGGGAAAAAGATGCATGCTGGCAATGGATCCATTTTAGCCTCTCTTCTGGGACTGAAAAAGGTTTGACAGCTTGTGTAGATCGGGGGAGCAAGCGTCCATCACTCTCTAGTGGTACAGTCTATATAAGCAGACAAAGCAGTGTAAACATCAGTTGAGGGTTTCTGGAAAATACCCTTTCAACAGCCAGCTTCTGCATCCAAGATGCTCCTGTAAGATGGACACACACTACCAAAGCCCATTTTGGGATGGGAGGCCTCTATCCTTTAAGGGGCAATGCACACAGCGTAGACACACTACCTCACTAGTGCTCCCTTGCCTTATTCTGAACAGAGTACCTGCCTGGAGACAGCTAGTATAATAAGGGACCGACTGTACTATCTGACGTGGTTTGTGATATATAAGAAAATTTAGGGACCTCGTGTAATAGCATAGATAATAGTGATCTTACCAGTTACTGACCTTTCACCAAACAACATGAGTTGAAGAGCAGGGTCGTTGGCAATCATTACCCTGTACTTCTAATAAAGGACAACCAGCACTGCCAGTGGTGTTGAAGTTACAGATCTCTCTCACTATGGCCTAAACCATGTTAGTGTTTGTATATCTGCTTCAAAATGGCAAAGACCAATTGGAGTATAGCTCTCTGTTTGCCCATCCCTACAATCTGGCAATTTTTGACTCAAGAGCGATCTCTGCAGATGTAAATCTCTCCTCTGCAGGGACCAGCATTCAGCCAGTTCACAGCAGCATTGCCCATCCCTCTTTTGCCACCCTAGGGTAACTACAGAAGGGATGTAGCTGTCACAGCTAGCATCCTTTATAGGGACTTCCTGGGTAGACCACAAAAAGTAGAGGCTTCCTCTGCTCATTACTCCAGATTATACTAAGGCACTCCCTGCCTCAGACCGGTGTTGGGTGGGAGCCTAGTTTCTTACCTTCTCCTACTACCCCATCAACCCTACAAAACTTTAATCCATCCCTCAGCATTGCTCTTGCCTGCAATTCCTTTCTCACTGAGACTGGAGTTGGTGGACTTAGCAGTAGAGACGTAGGTAAGGATCACTCTGAGGTTTCCGTAACTGCTTATAAAGAACCATTTCTTTGAATCCTGGGGCTTTTATGCTACCATCAGCAGTGGTGGGTCAAGACCATTTCCAACTCATGTTGTTCTGGTATGGGGTGAGGCTGCCTTCAGGACCCCTTGAAGACTTATAGCTAGTTCTGGAGGTGGAGAGCATCTTGTATGGTCACACAAAGCAATCTCCTGAAGTTGGTTATTGGATGTGTTGTCAGAGCAACCTGGCACCCCCTGAAGTACTGAAGAGAAGGAGAGCTCCTGCCAGACAAAGGAGCGTCACTACCTTTTCTTTGCTCTAAAGATGTCAAATGCAAGGAGAAACTTCCTGAGTTCTTAATTTGAGCAATAGGGGAGCGAGAAGTGTAGGGAGATGAGGTCCAGGGTACTGGGATTCAAAAGTCCAACTGTTACCTTTATATTGGGATATTTCATTTAAAATATTACCTGAATGCAAATTTATACTCTTCGCACATTTTTTTTGCAGTGCATTGGCAAGAGTGTGTGTGAGAAGTTCTTAGATAAAGAGAAAGTCCTTAGGTAAACAGCTTCCTACACCCTAAAGCCAAAAGGAAAAGTTTTTGGGTGTTAGTGGGCTCCTCATGGGAGGGCTTTGGTATAAATAGCTCAACATTTGAATTCAGATGTTTGATTAATCCAGTGTCAAGATCTCTCATCCTCTGAATCTGAATATCATTTGAATCTATGGTATCGAAATGGTCATATCTATTCAGGTGAATGTGGAAGGTTTTTACAGCCTGTATCTCTTTGGAATCCAGCCACTGCTCTTAATCTCTGTTTTTTTAAATACTAGATTAACTCACAAATGTAAATGGAAAATGTTCAATTTTTAGTGAAATAGATTTTAGTAATGCTGTTGTGATATAATGTTGCAAAATGAGATCTTTCTACCATTAAAATATAGACTTTCCATGTCACTGCAGCAGAGGTTAGAGGCAGAACACAGAATAGATATTCAGTATTCCTTACTTCACATTTTTTAGCCTCATTTCAAAGTTGTAACACAGATTGCCATACCATTTCCGACCAGTGATCAATCTAGCCTGGTTTCCTGCTTCTCCCCGATGCATCAAAAGAAAGTGAAAAAATTGGGAAAACCCAAACTAGTTTCCAGTTCTGTAATATATTGGCATGTGTCTTAGGACACAAGGATTTAACAGTATTAATTATTATAGAATAGTTATGTCACGGATACTATTGGAGAAAACCAAAGTAAAAAAAATGACCATGCAAGAGGGGTTCCTTTAGTCTTCATTTTAGTTTAAGTAACAGATGTACAGCAAATTAAAGAGGCAGATATTTTGTTGAATAGCCATGAACAGCAGTTAGTGACTGTCCTAATCCATAAACATTTGTATCACCTATAAGGATATTTGATGCATGTCAGGAGGAAAATAAATACATCGTGCTGTTGCTTTCCCAGTATTGTATACTGTTGTTTTCTCCATGTTTTGTCAGATGATGATGTTAATGAAATAGCTGGTAAGATCGTGCATCCATAAAAGTGTATCTCACTTAAAAATATAATCAGTCTCGAGCTTTGTTGAACTGCAAAATATCAGGACATAGACTGTTCATTTTGCTTAAAACTCAGGATTTCTTACTGATGATTAAAAACAAAGCAAAACCCCAAGCTTGAGATTTCGAAGCAGTGCAGGGGATTTTACCACAATAGTGTCTAGGATCTATGCAGCTAATACAAGATCTTGTTCTGCTTAAAGGCTGCTTTGTGTCAAAAAAGATTTAAACTGATATAAAATTACTTTAAAAACAGCAAATTAATCTGCAATATAAAGCATTGTTGTAAGGCTAAGATATACAGTATTTCCCAGAAAATTCTTATTTTTTGGTGATACACAAACCAGAAAGTACATAACTTGAGGTTCAAACTCCACAATAATTTTGCTAGGCTGACAGTTTGAATTTTTTTTTGGTACATTAAGCAAATTTGATATGAACTGAAAGTCCATCGTGACAACATAAATGTGCCTTTTTTTTTTAGTTTGTAGTGTTGTAGCTGTGTTGGTTCCATGGTATTAGAGAGACAGGGTTGGTGAATCTTTTATTGGACCAACTTAAGATATTACCTCACTTACCCTGCCCCCTATTTTTATAGTGATATTTTTACAAAATTGCTTTTTCAGAGTAGAACCACAGTTTGAGGTTGGGGAAGGGGAAAAATAACAGAAGCCCCCACAGGAATATGACTCATGATCTGAGAGAGACTTGGATTTTCTCATTTTCAGCATTGTACTACTCACTAAATTCTGTTCATGACTTCTCAGTTGCCCTCTATAGTCTCCCAGAGAAAAGTGTGTTTCAGTAACCCTTTTGGAAACTGCCTCCCACTCACTCACTCATGCATATTGTGACCTGCATAGTTGAATGATAGATGAGTAGAAGTAGTTGATATAGCTGAAGTCTTGGGATAAAGTCCTGCTCTATTTATGTTAGGAGATTTGGCCTTGACTTTCATGGGAACTTTGGTATGGTAAACTGGTATAGTTGCCTAAAAAAGTTGCAAATTCCTGTACTTTATTCTTGAAGTCCACTTGATGGATGGTGACAATCTGAGCTTTAATGTTGGTATGGCATGAAATGAAATCCCTCTGCCATCAACAACCTAAGAAGGAGGCTAGACTTCCAAACATTGCTGGGTGGGGTTTGGAAGCGATGCCGCTTGTGATTCCGAAAGCTATGCAGAAGGGTAAACCAACCATAGGATTTAATCTTTTTTCATGAGGGTGGGGGAATGGAATCCTTCTGCCATCCCAAGTGCAATTTAAATCTTGATACCTGTCTTAGGATTTCATACCCATTCCTATCACCATAATATTTCAGCGCATAAACTACCTGATGATTCAGTCATGGTTTTTCCTGCCCCTGTAACTTACTTACAACATCGATTGGCCTAGATAAACAAAATAATCTCTGTGTTGGGCTGGGTTGCATTCTTACGAATGCTGTAGATCACATAGCCAAGATTTAAATAATTCCAAGCCTCATATTGTGGTGAAAGCAACGGATCTTTACTGACAAACATAACTGTAAAGACAAATTTGCTGTGTAACCAAGCATCTATCAGATGGTAATGATCTTTAGTGTATTTTTATTTTGGCTTGTAAAATTAACACAATTGAGTTGAAATCCTTTTGATCTAATGAAGTGTGTAAAACTGTATAAGCTATGAGTAAGGCACAGCAGCATCAGGAACAGCACATATGCTACTGAATCTTACAATTTTTAAAATGGCATTTAGCGAACACATATTTTGTTGTTCTTTTTGTATTTAGTTTGATAGACTGTTGAACTAAGATAATCATTTTTCTGGATAACTGTTATCACTATTACATCTCTAGTCTTTTTAATAGGGTTTTTTTTTTTACATTGGATTCTGTTATAAAAAACAGTTCTTTTCATTGATATAGTATTTTGTCAATCTTTGTTCCTGTTTGAGTATAGGATAGAGGAACTGTGTACTATATATTATTCCAAAATTATTTTTAAGCAAATAGTAATAGCTGTAACATGCTTAAGGCTTCGGAATTTTAATAGTTTATTTGCTCTTGCCATTTTTTTGCTTTTGTTTTACTGTTCCCTATTCCATATTTTTAAAAACCTATTTTAAAACCTGACATAGGCTACAAGCTTGCAAGAAGACCATGAAGTGATCCTTGTCAGAACAGATCAATCTGGGAGAGCATGGCCTGTGAACACAATGGCAGAACCACTGGAGCCGAAAGGAGGGAGACGGAAGAGACAGATGGTACACTTTATATAACATCTTTATTAGAATGTAATTCTTAGACTGCTTTGTAAATTTACTATTAGGAGGGCATAACTGGTGTATGTATTTATCGAAAGAGTAGGTAGGTAGCTGTGAAAATAAATTAATTTTCAGTATAATTACATGAACTAGATGGTGAAAAATGGCTTTATTTTAAAGTTGTGGTGTTGCCCCTTAGAGTTTTCTTGGGGAATGTATTTAAATATAAACCTAACCAAATGTTTTAAAACTTTTCAAGGTATTAATATATCTTAGCCAAATAAAATACGCTATTTATAAATCATGTAAATGTATATATTAAATCAAAAAAGATTAATAGAGCATCTTTTCACACCAAGCCAAATACCTTGATGATAACTTGTCTAGGTCCTAAAAGCTATTTGTTCTATTTTGTAGTTATGTGAAGCAAAACACTGAATAATGATAAAGACATATGAATAGGGGGATCGTCATCCTCTTCAGTAGAGCAAATATTGGCTTAAGTACATTTTGGGGAAGTGGCCATTTCTATTTATAGCACTGTACAATGTCTAGCTCACTCTGGGTGCTATTGTATTGTAAATATTAAATGATAATACTGGCTCAGTGTATATTTATTGGTCTATGTCATATTCATTGTAATGAGGGGTCCGTTTCCTACTCTGTTCCATTTTACTCTTTCAAAAAATGTCTATAACTTTTAAAATTAATTCTTGCAGGCCGGGACAATTTAGTAAAAGCCATTCAATATCCACAGAAGGATTCTGAGTTTGGGTTTTGAGCTTCTGAGAACAGTAGAGAATTCATGTCTCTATTAAGTAATTCCTTGGCTAGTAAGACAGATCAACCTGACAAACAGGTGTGGTGAAAGAATTATTATCCATTTTGGAAAAACACCCTCACCACTTATGTCAGTGTCCACCTACAATATTCAGTCCTGAGCCTTTCCTGAAGAGAGACCACCAATTGTACAAACCAGGATGGTGTGGACAAACATCTAGTATGAACTAGGATGGAGCTTCACCAGCTATGGTGACATCCCACAACAGAGACATCAGCTTTTCATGAATTCTCCATGAGACATCTGTTGTTTCTGGCACAGGTCATAAAAAGTTCAAAGACTGATCTGAGTTATGGATATCTTTGGAACATCCCATTCTCATGTACTGTTTGCTTTTTCAGTTGATTTCCATGGTTCATTTCTTAAACATTTGAACTCTTTAAACCCTTTTAGTGAAATCCTGGTCCCAGTGAAGTGCAGATTAATACTCATTATCAATCTCTCCATTTTCAGGGTGCTACTCACATAGATAAAGAAAGAGTCAGATACTTTCAGGATGATGATGATCTGAGCCTGAAAGATTTGGTCAAAAATGAAAAGATGAGAACAGCAGAGGATCAAAACTCACTATTCATGCGAATGGCATCAAAGGTAAGGCATAATGTGAATAAATTTGTTCTTAAGATTGAAATAGTATTTCCATTGTAAACCCTTATTTTCAAATTTCTTTAAAAAAATCACTGTTTGAGATTAATCTTCCTATTCTTCTTATTAGCCTGGATGTGGATTGTTTTGTTTTGTTTTTTGAAAGTTGGGTAAAAATTAGTTCAACTGTTTGAAAGAATTAATTTTTTTCATGTATTAAGAATTTTGTAAAGATGATTTCTTTGCACCTTGATAATTCAAATGACATTTTATTTTGTCATGTACACATGTTCTGAATGGTGGCTGTTTTGGCTTGTAAAAGATTTCTTTTAGGAATACATATGCACATATAAAGGATGTTATGCATTATCATCTCAAATATGGTATGCTACCTTCTTTAGTGCTTTAAATATATTTTAGTACCATTTTTCCAAATGTCTACTGTGATAGGTATATGTTAGTGTAATCATTCTTATAGCTGCAAATGCATTTAGGTGTGTTTTACTTCTTCGTCAAGTACAGCGAATAGAGAAGGAGACCTATCTTTTCATGTATCAGAGGGGTAGCTGTGTTAGTCTGGATCTGTAAAAGCAGCAAATAATCCTGTGGCACCTTATAGACTAACAGACACTTTGGAGCATGAGCTTTTGTGAGTGAATAGCCCACTTCATCAGATGCATGTAGTGGAAATTTCCAAGGGCAGGTATATATATGCAGGCAAGCTAGTGATAATGAGGTAGTTCAATCAGGGAGGATGAGGCCCTGTTCTAGCAGTTGAGGTGTGAAAACCAAGGGAGGAGAAACTGGTTTTGTAATTGGCAAGCCATTCACAGTCTTTGTTTAATCCTGAGCTGATGGTGTCAAATGTGCAGATGAACTGAAGCTCAGCAGTTTCTCTTTGAAGTCTGGTCCTGAAGTTTTTTTGCTGCAGGATGGCCACCTTAAGGTCTGCTATAGTGTGGCCAGGGAGGTTGAAGTGTTCTCCTACAGGTTTTTTGTATATTGCCTTTCCTAATATCTGATTTGTGTCCATTTATCCTTTTCCGTAGCGACTGTCCAGTTTGACCGATGTACATAGCAGAGGGGCATTGCTGGCATATGATAGCATATATTATATTGGTGGAGGTGCAAGTGAATGAACCGGTGATGGTGTGGCTGATCTGGTTAGGTCCTGTGATGGTGTCGCTGGTGTAGATATGTGGGCAGAGTTGGCATCAAGGTTTGTTGCATGGATTGGTTCCTGAGTTAGAGTTACTATGATGCAGTGTGCAGTTGCTGGTGAGAATATGTTTCAGGTTGGCGGGTTGCCTGTGGGCAAGGACTGGCCTGCCACCCAAGGCCTGTGAAAGTGTGGGATCATTGTCCAGGATGGGTTGTAGATCCCTGATGATGTGTTGGAGGGGTTTTAGCTGGGGACTGTATGTGATGGCCAGTGGAGTCCTGTTGGTTTCTTTCTTGGGTTTGTCTTGCAGTAGGAGGCTTCTGGGTACACGTCTGGCTCTGTTGATCTGTTTCCTTATTTCCTCTTGCAGGTATTGTAGTTTTGAGAATGCTTGGTGGAGATTTTGTAGGTGTTGGTCTTTGTCTGAGGGGTTAGAGCAGATGCGGTTGTACCTCAGTGCTTGGCTGTAGACAATGGATCGTGTGATGTGCCCGGGATGGAAACTGGAGGCATGAAGGTAGGCATAGCGGTCGGTAGGTTTTTGGTATAGGGTGGTGGTAATGTGACCATAACTTATTTGCACCGTGGTGTCTAGGAAGTGGACCTCCCATGTAGATTGGTCCAGGCTGAGGTTGATGGTGGGGTGGAAGCTGTTGAAATCGTGGTGGAATTTTTCCAGAGACTCCTTCCCATGGGTCCAGATGATGAAGATGTCATCTTTTCATGAGGAAGAAAATCAGGGTAACACTCAAACTGATCAGATAGGATTCTGTGACTCCCATGACTTGGAGTCATGCGGTGCAGTATGCAAAGCTTAGTTAAGCTAACTCATTGATGAGGATGTCAAATTCCTTGTGTGTAGAGTTTACAAATATCACTTTCAGAAGGGATAGGTAAAGGAAGTGGGGTGGAAATATGAGTTTCAGACTATTGCCAGCAATGCTGACCTTTTTAACTGAAGCTAAGGATTTTTTTTAAAACAAAAAGCAACGGGGAGCATTGACTGATGATAGAGACCATTCGAACAGGATAATAATATCTGCAAAACATCTTTCTTTGTTTAAAGTGGGATTATATAATGGTCAGTATGTATGTGGGTTTTTGTTTTTTCTCCCCCCTCATGTAGATTTTTAGCTACAAGATAATGGTGAGAAAACAGTAGTGGGAAAAAAGTAACGGTGCATGAAGCTGATAGTGGGAAATGAGCCTGGTGTAGTAAATAAGGGAAAAATTAAAGAGCACCTAGTTTTTAGTGACCATAATATCAAGTCTGAGATACTGATGAAATTCTGACCAGTGCAATTCAGTGTAGAAACCTGTAAAATAATTAGTATGGGATCAAGGAGCCAACTTGGATATATGTGCTAAACTGATTATCTAGCATACTGATCAGGAAGATTAGTTCCATTTGAGAGCCATTGTGGAAATACCTTTAAAATCATCAGTTCAGTGCACAGCAATTATAAAATACACACACTTGGTTTTACTAACAAATTAAGAGAACATAAAACTAAAGAAGTGGTGCTGTTCATGTAGGAGGTGCTACTTAACCTTCAGATGGGATAATATCATACCTCAAGAATAGGATCAGAGGGGTAGCTGTGTTAGTCTGGATCTGTAAAAGCAGCAAAGAGTCTTGTGACACCTTATAGACTAACAGACGTATTAGAGCATGAGCCATGATCCATGTTCTCTTAGTCCATAAGGTGCCACAGGACTCTTTGCTGCTTTTACCTCAAGAATCTAAGTCCCTTTTATGCTGGGTTAAGAAAATTAAATTTATCCTCTGTAGTGAATAGGGCTGGGTTAACCTAAGAGAAGTCTTCACAACTTTGACAGGTGTTAATAGAAAAAAGTTCTTTGGATGGGTCAATGATGCAGAACTATAACATTTATTAAAAAAAAAAAAAAGAAGTACAAGTCCATCAGTTTGGCAATATTTCATGTAAAACATAATGAATATGCTGCATGAAATAAATTGCCATGAAAGACCAGTGAAGCAGAGAAAGATAAATAAGATTTAAAAGTCTCTGTATCAGCAGAGGACTGAGGGACCTTGGCAAGAGAGCTAAAAGCAACAAAAGCTTCATGTTTTTGAAGGCTCAATAGCACATATCCAGCCTGCCTATCGAAGTCCAAAGATCTGCCTGTAAGAGGAAGAATATGGGGCTTCTGTTACTGATGATTCCTTAGGCACCTATTTTAATAATTTTCAAGCATGGTTGCAAAATTTGTAAGATTATTCTCACTTGAGAATGATCTTGAGTACAACAGTATCAGAAAGAGGATCTGCAAGAAATCCAGACCCTTTTGGGAAAAATGGGATTGAATCCTTACCATTTGGCAAGTGACAGAAGAGGTTTTATTTTATATACTTCCTGATACAGAAAATATTGGGGAGGACTGGAACTCAGACGCTTCAATCACTTGGTTGTCAGAGAAAAGTTCTGAGTATGTGTCAGGCAGCAATTCTACCTGTACTTGAGAATGGACTGGTTATGTGCTCTGGACCAGGTGGGCACTTATATGCACACAGGAAATACAGAACATCCACTGGATATATCTCAGATATCTGATAGAGGAATAGCACAATCAAATCTATGTTTGGTCTGGTATCTGTGCGGTGTGAGCTTATTAAATGCTGAGCATTAGTTGAGAGTGCTACTTAAGAATCATTTGTTCCTCTATTTGGATGATGGCTACCTCAAGGATAAGGATACCTCTCTATTCTACCATCAGGGTGCTAGAATCGCTAAGATTCACAGTAAACTCCCCAGATGCCAGTTTTTCCTCTGCAAGACCAAATGGAGATCCCTGCTGGATGTGAAACTTATCTGAAAGCCTGCTTTTCTTCTACAGGAGTCGAGGAAGGAAAAAAAGTTGGCTTTGTTTTTATATTCCAACAGGGACCATGTCATAGATGTCGAGCACACTTCCAACCTTAGATAATCTTAGTGGATCCTGAGGGCTCAGTAATCAGAGAGCAACCAAAGACTTGTGCACTGCAGTTGGATGTTGGTCTCCATTCAAAGAGTTTGCACTTCATAGGCTGTTTGTGTTGCAGAATAAAACCTATCACAGTCCAAACTAGGGATGATTTCTGCCTGGCATGGAGAGCTCACAGGGAGGGATACCATGTTCAGGATGCTTACTCTTCACAGAGGTTCTGTCATTAAGCATGGCCCTGGGTGTTCTGTAGGCTTTCAGAGACCTGGTTCTCAGAGATGGTTTTGATTCTGGATGGTTAGACCACTGATTTGCACATGAGTTAGGAGAGTGGAATTAGGGAGACTCTTTGTGTTGGAAAGCCTTGCAAGTGTGGAACTGGGCAGCATCACACACAAGACTTTTGTCATTTATCTGGCAGGGAAGTGCAATACCCTGTAATGTAACTCTAAAGTTGTCCTTTCTTTGAGGAGTCCTTCAGGCAAGACTTGGAAAAGATTTGTGGGCAGTTGGAAAAATCTAAAAAGCAATAACATCTGCCTGAAGGAAAGAATAAGGAAAGGCCAGCTGTCAGGAAGTCCTTTTGTAGAGATTATCAAAACATTAGAAAACAAGTCTTCTCATCCAGATGTGTTTTATCATGACTTTTGACAAAAATGTTGATTCTGGTCTCCGACCAGCACACTCAAAAGATAAAGACCAGATTCTGCTTGCAGTTAAGTCAATGGGAAGAAAACAAAAAACTTGGTTTCAGATGCCATTTAAATGTGCTAATTAAGTGTAGTTACATATTGCATCATTTACAAAATACTAGCATACAAAAGTAAGCAAATGAACAGATAAGGATATTATAAACTCTCCATTGCCCACCTACTGTAGTAAGCACAGTCTACATAACTGCATATTTCATCATAACACAACAGCCTTATCTCTGACCCAGAGATTTTTTTTTAGTGTATGTTTTTATCCTGATTTCAGTTAATGTATTCGTCAGCTGGTAGTGGAATTTCTTTTATAGAGTACTTATAACTGCTGGCCAAAATTTAAAAACCTGGATGCCTAAAATTAAATTCCTAAATCCATATTTATTCCCAATCACATAGATACTAAAGTTTTTAACTTTATGTATGAGTAGCTCATTTTAATGTTCGTGGGGCTACTTATATATGTAAGAGTCATCCACATGTTGGAGTTCAATGAATGATTTAGTAATAGGCTTTATCTTGGATCAGAGGTGATTTGAGGTTGAAGAGCTTGTCAACCATTCTGTATTAGATGTCAGCTCTGGAGAGGAGCTTGTCAGCAATGAGGAGGAGGATGACAAAAAGGAAAATGGAGAAAAAGGTTGGAGTGATGAGATAGTCTTGCTTGACTCCTGTCTTGACTAGGAAGAGATCCGTTTCAAATCCATTGCTGACAACTGTCACAGACATGTTGTCATGGAGAAGTTGGAGGATGGCAACAAATTTAGGTGAATTTAAGGAGAGTTCTCCACAGAGCCTCATGATTGATGGAGCTGAATGTTTTTGTGAGGTTGATGAAGGCCATATACAGAGGTTGATGTTACTCGCTGAGCTTTTCTTGAAGTTGGAGGGTAGTGAAGATCATGTTGATTGTACCCCAGATTGAGCAGAATTCTGGCAAGAATCTTTCTGGAGGTAAACAACAGGACGATTCCTCGATAGTGTTCACAGTCCGATTTGTCTCCATTCTTGAAGATGGTCATGATCATGGCATCCCTAAGATCAGCTGGGATTTCTTCTGAATTCCAGATCTTAAGGATTAAAGCATGAAGCTGGTGAGCCAGTTCTTCTCCGTCATCTTTTGGGAGGGAGAGAAAGGAACACCCACAATCTAAGCACTGACATCTGATTGTCCATGCTCATGATCGTGAAGATGTTTGCATCACCAAAGTACTAACTGGTGCAGACGATTGTTGAACAGATCATTGCCTTATCCACTCCATCATTTCCATCAAACTCGCACCAAAATGAAAAATGTGGAAGAAATCAGCCAGACAGAAGATCAGCCTTGAGAGTCATAAGGCCCTCTTGAAAACGTTATCTTTTCCAGCAGTGCCTTACAAAGAAACTGATGAATACCAAAACCGAGATGGAGAACCATGAAGATGATTGGAAAGCACTCAGATTGGTCATCCGTGCTGTATGTGAGGGAACACTGGGCTTCTCAACAGGGAACCACCAAGACTGATTTGACGAGAATGATCAGGAAATCCAAGAACTGATCTGTAAGCGTAAGGCCTTCTGTGCTTGGCTGAATAGCAGAATCAAAGCAGAATCAGTATGTTCACTATCAACTTAAAGCTGAAGTTGAATGGAAAACCCGCAAAATGAAGAACAAATGGTGGAAGAACAAAGCAAAGGAGAGCCAACAACTTGGCAACACCCATGACATGCACAGGTTCTTCAATGCCACCAAAGCCCTCCATGGGCCCAGTACCAAAGGACTAATCACCCCTTAGGTCCAGAGATGGAGCCAACCTCTTCAGGGACAACCAACTAATCAATGCATGATGGAAGAAATACTTCAAAGACCACCTGAATCATGACTTCAGTGTTGACGAAAGCATCTTTGACTTAATTCCTCAATATCCTATCAAGGATGACTTCAGACCCTCCAGAATTCGTCAAGGTACAGAAAGCCATCAAATAGATGAAGAACAGTAACGTATCAGGACCTGATGGAATCCCTGCTGAAGTCTTCATCATGACGATGTGACTTAGAGAAACACTCCATTCCCATGCGCATTGGCATTTAGATTTATCAGGAAAGAGACTTGATTGGTTTTCAGTCGAAAGAAACCATAATTTCCAATTCTTTTTCTGTTAAAATTTGAAATAGTGTATGTAATAGTATATACATTTTGGAAGACTGACATTTTAAAAACAAAATATATGTAAAAAAGAAAAACGAAAGAAAATATTTATCTCTACTTCCTGTGACAGGTTTATGTTACATTAAAAAACCCATTGATTGTACTCTAAATCTGTGAAAACAGGTTATTCCATTTTGTATGCTTAAGAATATTAGACGTCTGTGTTCTTCCGTTTACCATCAGGCCTCTCAGAATTTCCCATCTTGAATAAAGATGTATCTTGGGATCTGAAAGGAAACATTGGAGTCAGGGGTGGAGATTGGAGGGAGTATGGGGGGCATTGCCTCCTCAAACCAGAGACAGTGCATAGGGGGACGTGAAGGGGGATGTGGGGTTCCGTGCCTCACCAGATTTCTGCCTTCCATTTAGCACAGAGGTTTTCAAACTGCGTGGCCTACTCCCATAGGGGGACGCTCCCCACAGTTGGAAAACTATTGCCTCTTGCCAGAAGCTGACAGACTGGAAGCTGGTGGGAGCCACCCAGCCTGCTTGGGTCCCTAGCTCTTCATGCTGTGGGACTCTGAGCTGGATCACTTCTTCATGCCCAGGCACTCTCCAGACAGGGTGGGCAGCACAGCTCTGAGGTGCGCCCCTAATGTGCTCTTGCCTTTCCCTAAAGGAGCCTGGCACTTGCCAGGGATGCCCCCTGGAGCTGGCCTGTGCCCGTGGAGGCCGGCTGCCATGAGATGCTCCCATCTCGCTCACTGCTGCCCTGGCTCCTCAGGAGAGCTGCAGAGCCAGGAGTGCTGGGGCAGTGTAAAACAAGTGCCTAAGGGAGCATCTCACGGCCCTGTCAGGCCTCTAACTGTCACTTCTGGGGGGGCATGTTATCCCACGTGCCCCCTACTCGCATTGCCTCTTGGGAAAATGTAACCCTGTGAGCCCTCCCTCCATGCCTTGCTTCTGTCCCTCCAAATATAGAAGTCAAACTACGCCAGTGGTTGGAGTGTGTTTTACTTCAACATTTTTGGCATCAAACTTTCTAATAAGATATACACATAAGCTATATGCCTCGGAAGCTTGTGGTTGGAGATTTTTGAGGCTAGGTTAGATGAATATCTGTCAGGGATGGTCTAGGTAATAATTTAGTCCTGCTGTGAGTGCAGGGGACTAGACTTGATGACCTCTCGAGGTCCCTTCCAGTCCTACACTTCTATCATTATATGATACTGTAAAAATCTGGACTTACAGTCTCTCCTCTCTTTTAATCATCTTCCTACATTTCTTCCATGAGGGTATGATCCAAAGTCTATTGAAATAAATAGACTTCAATTGACTTCAATAGATTTTGGCTCAAACCTGGCTGCTCTCTCTTTTATACTACTAAGCAAACATGCCTTACATCATGAGCCTGTTAGCAGGATAACTCTCTTGAAGCCAACAGATTGCTGTTTGCTAGGTCTTGTAGCAAAAGAGAAGTGTTTCAATGTGATAGAACATTGTACACTAGGGACTTATAATTTCCATTGGCTACACATCCTGTTTAAAGATGAAGTTTTATTCTGCTTCATATTATGCAAATTGAGTCTGGCTATCAGTTGCCCAAAATGTAGGTGACACCTAATTTATATTGTTGCTTGAGGAACAGGAAGGAGTGTGCCTGAGCTTGGATATTAAGGTACTGACATTAAAGTGCCTTTAAATTTGCATGCCATTTTGTAAAATGCCTTCCAGTTCACAGCTATTTCAATAACAGTGCTAGTGTATGAGCTTTGAGAACAGTCTGAAAGTTTGGATGTGCTTGTAGATGTAATGAGTGCTGCAGTCTTTGTGTACTTTGCATAGTTTGAAACATGAATAAAAAGTTTAAAATAAAGATGATCTAGTCCTTTTAGAACATCTTGTGTTGCAGTGTGGGAGCTCTGCAGGTGAATCTTTAGAAAGCAAAGATAGCAATTGTAAATGGATGCAGCAGAGTGCATTTCTTTTTCGTCCTGTAGGATTTTAAATTTAGCAGCTAAGCCTCCTGTTGTCAGTTTTAGTTAATAATATACTGCACAAAATTGACACTTAAGAATTACTTTCTCTTTTGTGTTTTCATTTGAGAGAGAAATCGAAAATATATCCACTAAAAGGAATCTGTCATTCTCAAGAAGAGGAGCAGAAGGAAGTTTCTGAAGGTCTAAAAATGATATCCTGCCTAGAAGGGAGGAAAAATATCCCTTAAACTCTTCTGAGTAGTCTCATTCATCTTATAAGGCTGAACTGCTGCTGTCGAGTGTCTGTCATTATTCCTAAGGCATAGCTATTGGCATAAAATAAATTATCCCTTGCAGGCAAGAGAATGTTCAAATATGCATAATTTATAATACACAGGCATTATATAATTTACCCACACACATACCGGGGATACAGTAGCAGTACCTATATTAAGCTTGCCTACCGTGTCCTATTTATTGAGCAACCCTTATATCCTGTGGAAAGATTACATATTCTGTGAATAAACCTCAGTATGACAGACCCAAGTCTCATTCTGCTTAGCCACACTACCTGTTAGAAAGATTCTGCCAAATCAATATGTTTGATTATGTTGTCTCTATAGATAGCTCACTGTGTTAAGCATACTCATAAGAACGGCCATACTGGGTCAGACCAGTGGTCCATCTAGCTTAATATCCTGTCTTCTGACAGTGGCCAATGCCAGATGCTTCAGGGGGAATGAACAGAACAGGTATTCATCAAGTGGTCCATCCCCTGTTGCTATTCCAGTTTCTGGCAGAGTAGGCTAGGGACGCTTCAAAGCATGGTTTTGCACTACTGCCCACCCTGGCTAATAGGCACTGATAGACCTATCCTTCATGAACTTCTCTAGTTCTTTTTTGAACCCTATTATAGTGTTGGCGTTCACAACATCCTCTGGCAAAGAGTTCCACAGGTTGACTGTGCGTTGTGTGAAGGAATACTTCCTTTTGTTTGTTTTAAACCGGCTGCTTATTAATTTTATTTGGTGACCCCTAGTTCTTGTGTTATGAGAAGGAGTAAATAACACCTCCTCATTTACCTTCTTCACGCCGATCATGATTTTATAGACCTCTATCATATCCCCCCCTTAGTTGTCTCTTTTCCAAGCTGAAAAGTCTGTCTTATTAATCTCTCCTCTTATGGAAGCTGTCCCCTAATCATTTTTCTGTACCTTTCCCAATTCCAATACATCTTTTTTGAGATGGGGCAACCACATCTGCACATAGCATTCAAGATGCGGGCATACTATGGATTTATATAGAGGCAATATGAAATTTTCTGTCTTTGTATCTATCCCTTTCCTAATGATTCCCAACATTCTGTTAGCTTTTTTGACTGCCACTGCACATTGAGTGAATGTTTTCAGAGAAGTATCCATGACAACTCCATGATCTGTTTCTTAAATATTAACATCTAATTTACACCCCATCATTTTGAATGTATAGTTGGGATTATGTTTTCCAATATGCTTTATTTTGAATTTCATCTGCCATTTTGTTGCCCAGTCACCCAGTTTTGTGAGATCCCTTTGTAACCATGCGCAGTCTGCTTTGAACTTAACTATCTTGAGTACTTTTGTATCACTTGCAAATATTGCCACCTCACCATGTACCCCTTTTTCCAAATCATTTATGAGTATGTTGAACATTACTGGTCCCAGTACAGACCCACTGGGGACACTGCTATTTACCTCTTTCCATTCTAAATACTGACCATTTGTTCCTACCCTTTGTTTCACATCTTTTAACCAGTCACTGATCCATGAGTGGACCTTCCCTCTTATCCCATGACAGCTTACTTTGCTCAAGAGCCTTTTGTGACGGACCTTATCAAAGACTTTCTGAAAATCTGTGAAAACTATATCTTCTGGATCACCTTTGTCCACATGCTTCTTGACCCCCTCAAAGAATTCTAATAGATCAGTGAGGCATGATTTCCCTTTACAAAAAACATGTTGACTCTTTCCCAACAAATTATGTTCATCTATGCGTCTCATAATTGTATTCTTTATTATAGTTTCAACCAGTTTGCCTGGTACTGAAGTTAGGCTTACTGGCCTGTAATTGCCAGGACTGCCTCTGGCGCCTTTTTTAAAAATGGGTGTCATATTGGGTATCCTCCAGTCCTCTGGTACAGAAGCTGATATAAATGATAGGTTACATACCAGTTAGTAGTTCTGCAATTTCACATTTGAGTTTCTTCAGCACCTCGATCATCCAGTGGCAATAAACAAAAATTCATGGCCTGTGACCTGTCCATGACTTATACTTAAAATACCTGTGATTAAATCTTGGGGGTGCGGGGAGAGGTGCCAGGGAGGCTGCTATTGGGGGGTGCCCGGGGCCAGCAGCACCAGCTGCCAGGGGCTGTGGACCATGGCTGCTCCGTCCGGCTGCTTAGGGACTGCTGCCTGGGCGAGCGGACCATGGCTTCTCCAGCTGGCCTCCAGGGGATCGCTGCCTAGGCCAGTAGACTGTTGCTGTTCTGACAGGCCAGCTGGGGACCGCTGCCTGAGCCGTGAATAGCAACTGCTCCGGTCAGCCTTCCTGGGACCGCTGCCCATAATTGTGGCTGCTTTAGCTAGCCGGGAATCGCTGCCTGGGGCCAAGGACTGCGGCTGCTCTGGCTGGCCAGCCGAGGACCGCTGCCCGGGAGCAAGGACTGCCACTGCTGATGTGGCTGTCCTGGATGTCACCTAAGCAGCTGGCCCCAGAGCCAGCTGCTTGGGCAGCCCTAGGGTCAGCCACACTGATCCTTGCAGAAGTCACGGAGTTCGTGGAAAGTCACGGAATCCATGACTTCCATGTCAGACACGGAGCCCCAACAATAAGACAATAAATATCATAATGCCACTATTCATGGTACTCCCACGCCTTGAATACTGCATTCAATTCTGGCCATCCCATTTCAAAAAAGATGTATTAGAATGGAAAAGGTCCAGAGAAGGGCAACAAAATGATTTAAGGGTATGGAACAGCTTCCATATGCTGAGAGATTAATAAGACTGGGACTGTTCAGTTTTGAAAAGAGACAACTAAGGAGGTATATTATAGAGGTCTATAAAATCATGTGGAAAAAGTGAATAAGGAAGAGTTATCTACCACTTCACATAACACAAGAATCAGGGTGTCACTGAAATAAATTAATAGGCAGCAGGTTTGAAATAAACACAAAGAAGTATTTCTTCACACAACACATTGTTGTTACACGGTCAGCCGGTGGAAATCATTGCTAGGGGATGTTGTGAAGGCCATAAGTGTAACTAGAGACAAAAAAGAACTAGATAAGTTCATGGAGGATAGGTCCATCAATGGCTATTAACTGTTCTTATATTCCCTGAGCATTTTGATATAAAGCCTTTTTCCAGTAACCCACAACCCACCATTTCCAAGGGAGGGAAAAGTTTTTTTCTACCTTGTCTATTTTAAGACAGCAAACTTTAAAATCAGGACACTGTGGTGTATGGAAAATCTATTTTAGGTATGTCACGCTGTATAGAGTGGCTCACGACCGTGAGTGCCTACCTCCGGGCAGACTGTCAGAAAACAGAGCAGACACTCCAAACCGGTGGTGTGTTCTATAATTAGATTTCACCAATCCAATAACAAATGTGAACTCCTGGATTGCTGTACCAGTCTTACCATAGAGTCACAGACAGTCCCCTTAGACTCTCAAGTCTGTCTTGCCACCCAGACAAACTGGACTTCGTGATAAAAGATCACTTAGACCAGAAATCATGCCACATTTCAGTTGTTTCCAGTTCCAAGAAGCCAGTCATTTACCCCAGATCGATTGGTACCTAGACCTTACACCAAAGACAATGCTGGTAGCTAATTATGTAGTAAACTAACTATAGGGTTATTAGCTGAGAAAAGAGAATGAGATGGGAACCTGGCAGGTAGTGACCATGAGATGCTCAAGTTCAGGATTCTGACACAAGGAAGAAAGAAGAGCAGCAGAATGTGGACCCTGGACTTCAGAAAAATGACTTTGACTCCCTCAGAGAACTGATGGGCAGGATCCCCTGGGAGAATAACATGAGGCGCAAAGGAGTCCAAGAGAGCTGGCTGTATTTTAAAGAATCCTTATTGAGGTTGCAGGAACAAACCATCCTAATGTGTAGAAAGAACAGTAAATATATCAGGCGACCAGCTTGGCTTAACAGTGAATTCCTTACTGATCTTAAACACAAAAAAGAAGCTTACAAGAAGTGGAAGATTGGACAAATGACCAGGGAGAAGTGTAAAAGTAGTGCTCAGGCATGCAGGAGTGAAATCAGGAAGGCCAAATCACACTTGGAGTTGCAGCTAGCAAGAGATGTTAAGAGTACCAAGAAGGGTTTCTTCAACAAGAAGAAAGTCAAGGAAAGTGTGGGGCCCTTACTGAATGAGGGAGGCAACCTAGTGACAGAGGATGTGGAAAAAGCTCATGTAATCAATAATTTTTTTGCCTCTGTCTTCATGAACAAGGTCAGCTCCCAGACTGCTGCATTGGGGAGCACATTATGGGAAGGATGTGACCAGCCCTCTGTGGAGAAAGAAGTGGTTTGGGACTATTTAGAAAAGCTGGATGAGCACACAAATCCATGGGGCTGAATGCGCTGCATCCGAGGATGCTAAAGGAGTTGGCTGATGTGATTGCAGAGCCATTGGCCATTATGTTTGAAAACTCATGGCGATTGGGTGAGGTTCCAGATGACTGGAAAAAGGCTGATGTAGTGCCCATCTTTAAAAAAGGGGAGGAGGAGAAGGATCTGGGGAACTACAGGCCAGTCAGCCTCACCTCAGTCCCTGGAAAAATCATGGAGCAGCTCCTCAAGGAATCAATTCTGAAGCATTTAGAGGAGAGGAAAGTGATCAGGAACAGTCAGCATGGATTCACCAAGGGCAAGTCGTGCCTGACCAACCTGATTGCCTTCTATGATGAGATAACTCGCTCTTTGGATATGGGGAAAGCGGTGGACATGATATATCTTGATTTTAGAAAGCTTTTGATACGGTCTCCCACAGTATTCTTGCTGGCAAGTTAAAGAAGTATGGACTGGATGAATGGACTTTAAGGTGGATAGAAAGCTGGCTAGATGGTCAGGCTCAATGGGTAGTGATCAATGGCTCCATGTCTAGTTGGCAGCCGGTATCAAATGGAGTGCCCCAAGGGTTAGTCCTGGGGTCAGTTTTGTTCAATATCTTCATTAAGGATCTGAAGGGTGGCATGGACTGCACCCTCAGCAAGTTTGCAGATGACACTAAACTGGGAGGAGTGATAGATACACTGGAGGTTAGGGATAGGAGCCAGAGTGACTTAATCAGATTTGGAGGATTGGGCCAAAAGAAAGCTGATGAGGTTCAACAAGGACAAATGCACACAAGGACAAGAAGGACGGAAGACTCCTATGCACCGCTATAGGCTGGGGACCAACTGGCTAAGTGGCAGTTCTGCAGAAAAGGACCTGGTGATTACAGTGGACGAAATGCTGGATATGAGTCAACAGTGTGCCCTTGTTGCCAAGAAGGCTAACAGCATATTGGGCTGCATTAGTAGGACCATTGCCAGCTGATCGAGGAATGTGATCATTCCCCTCTATTCAACATTGGTGAGGCCTCCTCTGGAGTACTGTGTCCAGTTTTGGGCCCCACACTCAAGAAGGATGTGGAAAAATTGCAAAGAGTCCAGCAGAGGACAACAAAAATGATTAGGGGATTGGAACACATGACTTATGAGGAGAGGCTGAGGGAACTGGGATTGTTTAGTCTGCAGAAGAGAAGAATAAGGGGGGATTTGATAGCTGCTTTCAACTATCTGAAAGGGGGTTCCAAAGAGGATGGATCTAGAGTGTTCTCAGTGGTACCAGATGACAGAACAAGGAGTAATGGTCTCAAGTTCAGTGGGGGAGGTTTAGGTTGGATATTAGGAAAAACTTTTTCACTGGAAGGGGGGTGAAGCACTGGAATGGGTTACCTAGGGAGGTGGTGGAATTTCCTTCCTTAGAGGTTTTTAAGGTTAGGCTTGACAAAGCCCTGGGTAGGATGATTTAGTTGGGGATTGGTCCTGCTTTGAGCAGGGAGTTGGACTAGATGACCTCCAGAGGTCCCTTCCAACCCTGATATTCTGTGATTCTATGAGAGTTATTGTTATGGTATAATTCCCCACTTTGAACCTTGGCGTCCAAAAGATGGGGTACCAGAATGAATTTCTCTAAGCTCAATAAGAGCAGCAAAGAATCCTGTGGCACCTTATAGACTAACAGACGTTTTGGAGCATGAGCTTTCGTGGGTGAATACCCACTTCCTCAGATGCATGTAATGGAAATATCCAGGGGCAGGTATATATATGTGTGCTAGCAAGCAAGCTAGAGATAACGAGGTCAGTTCAATCAGGGAGGATGAGGCCCTGTTCTAGCAGTTGAGGTGTGAAAACCAAGAGAGGAGAAACTGGTTCTGTAATTGGCAAGCCATTCACAGTCTTTGTTCAATCCTGAGCTGATGGTGTCAAATTTGCAGATGAACTGAAGCTCAGCAGTTTCTCTTTGAAGTCTGGTCCTGAAGTTTTTTTGCTGCAGGATGGCCACCTTAAGGTCTGCTATAGTGTGGCCAGGGAGGTTGAAGTGCTCTCCTACAGGTTTTTGTATATTGCCATTCCTAATGTCTGATTTGTGTCCATTTATCCTTTTCCGTAGAGACTGTCCAGTTTGGCCGATGTACATAGCAGAGGGGCATTGCTGGCATATGATGGCGTATATTACATTGGTGGATGTGCAGGTGAATGAACCAGTGATGGTGTGGCTGATCTGGTTAGGTCCTGTGATGGTGTCGCTGGTGTAGATATGTGGGCAGAGTTGGCATCGAGGTTTGTTGCATGGATTGGTTCCTGAGCTAGAGTTGTTATGGTGTGGTGTGCAGTTACTGGTGAGAATATGTTTCAGGTTGGCAGGTTGTCTGTGGGCAAGGATTGGCCTGCCACCCAAGGCCTGTGAAAGTGTGGGATCATTGTCCAGGATGGGTTGTAGATCCTTGATGATGCGTTGGAGGGGTTTTAGCTGTGGGCTGTATGTGATGGCCAGTGGAGTCCTGTTGGTTTCTCTCTTGGGTTTGTCTTGCAGTAGGAGGCTTCTGGGTACACGTCTGGCTCTGTTGATCTGTTTCTTTATTTCCTCATGCGGGTATTGTAGTTTTGAGAATGCTTGGTGGAGATTTTGTAGGTGTTGGTCTCTGTCTGAGGGGTTAGAGCAGATGCGGTTGTACCTCAGTGCTTGGCTGTAGACAATGGATCGTGTGATGTGCCCGGGATGGAAGCTGGAGGCATGAAGGTAGGCATAGCGGTCGGTGGGTTTTCGATATAGGGTGGTGTTAATGTGACCATCAATTATTTGCACCGTGGTGTCAAGAAAGTGGACCTCCCGTGTAGATTGGTCCAGGCTGAGGTTGATGGTGGGGTGGAAGCTGTTGAAATCATGGTGGAATTTTTCCAGAGTCTCCTTCCCATGGGTCCAGATGATGAAGATGTCATCAATGTAGCGTAGATAGAGAAGGGGTGTGAGTGGACGAGAGCTGAGGAAGCGTTGTTCCAGGTCGGCCATGAAGATATTGGCATATTGTGGGGCCATGCGGGTGCCCATAGCAGTGCCACTGATCTGGAGATATATATTGTCATCAAATTTGAAATAGTTGTGTGTAAGTATAAAGGCACAGAGCTCAGCAGCCAGTTGTGCTGTGGCATCATCAGGGATGGTGTTCCTGACAGCTTGTATTCCATCTGTGTGTGGGATGTTTGTGTAGAGAGCCTCTACATCCATGGTGGCTAGGATGGTGTTTTCTGGGAGGTCACCAATGCATTGTAGTTTCCTCAGGAAATCAGTGGTGTCGCGGAGATAGCTGGGAGTGCTGGTGGCATAGGGTCTGAGTAGAGAGTCCATATATCCAGACAGTCCTTCAGTGAGAGTGCCAATGCCCGAGATGATGGGGCGTCCAGGATTGCCGGGTTTGTGGATCTTGGGTAGTAGATAGAATAACCCTGGTCGGGGCTCTAGGGGTATGTTGATTTCTTCTGGTGTTAGTGTAGGGAGTGTCCTGAGTAGATGCTGTAGTTTCTTAGTGTATTCCTCAGTGGGATCTGAGGGAAGTGGCCTGTAGAATTTGGTATTGGAGAGTTGTCTGGCTGCCTCCTTTTGATAGTCAGACCTGTTCATGATGACAACGGCACCTCCTTTATCAGCCTCTTTGATGATAATGTCAGGGTGGTTTCTGAGGCTGTGGATGGCATTGCGTTCTGCACGGCTTAGGTTGTGAGGCAAGCGATGTTGTTGTTCCACGATTTCTGCCTGTGCACGCCGGCGGAAGCATTCAATGTATAGGTCCAGGCTGTCATTTCGACCCTCAGGAGGAGTCCATGTGGAGTTCTTTTTCTTGTGCTGTTGGTGGGAGGGCACCCGTGTATCAGTGCACTGTTCAGTGTTGTCCTGGAAGTATTCTTTGAGTCGGAGACGGCGAAAGTAGGCTTCCAGATCGCCACAGAACTGTATCATGTTGGTGGGGGTGGCAGGGCAGAAAGAGAGTCCTCTAGATAGGACAGACTTTTCTTCTGGGCTGAGTGTGTAGTTGGATAGATTGACGATATTGCTGGGTGGGTTAGGGGTACCACTGTTGTGGCCCCATGTGGCAGGTAGGAGCTTTCGTGGGTGAATACCCACTTCCTCAGATGCATGTAATGGAAATATCCAGGGGCAGGTATATATATGTGTGCTAGCAAGCAAGCTAGAGCACCGACCGCTATGCCTACCTTCATGCCTCCAGCTTCCATCCCGGGCACATCACACGATCCATTGTCTACAGCCAAGCACTGAGGTACAACCGCATCTGCTCTAACCCCTCAGACAAGAGACCAACACCTACAAAATCTCCAACCAAGCATTCTCAAAACTACAATACCCGCATGAGGAAATAAGAAACAGATCAACAGAGCCAGACGTGTACCCAGAAGCCTCCTACTGCAAGACAAACCCAAGAGAGAAACCAACAGGACTCCACTGGCCATCACATACAGCCCACAGCTAAAACCCCTCCAACGCATCATCAAGGATCTACAACCCATCCTGGACAATGATCCCACACTTTCACAGGCCTTGGGTGGGCAGAGGCCAATCCTTGCCCACAGACAACCTGCCAACCTGAAACATATTCTCACCAGTAACTGCACACCACACCATAATAACTCTAGCTCAGGAACCAATCCATGCAACAAACCTCGATGCCAACTCTGCCCACATATCTACAAACCAGCGACACCATCACAGGACCTAACCAGATCAGCCACACCATCACTGGTTTCATTCACCTGCACATCCACCAATGTAATATACGCCTCATATGCCAGCAATGCCCCTCTGCTATGTACATCGGCCAAACTGACAGTCTCTACGGAAAAGGAGAAATGGACACAAATCAGACATTAGGAATGGCAATATACAAAAACCTGTAGGAGAGCACTTCAACCTCCCTGGCCACACTATAGCAGACCTTAAGGTGGCCATCCTGCAGCAAAAAAAACTTCAGGACCAGACTTCAAAGAGAAACTGCTGAGCTTCAGTTCATCTGCACATTGACACCATCAGCTCAGGATTGAACAAAGACTGTGAATGGCTTGCCAATTACAGAACCAGTTTCTCCTCTCTTGGTTTTCACACCTCAACTGCTAGAACAGGGCCTCATCCTCCCTGATTGAACTGACCTCGTTATCTCTAGCTTGCTTGCTAGCACACATATATATACCTGCCCCTGGATATTTCCATTACATGCATCTGAGGAAGTGGGTATTCACCCACGAAAGCTCATGCTCCAAAAACGTCTGTTAGTCTATAAGGTGCCACAGGATTCTTTGCTGCTTTTACAGATCCAGACTAACACGGCTACCCTCTGATACTCTAAACTCAATTACCAGCTTAATACTTGTAGCGCTGCCACCAACCAGGAATTTCAGTGTCTGGTACACTCTGGTCCCCACAAAACCTTGCCCGGGGACTCCCAAAACCCAGTCCCTCTGGATCTTAACACAAGGAAAGTAAACCCTTTCCCTCACCGTTGCCTCTCCCAGGCTTCCCCTCCCTGGGTTACCCTGGAAGATTACTGTGATTTAAACTCCTTGAATCTAAAAACAGAGAGGAAAATTCACTTCCCCCCCTCCTTCCCTCTCCTCCTCCCAGACTCTCCCTGAGAGAGTAAGGTAATCCTAACACAGAGAGAAATTTAAACCTTTCTCTCCTGCTTCCTCCTTTCTCCCCACCAATTCCCTGGTGGATTCACCAGAAATAAAAAACAATCAGGTTCTTAACAAGGAAAGCTTTTAATTGAAAAAAGAAAAAACAGTAAAAATTATTTTGTAAATTTAAGATGTAATATGTTACAGGGTCTTTCAGCTATAGACACTGGGAATACTCTCCCAGCCTAAATATTCAAGTACAATTAAAATCCTTCCACCAAATACACATTTGAACTCCTTCCAGCCAAATACACATTGCAAATAAAGAAAACATACATAAGCCTAACTCGCCTTATCTACCTAGTACTTACTATTCTGAGTACATAAGAGCCTGTATCAGAGAGATTGGAGAGAAACCTGGTTGCACGTCTGGTCGCTCTCAGAACCCAGAGAGAAAACAACCAAACACTAACAGCACACACAAAAACTTCCCTCCCTCAAGATTTGAAAGTATCCTGTCCCCCTGATTGGTCCTCTGATCAGGTGACAGTCAGGCTCACTGAACTTGTTAAGCCTTTACAGGCAAAAAAAGACATGAAGTACTCCCTGTTCTATTAATCCTTACCTATCTGTTTATGACAGTTATTGAGAGGTTAAAACAGGTAAAATATATGTACAGGTGAGTCAGAGTCTATAATTCCAAATAGTAGCAGGTATAGTAGCAATCTGAGTGTTTCCCAAAAGTCTCTCATGGCTACCCAGTATAACTCTGGGGATCTCAGTCTTCTTGTTTAGTTATTCTGCCCTGTTACAATCTAGAAATGCAGTGAGCGGCAATCTCACAAAAAACAAGCTGGCAGCGGGCTCTTCCTTTGATGACAGAGGGTGAGAAATGCATTAGACTCTCTGACCTCCGATCATCACACAGATGACCACTTGCTTTGAAATTATCATTTTCTGATAAAGTTCGTCATCTGCATTCCACAAGGGTTCTTTCTGGTTTGAAGGGTTATTTAGGTTGCAGAGGTATGCACAATGTAAACATTTGCTACTATATTATAACGGGATATGGGTAAGTGAAAAGAATGCATGTAACATCCCATTAGTTTTCATTAAGTTTAAACACCAAATACACTCTTACACATTTAACAATCACTTTGATCTATACTAATACACAAATGAATTGTTCTGGGGCTTTGGCATGAGGTGGCACCTGGTTTGCCAGTGTCTCAAGATAACCTTTTGATGACTCTAATTATAGGTTTCTTCTCCCTCTTCAGAAAAGGAGTTGGACATGTGGTGCTAGTGGAGGCTAAATTATATAGATGGAGTATAGAAATACTACCAATAAAATATACAAAAGCTCGCTGATAAGCTTTTCTGCAAAATATGTAGCATATAAGTATATATGTGAAGTATAAAGTTTTTATTACTGCTAGTTTCAAATAACTAGCTTAATTCACTTACGGCTTTGGCTCTCGTGAGTAATTCGCTATCCCAAATGCATGCTGATAAACTCTTTATACCACACCTCATTATCAATCTCTCTCTCTAATTTGATATCCATAGTTTTTGGGCACAACCTAATAAAAATGATTTTTTAGGTTATGATGTTGAAAATTATATTTAAGGCACTTCTGTTATTTTTAGTCAAAACCTTTCACTTTTTGATAAATTACACTAAACAAACTGAAGAATGTGACAGATTTATTATATGACGTTAGGCCCTCTTGACTTCTTACGATACTCATTAGAAATAGCTTAACTTTTAAAAATAAAAATCTGCTTCTCATTAATTTATAACAGGGCACTAGATCCTTTAGTTATTTGGGGCGGCAGAAAGGGTAAATAATCGTGTTATTAATATTTGATTTTTAGTTATGGATTTGCCCAGGAACTTAAAAATCACTTGTATATTAGTAACACTCTGGTTCCAAAGACAATATGGGTGGAAACCCAGAGTTTGACTTGCTGTGTAACCTTGAACAGGTTACCTCACCTTTGTGCCTCACAAGTTTCCCTGTCTGTAAAATCTATACTTGATTATTTGTGACTGAAAAGTATCATTTAAGAGCTTAATACTGTTGCTGCTGTGAACTCTGTTACATAATAAACCTAATTTGCTGTCAGTTAAACTGGTGAAACCTCTTTGGCACAACACACTTCACAAATATATCAAAGGCAGGATCAAAGGAGCTCTTGCTCTGTTGCCTTTTATAAATGTCTATTTTGGGGGTATTTTTTAATAAAGGGTTAAATATGTGAATGGTGTTCTATAAATAACTGACTCAATATTATTTTGAACACGTATCTTTGGTTTTACATAATTTAATGTATCTGGCAGGTCTTGTTTCTTTAGTTTTGTTACTTTTAATCAAAATGTAGAGCAGAGCAAAACAGATCAGATCTAGACATAAAAAACAAATCAACATTAATAAAACACAGACAGTATGAAAAAGAAAACCTGGAAGCATCCAGAATCACAGAGATGCAGTCTATGTTAAATTGCCAGGTCAACATCAGAAGTATTCTAAATTACATCAAAGTGTAATTGAAGTCCTGTACAACATTGTTGTGGTTGTTTTGTGTACTATAATTATGCCCAGAGGCAACTAGAATGTGCAGAGAATTCAAAGTTCCACATTTAAAAGCAGAGTTCTGAGGTTAAAAGATGTATGTTTGTTTGGTTTATTAAAAAATACTTTATATGATTGCTGACTTCCCTGCCTTCTGCCATGCCACTGAATTTTTAACTCTTAATGGCTAATTATAACAAAATGTATAATTTTCCATTTTAAAAAATACGAGACATCTAAGCAAACTTAAAAGTTTGATAGGGATGCCTCTCTGCCTAAGAATATTCTGATATCAAGCATTAAAAACTCAATCAGTCGAATGCTAAAAATAGTCCTACGTTGGTTTCTAGCCGTTAATAATAATTTTTGCATGTCAGTGACACTGACAGGCCCTAACCAGGATTGGGGCATTGTTGTGCTGGATGCTGTTCAATTATATTACAATTTCAAATACTATCGATCTGATGTAATTATTATTTTACAATTTTAGCTGGATTTATTTCAATGAACAGAGTCTGGTGGCATACATTGAGCCTGCAAACTTAGATGTCAGTGGTCATAGTGCGACTTGGACTAGTAATAAGGAGATTAACATAATTAAACCTTGTAAGTGCAGTATTAATGATTTGATTAGGCAAATGTTGTTTGAATGAGAACTGAAAGAAGACTTTTCTGAAGTGATTTGACATAAACAATAGGTGTTAAATGCTAACTAAATTTAAATGTGTTGGAGATGTTACTCAGACTCATATTCTAAAATAAAAATGTGGTGGTTTTGTTGCAGTTTCCCAAAATATATTACGAGTACAATATTCCATAAATATAAACTGACATTTAACATTAAAGACGTTAAGTGTTGCTATGGCAATTTAAAATCAAACTGAAACATTTCATACACTCTATAGACCTTTCAGATTTTCATAGCAGCACTGCACTTTTATTAAATTATATGGAATAAACTTGAAATTCAATTGTGTTAGTGATCAAACAGGAAAAACTAAGGCTCAATAGGTGTCTGCAAAACATTAATTGAGACAAAAGATAAAAATAACATTTACAAAAATCTGGAAGTGAGCTTGGTAGAAAAATGCAGGTTTATTTCATTACATTTGTATTATATTTAATTAGAATTTTCTCTCTTTGCACCAAAATATACAGAGGTAATTTTCAAATCAAAAAGAGAATTCTTCTATGTATATGTCAGATGTATGACATTAATAGTCTACTCTTGGAGCAGAATCCTGTCTAGTGGGACTTATTTTCATTGTACTACTGACAAACTAATACTAATCCCTTTCCAAAAGCTGCTCTCAAAGAGCATGCTAGTGTCAGAGGGATAAGGGATGCAATAAATACAGCATCTCAGTATGAATATACAGACTGTCAGCAGTTTGTAACATTCTAGGTGGTCTCTATAGCAGTGGAAAAACTGAATCAATATAGTATTAGACTGATTTATACAGTTCTGGCCATCTAAATGTATGTGATGACAGGAGCTTGAAACAAAGTTGCTCCACAAAGTGTTTGTAGCACAGATCTCAGATTGTCTCTCCGAGAGAGACCATACATACCATTGGTCCTCATTTTCTCATCAGAAAGAAACAACATCTCAATAGCTCAAGCAGAAGTAATACTTCCTGCTGCAGTCACTAGTCACTAGGGAGAAAAAGTAAGATAACTTAAGTCTTTCTTCAAATACTTATTACTGAAATCCATATGCTTAATATATATAAATAGATAAAATGAGATCCAGCCATCTCAAGCACTTCTTTTCCACGCAGTAATAGAACAGTAGCCCCAAACTCAAGGGAATAGCCTTTGATTATCTTGATTTCACTCTCTAAAGTGAACCTGGAGTACTTGCTTGTGTTCTAAAAGATGCACAAATTTCAGTTTTCCTGGACTTGTCAGGAAGTAAACTTACCTTGTACATGGCACATAACTGGAACTTTTTACCTCACAAACAATTTTACAATCTGGATAATGGAATGGAGAGTATGTTACAAAATTTGTGGAATACACCAACATCAGAGGGCTTACAAGCACTTTGGAGGTCAGGATTGCAATTCAAAATGCTCTTGACAAATTGGAGAATTGGTTCGAAAACAATAAGATGAAATTCATGAAGACAAGTGCAAAGTACAACACTTGGGAAGGAAAAATCAAATACACAACTATAAGATGGGGAATAACTAGCTAGGCAGTAATACTGCAGAAAATAATCTGGGGGTATAATGGATCACAAACTCAATGAGTCAACAGTGTGATGCAGTTGCAAAAAAGGATAATATCATTCTGGGGTGTACTCAGAGTCATATGTAAAATAGGGGAGGTAACTGTCCTGCTCTACTGAACACTGGTGAGGCATCAGCAGGAGTATTGCATCCAGTTTTGGTCGCCAACCCTTTAAGAAAGATGTGGAGAGGATCCAGAGGAGAGTAACAAAATGATAAAAGGCTTAGAAAACCTGACCTATGAGAAAAAGTTTTTAAAATTAGACATGTTTAGTCTTTAACAAACAAGATTAAGGGCTGGAGGAAGACCTGATGAGTCTTCAAATATGTTAAAGGCTGTTAAAGAGGACGGTGATAAATTGGTCTCCATATCCACTGAAGGTAGGACAAGAAGTAATGGTCTTAATCTGCAACAGGGGAGATTTAAGTAAGATATTAGGAAAATCTTTCTAGCTATATAAAGTTAGTTAAACTCTGGATTAGGCTTCCAAGGAAAGTTGTTGAAACTTTATCATTGGAGATTTTTAAGAACAAATTAGACAAAAGTTTGTCAGGGATGGTCTAGATATATTTGGTCCTACCTCAAGATGGAGGGACTAGACATGATGACTTCTTGAGGTCCCTTCTAGCCCTATATTTCTGTGATTCTATGATTATGCCAAAGTTGTTCATTCCAGAGTGCAACACAGACTGCAACTCTGTACAAACTATATACAAGAATGACTCCATCTGTCCCTGAAAATTCTGTCACTTTTTGGGTGAAATCTGCAACTGTTTAATGGCAGACAGCAAAATTATACAATGGTTAAGAACAGAAAATAAAAAATATCCTATCCCCTGAGAGTATGGGGAAATGTGGGCAGGCAGAATGTAATTACTCAAGTTAGAATTTGGCTAATCATGTCAGCAGATGGATTTGGAGAATAGTTAGAAAATAAGAGAATGGGACAAGGAATAAAAGATGTAAGTGAGAGTCTAGGTATCCAGAAATAGTAGAGTTTCAGGTTGATGGAGCAATATACTTACCAAACTAATAATAAACAATTCTGCACATATATACAAGAATGCTAACTGGTTTATGGGAAATTACATTAAATTTGCTCATGTTGAATACATTTTTAATGAATTAGTGCATGTGAAAAACCCTGTATTTTCAGCCAGGAAACTGAGCAGTTGTATCCATAGAATAAGTACAGGTGTATAATTTCTCATGCGTCCCCAACCCGTATGTCTCTCATATTCTAGAAGATTGCATCTAATTTGGAGTGGGTAGTTTAGTTTTTATGACTGATCTTTCTGCATGCAGCTCTGGATGTGTTTTTTTGTCTGCAGTCGCTAGGCTATGGGAACTGGACTAAGACCATAAACCAACTTAACAGATGTCAGATGACAAGATTTTTTTAGTCTGGTCTAGACTTGAACAACTGACAATATTAAATGGCTCCAGATTAATTCGAGCCGTATCTATAGATACCTGGCACTGGTTTCCTGAGTCATCTAGCCCTCAACTCAAATTTGATAATTAGGTTTTGTTCCTGCTTTGGCCATTTAAACTCCCGTTTGCAGAAATTCAGATAGTATATTTAACAATCTGTAGTTGAACCTAAGGCCTAGTCTACACTAGAGGGGGGTGTCGATGTAAGATACGCAACTTTAGCTGAAGTCGAAGTATCTTATTCCGACTTAACTCCCGTCCTCACGGCGTGGGATCAATGTCCACGGCTCCCCCATCGACTTCGCTACCACCTCTCGCTCCGGTGGAGTTCCGGAGTCGACGGAGAGCGCGTTCGGGGATCGATATATCGCGTCTAGATGAGATGCGATATATCGATCCCCAATAAATCGATCGCTACCCACTGATACAGCGGGTAGTCTGGACGTACCCAAAGTATTTTAATCATATCCCCAAAGTAAGTTGTTGTTGCACCTTTCCATTTAAACAGAGAATACTTTAAGATTTCTTTTAATATGGAGAATGCTTTGTGTTTAGGTGAGTGTTCATGGGCTGAATCAAGAAGCCAGTCTACCTTGAGTTTATGGAAAAATGCCCATTAGCTTCATGACTCTGGTCTTCCAGTGCTTGTAAAAGGTATTCTGCTGTCCATATGGAAACAGACATTTTCAGTTGTCTTGCTAATTCGCTCAGTGTTCACTATTCGCTAACACTAAAGACTGTGTGGGGTTTTTTTTTTCTTTCTATTTGGCCAAGTTTTTCACGAACTCCTGGGTTCTTTTTAGTACTTTAAAATGGCTGTCGTTAAATAATAGACTAACTAAGTTTGACAGTTGTGTAATACAATACAAATTAGGAAACCTAAGCAAACTTAAAGAAGTCTTGTGTGGAAGCAACAGAAATGTATGGACAAAGAATAAGTTCAGTGTACAATGGTTGAAGGAAATGTATATATGAAGAAAAAAGTAGGATACATTTTTTCACTGTAAAGCTTTTTAACTTATGAAATTGAAAGGGGGGGATCATTTTCCAAATGTTTCTACTATAAGAGGGATGGGTAGTATTTCACCTGAATAGAATACTTACTTCTCATCTATTAAGTTGGTCTCTCATCTGTTAACTTGCTGTTTCATTCTATGCATAATAGGCCAGATTCTCAGCCCTGCTAAGTCCCCTTTGCACTGCTGTGCCAGCATCAAGGGATCCTTACAGTTGTCCTAAGCCAGTAGATGAGTATTTTCCATGTGGGAGGAAATCATGCGTAGCGCACAACTAGATACACTGGTGCTTCACCATCCCTGCCAGCAATCCGTATTGTGCTGAGACACCAGCATGTTCATCAGTCCCCACCAACATAAGGGCAACTAGCGGGTCATGACAAACCCATGTAACTTGTACCAGTTCTAGGTGTCAACTTTTTTAACTTAGCCTTTTGTATGGTCCTTTCTTAAATTCGATTGGAGGTGATACTCCTTTTGTCCTGTTCTCCTTTTGTTGTAACTTGGCTTAATCACACACAGAGAACCTATCTTCCAAGTTCCAACCATTTTTTTTCACCTTTTATGTTCTTTTGTGCTGGCCCCTTGATCACTTTTTACTATTTCCTATTTTCTGTCAGTTTTAAGGAGTAATTAAAGAGAACAGTGGAGCTCCCACATTGAGCATGCTGTTGGATTGATTGCCAGATAATTTAGAAACTAGTGGCTTATTTGCTCATTTTTTTTAGGCAGACAGGTTAGATTTCTAATTTTCAACAAACTAGAATTCAACATTTTATAGGGAAAAATAGGCCTTTTAATTGTCTGAAAAATGCCAGGGAAGCCTAAGGTGTATGTGACAATAGGCACCAAATAAACCTTTATTCCCGTGGAGTGAGTTCTGTTTCCCCCCATACCCTGTAATGATGGGAACACAGAAACTTGGTTTTGACACCAAAAACATTTTTCTTAAATAATTGTTTTCAGGCCCCAGGAATGTTCTCTTGTTTAATAAGTGTAGGTCTATAGTAATGTAGTAAAATGGAGCAAGAGCATTTTTAAACAATTTATTTTGTTGTGCAAGAAAGTATATGGAAAAAGTCATATGTGTTTCTGGAAAATAAAGTGGTATTAGGGAGACCAAACATCCTAAAAATCTGTCTCCAATCATTTGGAAATAAATGTGCTCAGAAGCTTTAGGACTGTCTGAAATAGATGTATAAGAATTATTCAAGAAGCCTGAGGGAGAATAAGTAATATTAATGGTCCCATTTTGCAGGGAAAAGCTACTTATCTGCTCTGAAAAATAAGGTCTAAGTGTTTTTCATCAGATTACCTGAACAGAGACCCAGAAAGCTCAGGAGATACTTTGCAAATTTTGCTGTATTCAAAACATTGTATTTCATTACTGTGGCTGCTAGTTGAGTCAAGAATTACAATTACTGTAATTAACAAGTTGCCAGATCTGAACAAGTCAGGCTAGATCATTCCCAAGAACATTTAGTCTTCAGAGGAAAGAGAAAATGAATTAAGCAGTCATGCACTGTAGAGTCAACTCATGTAAATAAATCA
Source organism: Gopherus evgoodei (assembly GCF_007399415.2). Classification (NCBI taxonomy): domain Eukaryota; kingdom Metazoa; phylum Chordata; order Testudines; family Testudinidae; genus Gopherus; species Gopherus evgoodei. The sequence goes on along the minus strand of NC_044322.1, from coordinate 32,523,146 downwards.
GTGGTTCGTGCTGACAGAACTCCATTGCAGAAGAGCCAGTACAAGGGGGACTATCACTCACAGGTTTCAGTTTGCTGAATCTTTATTATTTAGCCTTAGTTGCTAGTCACACAGATATTTAAGAATCCATGTTCAAAATGTTTGATACGGTTGGCTTAATGTTCTGAGAAGAAATGTCCTTTAGGCTGAAGAGCTTTTCTCTTTTAAGTAAAAGACCCTCTGTTTTTAAAAAGAGGCTTCTCAAATGTGGCCTGAACAAGGGAATTGATCTGTCTGAACTAGCATCATTTGTACAACACATTTAAGATGGTTTGCCAAGAAATTGTACAAAATGTAACTTTACATCTAGGTGCCACAGTGCTCCAAGCAAAAGGGACATTTGGTAAATTAACAACCAAATGAGCCTGTATTGTTTTTCCCCATAAGATGCTTATATTGGGAAGCTGTTTATATTTTATTTCCTATAGAGCAGTGGTCCCCAACCTTTTCATCTGGCGGGCGCCAGATGAAGGACTGTGGCAGCGGTCAAGCAACTGCTGAAATGCTGCTGAAATTCGACAGCATTTCAGCGGTGACGCCTCTCAATGAAGTCGCTTGTTGGCAGCGAGCGGCATCATCGAGAGGCGTCACTGCTGAAATGCCACCGAATTTCGGCAGCAAGCGGCATCATTGAGAGGCGTCACTGCCGAAATGCCACTGAAATTCGGCGGCATTTCAGCGGATGCTTGACTGCCGGCCAGAACGCGGGCACATTTAGATGTTTAGTGGCAGATGTGTTTTCAGTCATTCAAGGGATGAATCTCTTACCTGGTTATTTGGTTATATCTTTAAACTTGTTTATTTTTCTAAATTCTTGCAAGGTCACTTTTCAATATGACAAGAAAGAGAGATGTAATTAATACAGACTGGAAGCTGATTTATTATGCCCATTGAACAAAAAACCTCCCATTAACATCTGTCCTGCCGCACTGGTAGTCTAATATATGTATCACTATTTATTACAGATGGGCATTTGCTGTATTAAGTCTCTTAGCTGTTCTTGAATTCTATGTCATTTATATGCAGAACTGATGATGGATAAGTCTGCTTCGCTTCTGAAGATACAGCAGTCTCAGAACCAAACTGTGCTGTAGAGTGCACTTTCTATGTTCTTTGTCTTGCCATTTAGATGCAGGAAATCATTACATTTATTCAAGGGGAAAGTTGCAATGAATTGTATCTAGAAGCACCGAAGTTTAGCATAAAAGTTTGCTGATTAACATACTGTAGCAGTACAGCATCACTTATTAAATACAGAGTCAGAGACTGTGACACTCTTCAGGATGCCCAGGTCTGAAAGCCACTGTGGTACCCCTTTTGCTTCAGTAAAGCTGGAACTTAAACTGTGTCAGCTCCCTGATGCTCCAGCCTCCTTGCCTTGGCAGCAAATTCCTCAAGACTATGCCAGTCTAACACCTGTCTTGCAGGTAACATTCAGTGAACCCGAGATTGCCAGAGTGGGGTGTCTGCAGATTCCAATCCCTATCATTGCACACTCACAGAAATGACCAAGTCTGCCTCTAAAGAGACATACCAACCTGTTAGTTTAGCTGAAGATGCACACTATACCTCCATATAAAGCACTTAGTTGAATTTATAATAAAACAAGAATGTTTATTAATAAAGAACATAGATTTAAGTGATATTAAGCAACACAAGAAAGTTACGATCACAAACAAAACAAAAATAACAATTTCTAGTCACTAAAGCTTTAACTTCAGTAAGATACAATCTTTGCATAAGCAACTTTGTGACTTACATCAAGTTACCAACCCCTTATGAAGGAGGATCCACCGTTCTCAGAATCAGTGGGTGCTGATTCCTTTGTCTCCTAAGTTATGATGCATAAGGAGTGTCTTTTCTTCCTTTTTATATTCCCAAAACCTTTGAAATGTATTTTTTGAAAAGTAAAACCAGACAAAGTTCCTTTTCCACTGTTGCTTGTTCTTGAGGATGCAGGCACCAAGCCCATTCTTCATCTTCTGCTCAGTTTGCTTTCTTGATTAGCTTTCATTGTTCTGCTTGTAATCAAGCCATGCTGTTTTGTTACCTGTCTGCTAACTTGATTCATGCAGGTAAATCCATATTCCTTTGTCTAGGGCAAACTTAGGGTTGCCAACTATTTAATTGCAGAAAACTGAATACCCTTGCCCCACCCTCTTCCCCATCCCTTCCCTGAGGCCCCGCCCCATCTGAGATCTCACCCCTGCTCACTCCACCCCTTTCCCTCTGTCACTTGTTCTCCTCCACCCTTGCTCACTCACTCATTTTCATCGGGCTGCGGGAAGGGGTGAGGGCTCCTGCTGGGGGTGCAAGCTCTGGGGTGGGTCCTGAGATGAAAGGAGAGGGTGCTGGGTTGGGGTGCTGTGGGGTTCAGAGTGTGGGAGGGGGCTCCAGGCTGGGGCAGGGGGTTGGGGTGCAGGAGGGGATTCCGGGGTGCAGGCTCTGGGTGACGCTGACCTCAAACGGCTTCCCAGGAAACAGAGACATGTCCCGCCAGCTCCTGGCAGAGGGGCGGCCAGGGGGCACCGCTCACAAGGCGCCACTCCTGCAGCTCCCATTGGCCCACAGTTCCTGGCACTTGACTAGAGCTGGGGGGGGGGCAGCACACAGAGCCCCCTGACTGCCCCTCTGCCTAGGAACTGGAGGGACATGTCACCGCTTCCCAGGAGATGGGTACAGAGCCTGCCTGTCTGCCCTACTGGCACTGTGGCCACCTGGATTTTTAGCAGCCCAGTCTGCTGTGCTGACCGGAGCTGCCAGGGTCTCTTTTCGACTGAGTGTTCCGGTCAAAAACTGGATGTCTGGCAACCCTAGGCAGGCTTGTTTATCAGCTGCCTCCACAACATGTTTTAAGTACATATTTCCAGTATACATACATAACTTTTTATATGCAACCCATCCATCCATACGTCATCAATGATATTCGTGACCAATTTAGATACAATACCTTACATCACTGACTAAATATTCTGACCAAACTGCATTGAGTGTGCCCTTTGCTGATTGGCATAAAGAGGTTCTTAGGATCTCAGAGACCTAACAAGAAAGCTCCTCTTTCTATTAAATTTCTGTAACTAGATCAATAAATCACCTGTTTTTATTGATGGTGGCCAAAAATACTTATTTTTTGTTTTATTGTGCTTTTTTTAACCTGGCCCCTCTCTCTTCTATTTTTCATCTTTTCTTTTAGAAATTAATTGACTTAGTGTGCCATGGCAAATTCTGAAATAACAGATAAATCTTCAGTATTGTAAAGTCCCTTCTTTTGAACACTTTTTTTTTTTGAAAAACATGTATTATTGAAAATAAAATCCTTGCAATCTAAGAGAGCAACGCATCACATTTTAAAAAATGTGTAATGGAACGTTTTGTGGGAAAGTATTTATAATGCATTCATAACAAATCTTTGCTAATTATACATTGTAAATCAGGATCGTTGTATGGTACAGAGGGCAGTACATGGGAAGTCAGAAAGGAATGTATACCACCACTGTGCAGGCATGACAGAATGAATAACAAAAGACTAACACAGCATTATAGCATTTTTTAAACATATAGAAGTAATACATTAATAGAGAAGTTCTTGATTTTAAGAATTTAAAAGAAATCCCACAAGGAGTTTCTCCATTGCACAAAAAAAAAAAGAAAGAAAAAAGAAGGGGAGATTATTTGCAGAAAAATTGTAGTTCTAAAGATGATGCAAATGATATTTTTATATAATATTGTAGATATATTGTAAAGATAAATAGAATTAGTTGTATAGATGGTGCAGTGCACACTCTGATCAGTACTAAATGTGGTGCACACAAATTATAGGGATTTTTGCTGTAATTTATTTGAAAAATTTAGAGGCGCATCTGTATGGTTTCTATGGAAACCACGCTGAAACCTAGATACCACAAACTTTCAGACATCACTCTGCAGGGAATCCAACACTTTGACAGCTTTCGTTTTATGTACTGGGGAGTCAATTACAATTTTACAGTTTATGGCCTAATGACTTAAAAGCTTTCAGTTTTTTCCACCTAGAATGAGATAATGTGTATATAAAATGTCTGTGTATAGAGAGAATATATTTTTATTTAGGTTAAATTAGGCTAGCGAATCCATGTTTGCAGTAGTTGCTTGCAAGGAAGAATAAAAATGGAGACTGAAAATAACATTTTTACATAAGTGAGCTAAATACTGTTAATTGGTAAGGAGAATTAGCATAGGTGCGTATGTGCAAAATATGAATGCTAGCAATAGAGTCGTGTATTTCAGGACAGATGATTTTATGAGCACTGTTGGTAGTAGAAGGAAAAGAGAGTACTAATAAAATCTGTTTGAATGCATTCTCTCATTCAGCATAAAGAAAATGCATGTAAATAACAAAAACATGTTTTCTGTGTGTAGTTATTAGAGAGAACGTACAGGTGATTAATGCCAAGTAAAACTCAGTGGTATTTGTTCTGTGAAAAAGATATTTAAACAAAAATTACCATGAAAAAAAATTATAGAGAAAACTGTTTATGTTTACAGTTTTGGACACATGTCCCATTTTAGGTACATTTGGGAATCACAACGGATATTAAATAAAAGCTTCCAGAGGTCAAAATTATCAAAAAGTACTGGATGAACTTTGTATATTAATTTAAATTTAAGCTATGTAAATTCAAGATATCAGACTAGATATTTTCCGCTCCAGACGGAAGTTTATCTCAAAATGGAATGTGATATTATATTCTGCTTGTTTATAGCATTCAGCTGTATTTTTGCTACTTTATCTTGTCATGGGTATCACATGATTGCTGCCAGTTGACCCAAGCATCTCATAATTATGTGTCTGGAAGAAGCCATGCGAAAGGAGAAACTGCTATTGCTGGTTTCAGAGTGGTAACCATGTTAGTCTGTGTCAGCAAAAAGAACGAGGAGTCCTTGTGGCACCTTAGAGACTAGATACCATACCTCTCTGGTTAAATAAAGAATGCTAGAATGTCCTACATAAATGTAGTTCTTTTCTATTCATTTGTACACATATATATATTTTCTTTGTCTCTTTTTAGTTTGCAGAAAAAACTGATCGAGAGTACTACACACTGGATGACATGTTTGTTTCCAAAGCATCTAAAGGGGAGCGGAGTGGAGAAGAAGACGAAAGGCACAGAAGAAAAGCGATATATGAACATCATCAGCTTGTTGCACGTATGGAGAAGTGCCCATATTGCTTTGATAGCCCTGAACTTCCAAAACATCTTATTATTGCAATTGGCATCAAGGTAAGAAAGTAGCAATTTGACATGAGCATGGAAAAAAATAAAGGAAGGCAATTTAGTGTTAGAATTTCCTGAGATTAAAAATAAAATTGCTTCTTTGGCATGATTTATTCATTCACATGTTATTTTCCTGGCCCTTCCAATTAAACAGAAAGGAAAATTCCTGAAGGATGAGATAAAAAATTATGAATCTGTCTTGCATGATGAAGTTAATTCTCAGAACTTGATCCTCTTCAGATTTGCAGATGACTTTGGTATCTCTGGAAAATCCTCAAGGGCACTGAAACAATGATAAAAGAGCTGAACACATAGATTACAGAAGGTAGATGAATATGCAAAAGACCAAAAGGGATTCAGCATGAATAGATTAGGGTGACCAGATAGCAACTGTGAAAAATTGGGATGGGGGATGGAGAGGGAATAGGTTGCATATACAAGACAAAGCCCCTAATATTGGGACAATCCCAATAACATCAGTAATTTTGGTCACCCTTGAATATATAAGAAGAAAAAAGTTCTCTTTGGGAAGGAAGGAATTAGAAGCAGTTAAGGAGTCAAGTATAATTCGGAAAGTAGTATAATTGCATCCTTTATCCCCTCTCCCACCCCCGCGCGCACACAACCTCCTGTGGTGTGTGAGTATAGATCCAAAGACAGCTATAACTGCTGTTCAGAAAGTTACAGTTGGATTACTTTATAGCTGCACAGTGTAGATTGAGTCAGGTTAGCATGAATTTGACTTTTGCATGTCACTAGACGCGATACATCCATCTCCGATAGATCGATCACTGCTCTCTGATCCAGTGGGTAGTGTAGATGCGCCCTTAGTAGAAATGCTGATACCACATTGTCTCAATTCTACTAGTATTGTTTTAGGAAAATGAATATGATATGCAAAGGGCCCAGTCTAAGTTACTTAGCACCCTCCTCTCCTATTGATGATTTTGGGGTTGTGGTGGCTCAGGGCTTTTCAGGATCTGGCCCAAAAGAAGCTAAGAAGCTCAGTCACAATGTTCATCAGCTTAACTGACTTGCCAGAAGCCTACTGTTTGTTTAATTTAAATTGGCTTAAATATGATTTTCTTGCTTTAAACATTGTTGGAGGAGGACAACTGCCTTTATTAGATTAAATTTTAGTAAAATCCCATGTTCATTTTTAGCTGGATTGAAATGTTTTTGTCTAGGTATACTTATGCTTGCCGAACTATCAGTCTCTTACTGAGGGCCACTGCGTGATAGCTCCTTTGCAGCACTACACTGCTGCAACACTTCTGGATGAAGACATCTGGGAAGAAATCCAGGTCAGCAAAGCACTGTTACTTATTACAGCTGTGAAGATAGCTCATTTTCTAGCCACTTTGTAATAATTTGATTAATATATTAATATATTTATTGTAAGTAACTGTTGCTTCCGATCCATAGCCGTTGGGGGCTTTTGAGGTTGCCTGGGTTTTCTCTACTTTCCATTCCAAGGTTTGAGCTGGTTCTGGCTGTGGACAGAACTATTTCACTTCAGGGACACCCCACCCTCGCCCCCATGTATGGAATTCCATCCTAGCTAAATACACCAAAGTTTGCTAGTTGTCCTCAAGAGCTAGTGTAAGGGGTAACATTTTCAAAAGCATCAGAGTGATTTAAGCAGTTAAGTCTCAATGAAAGTCAGTCAGACCTAAGTACTTCTGAAAATGTTACTCATGGTCTTTCTGTTTGAGTTAATTAATGTGTTTGATCTTTTTGTCCTCCCTCTTTCACATGATCTCAAGTTATTTTTACTTTGCCCTTCTTTTGGCTTCTACTTTATTGTTCATTGGGCTCAGTTTTACATTAGTTGCCCTTTTAAACCTTTGAATAACACTCACATACTGGTATAATGATGAGCTGTACACAAATTGAAAAAAAAATGTGCGCCATCAGATTTCGTGTTATCAGTTTTTGTAACCAAAATATCTTATCTCAATATTACTTGAATAGGTGCCTAGTTATGATATATATTGTAATATATGGTTGTGCCAGTTTTTCAGATGCTTATATTCTCTGCTGGCTTTTATGGATAAATTGGGCATTAATTGTGTCAAGAGCTGGAAAGCCAAACGGTTCACCAGTTTGCCAATCCTGGTTAACAGGATTTCACATTCAGTGTGTTTCTCATTATCTTATTCCTTTGATCTAGTTTGTTGTAGGCCTAGTTTCTGATATCTCTTCAAAACATTCTACATATTTACTGTCCTGATGAATCTTGTCCAGGAAGTTTTTCAGTCAAAGGCACCTGGCCAGCAAATATGGGAAAGATTAAGACTTTAGAAGAGAGTGACTGAACTAGTCATTTCTTCACTCTGACTTCAATGGTCAAAAGTGCCAAAAAAGGACAATATAATATTTTTCAATGTTCCCTCTAATATTTTACATCCATGTGCAGAATGAATTTTTTTATGTACATAAATATGGAGGTGATGTGTGACAGGGGTGGAGCTGAGGGGTTCAGAGTGTGGGAGGAGGGCTTAGGGCTGGGGCAGAGGGTTAGGGTGCAGGGGTTGACGGCTCTGGCTGGGGTTGCGGACTCTAGGGTGGAGCCAGGGATGACGGGTTTGGGGTGCTGGAGGGGGCTCAGGTCTGGAGCAGAGGGTCGGGTTGTGGGGATCTGGGGGCGAGTCTGGGGTGGGTCTGGGGATAAGGGGTTTGGGGTGCAGGCTTCCCTGGATCTATGGCAGGGAGAGAGGACTCACCCCAACCCTCTCTTGCTGCCACTGCCTGGGGCCGGGGGAAAGGCGCCTCCCCACCATGGCAGCCCCAGGGCCGTGGGAGAGGTGCCTCCCCACCACAGCAGCCCTAGGGCTGGGGGAAAGTGCCTCACCTTGGCAGCTCCAGGACCAGGGCCAAGGGAGAGGGCTGGGGCTGGGGGAGAGGCGACTCTCCCTGCCAGGGCAGCTCCAGGGTGGGGGAGAAACTCCTCTCCCCACCGCAGCCCCACATGCCCCCTACCTCTCTCCTCTCCAGTTCAGGCCCTTGTGGCTGCACGGATGCGTGGCCCTTGATAGCCTGCTGCCCAGCTGCACTCTTGCTTTTTCTGTGTTAAAGATCTTTGAAGCCAAGGGTCAAAGCAGACATGACCAAATGTAGAAAGAGATTTTATGAAATGTAATGACGTAGCTCAAAGGCTATCCACTAAGAAACCCATAGCAAATAGCCTTGGAACCTTAACATGCAACTTAACTTGTCTTGTCGGAGATTTGCTTTAATTCATGGAAACTTCCATTCAATGGCATGGGTATCCTGTAAAACCGACATCCCATACCTGAATGACAGGTGGAATTTTAAGGCCCAAGAACTAAAGGACAAATGACTGTGAGGAAAAAAGTAACTCAAAGCTGTAGGAGTGTTACAGCCGTATTTTTCATCTGTTTTTCAACATAGTAGCAAATCATCTAATGAAAGCCCACTGGAAGTAGGCACAGCAGAGGTGGTTGCCATTTATTGTATATTCTTTGTATTATCACAGCACTCAAATGTCCTAATCAGGATGGGATTCTATTATACAGTAACTCCTCACTTAATGTCCTAGTTATGTTCTTGAAAAAATGCTACTTTAAGCGAAACGATGTTAAGTGAATCCAGTTTCCCCATAAGAATTAGTGTAAATAGGGTTCCTGGGGAAAAAATTTAGACAGACAAAAGACATTATAGACATATACAGTATACATTTTAAATTTCAAACAAATAATTTAATACTGTATTCACCAATGATGATTGTGAAGCTTAATTGAGGCAGGAGTGTCACCGGGTCGGGGCGCAGGGGCTTGCCTCACTCTTCCCACCCAGCATTCCAGCCAGGGAGCAGGCAAGCCTCAGTGTCCCCACCCCACTCCTCGGCAGGAGTGTCAAGTGGGGTGAGCCAGACAACGTTATAAGGGGACATTGCAGGACTTTAAAAGAGTATGTTCTCTAATAGACCAGCAACCTAATAATGAAACAGCGTTAACCAGGACAACATTAATTGAGTTACTGTACTATGTGTTGTAGAAATCACACAGGCTTCTTGCTCCAAAGATGTTAAAATGTCATTTGAAAAAAAAAAAAGTGCTGCAAATAGCAAATAAGAGACAGAAAAGATAACGTGGGACCAAGACTAACAGTTTTTTTTTAAAATCAGTTACATTCCTAGATTCCAAAGCCAGAAGGGACCATTGTGATCACCTAGTGTGACCTTCTGCTTAACACAGGCCATGGAACTTCAGAATAATTCCTTGAGCACATCTCTTTAAAAAAAAAAAAATCATACAATCTTGATTTTAAAATTGTCAGTGATGGAGAATGCACCACCATGCGTGGTAAATTCCAGTGGTTGACTACTCTCCCTGTTAAAAATATGTGCCTTATTTACTTCCAGTCTGAATTTGTCTAGCTTCAACTTTGTTATTCTCTCATATTCTATGTTTCTATTTACGTAAGGTTCTGGAAGTAGTCAATGTGTCCACTTCTGGGTCTTCCCTCCTGCTGAACACACTGGTCTTCTTTAACAAATAACGATGGTACTCAAAACTGCCAGTACCCTATTCCTGCATGCTGTAACTCAGATAAATTACTAGATTATGCAAGCTATTCTGGATGTGAATGAATTAACTGAGCAAACAACCCTGTAAGAGACATTAAAAGGTATTCTGGGGGATATGTGATTGTGTAGAAAATTAGTCCTTGACATATAGAATTCCCTGATTTGTGTATGCAATCACAGTAATTACACATGCAGATTAGGAATGCAATTACATATGATACAGTTAGAGGGAGGTAAATGTCAGATCTGCTATACCTTAGTGAGTATGAACAAAAAGCAATAGTTGGGTTTAAAAAAAAAATCACATATTGGCAAGGAAAAAATAGCTTAAGAATGGAATTGGACAGAGTTGACATAATTCAGCCATAGTGTCATCAATTAAATTGGACTCTTGCTAAACAGGAAAGGAAAAGAGAGAAATCCTGCTGCATATAGTGTAAATTCCTTGAAAGATTAAATCTCAAGTAGGAAGTAAAATCAACATGGCAAAAAGGGAAAAAAAGAAAAATAGAGCAAAAGTTTAAATACTGTAGAACAAAGTAACTCAGCTAACACTAACTATTACCGTGTGTGTCTGTGTGTATATATAGTATGTGCTTCAGTGTAATAGATAAATAAAAGCTTGTGTATTTTCAGGAAATAGTGACAAGTCAGGAACCAAAGATAGAAAAATAAGAGGGATTTTCTTTCTTTAGTCCAGTGGTTCTCAACCAGGTGGTCCCCCAAAATAAACCAGAGAGGAGGGCTGCCGTTAGACTCACAGGGGCCGAGGGCAGGAAGTTGAATCCCAAGCCCTGTTGCCCAGGGCTGAAGCCAAAGCCTGAGCAACTTAGCTTCATGGGGCACCCTGTGGCATGGGGCCCCAGGCAATTGCCCTGCTTGCTACCCCCTAACTTCAGCCCTGGCTTTTAATCTATTTCATATGCAAAAAAAAACAACAGCAGTTTTTGTGGCACAGGTGGCCTATGGAATTTTTATAGCATGTTGGGGGAGCCTCAGAAAGAAAAAGGTTGAGAACCCCTGCATTAGTCTACAAATCAACATCTGGGAATGCATTGGAGCAGTGTGAAAATAACACTTGTAATGGGTATAAAAAAAGTTAGAGGCTCTTAAAGTTGGCAGTTCATCAGATCTAGATAATTTACATATTTAAAAAAATCCTTACATGACTAGGGGATGGGAAATGGAGAAGCTTTGTTAAACATTTTCACATGTTCAGAAGAAAGTTTGTGAGAGCAAAAAATGGCTTAAAAAACCTTTTTTGGAAGAAAAAACTAGAGACATTTAGTTTGATATCAGCTATGGAAGGAGTGTGATTCCCTTCGTGCCAATAGCTGTGGAATAATCCTGGTATTGGAAATAGGATACATGCTGAGAAATTGAATAGTTTAGGAATGATCTCTGGAACAGCTGGTGAATATATCTTGATTAAAGATAGATGAGAGGAGGATGTTTATGAGAATGATGAGAAAGAATAAATGGACATATATTTTAGACTTTTAGGGCTTTTCTACGTGCGGAAGTTAGTGTGTGCTAAGGGTATGAGTTTACAGCACATTAATTACTCTGTGCTCGCTCTTTATGGAGACGCATAACTGTGTGTTAAGTGTTTTTCTGCACCTTAGCTTAACACATTTTAAAGTGACTAAGGTAAACAGCCCAAGGGCACTCTTACTGCGAACTGAATGTTCATGTAGGGAGTTAAATACTGTAAAACAAAATACATTAAAATCAGAGGCGAATTTACAGTGAAACATAGGGTGCCCTGGCATGGGGCCCCCCAACAACAGAGGACCCCAGGGCTGAGCAGCTGTGGGGGCAGAAGCTTGGTCCTGCTGGCTCCTGCTGCAGGCTCTGAACCTACCAGCAGCCAAGCTCCCTCCTCCCCTGAACGCGCTGTGTTCCTGCACCTTCCCACCCTTCCCAGCGCTGCCCCCGCCACTGAACAGCTATTTGCTGATGATCCGCGCACTCCAGGAGGGAAGGAGAAGAGGGGCCACACCGCGCTCAGGGGAGGAGGTGGAGAAGAGGCAGGGGCAGGGCCTTGGGGAAGGGAGTAGAGTCACGGCAGGGCGAAGCAAAGGCACTCTCACAGTCCCAGCCCTCTGCTCTGACTCCTGCACCCCCTCACACACACACAGCCCCCTGCCCTCCCTGACTCCTGCACACACACACCCCCACAGTCCCACCTGCAACCCTCGCACCAAACGGGAGCTACCCCAGGTAAGAGCTCCACACCCCAAGCCCCTGCTCCAGCCCTGAGCCCACTCCCACCCCCTGACTCCTGGTCAGACCCTGCACCTCAGCCTGCTCCTGCACCCTAACTTCCTCCCAGACCCTACCCCCCCAGCCCTGAGCCCCATCCCTTACCCTAAGTCCTGGCCAGACCCCACACCCCAGTGGTTTTTTTACATTTTTTTTTATAAAGCGCTCTTTTCCAAAGCACTTTACAATAGTTAGCTAACAGTACAAACAGTATTTGGAAAGATCATTAAGTGGTCCACTGAGACACTCAGTGGTCTGTGGAAAAACGAGTTAGACTACAAAAACAGTCAAGGTACTTCACTTTATTTTCATTTACTTCCTATTACTTATCGGAGGAGGATGAAGAAAAAAAAGACTGAAAAATGGGGGTGGGGGGGGAGATAAGAGAGAGTGTTCTTTTTCTTGGCTGGGTCCCAAGGAGGGGCCCCAAAAATGAAGCTGAGCACAGGGCCCTACTGTCATGGTACAATTCCCCACTCTGAACCTTAGCATCCAAAAGATGGGGTACCAGCATGAATTCCTCTAAGCTCAATTACCAGCTTAGAACCTGTAGCGCTGCCACCAACCAGGAATTCCAGTGCCTGGTACACTCTGGTCCCCACAAAACCTTGCCCGGGGACCCCCAAGACCCAGATCCTCTGGATCTTAACACAAGGAAAGTAAACCCTTTCCCTCACCGTTGCCTCTCCCAGGCTTCCCCTCCCAGGATTACCCTGGAAGATCAGTGTGTGATTCAAACTCCTTAAATCACAAATCAGAGAGGACAATTCACCTTCCTCCCTCCTTCTCTTTCCCCCTCCCAGACTCTTCCTGAGAGAAAGTAATCCTGGCACAGAGAGAAATCAGCCTCTCTCTCCCTCTACCCTCCTTTCTCCCCACCAATTCTCTGGTGAATCCAGACCCAGTCCCCTGGGGTCTCACCAGAATAAAAAAACAACTAGGTTCTTAAACAAGAAAAGCTTTTAATTAAAGAAAGAAAAAAACAGTAAAAATTATCTTTGTAAATTTAAAAAAAATGGAATAGGTACAGGGTCTTTCAGCTATAGACACTGGGAACACTCCCAGCCTAAGTATACAAGTACAAATTAAAATATTTTCAGCAAAATACCAATTTGAACTCCTTTCAGCCAAATACACATTTGAACTCCTTCCAACCAAATACACATTTGCAAATAAAGAAAACAACCATAAGCCTAGCTCGCTTTATCTACCTAGTACTCACTATTTTGAATCTATAAGAACCTGTATCAGGGAGATTGGAGAGAAACCTGGTTGCACGTCTGGTCCCTCTGAGCCCCCAGAGTGAACAACAACCAAAATCTAACAGCACAGCACAAAAACTTCCCTCCCTCAAGTTTTGAAAGTATCCTGTCTCCTGATTGGTCCTCTGGTCAGGTGACAGCCAGGCTTACTGAACTTGTTAACCCTTTATAGTCAAAGAGATATAAAGTACTTCTGTGCTATTAACTTTTCTTATCTGTTTATGACACCTACTAACTCTAAATCCACCACTGATTAAAATACATTCTTCCAGAGAGATGCTGCAATTATGCCTTTCACCCACCGGGGGCGCGGAATCTCCTCCCAGCCTGAAATGATAACAAACCTCAGACTTGCAGAGGGAGAGAGAGAGGTTCTAACACTGGAGGTCATAAGGTTATTATGTGGGGGGTCGTGAGCTATCAGCCTCCACCCCCAAACACTGCTTCGCTTTCAGCATTTATAATAGTGTTAAATATAAATAAAAGTGTTTTTAATTTATAAGGGGGGGTCACACTCATAGGTTTGCTGTGTGAAACGGGTCACCAGTACAAAAGTTTGAGAGCCACTGAGCTATGGGGAAGGTGCATCTCAGGATTTTTTTTGTTTTCAAAGATGTGTAACTCGTGAGTATTTGTTAAGAATAAAGTGATTGTAGTTAAGAAATTCTGTTGCTAAGCCTGTGTTTCTTGCTTACCTGCCATGTTGTCCCTGAAGGGGTTAAACCAAAAGTTCAGAGTGCCCTTAGCCTAGCAGAGCTTTGAGAGATCATATGACAGCAACTAGGGGGCTTGGTTTCAGGGTCTAGGGAAGTGGTTGGGTTGCGACCCCGTTTGAATGGGGTCACCAGGACTGGCTTAGATTTGCTGGGGCCCGAGGCAGAAGCCTGAGCCCAGCCGCCGAAGCCAAAGCCTGAGGACTTCAGCCCTGGGCAGCGGTGCTCTGGTTACAGGTCCCCATACCTGGGAGAGCAGGATTCGGGGTTTGGCCCTTCCCCACCCAGGCGGCAGGGCTCAGGCGGGCTCAGGCTTCAGTCCCCATCCTGCGGTCATGTAGTAATTTTTGTTGTTAAAAGGGGGCCACGATGCAATGAAATTTGAGAACCTCTTGTCTAGGACAGCTGGGTGGTTCCAAGAGATACGAGGTCTGAGCCCAGTAGTGTGAGCTGAGGACCCAGAGCTAAAAACATGACAAAACTCTATCCAGAGCCACTTGGCTTGGAAGCATGTGGGTCCCAGTGATTGGGTCCACTCAGAACAGATTGGTGACTGTAGGGAGGGATATTGAAAAGGTTAAAACAGTTATTTTTTCCACTTTCAACAAATCAGAACTCCAGTCCCAGGTTACAGGCCTTGCAACAATAGGTCCATAGATTATATTTGTGTTACAGCAGAGGAAATAAAGGCTACCTATGCTACATGCTACACAGTGATTAGCTGTGGAGTTCTGTAGTAGTTAGAACTATTGTTGCTATTTTATTTTTTGTCTTAACACTAGGATGATTACAGTGAAAGCAAGTGAGTCAAGTTTGCAGATGCTACTGAATTGGGTCTGTTATAAAGGCATCTTGAGTTTAGTGAGTGGATAATACAGCGTAGCAAAACAGAGAGCATTTGTTATACATAAAAGTGATGTACAACACGAGGAATGAGCAATTTTGCAAAAGCATTCCAAAATTTTTATTCAAGTGACCCACTGCAGTGACCCTTTTAACATTCACAACTATTTATTTTTCATGACCATCCATACAAGTGACTTTATTCTTCAAGTGCTTGTTCACGTCCACTCCACATTAGATGTGCGCGCGTCGCGTGCACAAGCGTCGGCTCCCGCCAGAGTAGCGCCACTGCGCCGTGCTTATATACCTCCACTGGCCCAATCCCCTCCAGTTCCTTCTTACCGTCCTTGACAGCCTTGGAACAACCTCTTGCTCTCCTAAGAGAAGCAATTCCCTTAGCCTTAGTGTTGCATAGCTGTTATCAGTCAGTTATCAGTTAGTTAGCATTTTCATTGTTGCTGAACTCTTAATAGATTAGGTGCTTGGAGGACTCCGGCATCTGCCTCGGGCTGCGGGGCATGCCACAGGCCCATAGATTTAAGGCTTGTGCCACGTGCCACAAGCCTATGCCCATTAGTGACCCCCTGTCTACATTGCCTGTGGGAAGGTCACCAGAAAGAGAGGTGCAAGATTTGTAAGGCCTTTAAGCTGAGGACAAAGAAAGAGAGACACTTTCATTTAAGGCAGCTGTTGATGGAGGCCGCACTGCAGCCGCCGGGCTCGGAATGCCCAACGCCGACCTCAGCCTCCTTGGTGCGGAGCACCCCGGAGTTGTCAAGACACCTGGTACCAGCCAAGCATCATAAGCCTTCGGCCTTGGAACAACAAAATAGGCCCCGGCACCGCTCATCCTCCCCGATACGGCCCAAGGCAAGGCCAAAGGAGGGGCGCGGAAGCTCTCTGCAAAAGAGACAGGTGCCATCTCAGGCCCCGGACACAGGGGAGAGTGGAAAGGATGCTGCACCTACTCCGGCACCGGTGGCCCTGGCTCCTCAAGTCCCACCGAGTCCAGCCATGAGTGATCTCAGTGCGGACGCAGCGCTCGAGGGCACAATAAATCAGCCCTCTACGCCTGACACCTTTGAGGCTGAAAAAGACCACATCAGATTGTCAGTGACGAGCCCCCTCCCGGCTAGGGAGAAGCCTGTGGCACCGCGACCCAGGGTGCCGTCGAGGGGAAAGCTGGCAATGGTGAGCAGTTCAGGGTCACTGTCCTGGCACCGCTCCCAGTCGAGCTCTGAGTCCAAGGACTCCCGGCTACCCTTGACTCAGACGGAAGTCTTGGTACCAGAGATGAGTCAACGCACAGGGTCAGTGCAGGACATAAGGTGCTCCCTGGTGCCCCCTTAAGACTGGCACCAGCAGGACTCGAGCTGGGAGTCACCAAAGGCACCCAGAAGGCACTGGTTCTGGTCTCGGGAACACCCGCACCGGTCCCGGTCCAGAAAGCAGCGGTACTAGTCCCAGTCAGCCAGAAGCCGATCATCAGCCTCCCGCAGGCACAGATCGACGGCATCACCATGGCCCTCGCACTCGGAGTCATTGGAGTCCGGCATTGACTCGGGCTGATACAGCTACCCACAACGGGCCCTGGACAGCAGGGAACAACAAACTGGTTGGCTACCACAATGGGGACTGCCAGGACACTCGCCCTACTGGACCCCATGGGCCTACCACCAGCGTCAAGGTGCTCCCTCTAGGGCCAGCTATTCGGTACAGAAATCTCGGTTCCCGCACCAACACTCTCCTGTAAGGGAAGCTACGGTGTCCAAGCCGCCTGCAGCCTCGCCAAGCGAGAGACGGGAAAGCCCAGCACCGTACCTGGTGTTGTCCCAGGACCACCGGCTCTGGCTCAAGCTGGAAGCCCCTTCCCTGAGGGAGGAGGACCAGGGGGACCAGCAAGAGAAAGCTGAGCAGCTGCTAACCTCTTCGTCATCCCCGGATGAAGCAGTGGCAGGCACAGCGGTGTCAGGACTTCCGCCATTAGACCATAAGGCCCACCATGAACTGCTTCATAAGGTGGCCCATAACTTGGGGTTGCAAGCCGAGGAGATGGTGGACCAGGAAGACCCCATGGTGGACATTCTGAGCCCAGAAGGTCCTTCCAGAATAGCGCTCCCGCTCATTAAGAGCATTCAGTCTAATTACACGACTACATGGCAGACTCCAGCATCCAGTGCACCAACGGCCAAAGGTGTGGAGCGCAAGTACTTTGCCCCGTCAAAAGGTTACGACTTCCTGTTCTGTCACCGGAGCCCATGTTCACTGGTAGTCTCGGTGGTGAACAAGAAAGAGCGCCATAGGCAGCAAGCCCCGGCCCGCAGGGCCAAGGAAGCAAAATGCCTGGACCTGTTTGGCAGGAAGGTGTATTTGTCAGGGTGCCTTCAGTTGAGGATTGCTAACCAATAGGCCATCCTCAACAGGCATAACTTCAGCTCCTGGGTGGCAGTGGGGAAGTTTGACAGCCTTCCGCAGGGCTCCTAACAGGAGTTCATGGCCCTAGTGAAGGACGGCAAGGCTCTAGCGAAAACGTGCCTCCAAGTATCCCTGGACTCGGCGGACGTGGCGGCCAGACCAATAGCTTCAGGCTTGGTCATACGGTGCTCAGCATGGCTTCAGGAGTCAGGTTTACCGCCTGAGATCCAGAATTCGATCCAGGACCTCCCATTCAAAGGGTCCGGACTTTTCTTGGACCAAACTGATTCGAAGCTACATAGCCTTCAAGACTCTAGAGCCACACTCAAGTCACTGCGTATGCATACCACAGCAACTCAGAGGAAGCCCTTTAAGCTGCAACCCCCTCCTCAGCGTCAGTACCAGCCTCGTCCTCGGCAGGAGCCTTACTGCAGGTGGAGCGGAGACAGTAGGAGGCAGCACTCTAATAACAACAATTCCAGTAGGCCTGGCCAGAACCAAGGCCAACATAAACCTCAGCTGGGCTCTAAACCACGTTTTTGAAGGCGTGCTCGATCATCTACTGGATCCATCCCTGTACTTCCTCAACTGCCTATCCCGCTTCTCCCGTGCGTGGTCCAGCATTACGTCGGACTGTTGGGTGTTACACACAGTGTGAAGCGGATATATGCTACAGTTTTCCTCTCTGCCTACCTCACACTCTCCTTCCCCCTCCCTCTTCAGGGACCCTTCTCACGAGCATCTCCTAGAAAAGGAGGTTCACTCTCTCCTAGAGGCGGGGGCAGTATAGATGGTGCCCTTAGACCTAAGGGGAAAAGGGTTCTACTCCCACTACTTCCTCATCCCCAAGGCCAAGGGGGGTCTTCGTCCCATCCTAGACCTGCGCGGGCTCAACAAGTTCCTAGTCAAGACCCGGTTCCACATGGTCTCTCTGGGTACCATCATCCCCTCCCTGAATCCGGGAGACTGGTACGCTGCCCTCGACATGAAAGACGCGTACTTTCATATCACCATCCACCCAGCGCATCACTGATTTCTGTGCTTCACCGTGAACCAGGAACACTACCAGTCCGCGGTTCTACCATTTGGCCTTGCTGCAGCCCTACGAGTATTCACAAAATGCATGGCGGTGGTGGCAGCATGCTTGCGGAGACAGAGGATTCGAGTTTACCCGTACCTCGACGACTGGATCCTGGTGGGTCTGTCCGAAGAAGAGGTTTGGACTCATGTACAGATGGCACTGAGTCTGTTCTGCAGGCTGGGGCTCCTGGTCAACGTTCCCAAGTCCACTCTCATCCCAGCACAGAGTGTAGTTCATAGGGGTGATCCTAGACACCGTTCAAGCAAGAGCGAGTCTTCCAGAATCACGATTCTGGACCATCCAGCAAGCAGTGAACTCATTGTGTCAGTTCCCCACTACGACGGCCAGATGTTGCCTGCGACTGCTAGGCCAGATGGCAGCTTGCACACATGTGGTCAAGCATGCCAGACTGAGACTCAGAACTCTGAAGGCTTGCCTCGCCCATGTATACTGCCCTGGCAGGGACCCTCTGGACTTGATAGTAACAGCCATGGGGGACGTACTGGACTCATTGAGCTGGTGGCAGTCCCAAACTGAAGTTTGTGAGGACATTCCCTTTGCCGCACAACAGCCAGACTTGAAGCTGGTAACACACACATCAGACCTCGGATGGTGAGCTCACCTGGGGAATCTCAGATTTCAGGGCTTGTGTTCGGGGAGGAAACAATCACTCCATATCAATGTGAAGGGGTTCAGAGCAGTTCGTTTAGCATGCCAGACCTTTCACACCACTCTGAGTGGTCACAGCATGACAGTTCTGACAAACAACACGACCGCCACGTTTTATATAAACAAGCAGTGCGGAGCCCGCTCCTCCCCAATTTGCCACGAAGCTCTCCTTCTCTGGAACTTCTGCATAGCCCATGCCATTCACCTCGAAGCGGTGTATCTCCCGGGGGAGC
Source organism: Gopherus evgoodei (assembly GCF_007399415.2). Taxonomy (NCBI): domain Eukaryota; kingdom Metazoa; phylum Chordata; order Testudines; family Testudinidae; genus Gopherus; species Gopherus evgoodei. Next base: position 32,503,819 of record NC_044322.1, on the reverse strand, counting down.
AGAACGAGCTAATGGACCACCTCAGCAGGTCCTACTGCATGCACGAGTGGATGCTCAAAACGGACATTGTGCTTTCCCTCTTCCGGAGGTGGGGGTTTCCCAGGTGAACCTGTTCGCTACCAAGGACAACACCCATTGCCCACATTTCTGTTCATTCCAGGATCTCAGCCCGGGCTCAGTAGCTGACGCATTTGCGATCTGGTGAGGAGGGGAACTGAAATACGCTTTTCCCCCATCCCCCTAGTACACAAGGTACTGCTCGAGATGCGCAGGGACAGGGCGTCAATCATTCTCATCGCCCCGGCATGGGCCCGCCAGCATTGGCTCATCACACTCCTGGAACTGTCGGTGGAGGCCCTGATATCCCTGCCCCTACACCAGGACCTCATTACGCAGGACGGAGAGCGGCTTATCCACCCCGACTTGCAATCACTGCATCTGACAGCATGGCAACTGCGTGATTAAGTGCTTTGGAGAGCACTTCCTGTGCAGCAGGTTCTACTTGGCAGTAGGAAACCCTCTATCAGGGCGACTTATTTGGCCAAATGGAAGAGGTTCTCGTGCTGGTGCTGGTCACAACAGGTGCAACTGCTCCAGGCCCTGGTTCCGACCATTCTGGAGTACCTTCTGCACCTTAAGCAGTAAGGACTGGCCACATCCTCGATTAAGGTGCACTGGCAGCTATTTCCGCCTTTCACCCAGGGTTTTTAGGTAACTTGATTTTCTCACACCCAATGGTGGAACAATTCCTCAAAGGTCTGGAAAGGGTGTTCCCTGACTCTCACCCCCTGGATCCTCCATGGAATCTCAACTTAGTCCTTTCTAAGCACATGGGGCCCCCGTTTGAGCTCCTTGCTACCTGCTCCCTCCTCCACCCCTCCTTGAAGGTGGCATTCCTGGTGGTGATCACCTCGGCCAGAAGGTTATCAGAGCTGAGGGCTCTCGCCTCAGAGCCACCATATACTGTGTTTCACAGAGGTAAGGTGCAGCTCCTCCCACACCCAAAGATCCTTCCGAAGGTGGTCTCACAGTTTCATCTGGGTCAGGACATTTGCCTGCCGGTGTTTTTTCCAAAACCCCATTCGGACTGAAGTCACCGCAGCCTGCACACCCTAGATGTCCGCTGAGTGTTGGGATTCTACTTGAAGCGCACCAAACCCTTTCTTAAGTCTACACAGCTATTCGTGGCCGTGGCTGAGAGGATGAGGGGCAGTCCAGTGTCGACACAGCGAATCTCGTCATGGATTATGGTCTGCATTCGGGTGTGTTATGACCTCGCTGGTGTCCCAGCTCCAGCGGCCACGACCCACTCCTCCAGAGCACAAGCAGCTTCCATGGCCTTCCTGGCACAGGTCCCAGTCCAGGAGATCTGCAGAGCGGCCACCTGATCATCGGTGCACACCTTTACGACCCACTATGCGGTTAACCAGCAGGCACGGGAGGACGCAGCAGTTGGCAGGGTGGTCCTCTGGTCTATTGTTTCATGACTCCTACCCTCCTCTAGAGGTAAGCTTTTGATTCACCTAATGTGGAATGGACATGAACAAGCACTCGAAGAAGAAAAAACGGTTACTTACCTTTTGTAACTGTTGTTCTTCGAGATGTGTTGTCCACGTCCATTCCACCACCCACCCGCCTACCCCTCTGTCGGAGTCGCTGGCAAGAAGGAACTGGAGGAGGTCGGGCCAGCGGGGGTATATATGCACAGCGCAGCAGTGCCACTCTGGCGGAGGTACCGCCTGGAGCCACTAAGGGAAAAAGTTTCCAACGCTCATGCACGCGACAGGCACACACCTAATATAAAATGGACGTGAACAACACATCTTGAAGAATAACAGTTACAAAAGGTAAGTAACCATGATTTTTTGCATATCAATTTGTAGCCCAGTGGAGGAACTCTCCAGATGCTCGCTGGCCTGGGACTGAATGGGAGCAGAGTCATCTTAATCACTACATATAGACTCAGTAATTCTGGGACTGCATAGCAGTATTTTCCCATCTGGGGCCCAGAGAACGTTAGTGAGAGTTTAAAAATGAACATTCCCTGCTACCAAATTTAAACCTCTGAGCCAAACCTGGCTGTCCTTACTCTGGCAAAACTCCCCTGGAAATAAAATGATAAGCAGGTTTTAAATCTGCTTCTGAATTCTACATCTGATAGGATCAGTGTCCTAACATTAAAATGTGCAGTGCTGATAGAATATGTATTGTAACTCTCATAGACTTTAAGGTCAGAAGGGACCATTATGATCATCTAGTCTGACCTCCTGCACAACACAGGCCACAGAATCTCACCCACCCACTCCTGTAAACCTCTAGCCTATGTCTGAGTTACTGAAGTCCTCAAATCATGGTTTAAAGACCTCAAGGTGCAGAGAATCCTCGAGCAAATGACCCGTGCCCCATGCTGCAGAGGAAGGTGAAAAACCCCCAGGGCCTTTGCCAATCTGCCCTGGAGGAAAATTCCTTCCCGACTCCAAATATGGCGATCAGTTAAACCCTGAGCATGTGGGCAAGACTCACCAGCCAGCGCCCAGGAAAGAATTCTCTGTAGTAACTCAGGTCCCACTCCGTCTAATGTCCCATCCCATTATACTGCCTGGTTTTGAGAGCAGAAAATACTGCCTCTGTGACTATAATTTAATGATGGGTAAACTTCAAAAGAATTGTTCTAGGTCAGAATCCTAAAGGTTTGGATTCTTAAACCATCAGTTCTCAGCTAAACTAGCCAGTCCCATTTGGAAATATTGTCAGGAAATATTGAGAGAGAAGGCTTTCTTGTACTTCCTTTTAATGGATGGGACAAAAATACCACGAGAATGACCTTTCTTGCTGTTTAGACACCTCTGATCTCATCGAGAGCTACAGGATGTAGAATTGTGCATAAATGTGGAGAAAAGGATCAACTTTTAAAATATATTAAAAAAGGGGCGGGAGGGGGCGGTGTCCAGTTTGAAAGATGGAACAAAAAATTTTTCTTTATCTGAACCAGTGTGGTCACCTCTCATTGTAAATTGTGCAATATACAATGATAGAGAGAGTTAAAATGTTTAGGATAATATAAGAATCAAACCCAGAGGAACTTTGGAGCTCCATCCAACTCCAATTAAATTCAGTGCAAAGATTCCCATTGGCTACAATAAGAGTAAGTTCTGACCCAAAGGCAATATTTTACACTGCTATTGTTTGAGGGAAAACATAAAAATAAAATAAACTGGCCAGATACTTGGATTATATTTTAAATATTTATAAATTATTTATTGATGTTCATACTGCTCTGCAAGTCGCATCTTTTGGCTAATTATCATTGCTGATTAGTTTTTCTTATGATGGCCTTCTATTTAATTTGTCACATGTCCAGCTGCCAAAGCAATGTGTGTATAAAAATCATTTAAATAATATAAAAGTGTGTAAACCTTTGCTTATACTCTGGTAATTTCTTACAGTGCTCTGCATCTGAGCATATGCTGTGCTCTGTTGTATGCTGTTGTGAACTGTTTTTCACTGTCTTGAGTTACATGGTGTTTTTTAGACCTTTCAGAATTTGAATAAACAGAGTGTACTAAGTATACTAAGAGTATACTAAGAAATGGTAGACTGGCTGTTACTCAATATAAACTGTATCTGAAGATCTTTTGAGCTTTTAGAATGTTTAGTATTAGTGTTTAGTATTGTTGGATGGTAGTGGTAAGACAGTAGTATCACGCCTGGTTTTTGGTTTAATGCTCCCCTAAGTTCCTGTGGAGGAATGTGGCATTAATGCAAGTGCAGAGGGAGCAATTGGTGGCACTGAAGGTGGCATTTTCTGAGGCATCAACTGTTAAATTAAATTTTACTCAGAAACTTAGCATGACGTAACAAAAAGCAGTGATTACTGTGTAATTCTTGGAGCTATTGGGCAGGGAATGGAAGATATCGATATTTATTTTAAATGCCATTGCCACTTGGGCACCCTCATGCAGTATTCTTATTTCGCAATACCTGGCCTGCCTCAGTAGCCTTGTCACAGCAGCTACAAGGAAGTTGTGCCTTTATAGAGAATTAGGGGTGAGTTGGGAAGCAAAGGGAGGGGGAAGTTTCACATGGTGTTTATTCAAATATCTTCCAAATAATTTTACAGTTATCTGTCATCAACTCAAGGAAAAAAATAACTGAGAGGAAGAACCCAATCACCTACTGGTGATACTCAGCCTGACATTCTAGGGCTAGTTAATGATGAAAAGGCTGAGTTTGAAAATAGTATGAAAAGCTCCTTCTCATGTTACAGTTTATTCTGCTCCTTTCTAAATGTAACCCTGTAGTTTGACAGATTTGGGCAGAAACTTATTGTCATTTCTAGTGCGCTAGTTATGTATTTTGAAAGGATGAGGCATCAGATTTTTGATGGATAACTCTGAGCTACTTCTGTTTCATTTTTACTTTTAATTTTTATGCTTTTGATTTAATTAAAAAAAAAAAAAGAGGAATTAGGCCATTCTGCAGTTTCACAGTCTAAGGAACTCTTTTGTCCCAGGTCTTGGTAGTAAATGTAATATGGAGAAAGGCGTAAACTAGAGACTCTGTTTGACTGCCCTCCACATGCACAAAAACTCTACTGCAAGCAACTGTGTGGATAAGACCAATGAAGGAAAGTATTTGTCTATTCCAGAGCAAGCATTAAAAAGTATCTGGATCAGTTAAGAGTTTCTTATGTGACTAGATCTGAACAGTAAAATGCTTTGTCACTGGACTGAGGACAGAAAGTTTCACTCACTATTGAATTTTCTTAAAAAAGTGAGTTTATCACCCACGCTCTAGCTGCTGTATGCAGTTTCGATGGTATACAGGAACTGTAAAAGCCCTGCAGCAGCCCGGGGAATAACTTCCCTGGAACAGGCACTGGGCCACCTTAAACAGCCCTACACAGGCCCCCTTCAAGTCCAGTGCAGGGGACATGCCAATGGCAAGCCCATAGCACATAATGAAAGATAATGTCCACATCGCCCTCCCAATTTACTAGTTTACGAGGCAAATGGATTTCTGTCCCTGATGTTGCTGGCTAAGAGTATTAAATAGTGATCCCCAGTTCTTACGGAGTGATTTTTATCTGTAGATCCCAAAGTGCTTTTCAAAGGAGAGAAATATTATTATCCCTATTTACCGAAGGGGAAGCTGATGCATAGAGAGATGAAATGACTTGTCCAGGTTACCCCACAGGCCAATCTGGGAAGAGAACTGAGGTCTCCTGAGTGCCAGTCTAGTGCTCTGTATACTTGATTACGTAGTAGTCTCAGTCCTTTGAGTCATTCTGGCTGTTCATTTCTGGGATTAGTTTCTCCATACCATGCATCAGTGTTGTTCTTTGTGAAAGACTCAAGCTTTTAGTTCCAGAGTTTGGGGGGCTTTAAACATTTCCATTTATAATCCTTTTCTCTTACAGATGTTCAGAAAGGCCTTGGTAAAGATGTTTGAAGCTAAAGAATTGGATTGTGTCTTCCTAGAGACAAACATGAGTATAAAGAAAAGATATCATATGGTATATGAATGCATTCCTCTCCCAAAAGAACTGGGGGATATGGCTCCCATCTACTTTAAGGTATTTAAAAAGTGGTTAACCTTCAGTCAGTTCAATTGCTTTCCCATATTACTTTTATTTCTGATTTCTTGAGTACAGCTGTTGAAAAACACATAGTTTTTTTGCCTATCAAGGTATAGCCCTTGGTGTTAGAATAGCTGGGTCCTATTAACTCCACTTCAGGAACTATAGCAGGGTTTGAACTTCTCTTCACACAGGTGAGCCAATGGAAGAGCTGTTCTTCTCTGTGCAGGGTCTAATATCTGACACTCTGTTAGTTTCCACAAAAAACTGAATTCCTTGCAGGGCTATAAGGGTTTGCAATATCATTAATTCATGCAGGAGAAACTCAAAACCCAGAACTTGGGTCTTAGCAGGTAAGTAAAAGAGGAAAGGATTTTCAAACATTTTAACATGTGGGAATTTATATTATTTAGCTGTATCTATGTATTCTTGTAGGGCCAAACCCTATGCTCATCACCCAGACTGAGGAAGTGGACTCAGCACTGGAGAGGTCATCTGGGCAGGTGTGGAAGGAACACTACTTCTCCATTTCACACTGCAGAGTGCCAGCAAAGCTGCTCCACGTCTGCCGCTGCAACTCAGGGGCTGCCTTAGCCTCCACACTGCCTGTTTCGCAGCTCTGTGGGGAGCAATAGGCAGTGAATGTGCATAGGAGCAGCTCCAGTGCTTCGCTGTTCTCTCTTCTTCCTCCATACCAGAGGAGGTGGTCCCCATGGGCTCATCAAGAGTCTACTTCCCATAGCAATAAACAGCATATGAGGCCCTCTGTGCCTGCAAACATGGATAGTGACTTGCTTTTGTTTTGTTTCCAACAATGTGTAACAGTCAGTCTGACTAATGCAGACACAGTAACTTGCTTTCACTACATGTGAGATTTTTCACCTGTTTGGTTTCATTAAATTTCAAACTAAATGCTATTAAACCTTTCTTTCCCTTTAAACACTAAAAGGAAAGTAATGCACAAGATTTAATACAGAGCTATTTGAACATAACTTTCATTATCTTTCAAGTGTTTCCACTATTGAAATACCTGGCAACTGACATTTAAAATGTAGGTGCAGTAGATTCCATTTCCATACTACGAGGGCAGACGCGTAGCATTTTAAGTCTTTGAATGCTAGTGGCCTTCTGAGTTGGATTCTACTGCAGAAAAGAACAGTAAAGTTTAATGAACTCATAAGTGGCTTTTATTGAGCATGGTGATAGGAATGTGTGACCCGTTACTTTTTTATTCTCTATTAAATTGAAAGTTCTTGTTAAAGATCATTTGTTAGGAAAAAGACAGATTGTGGTTCTAAAACTAAAGAAGTAAAAAAAAAACAACAATTACATGAAAATGTGAACATTACCCACTATTTCTATAAAACATTTACATTCTGAAAATTACAGAATGTTGCTAAAAATAAAGCTACTTCCTTAGCAGAGAAATTATTGGTATTCAGATTGCATAGTATACCTCAAAATGTACTTTATTACATTAAAAAGTTACTTTGCTGTGTGAGGGGTTGTTTTCACATTTAGATACAATGCTTTTACAGAAAGCTATACTGGAATCTGATGAAGAGTGGTCCATGAACAAGAAGTTGATTGATCTTTCTTCAAAAGATGTCAGGAAGTCTGTAAGTACTTAAGCTCATTTAACATGAAATGTTTGTATGATCAGTCAACATCTAAATCATTGTGTATCTCAGAGAGAGAGAGAGAGAGACCAGTTAGGTGAGAGGACCAAGTCCCATGGAATAAACGCAGATGATGAAGACATGGTGGGTATTAGGAGCCTGATCCAACCTCCATTTAAGTCAATGAAAAGATTACCATTGATTCCAGTAGGCATTGGATTGGATTCAAAGTACTGACTGAGATCAAATTGCTGGCTGCAAGCAATTTCCGGCACCATATTCTTGTAAACAATTTAAAAAATTGAAGGGAGAACCTAAGAGAGGTTGGTTACTGGGCTAGAAAAACTGTGGTGTAATTTTTGTGTGTGCCCAGTATGGACTACTATCCTGTTAAAGTACATATTGTGGAGATTTCAGATATAAATATCAATCTTATTTTTAAAAGGAGAGAAAAATATTGTATCTATCTGTACAGCATTGTACTGAAACACATCTTCGGATTGGGTAGTTATTAAAGGAACAATGCCAGGTGTTTTAGATTTAAAAACTGGCCTACCTTGACAGTTGTCTCCTGTTGAAGTTACCTTTTAGAAATCCATGAATTGAACTTGGGCTGCACCAGGCAATTTTGGCACACATGCACACACGTATATGATGTTAAAAACACATAGGATTTATTGTGTGTTACTATGTAACGGTACATTGCATGTCTTCTTAAGATATATATAGTTTCCGCAGCAGCAATCAGTTTGTGCAGGTTGGAAAAAGATGGAATCAGAAGATGAGACCTTCAACATTAGACCACTTTTGAGGCAGGTCAGTTTTTAGACTAACAACCTTGAAGATGTCCCTTTAAATGAGGAAAGTGTATCTAAGCATGAAATGTTACACAGTTGAGTAATTTTAACATTTTCATTTCTGTCAGTTCACTGCAGGGTGTGAGCCTCCTTAGATCTTATATCTTTCCACAGTTTTCTGTACCCATTCTTAGTTTCATAAAGTATTCTGTCTGCTTCATTAGTTACCTTGTCTATTCCTGACAAAACACCTATCTCCCCACTACTACTTTCTTTAATGCAGTTGTTTCTTCTCTTGTTAAAAGCCATTCATATTCTTTATTGTCCTGTTGTTATTTTTTTCTGTTTTGTGCTGATACCATGGGCATTGTATGGTCTCATTAAGCCATGGTATTTTAGTTCATCATATCCATTGATTTGGCTTTTTATTTCGTAATCCATCTTTTAGCATTACCAGCTCCATAATTCTTAGAATGTGTCACAACACAGGGTCTGCTCAGTGATCTTATTAAAGATCTTTGTTTCTTGAGGCCAGGGCAAGCTTCAGCTTTTTTGCCGCCCCAAGCGGCGAAGCTGGGGGGTGGAGGGAAATAAAGCCCCGATCTGCAGCACTTTGGTGGCAGCTCAGCTGCGTTGCTTCATTCTTCGGCGGCAATTTGGCAGCGGGTCCTTCGCTCCGAGAGGGACTGAGAGACCCGCCACTGAATTGCCGCCAAAGACTCGGACGTGCTGCCCCAAGCAGCTGCTTCCTTTGCTGGTGCCTGGCGCCAGCCCTGCTTGAGGTATTGTATTACAGGAAGGTTGCCACAGATTGTAGATTTTTTTTGCAGTGGTTGATTTTTTCTATCTTTCTGACTGCCATTCAAGCTCCTTATCTTGATTCTCTTCCCTTTTATTATATCTAAGGGACCCACCATGTATCCATTAGTTAGATAGAGCCAAAGGTGTGCATGGTGTTTTAGACTACGTAACTGACAAAGCTTACAATCTAAAACAGATCTTGCCGTGGTAGATTATAATTTACTTTATCCCATCTGTGTTTATTCAGCGGATATGTCTAACAGCATATTTATTTTGCTCAGCCTGATTTAAAAACACTTTATCAACTATAGACTATGTGTAACGTGTCTTTAGAGGGCAGTACACTGTATACCTAGGGTGAAATCCTGGCCCTATTCAAGTCAATGGCAAAACACCCCTAAAGTTTAGAGCCTAGTTTCTAGAAAATTGTTTTTAATAAACTGGGATTTTAGCTGTGATGATTTGCTGCTTCTCTCTCCCCATTACATTTTCCTTCTTCTTGATGTCTTGTATAAGATAATATACATATTCAATTTGTCAGAAATAAATTTTAAGGGTTTTTTTGTCATCCTGATCATGCTCTTTTCTCATTTGATTAAAGTTCTTAAAATCCTTATGACTGATGTGTCTATACAGTGCTAGATTGTAGTTATTTATCTTTTGAAGTAGTTAATGGTATATTATGAAGAATGGTAATGACAAAAATCAGCTTTATTTATTGAAAGACACTATTGTAATGAATTAATGCAGTCTCACTTTTGAGCAGGAGATTGATAATGGGTAGACAGAACCAAATTCAGTAGTCTAAGCACTGCACTGTCTCGGTTTTGTGACATCTCTACCTGTGCAGCCCAGAATTGGTGTTTATTTGTGGGTCTTATACTACCACATTGCACTGGATGTTCATATGTAACTCATTATTGACTGTCACCATAATATATTTCCAAGGGTTTCAGATGATGTTTAACAATCCTATCTTCTTTCTTCCTAGCTACTCTTCATAACTAAGTATAATAATAGAGCTGTATAATTTCCACTATATTGTAAAATGATTCTCTGTGCTTTGAAACACTTTTTGTCAGTGTCTTATATAGTTTTACTCCTTTGTTTGGGAAGCTTATGCTCAAATAAATTTGTTAGTCACTAAGGTGCTCTTGTTCTTTTTGCAGATACAGACTAATGCAGCTGCTACTCTGAAACCAGTTCTTTGTTTGGGTGGTTTATCAATGCTGCATAACCATGAATGAATCTCTACCTATAGATTGGACTCCTGTTCTTTTTAAAATCTTCCACATTTCCATATCCCACTTCCTTTCTTAAACTAAACATGCCCCAACACAAACTAATCCTCTTTCCTTTTTATACCCTCTTCTCTACCTATCCCTCTTCAACCCTTTCCTCAAAACCAACTTATTCTGGTTACAGTGGTGTAGCCATGTTGATCCCAGGATATTAGATGTCTTTTATTGGACCAACTTCTGTTGGTGAGAGAGAGAAACTTTTGAGCTTACACAGAGCTCTTCAACAGGTCTGGGAAAGGTACCGCGAGTGTCACAGCTAAATACAAGGTAGAACAGATTGTTTAGCATAAGTAGTAGTTATTCTAAGAGACCATTCAAGGTGAAGGGCCCACTAAGACCTATGCAAACGTAGGACAAAAGCCCCCCAGATTTTTGTAATGAGCCAGAAATCTAGTGTCTTTATTAAAACCATGATTTTTACTGTCTAGCAAAGTTATGAATTTAAGCTTCCAGGCTTGTCTTTTGAAGGTGTTATACAGGTTTCCTTTGAGGAAGGACTGAGAGGTCTGATACGGAGTGATCATTTTGTAAAAATTATTCACCCTTATCATTTAACATTTACAATCCATATTGGATGGGAACCACATCCTGAAAGAAATCTTTCCCAAGCCCCCTCTTCTGGCCTTCAAACCCCAGGCCTCGCCAGGCTCATCAGAAGCAAGCTCCCCACAGACCAGGACCCATCAACTCAAAGCAGCACCAGACCCTACCAGAACAACAGGTGCAAAATCTGCGGAAGCATCTCCATTGCTATTATGATCAGTACCCCCACACCCAACACACCTTTCAAAATCCATGGGTCCTACACATGCCTATCACAATATGTGGTACACCTCTACCCCGATATAACGCAGTCCTTGGTAGCCAAAAAATCTTACCGCATTATATCCAGAGGTAAAAGTAAGCCAGAACGGTACAAGAGCTGGTACGCTGTGCCAGACTGGACCGGCTTTCCCAGCGGTGATTTAAAGGGCCTGGTGCTCCAGCTGCCGCGGGCTCCGGGAGCTGGGCTCAGGTGGGGATTTAAAGGGGCCGGGGCGCCACACAAATTCAGATATAAGGCGGTAAAGCAGCGGGGCTCGGGTGGCGCTTTAAAGGGTCTGGGGCTCCACGCTGCTTTACCATGTTATATCTGAATTTGTGTTATATCGGGTCACGTTATATTGTGGTAGAGGGATATATCTCATCCAGTGCATTGAATGCCCCACTAACAACTTTGTGGGCGCAACCAGGCAATCACTATTTTCTCAAATGAACTCACATAGAAAAATGATAAGACAAAAATACCGTATCACCTGTAGGTAAACGTTTTTCACAAAATGATCAGTCCATATCTGACCCCTCAGTCATCATTCTCAAAGGAAACCTGAGCATGTTTCACAAACTTGATGAAGATCTCTGTATAAACTCTCTCTCTTACCAACAGAGCTTGATTCAGTAAAAGATATTACCTCACCCACCTTGTCCCTCTAATATCCTGAGACCAACACAGCTGCAATGGTACTGCATACAACAGTCTTAGAGTATGTGTTAACTACTTTCGCTAAACAATCTTGTATTTAGCTGTGAGACTCTCGGTACCTTTCCCAGACCTGAAGAGCTCTGTGTAGCTCAAAAGCTTTCTCTTTCACCAGCAGAAGATGGTCCAATAAAAGCTATTCCTTCACTCACTTTGTCTCTCCTTTATTTTGATTAATATTTTTTACCACTAGTATCTATGGCTCTTTTCTCCTGCCCTGGTGCTATACTATATAAACAAGAAAACAAGAAATATAAACAATCTTTATGGAGTCTGCTTTTTTGGTACAACAGTGTTCACACATCGGTTGTATACCTCTCCCATTGCTCACTGCCCTGTTTTCTGGCTTCATGCCTATTCCCCCACCTTTACTTTGTTATCTCTCTAAGCTAGGGTCAGATGCTAACTAATTTTAATGCAAGTATAGAGGGAAATTAGGTCTTCTCCCAGTCCCCTTGGCATGACCACATCAGGTCTAGCTGTGTCTTAAGTGTGGGTCCTGTGTGGAGGTCAGAAGCTGCTCTGTGGATGTTCCTACTAGGGAGCAAATGTATGGGTGTTGTGACTAGTGAGTGTCTGGAACCTTGACTACCCCCACCTACATGCTGTACAGAGGATATGGCCAGGTATGTGGTAACAGTCCCTTTCCCAAGGGCTGCATTATTTTACTTCCTGCACCCTCTTCCCTGAGCCAGAAGGGATCACAAGAGGAATTGTCATTGAGAGAGACTACTTCTGGGCAGTACAGCTTACTCACCAACTCTCTTCATAGGCTTTAAGGCTATTATGGTCAGCTAATCTGACCTCCTACATAGAATCAGAGAAACGTAGGGCTGAAAGGGACCTTGAGAGGTCATCAAGTCCAGTCCCCTGTGCTAAGGCAGGACCAAGTAAACCTAGACCATCCCTGACAGGTGTTTGTCCATCCTGTTCTTAAAAACCTCCAGTGGTGGGGATTCCATGACCTCCTTCAGAAGCATTTCCAGAGATAAACAACCCTTAGAGTTACATAGTTTTTCCTAATATCTAACCTAAATTTCCCTTGCTGCAGTTTAAGCCTATTGTTCTTGTCCTGACTTCAGTAGACATGGAGAACAACTGATCACCATCCTCTTTATAACAGCCCTTAACATATCTGACGACAGTTATTAGGTTCCCTCTCAGTCTTCTTTCCTCAAGACTAAACATGCCTAGTTTTTTTTAACCCTTCGTCATAGGTCAATTTTAAACCTTTTATCATTTTTGTTGCTCTCCTCTGGTCTCTCTCCAATTTGTCCACATCTTTCCTAAAGTGTGGTGACCAGAATTGGACACAGTACTCCATCTGATGCTTCATTAATGCTGAGTAAAGCGGGATAACTGCCTCCTGTGCCTGACATACAACATTCTAATTAACTCCAGAATGATATTAGCCTTTTTTGCAACTCATTCAATTTGTGATCCACTGTCACCTCCCCAGATCCTTTTCATCAGTACTACTGCCTAACCAGTTATTCCCCATTTGTAGTTTTGCATTTAATTTTTCCTTCTTAAGTGAAGTACTTTGAACATGTCATTATTACATTTCTATCTTGTTCAATTTAGACCACGTCTCCATTTTGGCAAGGTTGTTTTGAATTCTAGTCCTCCAAAGTGTTTGCAAACCCTCCTAACTTGGTATCATTCACAGATTTTATAAGCATACTCTCTATTCCACGATCCAAGTAATCAATCAAAGTATTGCATAGTACCAGACCCAGGACAGATTGCTGCGGGACCTCAGTAGAGAAGCCCTTTCAATTTGACAGCAAACCATTGATAACTACTTTTTGATTATGGTCTTTCAACCAGTTATGCACACACTTTATACTAAACAACAGAGAGTCCTGTGACACCTTTAAGACTAACAGATATATTGGAGCATAAGCTGTTAGTCTTAAAGGTGCCACAGGACTCTCTGTTGCTTTTCACAAATCCAGACAAACACAGCTACCCCTCTGATACTTTATACTAATTTCATCTAGACCAAATTTCCCTAGTTTGCTTATGAGAATGTCATGTGCTTACAAATGATTGTTTAATCAATTGTTTATATAACACAAGACATATAATTTCAGCTAATAATTGCTGTGCCAAACCAGTGGCATTGGGAACAATTTTTATAGTAGGAGTTCTGAAAACCATTGCAGAAAACTGTAAACCCTGTATATGATGGACACCAAGCCAGAGGGTGCTGCCAGTGCCCCTAGTTCCAGCACCCCTGTGCCAAACCCATAATTTCTGGTTGTGCTAGAGCAGATCTTTTGGCCCTGACTCAGGACTGAGCCTGGGGACACAATCTAGCCCTTAGCTTGAAAGCTCTTTGAGTCAGGAACCTTGGTGGTTTGGGGTTTTTTTTTTTTTTGAGGGTGGGGGGGAGTTGTTTAATAAAGCATCATGCATACCAATGACACTCTATGAATCATAACTTAATGTAATTTCACCTTTAATATTCTGGTTTTCTTATCCTAGACACCAGAAAGTACAACCAACATACACTCATGAAAGCCAAACACTTATTGCATTTAATTTTCCCAATTCAAGTAAATCCAAATAAATGTTTCCATCTAATTTCTCATAGCCTACAGTACTAACTCCCCGTATAGCTCTAGTTACAGGTTGTTTAGATCATTTCTTTAGGCAGCTATCAAAACCTAGGATTTTTAGAAGTCTCTACTCCAACATCCCAAAATCAGTGCCATAGCCAGTAGGTTCTAAAGCACTAGGTACGAGGACCTAGTTTTCATTTTTGTTATTGTAGTGCAGAGCATATGCTTTGTTCTGGTCAACGTTTGTTCTGTTATGTATCACAGTAGGCCTTATGGTATCACATGAAGTTACTGTGCCTATAGCTGCGTGTCAAAAGAGCTGTATTATTCCTAGAAACACTGAGCTCCTTGACAGGGCAGGTCTCAAGAGGTCATTATAGTAGTTTATGCTGTCTCCACCAATTGTTTTAGGTTTTTAGCCATGAAAATACCCTGATCTTTTATGTATTGATAACTTGTAATGAAGTATTGAGGGCTCATTAAAAAAAGTTACATATTTTCTTTTTAAGTATATGCTGAAATAAAAGATGAACTGATGAATTTATGTATGCACTCTACAAAATAAGTTCAAGGACCCAAGAAGTTCCTTGTTTTATAATTTTTATATATATATATATAGCGCACTGAAATTAACGCTTATTATTATAGTGTGAATAACAAGCAAATATAAAAAAGGTTCTTACCTACTCAACGGGTTTACAGTCTGAAGTCAAAGAGAAAACAGACCATTGTGGGGCTGGGAGTGTGGCAGGACAAAGACTTATAAAAGGACAAGGATATCAATTCTGGGAAGTGAATTTTTACTTGAAGAGCAGAAGGTAAAAGTCCAATCTTCTATAAATGTGAACAGAGTACTTTTCAATACAGAACCTTAAGCTCCTGTATAGTTTTCATGGAGGTAGCTCTGTGGTGATCAGATGCTACTCTGTAGTTCTGTTACTGTTCCTCGTACAAACTCCATTCCAGTCATCATCCTGTTTCCACAGGATTTCTTCATTGTTTCTTCCATGTTCTGTGCAGTGAGGGAATACTGAGGACTTGGTGCATCCTTTTTCGTTATTTAGCATTGTTTCCATTTATTTAAGCCACGAAGATGAGGAAATGTTACTAGGAAGCATTATTACCTGTTTCAAAACAATCAGAACCAATATATCAGAGCTTTGTTTCATTTTCTAGATACAAACCTAAATTTCAAGGATAAGTGCTTCTAACATAACATAATGTGTTTTCCCTTTCCCCCTCCTGGCATTTCTCATATATTATTCCTCCTTGATAACTGCAGCACTAAATTGGTTATGGGAGTGCAGTGCCAGAACAATTTATAAAGCAAATTTAAATTTAAGTTAAAAATAATTCAGGAAGAGTTTGTGAGCATATACCCACGTTGCAGGTTTAGTTGTGTACATTCCTGATCCATTTAAGTACTGAAAAATAAATACATGCTGTTGATTTGCATAGCAGTAATGAGAGACAGCATAATGAGTTTACAGTTTTCAATTTAGGGCTCATCCTTGATATAGTGTCTGCTGTTGATGGGTGCAGTGTCCACTGCTGTCAATGGGAGTTATGCCTGCTTACCCCATAGCTGAATTTGATCCAGTATGTGGAAGAGAATTAAGGAGACTCTATCGCGCTTGTCTCTTGCTCCTTTTGGAAGGCTCTTGGTCAGGATTAGGACAAGAGGTAGAAGTTCTCCCGCACACTATCTTCATAGACTTAAACAGGATCTATAGAAGGCTCCTAGACACAGACTAAAAGACCAATCTTACCCACATTAATTATTGGTACTTTAAGAATCAACTGTCAACTTGATTTTTTTTTAAAGTTGACGTCCGTGCAGGGACTGCGTTCAGTATTCAAATATTCAAGTTTCTAATAACTCCCTTTAAATGATTTGTCTTAAACATTTTTTTAAAATGTCTTTAAAACAATCAGGGTTTTTCTGCTCTCTTGATCTTGTTTAGAAAGTTTTTTAGGCAGGCCTGAAAACAAGAATGCCAACCATCCTGAGGAGTCTCCCTCTTCCACACTCTCCTTTGTCTCTGTGTGCACACATCTGTCTGGGTGCTGCCTATTCAGTTTCACTTTCAGCCTTGTTTGCTGTTGGTAAATTCCCTCCTGCAGGACTAGAGAAAGTGTGTGCCAGTGAGCTCCCCCCAGATCAGGGCATGAGAGTGAGGTCATTATGCTAGTCATGTGCATGAGACAAGATGTGCTGATGACCTAAGCAAAACAGTGCAATTCACACAGAGTGCTGTTAAATGAGAGAAGCTATAAAAAGGGAGAAACCTATTTTTTCCTTTAATCTCTTTCAGTATGTAGTAATCTTAGAGGTTATTTGTAACAACAGCAGGTCAGAATTTAATTTACAGGAGCAAATGTGATTTGTCAAGCCGTCACTGGTTTTTAAAGCATTCCAGATTTTGTTGATAAGCAGACATCATAATTCCATGTGTCAGCTATTGAATAATTCATCTTTTTAATTTGCTACTGTATTTTAACAAATGTCTTAATCAAAACTTTCTTTTCATTTTAGTTTCTTGTAAAAGGATCTCTAGCAGTAATGGAAAATAATGCAAATAGTGAAATAGCCCCATAGTGCAGGCTGCTCAAGAAAATTTAACAAAGATTGTAAGCAATGACAATTGCTATATGCTATAGTATAGACCTGTATACAGTAGGACACACTATACACCGCTACCTCAATATAACGCCACCCGATATAACATGAATTTGGATATAATGCGGTAAAGCAGTGCTTGGGGGCAGGGGGACTGTGCACTCAAAGCAAGTTCAATATAACACAGTTTCATGTATAACGCAGTTCGATTTTTTGGCTCCCAAGGGCAGTGTATCAAGGTAGAGGTGTATATTGAAGCCATATTAAACAGCTCACACAGTGTTATCACTCATAGGCCAGGTCCACACTACAGCGTTAAATCGATTTAAACAGCGTTAAATTGATTTAACGCTGTACCTATCCACACTACAAGGCACCTAAAATCGATTTTAAGGGGTCTTAAAATCGATTTCTGTACTCCAGCTAAACGAAAGGAGTAACCCTAAAATCGATATTACTAAATCGATTTAGGGTTAGTGTGGACGGAAATCGAAGTTAATGGCCTCCGGGAGGTATCCCACAGTGCACCAGTGGCTGCTCTGGACAGGTAAAGGAACTCTACTGCACTGGCCAGGTATACAGGAAAATCCCCGGGAACTTTTGAGTTGCATTTCCTGTTTGGCCAGCGTGGAGCTGTCAACAGCACAGGTAACAATGCAGTCTCCTGAGAATAGGAAAAGAGCTCCAGCTTGGAACACACAGGAGTTATTGGATCTGATCGCTGTATGGGGAGAAGATTCTGTGCTATCAGAACTGCGTTCCAGTAGACGAAATGAAAAAAACTTTTGAAAAAATTTCTAATGCCATGAGGCAGAGAGGCCATAGCAGGGACTCGGTACAGTGCAGAGTTAAAGTGAAGGAGCTCAGACAAGCGTACCAGAAAGCCAAAGCAGCAAATGGCAGATCCGGATCTGGGCCAAAAACATGCCGCTTCTACGCGGAGCTGCATGCAATTTTAGGGGGCTGCGCCACGACAAGCCCCCCCTTGTCTGTGGATTCCGAGGTGGGGGTAATAATCTCAGCCATTGCTGATGATTCTGCGGAGGGTGAAGATGAGGAGGAGGACGAGGAGGACGAGATTGCAGAGACCACACAGCACTCCATTCTCCCCAACAGCCAGGAGCTTTTTCTCACCCAGACAGAATTACCCTCCCAGCCCTCCCAAGCCAGTAGCCCAGACAATGAAGCCATGGAAGCGACCTCTGGTGAGTGTACTTTTTTAAATATAAAACATAGTTTAAAAGCAAGCGTTTTTTAATGATTGATTTGCCATGAGGGCTTGCATGCATTAGCTGGCATTAAAGTTACTGGAAAAGTCTGTTAACATGTCTGGGGATGGAGCGGAAATCCTCCAGGGACATCTCTGTGGAGCACTCCTGTAGGTACCCCAAAAGCCTTTTCAGAAGGTTTCTGGGCAAGGCAGCCTTATTCCGTCCACCATGGTACGAAACTTTACCACGCCATGCCTGGAGCACGTAATCGGGTATCATTGCATGACAAAGCCTAGCTGCGTATGGTCCCGGGGATTGCTGGCATTAAAGAAGCATAATTTCTTTTTCTCTGTCTTTAATCCTCAGGAGAGTGATATTGTTCATGGTCACCTGGTAAAAATTAATGTATTTTATTAAGGGGACAGAGATGACCATTCCTTCGGTGATGCTTTCCTGCGGCTTAAAAGAAATCCTTCCCTTGCAGTTAGCCATGGGGGGGGGGAAAGCTGCCCATTCCTACGGGGAGGTGTCTCTAATGGCGCTGACCTTTTTAGCATTTGGGCAGCAGGAATTTTCACTGCTAATTTCCAAGGGGGGGGAAGAGGGAGAGGGTAAGGTTTCAGTGACCTGCCATTACAGCAGACATGCAGAGTGGGGGGGAAAACCATTCACAATTTCCTCTAGTGCTTAACCTTTCTGATGGCATAAGAAAAGAAGCAAAAGATGTGCTTTTTAGCAGTTTGGCTGCCCAGCATGAATTTTACCTGCGAATAGCCAGTGGTGGGGGAAAAGGAGGAGGTTGTACGGTTAACTACCATTAGATGTATGCCTTACCATGTCCGCCTGCAAGCTGATTTGTAATCCCTGGACCTGCGTCTGTGTTGATCTGTTTCACCACAGCCGCAAGCACTAAATACTAAAAGAATCCAAAGGCGACCTTGTAATGAAGTGACGTGCTACGTACGGTGAATAGTGTAGTTCACTGTGAAAGAGTATAACCATTGTTCTGTGAAATGTATCTTTTATGATCCTTCTATCACT
The DNA here is from genome assembly GCF_007399415.2 of Gopherus evgoodei. Taxonomy (NCBI): domain Eukaryota; kingdom Metazoa; phylum Chordata; order Testudines; family Testudinidae; genus Gopherus; species Gopherus evgoodei. The sequence goes on along the minus strand of NC_044322.1, from coordinate 32,484,765 downwards.
CTTTTTCCCCACTCATGCAGCTGCACATTTTTCAAGCCTCCCTACTCCAGTCCGAAGGATAAGTCAGATAAGGAGGCTGAGGAAGAAGAGGACACGGGAGGAGATGTTCACAGAAATCATGGCAGTAACCCGCAGTGAAAGAGCTCATCTGGGGGAGTGGAAAGACGTGGTAGCAAAGTACAGGAAAGCTGCCAGTGAACGTGAGGACAGGAGGGACGCTCGAGATGAGATGTGGCGGCAGGAAGATCATCGGTGGCGGGATGGAACGCTGGAAGTCTGGTGGAAGAGCTGCGGGGTCACAGAGTGCCACTCCAGCCCATGTTTAACCTCCCTCAGCACTCACCATGTCCCATATCTTCCATACCCAGACGTGTAAGAACGCGTGGGGGAAGGCTTTCTGCACCTGCCCACTCCACCCCCGTGGACAGTCCAACCAAAAGGCTGTCATTACATTGAAATGTCCTTAATGGCCTTTTTCTTCCCTCCTATACTCCTCCCAAACCACTCCCGGGGTACCTTTTTATTTCTCTTACTCTTCTTATAATGACATGTTATTCAAAGCAAGTGGGAGGGTGGGTTGGTTACAGGGAATGACTTGATTGCCATAAGCAAGCTGTTAGGGAAGGGTGCAGGGTAAGTTGCTTGCAGCAGGAGTCAATACGGGGGGGGAGGTTCATGAAGGGGAAAGAAACACAGCAGTCACACCATACCCTGGCCCATGATGAAACTCGTTTTCAAGGCTTCTCTGATGCACACCGCTTCCTGGTGTGATCTTCTAATTGCCCTGGTGTCTGGCTGCGCGTAATCAGCGGCCAGGTGATTTGCCTCAGCCTCCTACCCCGCCATAAAGGTCTCCCCCTTACTCTCACAGAGATTGTGGAGCACACAGCAAGCAGCAATAACAAAGGGGACATTGGTTTGGCTGAGATCTGAGCGAGTAAGTAAAGTTCTCCAGCGACCTTTGAGACGCCCAAATGCACATTCTACCACCATTCTGCACTTGCTCAGCCTGTAGTTAAACAACTCCTGACCATTGTCCAGGCTGCCTGTGTATGGCTTCATGAGCCATGGCATCAAGGGGTAGGCTGGGTCCCCCAGGATAACTACAGGCATTTCAACATCCCCAACTGTAATTTTCTGGTCTGGGAAGTAAGTCCCTTGCTGCAGCCATTTAAACAGAGTAGTGCTTCTGAAGACACGAGCGTCATGAACCCTTCCTGGCCATCCCACGTGGATGTTGGTGAAACGTCCCTTGTGATCCACCAGTGCTTGCAGCACCATTGAAAAGTACCCCTTGCGGTTTATGTACTGGGTGCCCTGGTGCTCCGGTGCCAAGATAGGGATATGGGTTCCATCTATGGCCCCCCCACAGTTAGGGAATCCCATTGCAGCAAAGCCATCCACTATGACTTGCACGTTTCGCAGAGTCACAACCTTTCGTAGCAGCAGCTTAATGATTGCTTTGGCTACTTGCAACACAGCAGCCCCCACAGTAAATTTTCCCACTCCAAATTGATTCCCGACTGACCGGTAGCTGTCTGGCTTTGCAAGCTTCCAGAGGGCTATTGCCACTCGCTTCTCCACTGTGAGGGCTGCTCTCATCCTGGTATTATGGCGTTTCAGGACAGGGGAAAGCAAGTCACAAAGTTCAAAGAAAGTGCTCTTACGCATGCGAAAGTTCCGCAGCCACTGCGAATCGTCCCACACCTGCAAAACTATGCGGTCCCACCACTCTGTGCTTGTTTCCCGGGCCCAAAATCGGCGAGCAATGGGTAGAACCTCCCCCATTACCATCAGGAGCTCCAAAGCGCGGGGGCCCGCGGTTTCGGAGAAATCAGTCTCCAGGTCCTCATCACTCTCGTTGCCGCACTGCCGTAGCTGCAGCCTCCTCTCCTGCGTTTGCTGCTCATGGTTCAGCATAGACAGCACGAGAATGCGTGAACTGTTTACAACATCCACGATCAAGGTACTGATCAGACCAGGGTCCATGCTTGCTGTAAAATGGCGTTTGCTCACTTCACCCAGTAAAAAACGCGCGAAATGGCTGTCTGCTGCTTTCAGGAAGGGAAGGGGTGAGGCTGTACCCAGAACCACCCACGACAGTGATTTTTGCCCCATCAGGCACTGGGATAGTAACCCATAATTCCAAGGGTCAGGGAACACTGCAGGAACTATGGGATAGGTACCCACAGTGCAACGCTCCGGAAACCGATGGATGCCTGGGACCATGGATGCACACCACCGACGTAATGTGCCCTAGTGTGGACGTGTAAAATCGATTTTATAAACCCTGTTTTATAAAATCGATTTTACTAATTTCGATTTTAGTCTGTAGTGTGGACGTGGCCTTAAATTACCTGATTCGCTATTATCAAAATCAGGTCCTTACACAAAGCTATATAAAGCCTACCAGGAGAAAAGAAGAACTTTGTTTAACTTTTTGGAACTGTTTTCAAGTAAGACGATGCAACCCCCTTTTTCCCTCTTCCAAGCTCATTCTTTACTTAATAGTTTTAAATGTGACTTTAAATGCTTCCCTGCAGATGATGATGTATGTTACAAAATAAATTAACTTACATCTTCCATGGAAATTCTTCCTTTAAAAAAATAACAGAAACCTCCCCTGTGTTCTGTATCATTTTATTTGAAAGCCATTTGTAAAACACTAGCCGTGATAGTTGCAAGGCATTTGGCCTGGAACAGAGGAAGTATCTGTGAGTTTGAGTCACAATAACTCCTACCATCTATCTATGCAGGAATATGCTCAGCAATGAGTAGAGATAAAATAGTGTGCTGCCATGAAGCAGCAATACTCCCCTTGTAACACCATAGCAACTAATGAATCTTTCAAGGGCACCTCTCCCTCTTCTCCCAGTGAAAATTCTTTTAGTGGTATCTCTTGGCCGGCTGGACAATTCATTGCAGGCTCAGTGAACTATGAAAATCTCCCCTTCAACAGGTTAGTCCCTCATTTCTATAACTTGTGTAGTGGGGCTGTTACAGCACTGTATTCCTGCCTTTGTTTTTTCTACAAAGTCCTTTTTTCGGGCCATCAAAATGACCACCAATCAAGTGACTAAAATATGGGGCATTTGCCTTTACTGCGTCATACTCTTCATCCCTTGCAATAATTTAACTCGCAGTCCTGCTTCTTAAATTTCCTCATGCTTGACACAACTATAGTCCAGAAGATAAGGAAATCTCTGCTGCTGATGATTCTCTCTTAATACATATATCTTTCTAAACCAGTCTCCTCGCCATCCCTTCAGTCTCACCACATTTGATGTTATAATCTTCTTCTCTGCAGTTCCTGCTATCTGGATTCAACTTTCCTGAATCACTCCATGTCATAATCTCTCCATCTATTTTCAGACGTCTCTTCTTCCAGTTTCTGTATCCTGTTCTTTTCTTCTTCATTTTTTTAACTCTACAGCTAGATTATGTAACTGTATAAAAACATATTTTTGTGATGCAGCTTGTATGAAAGATGCAGTACGGTATGGATATGTTTACACAGTATTTTGGAGGGAGTCTCCTAGCCCAGCTCGTCAAGAGTTGGGCCAGTGGGGCTTATGCTAGCACTCTGAAAATAGTGATATAGACAGTGCTTTGAAATTGTGGCTTGTACCAGAACTTGGGCTGTGAAGCTAACCCACCTCCCAAAGTGTCAGAGCCTGAGCTACAGCCCAATCTGCAACTTCAAAGCGCTGTCGATAATAGCTATTTTTAGAGTGCTAGCAGGAGCCCACTGCCCCGAGTCAGGCAGCCTGGGCTAGAGGCTCGCCACAGAATGCTGCGTAGATATACTCTGTACGGCCCTAATCCTGCAAATACAGACGGGCATATTTAACTTCACTTACATTGTTAGTCCCATTGACCTGCCTAAGTCTTTGCAGGATCAGGGCCTAAATTTCTTCTGTGTTAATACTGACTGCCAACTTTAAAAACAACTTGCACTTGTAATAAATTGTCGGGCGTCTTAACTAAAAACAGCAGTTCTTTTGTAAATACAGTCTATTCTGCTATCTAAAATGCATGTTTTTTTGTATGTATTTAGATTCCTAGAGGCTTGCCCTACTTCTCTGTGGACTTCGGCCTTCAAGGAGGCTTTGCTCACGTAATTGAAGATCAGCACAAGTTTCCTCATTATTTTGGAAAGGTATTGACATGTACGAGTCCAAAACACCAGTCATGTATTGAATTTTCTGTATCAGTAACTAAATCAGACATCACTAACTCTGAGTGATTTTAACATACTTCGCAGTTTACTAGATGGTAGTAGATTTTCTACGCAATGCACTGGGATTTAGGTCACATATGTGAGAACCAAAAGCTTATTGAGGGGGATCTTGTGAGGCTCTTGGGCTGACTGTCTGATATCCACCTTCATCCTCAAAGGTTCTGAATCCACATTGCTAACTGAAAGAAGTGTGATTCAGTATCAGTTTAATAAACTTTATTAAAACTTTTAAACAAAAATAAAAGCAAGAGTACATATCACCAGAGCTAACCTACTGTTCATAGTGAAGGCTATGGTTATGTCATGGAGCTCCAAGCTGGGGCAGGGGGCCCCAGCAACTCCCAGCCACCTGTCCTGGAGCTCCCAGCTTCACTCACTGTACCTTGCAAAGAGCCTCCCTCCAAGCCCTTTGAGCAAATTAAGTGTGAGGCTACCCTGGAGACATGCAACTTGGTCCCATCAGCTTTGAGTTAGGCCTTCCTCAGCTAGTCTCACTTTGGGGAAAAATCCAACTTAAGCCAACAATTAAAAAATATTCAGTGTTTGCATACCACAGAGACTGTCAAAATATCAAAAATACAGAACACAAAACCATTTTTGAGGAGGCTGACATGGCTTTGTCCAGCTGAAAGGTCTTGAGATGACATTGTGAGACAGAAGAGTCTATCCAAAATCCAATCAAAATAACGAATTGAGAAGACCTAGCAACAACAAGCCACTCAACATTCATCCATCCGCAAAATTAATCCATGACCATATGTCATCGTTCTTCTCACAAACAAGACAGTTTAGTAATCTTTATATTTGGAAGCTAGGCCATAAATCAAACAGCTTGTCTTTGAAAGTTTCCTCTTGATAGAAAAAAATTTCTTTAAGAACCTCTAGATGAAACCCATTTAAAAAATAAAAAGAATTTACGTTTGTATAACCTCTGTACTCCTCTATATGCTATTTCTCTCACACATAACTGATAATATTACTAGGAGTTATGTGGTTAAATCCCTGCATGCGTATGCTTAGAATTTATTGCATAAAGTACGAATTGCAATAAGAGCTTATTTTTTTTATTAAGCCACAGTAAAAATTTCTTGGAAGAATCAGTAATGAAAAACCAGACTATAAGTGGACTTGGGGAATAATTTAATCTTTTTTTCAAATATTGCTATGAACAGGGGGAGCCTGTGAATTTCTGGGCTTTTGTCTACTTAAATCACAAATTTACTAATACACCCACATAACCCTAGAGTATGGTATGATCCTTGTAGAGTGCATTTCAATGCTGTACCTTCGAAGTTGTTGGCTGAGTAACTCACCCGATGAGCTGAATTTTTTCCATTTTGCAGTCTAGTTTTGGAGAGTTTAAGGCTTTCATAATTTAATTTCTTAAAATATTATATTTAGCTACATTCAGGTATTCTGTTCTTTCAGCCTTGACTATGTAGTGTTGTAGCCATGTCAGTCCCAGTAGGGCCAGCCTTAGGGAAAATGGTACCCTGGGCGAACTTGTGTTTTGGCGCACTGGCTGCCCCTGCCTCCCTGGGCTTCCCCCCACATTGCCTCTGTCTCTCCTTCCTCCCTGGACTCCTCATCCAGGCTCCCCCTCCCATTGCCCTCAGGCTCCCCACCCATTGCCCACTGGCTCTGCTGCCCATCCCCCCATTGCCCTGAGTTCCCTTCCATAGCCTCGCACCCCAGGCCCATGCCATTCCTTGCTTCTTGACTATGGCACCCACCTGTAAGGCTGGCCCTTGGTCTCAGCATATTAGAGAGGCAAGGTGAGTGATTGACATTTGAGGAAACATATACATACTTTGATTGCAAAATAGCCTTAAGTGAAGTATACAACCATTCAGCCTTTTTCTTTATTTTCTCTTTTATACTTGCAAAGGAAATAATTGGTGGCATGCTGGACTTGGAACCAAGGCTTTGGAAAAAAGGAATTAGAGAGAACTTTGATGATCAGAGGAAGAAAGTATTGCAATTTGCACAGTGGTGGAAACCATATGATGTCACCAAAACTAAAGAATGAATCCTTTACCTAACTGGATGAATCCAAAAGAGATGTTGAGAGTGACAGTAATCAAGGACAGTATATACTGTAAATTATTTTTTAAAGGATATTTCATATTTTAAGTAAAACTCTAGTGTTTTATATGTTGCTAGTAAACATTCTAAAAACTAGAAATACTGTTAAACTCCAGACTGTCCATACACTCATCTTTTTTTCACACCACATATTTGACAGATGAATCAAACTAAACAGTAAGCCAATGGATTAGAAGTGTACAGAATTGTTTTTGTAAACTAAGCCAATAAAAAGGTTGACATCTGCATGCTAGTTAAATTCAGCAAAATGAAATTCTGCTTTTGTATTTTTCTGACCTCTGAACTGGAGTTACTTATCTTCTATTTGGGAAGTCAATATTTAATTATTTGAATGACTATATTTTCCGATAGTGATTTAATCGTAAGGACATTTTGAATAATACACTGTTAAATTAGGTATATTTATCGGAATTTTTTGTTTCTGTTTTTAGTCCCTCTGCTCTTTCAGATGAAGATCATTACATATATTCAACACCAGTGCACTCTGCAGGTGAAATTCAGCCCTGGCCAGAGGACCTGTAATAAGGCTTTAGGCCCCACTTAAGCCTTCAAAGCAGGATTTATATGATTGACAGACCTTGTGCTGGCCTATGCTCAGAATGGAACAGTATTTGTGAACTGTGTTGAAATATGGTTCAAGCAAGCTTCCCACAGAACCGTTTTCTTATACAGTTCAGCTTGGTATTGTGACCCAGTCAAGTTATGAAATGGATCACTGAGATTCAGAGGACTATAGAAGGTATTGGTATTTCATTAGATAAACTTTTGATGGGTTAAACAGTCACAATAATTAGTGTATTCCTTTAACATTCATTTTCTTTTTGTACAACATGAGTCATACAGAGTAAAGTAAGCATGACCCAGTTACATAAATGTGGTATGTCAATTATTTTGTACAGTAATCTTGGAAATCTGTCTCGTACTGCTGTTGAGAAGATAATTTTATAAATACACTGCCATCTTTATTTTAATAACTAGTATATCATTTTATGATGTTTCTTTGACAATATTATAATTTACCTCTTGGACATCAAGGGCCACATCCTTGGCTAGTGGAAATTGGTGTAGTTCCACTGACTAAGCTGATTTACACCAGCTCAGAATCTGGTCCCGAAGTGTGGTGACTAGAACTAGGGGAAAAATTGGTTAATACTAAAAATGCCAAAAATGCATTTTGGGGTCTGTGAAAGTATTTGCAAATTTGGGTTGAGTTTGGCAAATTGTTTTGGCCAAACCCCCTGCCCCCCAGAAAATAAAATTTTTGACAATGTCTAAATGGTTTGTCTAGAAAGTATCAAATTAAACCATTTTGACATGTTTCAAATTGACTTGTTCAAAATGAAATGTTAATTCAAAGCAACATTTTTTCATCTTGTTGAGGGGAAAAAAAAACTTAATTGTTTTACAGATATTTTGGTTCTGCCACTGAACCAAAAAATCAATGTATTCACCCAACTCTAACTATGACTCCCTCAATACCTTGTCAACCATTCGACACACTCTTCCACTGGGTGTACTCAAAGTTTTCAGCTGTAGCTTTTAAAAGCATAAACCAGTCTTTGTTCTAGCACATCACCCCTTCTCAAGTTAACTTTTGCCACTTTTATCTGACTCAAGCAAGAGGACGTGGTTAGTTTTTCTCTTTGAATTTTTTGGACAATATTCTCTAAAAGTGCATTGACTTGGCTCTCATTTTTGATTATATAAATCTAATAGGTTTTTGATCTAAAATAAACTACATTGGAGAGAACATAGCAAAGATAAACAATGAAATAATAGCATCATTACACAGGTCCTAAAAAGACTGGTAAATCCAGGAAACAAGTTTGGCTACTATGCAGTCCATGTTATCTATCTAAAGCACAACTGAAATCTGCCTTCTCCCTGAAAGCATGTGTTGTATCTGACCACACATGGCCCTTAAGGAATAACCATGGAAGTGGCAAAGTCTCATATCTTTGGGTCCCAGGGAAAAGTCATTTTCATATCCTGGAGTGGGAGCAGATGGGGAGCTCCAGAATACATAATTATCTTGAATGCATTTTCCTAAATAAATGTCACTTCTCCCAAAAATTCTCCCTTTCCCCCTGCCTTCCTTGCCATGTATTTCCTAAAGTTCTCATATGTAGATAGATTAGTCTTTCTCCTATCTAAGAGTCACTCAGTATTTATTCAATGAGCCCTTATCCCTCCTTACTGCTTGGCTTATGTACTGAAGTTCAGTTCAACAACAAAATACTTTAGTTCCAGATCAGAGTAACTGCCATTTCCAACTCCTGTGCAATAGGTTTTCTTAAAACTTTCATTTTGAATGTTTCTATCAGTTCTGGCAGTATTGCTCAATACAGGCTTACGTTTTACTACCCTCACAGTGAGCACGTACCTTTCTCCACAAGTAGTTCCACTGAAATCAGTAGAGCAAGTTACTACACAACCCGGAAAAGGATAGCAGAATCTGATGCTGTATGTATAGGGACATACATACATGCTATAGGTATTCTCTTAAACCAGAAGAAACTTTCAGAACTGAAGAAAAGTTGAAAATTATTGTTTTAAGAACAGCAGAAAAAATCTGTTGGGGCAGTTGTTGACTACACTGATGTTGAAGCCAGCATGAATTTAATCCGTTTTGTCACTATCTTTTGTTAAAATCTGTGGGAGTTCTATCAGAATGTTTAACCTTTTCCATAAAATTCCATACCAGATTTCAAAGCTAGTCATTAACTCTTTGGTTGCCTCAAAGAAGTCTTTACAATACAGTAGAACTGCAGAGTTATGAACACCTTGGGAATGAAGGTTGTTTGTAACTCAAGAAAACATTATGATTCTTCTTTCAAAAGTTTACAACTGAACATTGGCTTAATACAGCTTTGAAATGTTATTATGCAGAAGAAAAACGATGCTTTCCCTTTATTTTTTTAGTAGTTTTCATTGAACACAGTACTGTACTGTATTTGCTCTCTCTTTTTTTATTTTGGTCTCGGCTGCTTCCTGATTACATACTTCCAGTTCCAAATGAGGGGAGTGGTTGACTGGTCAGTTCGTAACTCTGGTGTACATAACTCTGAGAGTCTACTGTATCTGCTTGGTTAGTTGCCTGTGTTGTGAGGCGAGGGGATCAGAATTAGTAGTAATAAACATTTGTACTCTGAGAAGTATCAACAAAGTTGATCTTCATGGCTACATGTTCATCTACTGCTAGACACAACCACACCAGCTGTCTTCTTTATCTTTAGACTGAGGGGAATTTCTGTATTAATGAGTTGGAATTTAAGGACGTGTACAGCCCTGAATTTTGCTTTAAGTTGTCCTTTCCTACAATCCCAGAAAAACAATTGATCGTTTAATTTAATTTTAGCTCCTGTAATGCAAGTACCCCAGAGAACATTAAAAAACAAAGTGGGTGTTCACAAAAAGTTATACAAATCCAAACCTAAAGCTCTGCAAAAGCACAAGCAAATAGATTACCCTTTTATGTAGACTTAAAGACAATCCCCATGGACTTGAAGCCCTTGGACAAAAAATATTACATCTAAATTAAACAAGGGAAAGATCATATGACAGCGGTAGTTTCAAAGTATAGATGTTGAAAACACTGCTTATGGAAACACTGAAGATAGATTTCACCTATTGGAGGATCTATTGTAAATGTCACACAAATATGTTGTAACACCAGGCCTGCTTCTGCATGTCTGCCCTGGCCTCCATGCTTAGATGCAAAGCCAGCACGTACACCGAGCTGTTTCCTGTTATTGTCTTTGCCAGTAAAGGCTGAGGGTTGACCATTCCAGTAAGGCTGAGGCTGAAGTTTGACCACTCTGTTGCAACTTTACAGATATTTTGCAAACAGCTTCCAGTAAAGGCTAAGGCTGAAGTTTGACCACTCTGTTGCAACTTTACAGATACTTTACAGATATTTTGCAAACAGCTTGCAACAAAATATCCCCCGCTCTTCGGGGAAACTCGGCGAAACCCTATCTATAGTTAATTTTACCTTATTTGGTAGACGAGAAGCCCCATATAGCTGTCAGCGATTTCTTCACTAGATCTGGGGGGGGGGCATCACTTTGGGTATATCTGTCCTGCCCACAGTTTGGCAGGCAGAGAGGAGAACGCATCTGAGTCACTTGCACCCTGAGTGCACCTCGAAGCCTCTCTCAGCTCTCGTGTTCCAGTGGAGCTTACGCGTCTGCCGGCCGTAATGTTTTTGCGTTGGTTTGTATTAGTAAGTATGCTTTGTAATTAATTGTTTTTGGAAGTTAACGAGATTTTCTTTTTGGGTTAACTGTATATTGTGTCTTTCTTTGTATGAGTATATTGTGTGTTTCCTTGTATAAATAGAGTTGTTAGTCAATATTGTTTCTGTACCACTAATGAACCATTAAGGTAAAGCCATACGTCTCAGTGCCTGCACACTGTGCCACGACTGTTCCCCCTCTAAACATCCAAAAACGAACCTTTATCGTTTGGTCACCCCTGCAACCTGGTAGATAACAGGTGTGCATCTGACTACTTGGGTCCTCGCATACTATCGGGTGACTAACATGGCGTCACGAACAGGATGTTTCGAGAATGGATCACGTCCATGGCACACTGTGGACCGCAAACAATCTGAGCTCGAGCAATTTCAGCATTTGCAATTTCATCTAGTGGCCAGCCGACAATCAGAACAACCTAAATTAGATTGGATCTGCTCTATTGAGTCGGGCTCTGGGTCCAAGAATTATACGACACCATTAACCTTAACCGCGGTAGGGTGCCTCCTCCACTGTCACCCGACGTTCAGGTGTCAGCCGGCCGATAATTCCCTGCAGCCTCAGTGCACGGGGGTCGCAGAGAACAATCGGACCGAAGCCTCCTCCCAAATTTGGAGAGAGTGCAGTCGTATAGTCAAAAAATCAGGAGGCGCCATATCCAAATTCGCCCACCACGGGTACAAGGCGGCGATCTGGCTCACAAACTATTAACCCACCTGTTAGAAGAGCTAGAAAAGGTCAAAAAGCCTAAAAAACTCAGACCAGACGAATATAAGTCAGAGGACGTTTCCACTGTTCTGTTCTGTGTGTTAAATAAAGCATTAGATCTCTGTGCTGTGCTTCACGGAAGTACTATGTTTGCAGCAAAGCAAGCAGCCTCGGATTCCTTCACGGGTAGCAAGAGCGAGGCAAGCGAGGAAGGGGAGGTAAAGAAAACCCCCGCTGGCAGCGACAGCGATTTTTTCCCCCCGCCTTATGAGGCGCCTCAGCATTCGCTATACCCCGCTCTGCCCACGGCCCCCCCGGTGGTAGAGGAAGGGATTAGAGTAGAAGCCATGCCCGTTGCTGTGACTAAGAGCAAGGTTGACTCTAACACGGGTCAGACCATCACCACAACTGAATATCGCACCTGGTCTAAAGCCGAGTTAAAAGACTTTATGAGGGAAACCCAGCGTAGGGAGAATGAGCCACCCCTGGCGTGGCTAGGCCGTGTGGCCCTGGACCACGGGGCAGAAGTAGTAGATAGGGAGGAGGCCGCCGTCTTGGCTAAAACGGCCAATTGGTCAAAGGGGTTCCCTGGTCACGCTCTATTAAACAACGGAACTTGGCCAGTTACTACCCCAGCGGCAGCCATCCTCTCTATGAGGGGAAGCTTTAAAGGCATGTATGTTCCCCCAGGCAGCCTTAAAATGCCCCATGACTTAATATGAGGCATTGCCGGCACCTCCATAGTACTTTGGGACCTGAATCAATTTCCGCTAAATCTTAACCAGCAGCAACAACAAAGTAATTTGCCGTTCATTTTTGTGGCCGATCCTTCCCAAATTCCGGTGCCAATGGACGCTCTTACTTTAGCTTTGGAAGGGGGTCCCCAACTTGACACCGGGGCAACGCTCATGTTACATGCCACCATAGGGCGCCCCGTGGTTACATTGTATGAGGCTGTTAGCAAGATTCGATTTCCGGAAACGCCGCCTCCCTCAGTACTCCCGGCCACGGCGGCTCAAGGGGACAACCAAGCCCCGAAAAATTATCCCGAGCGTACCAAAGCCGAAAGGGCACTCTTCTGGTTCCTCCTTCACAAGGGAATCCCCAAAGAGGCGTTGCATAAAATGTCTAACACCGAACAGCAGACAGTTGCAAAGCAACTAGGCTGGAAAGATTGGGACGACTATGTCAAGTCAAAAAACGAGTAACGGCCGGGTGCGCCCCGGCCCAAACCAAGACCCCCACCGACAAACGGCCCTATGCAACTTTGTTGGTCGATAGTCGCCTCCTCATTACCTTTTTGTTTGACACTGGCGCCCAAATTAGTGTAATTAAGTCCGAGGTTCCCCACACCCCCACAGGCTCATTTATGTTCGTTCAAGGTCTTAATAGTGTAGAAGAAAAACCTGTAGTTTGAGTTACTATCGCCCACAGAAAATATATGAGAAAAGTAAAAGCCTTGGTGGGAGCGCAAAATTTGTTAGGGGTTTCAGACATTAAGAGATTTAAACTGCAGGCGTCTGTTTTGCAAGCCCTCCCCATAGCAGTAGGCAGTCATTCCCCCTATATCCCTGAAGTTATCAACTCCCAGCCTTGGAAATTTTCCCCCATTCCCACTAAACCTGAAGGGCTCCCCCTCATTGAAGAGTTACTCGTTCAACTCTTAAAAGAAAGAAAAATTGAAAGGGCCACTGCATCGACTTTTCTGTCCCCGGGCTGGGGCATTCCCAAGCCTGGCGACCCCTCTAAATATCGTCTTGTCATTGACTATAGACAGGCTAACAGCTGTGTCAAACATATCGCGTTCGCCAGTGCGGTCCCATCCCCGAAATCCAGCGGCAACTAAGCGATGCAAGTAATCAGTGGGCATGTACTCTTGATTTAAAAGATATGTTTTATCGAATTCCACTACAGGATGCACAAGAAATCTTAAACTTCGCTTTTAAAGGCATTCAATATAAATGGAAAGCTTGCCCGCAGGGGTTCTGTAACTCCCCGGCACTGGCAGCCTCCCATCTCAACATCACCTTGCAAAAGGTGAAGCCCCCATCAGGTGTAAGTGTACTACCCTATGTAGATGATATTATCGTGTGTGGGTCCCATTCTCAGGCAGTCCAAAACACCACCCAAATGGTTGTCAATGCATTAGAGGCCGACGGGTGGCAAATTAATACGGCAAAAAGCCACCTACAGGCCTCCCAGCGCTTTTCATTTTTGGGCTTCCATTACCCCACCACCACTTGGGTATTGATTCACAGTTTTGTTTAAGCGTTTTGATCGATGAGGCTCACCCCTCTGCGTTTGTGCCCCTTTGGGAGGACATCTTCTCCTTACTGCAAAAATCTTCCCTACCCTGGTTTGTCATGCATTGTTCCTCGCATTGGCCAGACTCTAACCCATTGCATGGTGTGTTGGATCCCTGGGTGGAAACCCCTCCTCAACATAAAAAAGAGCTTCAGCAGTTATTAGGTCTCCTCAATTATCACCGCCACTTTCTCCCGGCAAAGCTAACTCCTGACTTAGAAGCCTTACAAGCCCCTATCTCTTCCAAACGCAATCGAGAGGTATGGAGCACTTCAGCACAGCAAAGCTTAGAAAGATTGGCCGCCTGGTTTGCCTCTAACCCCCACCTTGCCCGGTTTGATTCGCACCAGCCCCTTACCATCACTCTGTTCGTTACAGCGCACCATGTAGGGTATTCTGTATTACAGCAAAGCAAAACTGTTTATAATTGGGCCCACCACATGGTCGGACTCCAATACAACTATGGACTGGTGGGAAAGATGTTATTAGCTGCGGCCAGTGCGCGTCATTGGCCCCCACTCTCTGTTACGGGTACTCTGTCAGGACCTTGCGTTCATCTTATCCCATGGCTCACAAGCACCCCTCCGCCTGAGTTTCATGGTACCACTGCTACTTGGCAGCTTTTGTGTTTCCAGGCGGAGGTGGCTTGGCAGGGGTGGAAACTGGTGTCTCAGAATAATGCTTTAATTCCTCCACGAGGCCAACCAATATGTATTGAGACAAAGTATAACCCGTGGATCGTATCTGATGGGAGCACCTCGCCGGCCCCACGGGTGGGGGTCCTTTGTGCTAAATGCGATCACTTTGAAATGAAGCATCTGCCTTCATCCTGCACTGCACAGCAAAGCGAGGTGCAGGGCGTCCTTTTAGCAGCTCAGCATGTGGTCAAAGCCCGCTCTGCTAGTGAGCAGGTTGTTTTGGGTATTGATTCACAGTTTTGTTTAAGCGTTTTGATCGATGAGGCTCACCCCTCTGCGTTTGTGCCCCTTTGGGAGGACATCTTCTCCTTACTGCAAAAATCTTCCCTACCCTGGTTTGTCATGCATTGTTCCTCGCATCGGCCAGACTCTAACCCATTGCATTCCAAGTTAGTTCAAAAGATAAGGGAGGCTCAGACCCCCCAAGTGTGTACAGTGGAATCGACCCCGCAGGCAGAACCGTTACTTCGCTGGCTCCATGAAGAATGGGGTTACTTGCCTGCCGGCAGGCTGTATAACAAATCGTCAGCCCGCACCAATATTACGCCAGAGGTGAAGCGCCACCAGTGTGAAAGCATAGTGCAATCTTGTCTAAAGTGCGTGCAGGTTAAGTCCATGAATCGGCCCCGCTACGAACGCGCAGCCTATGCTGCGGGATATTTTGCTCCTGGTAGTACATGGCAAATTGACCTTATGGGGCCATTACCAGGCGCTCGTCGGCATCCGAAAGCCCTAGTTATAGTAGATTTGGGATCATGACAAACCTACTGTGTCCCCCTTAATAAAACTACCGCCACAACTGTCGCTGGGGCCTTAAGACTTACAGCTGCTGCCTGGGGCACACCCACGGAGGTTCAGGCAGACGGGGGGCCTCCGTTCACCAGCAAACACATTGAACGGCTCATTCTCGGGTGGGGAGCTTCTCTCCACATTCACACCAAGTATCACCCAGAAAGCAATGGCGTAGTGGAGCGCAAAATCGCAGTTCTTAAAACCATGTTGCGCACGGCCAATCCCAACGATGACTTTAAAAACTGGAGCACGTTCCTACCCCAGGCTCTCATTGCCCTTAACGACGGCTACTCCAGGTGGCCTCACATCGCACCCCTTCAAAGAGAACCCTGGGTCCCCGTGTTTAAACCAGAGCAGCCCGTTTGGGTAACGGAGCCCCAGGCTTCCGGTCAGCGTAAGCCCTATAAAGCAGTTGTACTCAAGGCCGGAAAATATCCCAACATCTATGTGGTCAGCAATGAACAGGCCGATAAACTCCTAGTTCACCACAATTGGCTCAGTAAGCATTCCAAGTAATCATTGGATTAACCTAGTGGCCGGTTAAGGCCCTCTCTTTTTTCGCTTATGTCTTTTATTAGCTAACCGTGGCAGTCGTGGACCGTGATGTGTGGCTACCCCCAAACTCCCTGGGCCCCGGGGGTCTTCAAACGTGGTTTGCAGCTTATTGGATCCAGGAGCTCGGAGGAAATCCAAACGTCTCCAAGATCTCCTCGCAAAATTGTCTCGTCTGCTCTGCACCATTGTCACCCTCTTCCCCCACGCCCTTCGTGTTTGTACCCGTTGTGTATAATTTTACTTTGTTTAACTTGACCACTGTAAATTGTTCTTCCCCCTTTGTGCAGTGGGCCCATAACTTGTTGTGGAATGACTGTTCCCAACAGTGGCCTGCACATGTTTTTCCCTATCTCAATACCTCTGATCGCAATCCCTTCCCTTTCCCAGTCAAAGTTAGTGCTTCCGTGTCCGCCTCTCATTGTTGGATCTTTCCTGGTAATACCCAGACTTCTTATCCCACGTGAGTAGGAGCCTATCCCAATTGTACCCGATGGATTTTTCCCAATCAAACCGCCCTTTTTGCTCCTCCGTCCTTCCCCCCCCCGTAAATTGTTCTACCCTGGTGTTAACCTCCCTCAGCTCTGAGGATTTCAATTCCTCCTTAGGTGACACGTATCTCCACACCCACAGCACGGAACAGCACTGGGCCCAGGGCCAGTGTGCTAACTTTTTCCCACCTCAAAGGCCGGGTCACTTTTGGATCTGTGGAAATGTGTCCTTTGCGGTCCTTCCCCCCAACCCACGGGGAATTTGTACCATCGACACTCTTTATTTGTCGGGGGGCGGAGTCTATGTAAAAGCCCCTGGCTCCCATCCCGGTCGCGTCCGCCGGTCCCTAGGGTGGTGGACTCGGTTTAAAACAGCCGTTTCATCCCTTACCACCTCTGTAGTTACCGTTAACCCCATCGGTTATATGATTTTACGTGATCAAGTTTTGTTTCAGTCCTTGGCCATAGAAACTTTATCTAATACTACGGCCAAAGGTTTTTCGCTAATTAATCAGCAGTTAAATGATTTGTCTAACTATGTTGTTCAAAATAGGTTAATGATTCAATATTTGTTAAAAGCTCCTGACTTTTGTGAAAAATTTGCTGAAGTGTATCCAACTTTTAAGGATAAGTGTTGTGTTTCTTCGCCTTCTATTTCTCTCAACTTAAGTTCTATTATTAAAGACCTGCAGACGCTGAGCTCCACTGTCAGGGAGTCTCGTGAGACCTTTGGTTTTGGTCTTGGCTCGATTGGCTTGGCTTAGGCCAATTTAAATCCTATTTTCAGTCCCTTTTTGTTTCTCTTTTGGTTGGATGTGTCTTGCTATGTCTCGGATGTGCCTGTATCAAAGCTTGCATCCGTTGCACCGTTGGTTCGGCCTACATGGCCTCCGTCCCCGAAACTCGCCCTCTCTTAGGGGAAGGCGAAGAGTCGGACTCCGAGTCGGGGGTTTAGGCACCTTAACCACGGGCATTCGGCCAGGGCACGGGGGCATGTTGTAACACCAGGCCTGCTTCTGCATGTCTGCCCTGGCCTCCATGCTTAGATGCAAAGCCAGCACGTACACCGAGCTGTTTCCTGTTATTGTCTTTGCCAGTAAAGGCTGAGGGCTGACCATTCCAGTAAGGCTGAGGCTGAAGTTTGACCACTCTGTTGCAACTTTACAGATACTTTACAGATATTTTGCAAACAGCTTGCAACAAAATATCCCCCGCTCTTCAGGGAAACTCGGCGAAACCCTATCCATAGTTAATTTTATCTTATCTGGTAGACGAAAAGCCCCATATAGCTGTCAGCGATTTCTTCACTAGATCTTGGGGGGGGGGTGGCATCACTTTGGGTATATCTGTCCTGCCCACAGTTTGGCAGGCAGAGAGGAGAACGCACCTGAGTCACTTGCACCCTGAGTGCACCCGTAACCGAGCCTGATCACCTCGAAGCCTCTCTCAGCTCTCGTGTTCCAATGGAGCTTAAGCGTCTGCCGGCCGTAATGTTTTTGCATTGGTTTGTATTAGTAAGTATGCTTTGTAATTAATTGTTTTTGGAAGTTAACAAGATTTTCTTTTTGGGTTAACTGTATATTGTGTCTTTCTTTGTATGAGTATATTGTGTGTTTCCTTGTATAAATAGAGTTGTTAGTCAATATTGTTTCTGTATCACTAATAAACCATTAAGGTAAAGCCATGCGTCTCAGTGCCTGCACACTGTGCCACGACTGTTCCCCCTCTAAACATCCAAAAATGAACCTTTATCATTTGGTCACCTCTGCAACCTGGTAGATAACAGGTGTGCATCTGACTACTTGGGTCCTCGCATACTATCGGGTGACTAACAAAATATTCATGCAATGTTGTCTCCATGTTGGTCCCAGAATATTAGGCAAGGTGGATGAAATAATATATTTTATTAGACCAACTTCTGCTGATGAGAGACACAAGCTTCTGAGCTTATATAGTACAAATATTCAGTCATTTATCATCTGAATAATTAATTACTGCTATGCACACAAGGCAAGATTCTGATACTACTGAGAATGCAAATTCAGAGTCATTCCATTTGTCCTCAATAGACTTACTTCAGTTTTACACTATTGTAAATTGAAATCTGGCCCTTTGTATGGGGGATGTTTTCAAGTTGTAACTTGTGTATCTCTCACTTGTGCATGTGCTAAGTCTGATAACATTTGGTATATGAAATGTGACAAATGTTCACAAAATGCTTGAATTAAGCTGAACATTAATGCTTCTTTCCTTGACCTGTAAAGAATACTCCCTACCACACTTGGTGTCAGTAGCACTATGTATCGGAGGCTTAGATGATTGTGGGTTGGATTTCTGCATTAGGACTTGGACTTTTATGGCAGTGCTGCTGCTGAAGTGGAGATCTAGCTGAGGCACTGCTCAGTACCATCCACTGGAAATGCCAAACTCAGGTCCCTCTTGTCCATATGTGATACCTTGACAAGTCAAAGTCTTTTTATGCAAACAATAAACCCTTATACAAACAATAACCCTTATTACTCTTGGGGAATTCTGCACCAAAAGATAAAAATTCTGTGCACAATATTTTAAAATTATGCATATTTTATTTGTTAAAATAATGCAATATAATCACACTGGTTTCAATTATTATGGTAATTTATTTAAACTACAGTACAATGGATGGAGAATGGGAGTGGGGAGCATTGGAGGAAATCCTCAAACCCTCTCTGACTAATAGTAATGTAGTTAGTATTGACCCTTTACTTCTAGTTATTAGTCAACAAATATGTGCAGCCATATGCTCAGTGTTACATCATAGGCAACTGAAGAGCCAAGTGATGGCTAGGGACTCAAACTCACAATTTGTATTGGCTACTGACTATCTCCAGAAAGGTCAGTAGCTCACAATTCATGGTGCACATTTTGATAGGAAATTTTTTCATTCCAAAAATGTAGACCCATTCTAATCACTAAAGCACCATAAGCATTTATAAGGCCATACTGTCCTTTACAATAAGGTTCCTTTACACCAATCTGGCAATGTAAAGGAGCCTTAAAATTTTTACACCTGTTTTATACTTGGGGAATTCACTAAGAACAATGGGAAGAATTGACTAAGCAGGCAGGCTGCTACATTCTGCTCTGCCTGAGGAGACGGAGCCTGCCCCACACCTACAGCTTCAGGAACACCCCAAAGCACTGCCCCTCCATGCCAAATGTGCCACAATAGTGAGCGAGAGGGACAAAGTGTATTTCTCTCATGTATGGCTGCCCACCCCCACTCTGGCAGCGATTTATGTCTCTGCCAGCTACTCTGGTCACCCAAACCGACCTGCCTGCACTGCTGGGGAGGGGCACATGACCGCTCTTACAGCTTCACTTTACTTCCCTGTCAGAAGTCATTTTTCTACAGGAAAGCAAAGCAATCTGTGGAGGCCATGAGCTCTGCGTGCACACAGTGATGCAGAATTCCCCTAGGAACTTATGTCCTGACCAGTAGTGCTAGCTCAAACCTGGTCTATGGTGGGATTTTAGCCCCCAGTGTAGCTACACTGTAGCATGAAACCAAGTTTAGCTGGTTATACTGATACACCACATCTATGTTGGGATGAAATCCTGTCCCTGTTGAAGTCAATAGGAGTTTTGCCATTGATTTCAATAAGGCCAGGATTTCAACTTACATTGGTGTTAAAACTTCAGTGTAGACAAGGTCTCTCTGTGTGTGTATAATAGCTTATTCTATAGAGCTGGCAGGAGGATGGCAATTTTAAGGGTTTCAGAAATTGTTTTTGTTCTGTACTGGAATGAAAACCTTTTGACATTTTCACAAAATGGAATTGTGTCAAGATGACTTTTCCAGATAGAAATCCTGAGCTTTTCAATTCTGGCTCTGTCTGTGTCTAGTCAGGAATGACTAAACAGCCCTGAACCTTAAAACTGGCAAAAAATTCATTGAAACTGGTGCAGTTCTGCAAAATGTTACCACTCTGACGAAACAGATTTTTGACAAACATTCCAACTAGCTCTATTTGTTTATGTACCTTTATTGTTTTGTTTACACTGTACCTTGTAGTGGTAGAGAGGTTTGTGTGTCTCAATGACCCCAAGAGCAATGCTGCTTGGAGTCATGTACTCCCTTAGGGTCACCCAGGGCAGAACGGTCAAGGGCGAGGTTCCAGACAAAGTGTGATCCAAGAAGTCCCTAACGGCAGAGCAGATGGAGGATAACTGCACAATGGAGGTGAAACTGTTGTGTAATGTTACAACAGCTGTGAAGGTGGATGAAGGCTGCAGCAGAAAGAAGATCTCCAGTCCTCATGGTGTCCATGCCATTGGTTTCAAGTCCTCTGTCTGTCAAGGATAGTGTGGTGACTGCTGTGCACAGTCTCTCCATTTTAAAAGAAGTCCCGCACAGGCATCTTCCAGTTTTGGGGAAAATAACACTTGCACAAGTCAAAAGTCCAGTGGCGATCAGCGACTGGCGACGGGAACAGGACAGTGAAATTCAGAAGTCCTAGTCACAGACTGACACACAGGCAGTGGGTGTGTGATACAGTCATCTCGCTCGAGGATTGAGGCGGGTTGAGCATCTTGGCAGCTGCATTGAGGACTGAGCAGTCCTTTTTAGGATCCACTCTGCTCACCCCACATGGGGAAGGGATTAGAAAAGGTACCCTAAAAATAGTCTTACCTGTTTTTCCTATCTGGATAGCCGCATCCAGCAGGATCACCATCTCAGCGGTCGAAAATTTAAGAAACTTTTCAACTTTGGAACTTGGAACATATGTGCCCTGATGGACAACTCAAACAGCAACCAACCAGAGCGACATAGAGCCATCATTGCTTGTGAATTGAGTCGGTTTAACATCGATATTGCTGCTTTGTCCGAAACTAGAAGAGCCAATGAAGGACAGGTGAGGAGGGGAAAGGAGGATACACCTACTTCTGGAAGGGAAAATCTATAGATGAACCCCGATTGTGTGGAGTGCGCTTTGCTATAAAGAACAAACTCATAAGGCGCCTCTCTGAGGTATTAGTTGGCATCAATGAGCAGTTTATGACACTCTGATTGAGGCTTACCAAAAATCAACAGGCAACTATTGTGAGCGCCTATGCACCAACACTGGATGACCATGAGAATGTAAAGGAAGATTTTTATTCTCAGTTGGAAACCATTTTATCGGATACCTCTTCTCGAGGATTTCAGTTCATGTGTTGGACGAGACTCAGACCTGTGGGAAGGAACAATCGGGAAAGAAGGAATTGGCAAAAGCAATTCAAATGGAATTCTGTTCCTGACCAAGTGTGTTGAACGTGAACTTTTTATTACAAACACTCTCTTCTGACAGAAGGAAAAGTTCAGAACATCTTGAAGACACCCACAGTCAAAGCACTGGCATTGCCTCAACTACGTCATAGTTCGTGCCCAAGATCATAGTGACGTACTTCTCACAAAAGCAATAAGTGCTGATGACTGTTGGACTGATCATCGCCTTATTCAATCCACAATGAAAATTAAGATGGAGGCTGCAAAAGAAGCAGGTCAGGCGCAAGCTGAAGGTTCAAGATTAGAAGGACCTTATTAAGCGTGACCACTTCCAAGAAGTCTTGGAAGAAAAGTTTCCAGAAAAAATTGAGGAACATTGGAGCCAGTTGAAAGCAGTAATCATCAATGCCTGTGAGGAAACCGTAAGCCACCAAACCAGAAAACATCAGGACTGGTTTGATGAGAATGATGCTGAAATTGAGCAGCTCATCAATGAGAAGAGAATGGCATTTCATGCTTGGAAGAGCAACATAAATTGTAATATAAAGAGAGAAGCCTATACCAAGGTGAGGGCGGAAGTCCAGTGTAAAACCAGAGAACTCAAGAACAAATGATGGACTGAGAAAGCACAAGAACTCCAACATCTCGCAGATATCCACAATACATGTGGTTTCTTTAGTGCCACCAAGGCTGTTTATGGGCCAATTTGCCATGGTATGAATCCTCTTCGCTCTAAGGATGGAACCACACTTTTGAAGGACAACAAAGCCACCAATTCTTGCTTGAAATAACATTTTGAAGTTCTCCTTAACCATAATTCTATGGTTGCAGATGAAGTCCTTGAGCAAATCCCTCAGCGATCATTTAGGGATGAGCTCGGAGACCCTCCCAAGCAGATGAAGAACAACAACGCAGCAGGTCTAAATGGGATCCCCGCTGCAATCTTTAAAAACGGTGGGCCAGAGCTAATTCAGCAGCTTTACCTGCTTATCCTTAAAATCTGGATAAAGGAGGAGATACCCAGTGAAATGAGGGATGCCTTGATTGTCACCCTCTTCAAGAAAGGGGATAAAGTGGATTGTGGAAATTATCATGGTATCTCCCTCCTAACCATTGTAGGCAAAGTTCTGGGCCGGATCCTTGCAACCCGGCCTCTGCCCGTGTCAGAAGAAATTTTACCGGAGTCACAGAGTGGTTTCTGACCATGTTGTAGAACTGCGGATATGATCTTCACAGCACGGCAGCTTCAAGAAAAGTGTCTGGAGCAAAACCGTCCACTGTACATGGCTTTTATTGATCCAACTAAAGCCTTTGATTCAGTGAATCGCTGTGCCCTGTGGACTGTACTTTCTAAGATTACATGTCCTGATAAATACATCAATGTCCTAAAATTGCTTCATGATAACATGAAAGCAACTGTTCTGAGCAGCACTGCTCCCAGAGTGAACCTTTCAAAGTACAAACAGGAGTCAAATAGGGCTGTATCATCGCTCCAACCATGTTTGTGTTTTTTATTGCCGTCATTCTTTACCTAATTGCTGGGAAGTTTACAGCCGGCATTGAAATCATTTACAGAATGGATGGAAAGCTGTTCACACTTAGCAGGCTGAAAGCTAAGAATAAGATTTCTACAACATCTATTGTGGAACTTCAGTATGCTGATAACAATGCAATCTTTCCCCCACTCTGAGAAAGATCTTCAAACTATCTTGAATGTGATTGCCGATGCTTACGTATGTCTTAGTTTCACTCTTAATATTAAGAAAACTAAATTACTCTATCAGCCCTCTCCAAATGAGGTATTACATGCCTCATCTATCAACAAAAATCAATGGAGCAGCACTGGAGAATGTTGATCACTTCCTCTACCTTGGAAGTGATCTTTCATCCCAGGCAGATATTGATGCAGAAACTCAACATTGCCTGAGCTGTGCCACTGTAGCTTTTTCTCATTTACGGCACAGGGTTTTTGAAGATCACGACATTTGAACAGACACCAAGCTTCTTGTTTATCAAGTCATTATTCTCCCAACCCTGTAGTATGGTCCGAAAATTGGACAACCGATAGACACCTCTTGAAAGTCCTGGAGAGGCACCATCAACGCTGCCTTCATAAGATTCTGAAGATCAAATGGGAAGACAGGTGCACCAATAGTAGTGTTCTGGAGGCAAAGACCACCAGTATCAAGGCAATGATCATCCATCAGCAATTCCATTGGACTGGTCGCATTGTCTAGATGCCAGACCATCGCCTCCCAAAACAAGTCCTGTTCTCTCAGCTGAAAGAAGGATACCGTAACATGGGTGGACAACGGAAGCGTTTTATGGACTTCCTGAAGGACAACCTAAAAAAGTGTAATATTGACACTGACACTTGGGAGACACTTGCCCAGGATCACTTAAAATGGAGTGAAGTCCTACGTGATGGTCCCCTGCATTTTGAACTTGCTCGCCGACAAGCTGAAGAGGACAAGAGGTGCAGAAGGAAGGAGAGACTGGCTTCCAGTCATGGTCAACAGCCTCCTGCTGAGCCTGAAAACATCTGCCCTCATTGTAATAGAACTTGTGTTTCAAGGGTTGGCCTTATTAGCCACCTGAGGACCCATAACTCCTATGGAAGATGATCATACTCAGTAATGAGTGATCGCCCATCATTATCACTCAGTGTGGTGTACCAGTGTTCAGCAGGTGTAGACTCATACAAAGAGAGTGGGGGAGGATAGTGCTGTGGCTAGGATGAAATCAGTTGTCTGGGTTCCATTCCTAGCTCAGCTCAGACTTCCTGTGTGACCTTTAGAAGGTCATTTAGCTTCTCTGCATCTCATTCCCATCTGTAGAGCTGTGATGTTACCTCTTTCCTACCTTGCAGGGACATTGGGAGGCTTGATGAATTCGAAACAGGTGGTGCTAAAAAAGAACAAGGTAATAGCTGTATTTAGCAGAGGTGGAGTACTATATGCAACCTAATCTGTTCGTCCCTGAGTACTGCAGTAAATTGTAATACACAATTTGTCCAAAACAGACCCAGAATTTTCAAGCCCTCTAAACATTTTAATAAGTATTTTCCTGGGATAGACATTGAATCTGGGAGTAAGTATTACTCATCTTTTTCAAATAGCTTTTATTTTCTCTAAATTTCTCAAGAGATTTCTACATATCTGCTCTGCAGTTTTCTCTCATCTCTAGCCTTTCCTTTAATATTTTTTTCTCAAGGGAACCATATTTTGCTCAGCACCAGAACAGAAATAGATTGTGGGGAAGTCACCCTACACCTGTATGAATAACCCCTGTCTCCTTACACAGCTGTCTGCTGAATTATGTGAAAAAGAAAATTTCTCTTTCCCATTAAAAGTGAAATGTTAAAAATAACTCTTGAAAATATTTTGTTTAAAAAAAAAACACCCTTGGGGAATCTTAATCCTGGGCACTTTCATTTTCAAAGCACTTGACAAACGTTAAAAGCCTATGCCTAAGGGGTTCTGAGCGCCCACAGACTTCACTAAAGTTGCGGCCCCCCGTCCCATAGCCAGATCTGAATTTGGTCTTATACCATCTTCCTACTGTGTGCACATCTCCTGTCCCTACCACCTCCCTTGGAGTTCAGGATCATCAGGAAAGTTCAGAGAACCTACTTCAGGTCTTGATTATACTTTCCTTGTGCACCTCAAAAAATCCCATTAAAATCCCATTCCATTTGATAGTGTGTCTCCTGGAGATCCTCTTTGCCTATTGCAAACACGTGCTTTTAAATGTTTTGTGGATACATAATTTTGGTTTTATTATGTACTTTTGCCAGAACATTTCAAATCAGGGCCGAGTGGGACGTAGGCCATGCATGCTGCGTAAGTAGCTATCTGTAATAATTGCATTGTCTTCCTAGCCATGAAGGAAAAACAAACTCAGCCTTGCAATTCAATTGAGCATTCACCTTTTCATACAAATTGAGCAAAGCAGCAGAGCAAACGAGCCCCTTGATATCAGGCTGGCATACTAAATACAAACCACTAATGGTGTTCCATGAAAACACAAAGCAAATGGGTTCTGTGTGCCCCCACATCCAGTAATGCAAATGCTAGGAAAATGGGGCTTTAAACTGGCACCAGATTAAGCATATTACTGAAGGTTCACCCAGTATATACAGGACCTACATGCGCACATGTCACTGACCCATGTTTCTCAGTTTTCAGACACCAGCTTTGCATGTGATAGCCCTGTCATAAACAGATAGCTAAGGGTTAATGTTCTTTTACCTGTAAAAGGGTTAACACAGGAAACCTGAAACACCTGACCAGAGGACCAATCAGGAAACAAGACTTTTTCAAATCTGGGTGGAGGGAAGTTTTGGGTGTGAGTTCTTTGTTCTTTGTCTTGGTTCGGTGACCCTCTCAGCTCTGAGAGTGATCTCTCTCTATCTCCAAGCTTTCTAATCTTCTGTTTCCAAGTTGTAAGTACAAGGATAGTAAGACAATAGGTTTATATTGTTTTTCTTGTATTTACATGTGTGTAGTTGCTGGAATGTGTTAAATTGTATTCTTTTTGAATAAGGCTGTTTATTCACTTTTTTCTCTTGAGCAATTAACCCTGTACATAGTCACCGTGATACAGAGCCTATTTTTAATGTCCTTTTTCTTTCTTTTTATATAAAGCTTTCTTTTTAAGACCTGTTGGAGTTTTTTCTTTAGTGGGGACTCCAGGGAATTGAGTCTGCAGCTCACCAGGGAATTGGTGGGAGGAAGAAGTCAGGGGGAAAATCTCTTTGTGTTAGAGTTACTAAGCCTGACTTTGCATACCCTCTGGGTGAGGGGGGAGAGATTAGATCTCTCGGTACTTGTGTTTCCAGGACTGGAAGCAGGGAATCTCCTAAGGTCGTCCAGGGAGGGGAGCCTGGGAGGAAGTATCAAGGAAACAAGGGGAGGGGTTATTTCCCTTTGTTGTAAGACTCAAGGCATCTGAGTCTTGGGGTCCCCCAGGGAAGGTTTTGGGGAGACCACAGTGAGCTAGGCACTGTATAATTCCTGGCTGGTGGCAGCAAATACCAGGTCCAAGCTGGTAACTAAGCTTGAAGGTTTTCATGCTAACACCCATATTTTGGACGCTAAGGTCCAGATCTGGGAAAAAATGGTATGACAAGCCCCCATCTAGTTTTTTGGTGGGAGTTGCATGTATTTTGCATTTGTGAAATACACCAGATTGAAACATCTGAAGACTGAAGTCTGCCAGAACAGGTGCATTGTGAATGTCAGCAGTGCAAGCTTTCCCCCCACACTGTCAGGTGATGTCTTAGTCTTGTGATGGTGTGACCATCACTACAGGATGGAGAGCACCTGGATTAGAGGTGGATGAATAACTGAGGTTTCAGTCTGGTGGCAGTTATGAGGGGACGGGGGGAAATTGGTTTGAGTTGAACCGAACCTGCAAATTGTTGGAATTTTTGGTGAATTGAAAAAGTTATTATAGACCTGTTCTAGAGCAGAGACTTGAACCTGCTTGTCCCAGATCTCAGCTGAGTGCCCGAACCACAGGGCTAAAGATGGCAGTAGCAGTAGTAGTATTGCCATCTCCTCCTCCTCTGGCCATTTTATGAATGGCCAAAACTATTTGTGTCAAATTCATGAATAGCTTCAGGTTAAATAAACCATTCAGGGTCCAGAGTCTGAAAAGAGCTCAGGCACTGTGTCCCTGTCTTTGCATCCATAGGTACACATTTGAGGTGCAGAGCCTCTGTCTACCTCCTCATCCTGCAAGCTGCGATCATGCAGAGCCCTGGCCACCACTAGGACCAGAGTTGACTCCTCAGGCTCCCTCATAGTTTGAACACCCTCTCCCAGAATCCCACCAAATCTGTGACCCCTCTGGTTTACCTTTTCAAGGAGCCATGTGATAGGCGTAGCACATGTTGCACAGATATTGTTTACAGAGGTCTAATACATTATTGCTCTCTACTTAATCGCATGAGAAATACACAGATCCATACATGCCTCAGTTTCCTTGCCTCTCCAGATCATTCTTTGGGATGAAGTCACAGTCCTTCGCAGAGTCCTTCTGCTCCAGGGCATGGTTTGTGTTCTGAAACATGGAGCCTTCTCTTCCTACATTAGTTTGCTTCATCGCCCAATTTGACTTCTTTTTTCCTTCTGCCCAAACTTCTTGTGTGTCTTGCCTCTTCTTGTGTCATGCTTCCCTGGTGGTTCTGAGAGTCTGATTATATATCCCCCTACCAACTCCTTGGCTTTTTAGTTCCATGTTTGGTAACTTCCAATTCTCCAGCTTCCAGTACCCTATGGACAGGTAAGAGAAATCTGTTTTCTCTGAGCAAAAACCATCTTTTGTTCCAAGCTATTTCCACTTAAATAGGTGGTCATTGATTTCTGACAACCCACCATTGTCCCTGATCTAGCTGAGTTGTGGCACAACCCTGCAGCTCATGATGGATACATATCCTAAGAGGCATGCATAATACAGCAATTTGCGTAGTAACAACCACATAATAATTTCTCAATGCATCCAGCATTCATAGATTGTACAGTCAGATTTCCCATGTTGTCACACCTTGACACCTCTGCCTGCAGTGAGGCCAGTTGTGGTATGGATCCTTGTCCATTAGGATGACTGCATGTCATTGCACATTGGTGTCTAAACAGCCATCAGATGGTAATGGTATTTGATCTCCAAATCTCTTACCTAGATTTAAGATGATGACCGACAGTTAAAAGTCAATTTGTTCTGTAGCTAATCTTTTGAACCATTCATTTTCTCTAGCTCACATACCACTTATTGAAAGGTGGTAAATGAAATGCAGGACGTATCATCTTGTAAATACCATCTATATTATCCTCAGAGTTGGTAGCACAACCTAGAAGTAAGACACTTCCATTGTAAGACCCTATTATCAGTTGCTTGCAACTTTGCAAAATTTTAATATTTTGGGCTGAGCTTTGTTGCTTTTATCCCAGAATGAGCCTTGGTTAGCAAAAGGAGGCATCTACCTTCTGCTGGTTGACTTATACTAGGGCAGAGAAATGCTGCTGCTGCTGCTGAGCGGTCCTGTAAAGAAGCATTAAGGACACTCCCTTTTCTTGTAACTTTTTATTTTTTTTTTAAGCAAAGGGTTTGGTGCAGAGCAGAAGAAATATTGGAAAAGATAGAGATGAGTGGATCACACCATATGTACACAAGATCTGTTTAATACATGCAAGGACTAGCAATTTCATTAGAATCCATTATTCCTGTTTTAACCAAACTAATTCACTTTTGTTTCTATTTCATATAGGAAGAAGAGTCTAGTGCAGGGTCTCAGTCTAGCAGTTCATGGTCTCAGGTCCTACTGTAATACAAATAATAATGTCTCTCCTGTGTCCCTGTGCCATTAAAATACATTCCTCTGGTCTTTGCTAGAACTAAGTCTTCATATATAGTGTAGAAGGAGCTCTGTTCCAAAGACTTCCACTTTTCCTCATTTCTACATTGGTGAGAGTCGTATTTAGGGTAGCCATGTAGCATTATGACTAATGCTGTGAATATTGACAATTCTAGGCACTGTAATTTATTTTAAACTTCTTGGAAATTCATAATCTCATTTCCCTTGAAGAGATCACTTACAGTTTAGATACTAGTTTCTTCCCTAAGTTGAGAAGCTCTAGGTGTCTTTTGGGTGCAAAGAACATGGGAAATCTCTATTTTTTAATTAATATTATGGGGACCTATGTTTAATTGACCACTGTTGTGCTGTCTGCTACATGAGTTCAAACAGTTAATTCAGGTTTCAGAGTGGTAGCCGTGTTAGTCTGTATCAGCAGAAGCAATGAGGAGTCCTTGTGGCATCTTAGAGACTAACAAATTTATTTGGGCATAAGCTTTTGTGGGCTAGAACCCACTTCATCAGATGCATGAAGTGAAAAATACAGGAGCAGGTATAAATACATGAAAGGATGGGGGTTGCCTTACCAAGTGTGAGGACAGTCTAATGAGATAAATCAATTAACAACAAGATACCAAGGGAGGAAAAATAACTTTTGAAGTGGTAAGAGGGTGGCCTATTACAGATAGTTGACAAGAAGTTGTGAGTAACAGTAGGGAGAAATTAGGATTGGGGAAATTAAATTTAGATTTTGTAATGACCCAACCACTCCCAGTCTTTATTCAGGCCTAATCTGATGGCATCCAGTTTGCAAATGAGTTCCAGTTCTGCAGCTTCACGTTGGAGTCTGTTTTTGAAGTTTTTTTTTCTTGAAGAATTGCTACTTTTAGATCTGTTACTGATTGACCAGAGAGGTTGAAGTGTTCTCCTACTGGTTTTTGAATGTTATGATTCCTGATGTCAGATATGTACATTGGCCAAACTGGACAGTCTCTACACAAAAGAATAATGGACACATCTGACATCAGGAATCATAACATTCAAAAACCAGTAGGAGAACACTTCAGTCCCTCCGATCACTCACCACAGGTTATTCTGACCACACTATGATCAACAGGCTGGAAAGCCCAAGGAGGGGAGGGGAGTTATGCACAATCTGGAAAATTGTGGGAAATATAAAACAAAGGATCTGAAAAGGGTATAAAAACCTGAGCCCTGAATCTGAGAGAGAGAGAGAGAGAGGAAGCAGGGACTGCTGGGAAACAGCTTTTAGGTAGGACAATATGCATATAGACTTTGTTGTTTGAACCCTTTCCCTCACTGTTTTGGTTTCTGTGGATAAATAAATAATACTTTGTTTTGTAGTGGCTGTCCTGTGTCACTGTATTTTCATACTGGTCTCGGGTCCCTGAAGGGATGAGTCTGGCAGGCACCAGACCCAATTGGGCTGCTAAGGTTGGTAAACAGGGGTGTTGTGTCCTGGTGACCCAGTCTAAACGTGGGGTAAATCTCAGGATTCCACCCTTAGAGAAGTGCGGGTGGTTGGCCTATCGCTTGAAAGGTGACCCACAAAGAGACTGAGTGAGAGGTTAAAGGGACAGCTTCCCTTGGAACTGTGACAGGGTTATTAACACTTTATCCCTCACACTCACCAACATTAGGACTTTCATAGAGAAAAACCCTTTGGGAATGTCTGCACGTTACTTATTTTTTGCGATTGTGGCATAGTAAAGACTATTTAAGGACCCGCATTTATATGGTATGTACAGTTCAAAACTGATCTTTGAAAAAAATCAATAGTGGTATGCCCCATTTCTGTAAAAATTTAGTAAAGTCCTGTAATCTGAAATCAGTTCCTTCACTAGTTAGTTACCCAAGTTCTGTATTGAAGGAGGCTATTCCAATAGGAACCATTTTCTTTTCAGTGTAACAATAATAAAGCAGCTTTAACAGTTTAGCAATGACAGTATAACGATTCTGAACAAACATAAGTTAATATTAAAAAAAACTTTAAATTTCTTATTTGTTTGTATAGTCTGATTATTACAAAAGTTCTGTATAATCACAGAGTTCTACCGTACTGCTAGAGCAATGTTTGATGGTTCAACCTGAAGTTGTGTGGCTCATTTTGCACACAGAACAATAAAATAATGCAAGATTTTATTTTCTTTGATTTATAAATATAAAAATTTCTGCCCAATCTTCTTCACACAATTCTGGCCTTGTGCATTTCCGATCTGTATGGAATGTTTCTAGTTGTTTCGTTTTCACTGTGGTTTTGTTCCTCCCAGAATGTATGTGTTGTCCACATTAAGCTGTTCAGTTTACCATTATGGTCCTTTACCAGAAGGTGCATTTCTATTCATTCTATCTATCTTAAGGCTTTGTATTACTACCCATCATCATAGCATCTTCCACATTGATTAAACTGGCATAATGAGGCCCCTAGTGGACTTTATGGAGATTTTTCTCACTTTCCTCATTGTAGGTGGGGTGACCAGACAGCAAATGTGAAAAATCAAGACAGGGGGTAGGGGGTAACAGGAGCCTATATAAGAAAAAGACCCAAAAATCGGGACTGTCCCTATAAAACTGGGACATTTGGTCACCCTAGTTGTAGGAAGTGTTAGTTGTGGTACGTTTTGTTTCTTCGGCTGTGTGTGTGTGTGTGTGTGAGAGAGAGAGAGAGAGAGATTTGGAGGAGGGGAGAATTGTTAATGTCATTCTGGTTCTCACAGAAAAGCTGTAGCATAGAGTGTCTTGCAGAGTTATCTAAATGTGGTCGCACACAGATCAGTTTAATTTCCTTGGGAAGTTTGTTCCACAGCTGGATCCTCTTATTAATGATATTTATTTATGAAACTCTAGTTTGGTGCTACAGCAGTTAATTATTCTCTGGCACTGAACCCTCATTTGTTTCGCAACAGACAGCAGGGTCTTTTATAACCACAGGTCTGACAACCTTGTGCTAATTCTTCTATTTCAATTTAGTCATTACCAGCAAGGCTTTAAAAAAAAGAATACAGACCCCAACTGCATCTTCAAGTGCAGTCACATAACAGGTCAATTACTTAGCTTGCTGAGTCACTCCATCATTTGGACAACATGCCTGTGTAGAAAATTTCCATTGCTATTTATTTCCTTGATTAAGGAAATTAATTAATTCTGTGTTTTCTTTTATTTAGAGACTCCAGGCTCTAATTTTCCCATTGAGTCACTGGAGAATTACATGCACAGTTCCCATTGACAGTCACTGCACTTTGAAGCTGGAATAGATCTCTTTCAGGTCAAAGACAGTGGGCTGTCCCTGTGTAGCACAACCAGCTCCCATGTTAGGGCTCAGAGATCTAAGCTCCTCTTAGTTTGGAACTGTGGCATTTTTTAACCCCATGTTGGGTGGGATTTCCTTACTTCTCTCCAGTGAACTCTCACTGACCAATGCAATGTGAGTGCTAGTTCTGGAGAGACGGTCACCATCTCATCCTCTGAAGGCTGGTGGGAAACCTGGGGAAGCCAAAGTTACTTCAAAGAAAATAATAAAACTATCCAACAACTGAATCACAGAAATTAGAGACAGGAAAGACCCTATTAGATCATTGCATCCATTTGGGAGTCTGTAAATATTTAAACATATAATTTGAACCTTCTAGTACTCTGTCAATTACGGTAATTGTGTGTCTGCAGCTCTTTGTGAACACAGTGGGAGCTCTTTGAAAAGTAAATATTCACATGCTGTCCACATCTTTTATGCACTTTTCCTATTCATTTTAACAGGAGAAAATGTGGTCAGTGCTGGTATTCTGTCTCCTTTCCTCAGCACAATGAAAACACACTTTAGTTCTATTATTATTTGTTTATTAATCATAGAATATCAGGGTTGGAAGGGACCTCAGGAGGTCACCTAGTCCAACCCCCTGCTCAAAGCAGGACCAATCCCCAGACAGATTTTTGCCCCAACTCCCTAAGTGCCCCCCCTTCAAGGATTGAGCTCACAATGCTGGGTTTAGCAGGCCAGTACTCAAAGCACTGAGCTATCCCTTCAGACTGTGTAAGGTTTTCTCCCTCAGAGCCCCTCTAGCGCCAGTACCTGTTCCCCTCACACACTGGCCACACACCTTACACACATGCCACACTGGTGCCCACTCACCGCCAAAGCTTATTATTTGCACTATTATATAGTTCTATACTAGTCCATTCAGATGGAGCATATCTGAGAGATCAAAAACATCAAATCATTTGAATTCAGGTTGAATAAAGAGATCCATATTTTGACTAAACAGGTCTCTCTCTCTCAAAGGGTCACCCAGTGCTCTCTGAGGTGGTATGATCATTTGCTACAAATGCCTACAAACGTCTCTGCAAGATTCATCTTTGACTTCAATCCAATGAAAGCAAGATGGAAAAAACTCTCTGGAAGACCTAAAATGTGATGGTTGGATGGCATCAGCAGACACCTGCTTAAGTGCTTTGATGAGTCAGGGCCAAAATGAAATTTGAAAATACACGTTTTCTCCATTGTCCTTGTGTCAAGGTTTTTTCCCCACTTTGAACTTTAGCATCCAAAAAGTGGGGACCTGCATGATCACTTTTAAGCTTAATTACCAGCTTAAATTTGGTACACTGCCACCAGCCAAAAATATAGTGTTTGGCACACTTCCTGTTCCCCCAAAACCTTCCCTGGGGAACCCAAGACCCAAACCCCTTGGGTCTTAAAACAAGAAGAAATAAACCATACCTCCTCTTCCCCCCCACCCCGACTTTCCCCTCCCTAGGTTGCCTGAGAGGCTACACTGATCCAAACTCCTTGGATCTTAAAACAAAGAGGAATTAACCTTCCCCCCCTCCTTTACTCCCCACCAATCCCTGGTGAGTTCAGACCCAATCCCCTTGGGTCTTAAAACAAGGGAAAAAATCAGTCAGGCTCTTAAAAAATAAAGCTTTTAATTAAAGAAAGAAAAAGTAAAAATTATCTCTGTAAAATCAGGATGGAAAATGTTTACAGGGTATTCAGATTCAAATAGACTAGAGGGACTCCCCCCCCAGCCTGAGATTCAAAGTCATAGCAAACAGAGGTAAAAATCCTTCCAGCAAAAGACACATTTACAAGTTAAGAAAACAAACATAAGACTAATCCGCCTTGCCTGGTTATACTCACAATATTGAAACATGAAAGACTGATTCAAATAGATTTGGAGAGTCTGGTTGTACGTCTGGTCCCTCTTTTTCCCAAGAGTGAACAACCCCCAAAACAAAAAGCACAAACAAAGACTTCCCTCACCGAGATTTGAAAGTATCTTGTCCCCCGATTGGTCCTCTGGTCAGGTGTCAGCCAGGTTTACTGAGCTTCTTAACCCTTTACGGGTAAAAGAGACATTAACCTTTAACCATCTGTTTATGACACCTTGGCTAAACATTTCCATCGCTGCTCCTGTTGTGCAGCATGTGTGGCATCCATTGGCTGTCTGGTTACATTTCTGTGGTACTGTCTATGGTCTGGTCTATGCTAGAGAAATCACTGGTGTATCTGGGACTGCTCCACTCACAACATTGTGCAGAGTCCACACTGTCCAGCCTGTCTGGGTGTGCACAATGCATTGTGTCCATACTTAGCACTTGCTGCAAGAGGTGTAGGGCCCGTGGATTGTTGCTCCAATCCCACAATTCCCAGCATAGCCCTCTAAGGCAGATGCATGATGTCTGTGGTACAGCGTGCACCTGTGCACTGTTGTAGTTTGCTCCAATGAATGCTACAGAAAGTTCTGTCCAGTACAAGGATCCCCCCGTGTACCAGGACAATCACAAGCTGAGAAGTCTGAGAGGAATGCCTAACAGGTGTTATGGTAGAGAATAACCAGCTCCTGTTGCATTTGCTGCCTGATTGTCTTGTTTGCTGACAAAGATTATACATGAAGTCCTGTTTCCCTGAACACAGTAACAATCAAACAGCAGGAGACAAACTTCTTTTGCTCACTATTTCAAACCTGCCTTGCAGCCAGCAGTCTGTGTCCAAAAGTCTCTCTCTCCAGCTTTCTCTCAGGGCCATCACAAGCACCAGCACTGTCTGCTTGGCTTTCTGGTTGCTTCTCTTCCTCTTCTCTCACACATGCACAAACCAAAACAGTTCCACCAATTAAAGCACTAGCCCTTGGGGCCACGTGACTCAGTTTCTACTCAAGCTTTTCAACGCGCCTGAGTTTTGGGTGCTATGGCGACTGTTTCCACCACATCTATACATTTATCTCGAATGACAGGCCATGGTTTCACCCACCCACAAGCAGGGTTAGCTCAATCCACAACTGCGTTTTGAAATTAAGCTGAAGTTGCAAATATTTGAAAAGAGCATGGAGCTTTTCTTAACAACTTTATTTCATTGCAGATGCTCAGATTTTGGTACAGAGGTGCATGTAGGGTTCAGGCTTTGTTTTCTCTCCCAATTAGTTTTCAGACAAATAATTAACAGTTTCCTAATTGCATGGCTGATTTTGGTTTCTAGTGAAGTCAATGATTATTTCTCGGTTCAAAGAAAAATGTTTCTAAAGGAAAAAAACTAATTATTGCTATTTTTTATTGTTCATAGATTCATAGATTCTAGGATCAGAAGGGACCAATGTGATCATCTAGTCCGACCCCCTGCACAAAGCAGGCCACAGAACCCTACCCATCCACTTCTATAACAAACCCCTAACCTATGCCTGAGTTACTGAAGTCTTCAAATTGTGGTCTGAAGACCTCAAGCTGCAGAGAATCCACCAGCAAGTGACCCATGCCTCACACTGCAGGGGAAGGCAAAAAACCTCCAGGGCCTCTGCCA
Organism: Gopherus evgoodei; assembly: GCF_007399415.2. Taxonomy (NCBI): domain Eukaryota; kingdom Metazoa; phylum Chordata; order Testudines; family Testudinidae; genus Gopherus; species Gopherus evgoodei. The sequence continues at coordinate 32,449,202 of NC_044322.1, read as the reverse complement.
GTCTGCCCTGGAGGAAAATTCCTTCCCGACCCCAAATATGGTGATTAGCTAAACCCTGAGCATGTGGGCAAGATTCACCAGCCAGCACTCAGGAAAGAATTCTCTGCAGTAACTCAGATCCCATCCCATCACCAACCACTGGGCATACTTATCTGGCGATAATCAAATTGGTATTACAGTAGCCTCTAGATCAGGACCCCACTCTGCTAGATGCTGCACAGATTCTTCATAAGAGATAGTCTCTGTCCCAAATACCTTACAATGTAAACAGACAAGATTGACAAAGAGTGGGAAAAAGGACATATTATTAATCATATTTACAGATGGGAAACTGAGGCAGGGAGATTTAAGTGACTCACCCAAGATCACCCAGCTGTGATTACAGTCACTACAACTGCAATTTGGCTTCCTGTTCACACAGCTTGGTTATGCTAACACATCCTGTCTTTTAATATTTTAAAATAACAGTCCTTTCACAAAACTGAAATAAATACTTCCAACAGACAATGGAACAAACTCTATACCATGTGTTTGCTAAATACTTTCAGCCTCTATGTGAATAAGAGCAAAAAAAAAATGCTCATTTTCACTGCACCTTTCATCTGGATGGGTCCCAAAGCACTTTAGAAGCTTTATAGATAAGAATTAGATCATCCATCATTGGGGTGGAATGTAGCAGCTGTTTAACAATACATGGCAAAAACTCAACAGCAGGGAAGAATACCATTTAGACAGGCAGAATGCAATTACCCATGACAACAGTGTAAATTGATTTAATATCTGATACGTCCCCTAGACAGCGATGTGTTCCGCCTTGGTAGCGGGGAGGTGGACTTGATGATCTAATGCTGTTAAATCTTTTCTTCTTTTACCTTCTATGACCTTACACCAGGGTTTGGCCTGAAAACTAGGGCTAACACCTCTGCTCTTGTGGATTTTTAATAACTGATCAGGGCATATGTTTGGTATTTAATATGAAAGACAGCGCTGTGACCTTAACACCTTGCTTGGGACATGGAGCATAGATTCAGAGGGAAGAGCATCACTTACTGAAACACCAATACTACTCCCTGGATTTTTTTTGGAGGTCTTCCATCCAAGTACTGATCGAGAACCATCCTCATTAGCTTGTCAGATCTGGGCAGCTCATGGATTAGAGTAAAATAGCTGCACAGTATGTTTAAGTCAGTGAGGCCAAGCCAGCTTGAGAATGCTGCTTCACCCGTGGCAGATATGGCATGTCTCCTTTGTATATCACAGGTCTCTTGTAACAAGGGCCAGCCTCTGCCCGTCATCTTCCCTGTAGAAACTGCTTTATTTCAATTCCCCTTCACCAGTATCACCACAGTCCTCGTGCTCCCACCTATTTACAATCTTTGCTGAGCTTTAGGCCACCTCAGCAGGACCTGAGGGGAACAGAGATCTCCCTACTTTGAGGTATTGGTATGGCTAGGCTCAGCTAACCCTGTTCCTCCCTCTCTCCCCTTGCACAGCCTTCCTGTGCCTCTTTTATCAGTTGTGGGCTGATGGGGCCAGCTGAGTTCATTACCCCCATCAGCTTCTCCTGGGACACAAATTAACCTCTAAGCTATTGAGTGCAGGCCTCACCTACTCTCTCCCTGCACTCTGTCATAGCTCTATACATATCATGGAAGTAGAGGCAAAGATTTAATTTCATACCCCTTTCCACTGGTAGCCATGTTGTAGCCTGCTGCCTTTGAATGGAAACTGACCTCTGTTAATAATAAAAAGTACCCAGTTCTAGTCATTTCAAGGGCCTTAGTTATTCCCATCAGTTAGAGGAAATATTCTCTAACGAAACTCCCATAATGCTGAGTTGAATGACTCATAGTTATTCCCTGTCCCTTATTTTAAAAGCTTCTTTGTAGCTGTCTAATGTAAGCGTTTTGTGCCTGTAGCTTTTTCAACAAATCTCTCTGCCATCACTTTTCTAATGGCTTTCTCTTTATGGTGCTGTAGTGTGGTTACTTCTCACGATGGGATTATGTCAGGGATGAAATATATATGGGGCCTTCCAATTGTGGAAGTCTTGGAAATTCTCAGAGTCTTTTAAAACATAGATGGGGTGGTATTTCAGCCAACGATATTTTTTAAAACTGGAAACCAGATCATTGTAAACACAGTTGTTGTTGTTTTGTCCCCTTTACCAGAGTTCTCATAAGGCTGAGAAATGAGAGAACATGCTTTAGCTCTCCAGGGAAGCCTGATTTTCAGAACATGTTTAAAACATTGAGTAGGGTCAAACATGGAGAAGGGAGTCAGAAATCCACAAGAGCTTGCTTAATGATTAAGGCAGTGATTCTCAACTTTTTTTTTGCAGACCACTTGAAAATTGCTGAGGGTCTCGGTGGAACACTTAATGATCTTTCCAAATGTTGTTTGTACCATTAGCTAACTATTGCAAAGTGCTTTGGATAAAAGCACTTAATAAAAAGACCCTTAATAATTAACATTTTTTTGTTCTACAGATAAAAGCACACATCTCATATTTTAATATCAGTAGTCTGACCTTTCTAATGTGATGGATGTGCCCTCTCTCCCTCGCCGCAACAACCCCCTAACTGGGGCTGGGAAGGACAGGAGGGTCTCTCCCTCGCCACAGGAGCTGTGGCCCTGGAGCTGGGGAAAGTTGCCTCTTTCTCTGGCCACCGCAGCCCTGCACGTCCCAAATTCCCGCTACCCCCTCATCTCACCCCACTGCCTCCTCCCATCTGCCCCTATTCCCCCCGAGGTCACCATCTCACCTTACATGTGCATCTTCTCCAGGGTCCAGGCACCTAATTAGTGGAGCCATGTCTGCACAGCTCCACTAATTAGGTGGGTGGCCCTTCATTGTCTTGTGTGCAGCCACCCAGGCATGCACCGTATAGGTAACTATCTGCGGACCACCTGAATGGCACTTGTAGACCACTGATTGTCTGCGGACCACAGTTTGAGAACCTCTGGACTAAAGCAATTGACGGGAATGATAAACTATAGGTTGCAGTTGTGCTGATTGTAAAATTGTGTCAACTTTTTTTTTTTTTAATATACATTGGGATTTCCAACTAAACAAAAATGGTGACTGAAAATGTTTCTTTTCCTTGAGAATGTTGGCTTTTTCATCAGAAAACTGAAAAATTTCAGATAAAAAACAAAAACCAAAAAAACTTTGTAGCTTTTGGCTAAATTTCAGTTTTTGATTTTTTTTCATGAAAAAGTTGAAATTTTCCATGGAGAAAAATCCCATTTTCTGACCAGCTCTCATTGCAATGTTACCTGTGGAAAAAAAGAGGATTTTAATCTTTCACTGGCATGCCATCATGTCTGTGAATTAAGAATCAACGAAGTAGTGCCATAATGGGGAATCCCCATCCCAGCAGCATGCCAAGGGAAAGGAAAGCTTATCAGCGTGGGGAGACAGAAAGTTGCTCTGGCAACCATGCAAGGACAATGTTCAGACAGCAGGAAGGCAGGCCTAGATTAACCAATGTGCACTAGATGTACTTGCCCAAGGGCCCCATTGCAGGGGAGCACCTGACCACCAGAGAAAAAAATAAAGAACCGAGTGGCACTACAACCCATTCCCCAGATTGTAATGCCACTTACTCCAATTTGGCCGGGACACCCTTCCATTGTGACAGGGTGTAACTGGGCCAAACGTGAGTGGCGTGAAGCCATGTGTGTGTGGGGTGTGGGATGGGAATGAGCAGAGCTGGGTGGCCAGAATTGTCAGGAACTACCCTAGGCCACGATGGGAATGGAGTGTTAAGCTGGGAGCGCACCAGTTAGTGGCCAGGAAGGTCCCAGGGACCAGTGGGTGAGGGGCTGGGGGTGAGTTGTTGGTAGGCGATGGGGGCGAGTGGGGAGTTTTGTTGGGCTGTAGGGCGAAGGGTTCTGGACTGGGATGTTGGGATGTGATGGAGTGAGTAGGGGCTGTGGGGTGAGTGGAGAATGTTTGGGGTGGGACCAAGTGGGAAATGTTTGGGGTGGGAGGAATGGGCAATGTGGGATTGGGTTGGGGGATATTGGAATGGTTGGGATGTTGGGGGCTGGGCCAGGAGGCTGCAGTGAGCAGGATGTATGTTAGAGTGGCTGGGATGTGGGGATGGGGCTGTCAGGGTAAGTGGGTGCTGGTGGAGTGTTGGTGGGTGCGTGGGTGGGGTGAGGGGCATTTGGGGGTCTGTGCACAGTGGGGCATGTATGGATGGGGGTGCTTTAAAGAAGGGGGGACAATTTCCATAGTGCATAGATCCCCAACATTTTTTAGTCTGGTCCAGAAGGAAAGGAAAGCATTGAAGTGGAGTTTGAGTAGGCAAAGGAAAGGGGGAAGCTGGAAGAGGGTTCAGAAAAGGCAGCAAGACAAGGAAGAAGACAAGACAAGGAAGACGAACAGACATAGATCCAGAGCCAGGATCCATGGAACAAATAAAATTGAAAACAAGACATATTTTGTACCCTGGAGCTATGATTCTTCCTTGTGGTTCTGCAGGCTACAGAGCTCAGCTGATCTCTGCACCCTTGGATCATGGCCCCTCACTGGAAGAGTTCACTGTTACTCAGTATTTTATCACTCCTGTGTTTGATGGTCTCAGTATATCGACTAACTGATATACATTGAATTTCATGCTGCTGATGGAACCAAGCAGCGTTTAAAGAGCCATGTCTAAGGCAATCCCACCTGAGCTTCAACTTCACGAGGAAGTTTCCCCCAGGACAAAACACAGCAACCACACAATGGTTAGGTCCCACTTGAGCCTTCAAAATGATGCATAGGTCTTGCATGGGGTGAATGTCCAGAGCCAGATTCCCCTCTTCATTTAAAGCTTTGTGGAAAGGTGTGTTTCTGGGGTGCTGGCAGACTAGGGTCTGCTTAATTCTAAGATGGTCCCTGGCTTTCTGAGAAGAAAAAACTGCATTAGATTACTCATTGCCTTCCAGTTGTCAATAGGAATTGTCCTGGTTATGTTGCAGGGACTGATCACATAAACACATATACATTTAAAGATCACATTTCCTCATCTCTCTGGACTTACTGGTCATAGCGACTGTGAAATATGTTTGCTCAGGTAATTAATGATGTTTCCAGCATGGTTAACTAGATGTTCCAGTTTCTTTTAAATGGGATTTTCTGAAACAATCTCATTTTTGCTTTTGAACATTCATTCAGATGATTGGTCTGTGTGAGACCGAACTAAGAGGGTTTTTTTAGACTGTTAAGCAAGGATTGTACAGGGAGTCAATTGACTTCCTCTGTGGTCAACTGCCAAGATGAGCTCTTAAAAGATTGCATCCCAGCAATACGTTTTCCCTGAAGCCTAGGAAGTGGAATGAGTGAGTCAGTGTCTCAGCCTGTTTTTCCCATACCTTATAGCGCTTCATTGCAATGTCACCTAACAAGGATTCATGTTAACATATCAGTTACTTTTTTTTATTTTAGAAGGCTCAATACTTTTTGGATTCATGGTATAATTTATTCTTTATATATCAAGGAATGATGCACATCCCATTAGCTTATGGGAACAGATGACTTACAATTTATTTCTCGAGTATAAAAGAAAAAGATGCAGTGGGCATTTGATCCTACAGAGACTGCTCTGTTTCTGGCAGCTTTGTGGACCCCTCATGGTTCAGGGACATTTCCATTACAAATCTTCCCCATCCTTACCCTCACCCTCACCCTCACCCTCACCCTTTCCCCAGAGGATTCTAACATCCATTTAAAGCAGTGGTTTTAAAACTTTTTTTCTGGAGACCTAGTTGAAGAAAATTATTGATGCCCGTGACCCAATAGAGCACGGGATGAGGGTTTGGGGTGTGGGAGGGGCTCAGGGCTGGGGCAAGTGTTGAGGTATGGGGTGAGGGCTGTGGGGTGGGGCTGGAAATGAGGGGTTCAGGGTGTAGGAGGGGCTCTTGGCTGGGTTTGGGGTGTGGGAGGGGGTCAGGACTCTGGGTTGGGGGGTGCAGGCTCTGGGGTGGAGCTGGGGATGAGAAGTTTGGGGTGCAGGAAGGGGCTCTGGGATTTGCGGGGGCTCAGGGCTGGGGCAGGGCATTTGGGTGCGGGGTTGGATCCCAGGCTTACTTTGGATGGCTCCCGGTCAGTGGCACAGCAGGGATGCTAAGGCAGGCTTCTTGCCTGTCCTGGCACTGCGGACCATGCTGCACCCCAGACGTGGCCAGCAGCAGGTCTGGCTTTCAGACGGAGGCATGCAAGTGGCTCTGCGGGGTTCTTGCCTGCAGGCACCGCCCCCTCCCCACTCCCATTGGCAAGTTCCCAGCCAGTGGAAGTGCCTAGCTGTTGCTTGGGGCAGGGACAGCATACAGAGGTCTGTGGCCCTCCCACCTACGAGTTGGACCTGCTGCTGGCTGCTTCCGGGGTGCAGTGCAGTGTCAGAACAGGTAGGGAGTAGCCTGCCTTAGCCTTGCAGCACTGTCAATGGGACTTTTAATAGCCTAGTCAGCGGTGTGGACCAGAGCCTCTGAGATCCAGTGCCTTCCATTCCGTGTCCCAGTGCTGGGTTGCAACCTGGAGTTTGAAAACCACTGATTTAAAGTGCATCAGGCTGAAGTTTAGCATTCATGGCACTGGCTATAAATCTAACCCAAAAGCTCACAAAGCCCTACTTTGCCACAGTGTCAGTGGAAAAAGAAGAGCTCTTTTGACTCTTGACATGTATCTCCTAGTCAAAAACTGTTTGACTTTACATGGAGCTGTCTTCATTGAGGGCCAGATTGTGTCCTCTGAGGGTGAAAAAGAGCAGAAAAGCTACATCACTGTATTATTTATATTACAGTACATGCCTAAGAGCGGCCAGACTGGGTCAGACCATTGTCATCTTGCTGAGTATCCTGTTTCAGACAGTGGCCTCTACCACTCTTGGCTTCTGGTAGTCAGAGGTTTACGGTTGCCCCGAGCATGGGGTTGTGTCCCTGACTAACTTGGCTAATAGCCGTTGATGGACCAATCCTCCATGAACTTATCCTTTTGAACCCAGTTATACTTTTGGCCATCACAACATACCGTGGCAATGAGTTCAGCAGCTTAATTGTGTCTTGTGTGAACAAGTACTTCCTCTTGTTTCAGTTAAACTTGCCCCCTATTCATTTCATTGGGTGACCCCTTAATTTCTGTATTGTGGAAAAGGATAACTAACACTTTTCCCCCACACCTTTCATGATTTGATAAACCTCTATCATATCCCCACCTAAGTAGTCATCTCTTTTCTAAGCCAAACAGCCCTAATCCATTCAGTCTCTCCTAATATGGAAGTGTTCCATACCTTTGATCATCTTTGTTGCTCTTCTCTGAACCTTTTCCAGTTCCACTATATCCTTTTTGAGATGGGGCGACCAGAACTGCACGCAGTATTCAAGATGTGGGTGTACCGTGAATTTATATAATGGCGTTATGATAGAAAATAAAACAGAAACTGTCTCCTTCCTATAGTTCCTAACATACCGTTAGCCTTTCTCACCGCTGCTGCACATTAAACTGAAGTTTTTAGAGAACTATCCATGCTGATGCCAAGCTCTTTCCTGGGTAGTGCTATGAGACCCTATCAACACAGTTCTATACTATTCTAAGTGCTCTACGCACACAGTGAGAGACAGTGTCTGTCCCCAAGGGTTTATGCTCCAAACAGATGCACAGAGGGATGGAGTAACTTGCTCAAGTTTGCACAACAGGATGGAGGGGGAGAGACAGGTAAAGGACCCAAGTCTCCTGAGTGTCAGTGTAGGGCTGCCTGAAGCACATTCCAATTTCTGTCAGAGGGAGAATCAAACTTGTGTATCATGATGCTCCCACATAATCCCCTCTGACTGCCCCTTGGCCAGGTGTTTGGGGCAGTGCCAGAGATGGCTGCTCTCTCTGCTGTACCCCTGTCCCTAAAACCCAAAGGGATTTTCCTGCACTAGAGAATACTGACACCATTAAAATTATCTTGTGCTTTTTCTCCCTCCTTGCTCTGAACAGCTTGCAAATTCTGGGAGCTGATGTCTAAAAGGTACTAGCACTAAGGAAAGAAAGAGGTGCAATTATGGCATCAATTTAGGATAAAGAAAATCAGCCATACCTATGTAGGAGAAGCGAGATGATGAAGTCATTTTGAGGCCTATTACCGCATTATAGGTGACAGGTACATTTAGACAAATCTGTGAAGGCAGACAAGCAGCATTAAGAAAGGCAGAGGAATCAGATTGTTGCTGGCACAGATAGTGCCTGAGGCCAAGCAACAGCGGTTCGTGGCCCAGTGTGCTCGGCTTGAATAAACACACCAGGGTGGAGAAGCAAAACACAAGTTTATTTGAGCTCAAATAAGGTGCAACGGAGAATACAATCTCAAATCCTACACACACGCACAAGCGGCTTTTCCCTTTTTAGATTCTTTTTCCTTTCTCCCCCTCCTTTCCCTGTAGCAATTACGTAAGCGCAGGTTCATTAAGTAATCTTGGCCGCGGCAGCTCGTTACTAAGTTTTCCTTCTGCTAGTTATCTTGTCCTTCAACACGGAGGCTTTATCACTACTGCTTTAGACCGGTATGAACTGTGCTGCAACTGATAGCTTTCTAGGTCGAGTAGAGTTCAACATGGAGGGGCTTTGGTTCGCTTTGGCCTAGAACAGGAGGGCTTCATCTACACTCGTGGCCTTCCACCCACCCGAGTTACCTAGGGTTATGCCTAGTGACACCAACAACATGTCTAGATATTACTTGTTTCATCACAAAGGCCTGTCACTAATCAGAAAAATAGCTGAACAATAAGCCTTTGGAATATGTACAGGGTCTACAAACCAGACACAGATGTCACCAAAGCATTGCAATTGTAGCAGCCTTTTCAAAGTTCGTTGGGTTTCTTGTAAAACAAGAGCTTATTTCTGCAAACGTGAGACTTAGAAGCTTCATGATGAACTCACTGTCTTAGGTCTGTGATATTTTTATTTTTCTTGGTATAATTCAGTGCTATTCCAGAGAGAGAATGGTGAGATGCTTGTTTCCTAATCCTTGCAAGATTCTAATCCAACGGTATGGCCATTGCAGCTTTGTTTTGGGAGGCTCTCAAAAGACCCATTATCCTCTATAACATGGGTGGACAAACTATGGCCCATGAGCTGTTTTAAGCTGTCCAGCGAGCTCCCACTGGGGAGCGGGGTCTGGGGCTTGCCCCGCTCTGGCAATCCAGCCAGGACGCAGGGTCGGGGGTCGCATCACGCAGCTCCTGGAAGCCGCAGCATGGCCCTGCTTAGGCTCCTACATGCTCCAATGGCCCCGCTCCAATGGCCCCTCTTGCACTCCAATGGGAGCTGCAGGGGCGGTGCCTGCAGATGGGGCAGTGTGCAGAGCAGCCTGGCTGCGCTTCTGCATAGGAGCCAGAGAAGCGACATACCACTGCTTCCGAGAGCCGGTTAAGGTAAGCGCTGCTCAGAGCCTGCACTCCTGAGCCTTTCCTGTGCCCCAACCCCCTGCTCCAGCCCTGATCCCCCTCCCACTCTCCAAACCCCTTTACCACAGCCCAGAGCACCCTCCTTCACCCCAAACCTTTCATCCTCAGCCACACCCCTTCCCTCATGCCAACCCCTTGCCCCAGCCCTGATCCCCTTCCCATCATCTGAACCCCCTCCAGTCCCAGCCCAGAGCACTCTCCTACACCCCAAACTCCTCATCCCTCACCCTGCACCCTACTCCCCCACCCCTGCTCAGAGCCCCCTCCTGCACCCTGAACTCCTCATTTCTGTCCCCACCCTGGAGCCTGCACCCCCAACCCCAATTGGTGAGCATTTATGGCCTGCCATATAATTTCTATTCCCAGATGTGGCTCTCGGGCCAAAAAGTTTGCCCTTTCCTGCTCTGTAACAAGGAACAAAATTACATAGTGAGTTTTGCAGCACAGAAATCAACCCAGTGTATTGACATAGTACCTTCAGAGAAACATCTCTGATCAAACTTGCTTCCAGTGTGTGTAAAAGTTTCACATTACTATCCAATGTGACCTCACGAAAAAAAATATATTGGGCCCTCTGAAATTTTAGTAAAAGGAAAGAGATGGGTTGAGGTGAGAAAGATCATAAGAGTATAGGAATTGTCATATTGATTAGCTCAGGGGATCCAGCTAATCTAGAATCTAGCTGGCTGCAGCAGCAGCACCTACTGCTTTTGAGAAGGAATAATAAGTCTGCAGCAGGCAGTTATGGGGTAACCTTCCCCCAAGGAGAGTTTCTTCCAAGCCCCCAGTGCTTGATCTGTGCACTAAACATCAGGGTTTATATCGCTTCCAAAATACTTTTTTTTCCCATTTTTAATAATTGCTATTTCAACTCCAGTTATAGCTATCTATATGTATGTGAACCCCTCTTCTGAACTGTGTTTAACAGCTGGCCTCAATCATATTTTGTGGCAGTGAGTTCCAAAGGCTATTAATGCAACGTGTGAAAAAGTCTATGCTTTGAATTGAAAGGGGAGAAGATCAGAGGGTTCAGCATCTTTCTCCGTTACTCCTAGAAGAAAATAGTGTCAACATTTCTGAATCACCTTTTGATCCCCACTTTTTTTTTACTATTATTTATTTGACAGCACGCAAGAGTATACAAGGTGTTGTAATAACTCTGGTATAAGGGGGAGGGATAGTTCACTGGTTTTAGCATGGGCCTGCTAAACCCAAGGTTGTGAATTCAATCCTTGAGGGGGCCACTTAGGGATCATTACTTGGTCCTGCTAGTGAAGACAGGGGTCTGGACTCAATGACATTTGAGGGTCCCTTCCAGTTCTAGGAGATAGGATATTTCCATTAATTTAATTTTGTCCTTAGTGTGTAAGTAACTAAGAGTTTCCTAAAGGAGTAAGTATCAGAAGGGTAGCCATGTTCGTCTGGATCTGTAAAAGCAGCAAAGATTCCTGTGGCACCTTATAGACTAACAGACGTATTGGAGCATGAGCTTTCGTGGGTGAATACCCATTTCGTCGGATGCATGTAGTGGAAATTTCCAGGGGCAGGTATATATATATATATGCAAGCAAGAAGCAGGCTAGAGATAACGAAGTTAGTTCAATCAGGGAGGATGAGGCCCTCTTCTAGCAGTTGAGGTGTGAAAACCAAGGGAGGAGAAACTGGTTTTGTAGTTGGCAAGCCATTCACAGTCTTTGTTTAATCCTGAGCTGATGGTGTCAAATTTGCAGATGAACTGAAGCTCAGCAGTTTCTCTTTGAAGTCTGGTCCTGAAGTTTTTTTGCTGCAGCATGGTAAAGCTCTCACCTACATCTACAGATACCACTACCACCAAGCAACTGAACCACTAGTCAAAGGGGAGAGCCTGCCTGAAGAGCCAGCCTGTGTCGTTACTTGTTACAGCCAGCAATGCCCCTCTGCTATGTACATCGGCCAAACTGGATGATCCCTACAGAAAAGGATAAATGGACACAAATCAGGTATTAGGAATGGCAATATATAAAAACCTGTAGGAGAACACTTCAATCTCCCTGGACACGCAATAGCAGATCTAAAGGTAGAACCCCATTATCTCTAGCCTGCTTCTTGCTTATATATATATACACACACATACCTGCCCCTGGAAATTTCCACTGGAAATTTCCACTACATGCATCCGACGAAGTGGGTATTCACCCACGAAAGCTCATGCTCCAATACGTCTATTAGTCTATAAGGTGCCACAGGACTCTTTGCTGCTTCTAAAGGAGTAAGTTGCTTGCGTAGAACAAGACAATGTTCTCTCTCTCTAGCTCCAAAAAAGAACGCAAAGGGAGGAAACGTTTTCAGAACAGCTAGTGTTTAAAACAGTACGTGAATAATTGACGTTGCTACAGTAGAACTGCCCCACAGGACAGTGTACTGTTACACATTTTATGCAGTAGGGTAAAATGCCAGGTATAACACAGGAATGTATGAAGGATTCACACACACTGCTGGAAATGCTTTCACGAGCAGGAGACACCAGACTCAGGTCTCCAGCATCTGTATATTAATGCGATGTTGTCAAATGTGCTGTACATTGTGGTGAGGTGCCTTGAAACAGCTGCTATAAAAGAGAACATGCAAGCGATTAGCTGGTAATGGGGGGCCCAATGGACATTTACTTGAGTGCATTCTGAGCGCATCAGAATGGTAGCACGTGGTACCTCTCTGCACTGATATACATGATAGCGCAAGGTGCGGGGTGATGCGGAATTGGTCCTTGGGTTTCCATTCGGTTTGTCACTTGGTGCTTTCACCTCCAAATAGGAGGAGAAGGCAGGTTCTGTTGTGACTTACAGCTATTCTTTGAAGGATGTGTTTGACCTGGCAGAATGGATTGTTGACATCAACCATAAATCCTGTCTCTCACCGAACTCTCTCTGCAGCAAGTCACGCTGATCCACAGGACTGGCTGTTAAAAAAACTGTGGAATGCTTTGGAGCCCTGCCTATATTGTATAATAAATACCATGCAACCACAAACAAGGATCCCAGCACTTGGCAGCGTTTCCTTGTTAAATCTTTTCTTTCTAGAAGTTGCCTCATATAGTTTCTCAGGAAAGATTTTCTGTAGCATTTGGATTCAATCCAGCCATGAGGTTTCAGCATCGCAGTCAGAATTAAATGAATTGAAAAACTCCAAACAGTCTCTTAAGTAGCTGAGTGTTCTGCCAGGCGTCAGACATGGCATCTGCTTCCTCTTCAATGCCACGTAGAGTACCTGTGCTCTGTGGTAGGCCCTTATTGTAGGTCACTGTACCTTTAAGAAGATCTGGAACTGGACACAGAATAAAGCAAATCTTTTGCAAGCTCCTTAAGCAATAAACTAGGCCCAGGATCAGGAGAGAGGGGCCCTAAAGCTTGAGAACTCGTCTCCCGTGTGATCGGGGCCCCCAGGTACTTCAGTGAACCTATGCATCTGACGAAGTGGGTATTCACCCACGAAAGCTCATGCTCCAAAATGTCTGTTAGTCTATAAGGTGCCACAGGATTCATTGCTGCTTTTACAGATCCAGACTAACACGGCTACCCCTCTGATCCTATGCTTCATATTGCTCAACAGTGACTTCCTCTGGACAGTTGAATTGCTGCCAAGATGGGTTCCAGATTGGGTCAATTTTTCTCAGAAGTAGGGAGGGTAAAGCAGTGAAAAGAAAAAAAAATTGTCTGGACTTCCCTGTGTCACTTGCAGAATAATGTAGTCTGGTGCTGGGCTGTATAACTGGCTTCTCTTGATGCTAATGCTCATGCTTCGTGTAAGAGCTATAGTGAAGCACTTTGTTGCATTCTGGAATCTTTTCACTACTGAAGGAGTGGAGGGGATGAGGGTGACAAGAAAATAAAAGAGAGACAAGGTGGGTGAAAGAATATTTTTTATTGGACCAATGTCTGTTGGTGAGTTTGTCTCTAATATCCTGGGACTCACATGGCTACAACAGCATTGCATAGAAGAGCAGATGTGTTAGGAGGGGCTGGGTTGTGAAGAGCTTTGAAGAAGCAAATAAAGGGCTTGTGATATAGGTGCGGCGGGTAGAGCCACTTATTACTGATTGCCCAACACGTCACAGTATAAGATCCTCTTTTCAGATTCTTATAACTTTGCTAAACTGTAACTGTCTGGGCTGAAATTTTCTGTGCTAAGTGTTTGCCTCAGCCTGAATTCTGTTGGAAAATCTCAGCCAAAATGGTTCAGCCATTTCCAAAAATAAGGCTAGGGAAAAGATTGTTTGGCCCATGTTAAAAAAAATCTAGGTGACCTTTTCTTTGAGTAGCTCTTGAGCCCCACCATGCTTGGGAGCAGGAACTTTGTGGCAGGGATTTGCCTTTTGCAATTCCCAGGAAAATCCACCCCAAGTTAGCCAAGTTATAGGCAATTTGTATATGTTTAATAAAGACTGGCTAGTGTTTCACAGATAAAATCTCCAGATATTCCACCCTCACTATCCATACTCCATCCCAGAGCTGCAGGGGCCTGCACAGATCTTTCCCTGAAATTGTTGCTGCAGGACAGGGATGGGGTTGGGCACTGAAACTGAGAGCAGGGAGCAGACTGAGGTGTCATTAGAGGAGGTTTTGGGACAAATTGATAAACTAAACAGTAATAAGTCACCAGGACCAGATGAGCTTCACCCAAGAGTTCTGAAGGAACTCAAATGTGAAATTGCAAAACTACTAACCGTGGTTTGTAACATCATTTAAATCAGCTTCTTTACCAAATAACCAGAGGATAGCTAATGTGATACCAATTTTTAAAAAGGGCTCCCATCATTGCTGAGTGCTTTCTAACCACAACATGCCCCTTGCTTCCTGTAAGCAGATGCCAGGCCAACAGGAAAGATGTTTCCACAAGCAAGGACCATGGAACAATGGACGGAGAAGCAGGTATTTTTGTGACATACTGGGGCACAATTCAGACTAATGAGTAACTGTGTCTCCCCGGCCCTGTAATCTGGGGTGCCCTTTACAATGCCTTGCTGCTGTAGCCTCCAATCTGGACTGCTCACAAAGCCTCCAGCATGTGAGTCACTCCCAGGTATGTCTGTGGGTGCCGCAGCCAGCCAGCAACACCTTGGCTTTTAGCAACCTTTGTAATGCTGCAGGGGGACCCCAACACACCTGCAGTCCCCGACCTTCCTCCAGAAATGTCTGTCCTGGACTGCCCAGCCCTCTCCTCAACAGTACAAATATATTAAGTGTGCTATTTCTTAAAGGAATAATATGCCAGTTTATTATGTTAAATAGTTATCCAGACACTTCAGCTTAAAACCACTGGATTAGATAAAATAAAAAAAGAAACTTATTAGCTACAAAGAGAGAGATTTTAAGTGAGTGCGAGTACTGAGGCATAAAAGTCAGAATGGTTACAAGAAAAATAAAGATAAAATGCTTACTGGTGGCTAATTTAACAAACTATTGTAACCCCTTTGGGGTTTAGAGAGCATGGTCCCTTTAAATCTTTTTCCTGACAGCGGAGGGGGAGAAGTGCTGATTGTTCCAGAAGAAGGGAGTTCTGTTGGGGGCAGGGAGAGCAGAGGGAGGGGAGAGCAAGAGGATGTGTGTCTGGACCTCCAGAGAGAAGGGCTGCAGCAAGCAGGCCCTTACAGAGTGAAGCAGCCAAGAACCTGCCTGAAACCTGGGAGGGACAGAGCAGCTGATCGGGGACACCCCAGAACAGAAGCTAGGAGGAGCGCTGTGCCAGGCAGAAATCGCCCAAGGACAGACCAGAGCTAGACCTAGTATCACTGCTGCCCAGAGCTGCATGGGGCTGAGAGTACTGAAGCATGTCACTTTGCATTGGGAACAAGGAGGGAAGCTGTAGCTAGTTAAGTGAGGAGGTTGTCACTCTGTGTGGCTTTGCAGAGAGCAGCAGAAGAGGGGTTTGCTGGGGGAAGTTTACTGGCATCGTAGACGACCAGGAGCACCCAAGACTCACCCCTGGACTGGAACTTTGCCCAGGACTCCTGAACTCTTCTTGGTGTTTACCCTTTCTGACTGTGGTACCACTGGGCCTGTGGGACCTTGTGTTGAATGCAACCCTGTTTTACCACTTCCCCTATCTTTCCCCGTTGTTTTTCTCCTTTCATCCCAATGTAAATAAATATTTCCCTTTCCTATATTCACTGTACTCATCTGGTGTGTGTGTGTGTGTTCACTCCCAGGGGCTGGACCAGGTGCCCCAGGGATGGAAGGGACTTTCCCTGCTGCGTTCCTGTGCACGCTCTTTCTTGGCCAAAGCTGCCTGCAGAGCAGACTCCATCTTGGCCGCAAGGGTGCTGAAGTTACACTATGTTAGTTTCAAAGCAAAGGTTTCTCACCACATGCTTTCAGCGCTTTCTGACCAAACACTGGAATCTCCTGCAATGTTTTTTTCAGATTCCAGTATACAGCTTGTCCAGAATTTCCAACAAAACTCTTTAGGTCAGGAACCCTCCGCCAGAGGCCAATGACTGCTTCTTTTGTCTTTTCAGGTGCTGAGAATGCAAGTGACAAAGAGAGAGAGGAGGTGTCTGCCCCTTGTTTTTATAGTCCCGGGCCCCTTTTGAGAAGCATTTCCAGCTGGGAGCAAGGTGATAGGGTGTCTGTATGGAAGGACATTCCATGCTGTTTCACAGCTAAGATGTAGATTTTTGCACCTGCCCCCTTTTCGGCTAAAGAATGGGCACTGAGCAGGTAATGGCCCATCAGCCTTGTTTACACATGGCTGAGGCATTGACTTGCCCTCTGTCTCTGAGGAACAGGTTTGGCCACTCCCGACTTCTCTGGAAAACATACTTTTAGTCATGACCTCAGCTTATGTTTACATTTTCACCATGCTGCTATGGGCATTTTGCCAAGATATTGCCGATACGCAAATTATGAGTATTTACAAGGCGTGCTTTGTGAGGTATCTTTTATGATCATTATTACAAAGGGTGTGAACCCAGCAGTATATTCTGTCATAGTTTGCTCAGCTAGCATTGCGAACACCAGCTGGGGTCTAAGAGCTGTACTATTGGGCAGGAGCCCACACATCCTGAAAGGAGGTGGGAGGGAGCAGAGTGGGGCCCTAGAGAGAAGGCTATCGAGTTATAAAAACAGCACTTTTATTCATCCCTCTCCTGCCAGTTCTGAAATCCTCTCCCCTGCCCCTCTGTACCTCAAGTATCAATTCCTGAAATCCACAGCCTGTGCTATGGGCCCCTTTTCTCCACTCTGCCTCTGCACTGAGCAGGGGGTCCCCCACCTCCTCCCCTCTCTGGAGTGATCACTGGAGAGTAGTGAGCCCTTTGTGTGCAAGGGGTGGTCAGACCAATGAGTACCCAGTCAGTACTGGGTGCAGGGATGTGGCAATGAGCAATTGCTCCAACATGTGGTTGACACCAGGCCAGTGAAACAAACCCCAACTTACCTGGGTATATGTTCCCCTGGTGCCTAGGGCTGCTAGTCATTCACCAGCTTCTCTTCCTTTGCAATGAGAGGAACTACCATGCAGCCCTGTGCCAGTGCCATCCTCAGCCGGTTCATCTCCTGCTTCCTCCAACAAGACAGAACACTGTCTCCACCCTAACCATGCCCAGTGGAGGATGTGGGATGAGTGGGAAGCTCAGAAATTGGGCTCCAGAGACTTGGATTCTCTCTGATGGTAACATTACCCCCTCTTCTCTCCATCATTTCCCCACAGAGCAAATCACCCAGTCTCACACTCAGGACCTTGCTTCATGCCATGGTGTGTCTAGGTTTTTGATTCCTTCCTTCCTGACCCCTCCAGCTAACCCTCAGTGCATGGTCCCTTTTGTTTACTATAGGAGGGAAAGCAGGTTGCCCCAGAACTGGGGCTGATAAGAGCCAATGACAAAAAAAATTGTCTACACTGCTGGGTGCAAGGGACTCTCTTTGTGCATGAAGAGGAACATCTATTGAAGCAGAAAGGCTCTGGGACTGCAGTAGCTGAATAATGGGGAAAGATTTTAGGTGTCAACAACAGAAGAGAAATGGAGGTTAGGTTGGGATGCATTAGCTAACCTGACCCTAAAGATGACCTCTTTACTAATGTAGGTGCAGGGTACCAGTTTCTCAGTTAACTTTTCAGGGGCTGCCCCAAGCTCCCCACAGGCTCCACCTTGGCTAGTTAAAACAAAATTGAGCACTTATACCACATTGCTACTAGGGAAACAGTCACTGTGAAGGCTAGCTATCACACCCCAGCCCGATCTCCAGCCCTTTCTTTGTGTAGACAAGATCTGGAAAAGCTACATCTGTCTGGCTTTGGTGAGCAGTGACCAAGTGGAGAGCATATGAGCACTGTCTGTAAAGATCTGAAGAGGGTTAGGACCTGGGGGCTGAGGGGAGGAGTTTAGGGGTAAAACTAGGAGGAAGGGAATGAAATGAAGGAAGGCTGTTATGCTTGAAGCTCAGTCTGTTTATTAGGGATCTCTTAGACTTTGAAGTCTCTCCCTTAGGGAAGAGCTAGGAACCCCTTCCCCCAGGATGTTTAAATCTGTCTTGGAAATCTCCCCATTCTGGTTCTGGTGGTTCTATATGTTGCTTCCCCCACTGGAAATCCAATGAGGGGCAAGTGTGGAGGGGAGCGGGGCAGCCTCTTCTTTTAACAACTGGGATCTAGAGTCCAGTTTGTAAGGCCAAGACAGCAACAGAGCGGGAAACATTCAGGCTGCTATTTGGGTTAGATGATTAGCCAGCTCTCAGTTTGCCTGGGCAGTGGTATGGCCCGTGTGGAAGGAGCCTCCTTTGGGGCAATTTCCTTCTTTTTTTAAAATATTCACTTAATTTTGATTTGATAAAGGGAAGTGTGTTAAAGTGTAATTCCCCCCCCCCCACAAGTCCAGAATATGGGTTACTGTGCTAAAGGAGATTTTCCCAGCCCCCTTCCTCTTGCAATCCCTCCCTGGCTCACTGTCTCTTTGATGCCCCTCTCCCATGTGGAGCCCTTCCAAAGCAGTAGGGCAGAACACAAGAACATAGCTCTGAATGGCATTCACCTGCACTGTGCTGACAGCACCATTGTTGAGTCCTTCATGGGCTTTGACTAGCTCTTTGGTTCCTCTCCCTTTGAAACATCCCAGGTTTTTCTTCTCTGGTTTCTGCCATATCCCAGCACCAGCCAAATATCTCTCGCGGTCTCCTCCCCTTAGCTCCATGAAGCTGAGCTGGCTTTTCTTCTGCTGCTGTCAGAGACCAGAATGTGGGTGGTCATGCTTAGTGGTTAGAGCAGGTAGCCAGGAACAGGTTCTGACCCTGAGCTCCTGAGTCCAAGGCCAGTTGGCAGAGCCAGAAGCCAGAAATTGGATCCAAGGGTCAGGCTGGGTTCCCTGGGGTGAGGCAAGGCAGGATCTAGGGCAGGAGCAGGGCTGAACAAGGCTTGTTCTTGGAAACAGCTAAACCATTTTGGCTGAAAATTTTCTAGAAAAACTCAGCTTGAAGCAGTCACCCAGCATGAAAAATTTCAGGGCAAACGGTTACAGTTTGACAAAGTTATAAGCAACTGAAAAAAGAGTCTTAGAAGAACTGCTGGGCAATTTTATTTATAGGTGGTGACAACAGCCAGTCTATAATAATAAATGGGTCCCTTCTTCCAGGTGTTGTCAACAGCAACAAAGTTTGGGTTCAGATTTCTTAAGGGGTTTCTGTTTAAATTAACAAACACTAACAGCTTGAGCACTGTAGTGAGGCCCAAGGAAGAGGAAGAACCTATCCGGAGGCCAGAGTGGGCGGAGCTAGGGAGCTCTGAGCCCGCCTCTCAAAGGGTCAGGCGGCGACCTGGAACTATAAAGGCCGGCCCTCAGAGCTCAGTAGGAGCCCAGCAGCTGGAGAGAGCAGATGTCCCTCGGGGAGCCTGAGACTGGGAATCTTCTGCAGCCTGAGATGGCTGGCCGGAGCTGCCCTGTGCCCGCTATCCGGGGGAGCTGACGGAGCTACCCTGTGCCTGCTATCCAGAGGTAGGGTGACCAGATGTCCCAATTTTATAGGGACAATCCTGATTTTTTGGGCCTTTTCTTATATAGGCTCCTATTACCCCCCCACCTCCTGTCCTGATTTTTCACATTTGCTGTCCGGTCACCCTATGCGGAAGAGCTGCCGGATGTGCTGACCAGCCCCTGCCCCGAAGAACCCATGCTCCTGGACCTCCCAGAGGCCAACGCCAGGACCCAGGTAGGGCCCAAGGGGGAGTGTGGAAGTGGCCCGGGGCAGCTGACCCCAGTCTGGCTGCAGCACTACCAGATCCTATGTCAGTGTGTTGTGGCCAGAATCCCCACTGACTAAGCAGCGGATTGTCAGCTGCTGCTAGGGCCCTGGGCTGGGATGCAGTGGAGTGGGAGGGCCTGTGTCCCCCCTGCCACCGCATTCCTGGGTGGCAGACTCCCCCTCTCCCTGGCCTAAGGAGGCTGGAGCCTCTTATTGCTGCCCAGCCCTGCCTGAGGGCCTGGGCCCCGTGACTCAGTGGTTGTTGCTTCACCTGAGCCAGGGTCAGACTAACCACATTTTCAGCCGGCTACCGCAAGGGCTGCTGAGGGAGACCTCCAGGCCGGACTAATTCCCCAGACCCATCAGTGTGTACTGAGCTGGCGTGGCTCCCATTTGCCCCGGAGAGGGTTGAGCCCCGGTGAACTCTTGTACACACCCCCACCCAGAAACCAGGGGAAAATGAACATAAGAACGGCCATACTGGGTTCCCTTAGCAGGCAATACTTCCCCTCTCACAAGCCCTGAATCTGAATATAAAACAAGGATGACTTTATTTGGGTGCAAGGGGACACAGAATCAACTTGGGGAAACATACTAACGATACATATAAATGAATAAACTAGCCACCCTGTGGTATCTGTGGTAGAAGTCTGTTAACTCAGTTCCCCACCCTCCAGGTGAATGTCCAATAAGCAACTGCCTTTTTCACACGTCACCTCCTTTCCTCAACCAAACCCCACTTATGGCTGGGGTCAATGAGGAGCATAGTCCCAGAGTCCAGGACAGTACTTGGCCAACTTGCATCCCACCCTCAAGGGAAGTGCTGCCTGGTCTGGCCCTGAGGCTCCACCACAAAACCCATCTATGGTGATTTCAACTTTATGGGCACTGGGTAGGGGTCTCCTTACCAGTGTTCATTCAACCCTGCTCCTGTCCACTGCTGCCTTTCCACAAAGTTGCTTCTGCATTATCTCTTGTTGCAGAGTATCCTCTGACATCTCTTTGCAACCTCTTCCATGAAGGGGATCAGTGATCTGTAGAACCCTCCAGGACACTCCTTGCCATAAGCAAGGTGCACATCTCCTTTTCCCTGCACCCCAGTCCCACTCCCACACCAATTTGGAGTTTGTGTATTGTTCTGGTGGCTCCACAAAGTGTCACTTGGAGGATTTATGGGAAGAAAACTTATGCAAATGAAGTTTCAGTAGCTGTACTTTCCCTGTTCACCAACCAATGGTGGCAGAGAGCTCCTTACCCTATAAAGCAGGAGTAGTCAATAGGCAACCCAAGGGCCAAATCCAGACTGCCAGATGCATTTGAATGGACCACAAAATCTTTTTTTACTTATTATTTTTTACTATTTTTGTATTTTCTCTAGAATCTGGACCTTGACTATACCTTGACCAAGAAATTTGGTGGAACTTGACAAAAAATAGATTATCCCTGCTGTAGAGCTTGTGTCTCTCTGGAGTTTTGGGTAAACAGCTTTGAAGCTGCTCTTGGCCACTCTTTCTCCTGTTCACCAACAGATGGTAGCAGCAAGCTCCCTGCCTTCTGGAAGCTTCAACCACAGAACTGACACATGCAACTGTTAACAATGACCCCAGCTCTTGAAGCCTTTCTGTGTTGGCCCTTCTCTCCCCAGAAGCTGACTTGTTTACTCTTTAATAAACTTTTTCTGTCGAAACTGGATTTGACCTAACCAGGTGGGCTTGTTGCACAGATTTAAATAGAAAGGGCTAAGCACTGAATAGGCACCTCAGAAGAAACAGTCTAACTGGCCTTGTTTTCTCTCAGGAGACAGACTGCAGATGGTTTCTTCTTCCTCATAAAGGTGAATAACCAAGGGTAAGTGTCTTAACTTTATTCTATGGGTGTGTCACATCCTGACTGAATGGTGACCACCTCCCCCACCAAATCCTGGGGCAGAGGCTGGTGTAGGCAAGATAGCAACCGGTATGTGAAAAGCACCTAACAATGAGTGGTAAAACAGATGTTTGCTCATCCAGGACCACATGGTTCCAGCCTGGACTGGATAAAATTACCATTTGACTGGGGCCTAGATTTATGGACAGGGAGGGTGGGGGAAAATCTCACCACTCAGTGTGAGGGAGCTGCAGGGAGCAGAAATGAGACCCTGAGATAAAGCTATGAAAGAAAAAACAATCTCTCTCTCTTCCCTGTGCAATCCCAGGACCCTCTGTCCAACACAGCCTCAAGGTCCTCTCCTCAGATTCTCTTTACCTCTGAACCTTCAGCAGCTGCCCTAAAATCCACAGCCTGCCCTCAGGACACAGTCCCACTTTGCCTGGGCTCTGGCAGCAGTTTCCTTCAGCCCCTAACAGTCTCACTGGGGAATAATGAGCGCTTGGTGTGTGTGAGTGGGGTTTGGGTCAATGCCTAGGTGCAGTGACATGGCAACAAGTGATTACTCCCAGATGGGTTTGGCACCAGGCCAGGAAGGAAACCAGCCTAGCTTTCCTGGGTATAAATCTCCTTTGTGCTTAGGGGTGTTAGTCACTTACAAGCTTCTCCGTGGGTAGCTCCAGAGCTGATACTGCACCATGCAGCCCCTCACCCATGCAGGGCTCTGTCTGCTCCTCTCCTGCCGCATCCAAGATGCAGCGGCACGAAGGTACATCTACACCCTCACTGTACCTGATGGAGGCCAATGGGGTGACTGGGGGGGGAAAAAGGACTTTTGCCCCCGTGGCTACGCCAATGGATTTGCATTGAAGGTAAAATTCTTCCCATCTCCCTGCCATTTCCTCACCGCCCCCTGCCCCACGTTGCCCTCTCCCCATTACTAGGCTCTCAGCAAGAACTTCTCTTGACTCTAGGCTGTTTCTGGTTTTTATTTTTTATTTTTTTTTTTAAATTCTCTCTTCATCAGGCCTGGTCTACACTACGCTGTTAAATCAATTTAACGCTGCACCCATCCACACTACACTGCTCTTTATATCGATTTAAAGGGCTCTTTAAATCGATTTCTGTACTCCTACAAAATGAGAGTAATGCTAAAATCGATATTACTATATCGGATTAGGGTTAGTGTGGACGCAAATCGAAGTTATTGGCCTCATTATTTTACAGTAGCTACCCACAGTGCACTGCTCCAGAAATCGACGCTAGCCTCGGACCATGGACGCACACCACCGAATTAATGTGCCTAGTGTGGACGTGCACAATTGACTTTATAATCTGTTTTATAAAATCGGTTTAAGCTAATTCGAATTTATCCTGTAGTGTAGACGTAGCCTAAGACTCTGGTCAGCCATCAGCATACTGAGTTTATTAAAGGGTGTGGGATATCTGTCACCCCAGAGCTGGGGCAGAAAAGATGAGAACACAATTGTCTGAACAGCTGGGTTAATGGGACTTTGCTTTGGGTTCAACCAGAAACATCTGTCAAAGCAGAAAGGGCCAGGGGGTGTAGGGGCAGAGTTAGGAGGCGATACTAAAAGAGCTAAATCTGTCTGGCTCAAGTGAGCTGTGAGTTAGAGGTGGGGATCTGTAAGTATCTGAAAGGTGTTAGCATGAAAGGGGAGGGGGGGAGCAGGAGGAAGGGAATAAAATGAGTGAAGGAAGTTTTACTTGAAACTCATTCTGAGGGAGGCCTCCACTAGAAAGTTTTGCCAGCAGAGCTATGCCTGATAAGGATGTGATTTATTTTAATTTTTTGAAAATATTTCTATGCTGGCAAAAGTCCTAGCAGATGTGCCAAAAGTGCTGCTGCCAGGTCAGTATATTTTCCTCACCAAACTGGAATTAGCTATACTAGCAAAAGTATTTTTTTGCTACTACAGTTATGGCTCACAAGGAGGACATTGCGAGTATGGTTTTGCTGTTCTAGCCTTTCTAGTGTAGACTAGGCCTCAGGTTTCCCTGCCAGAGAAGGAACTGTTAGTCTGTGGAGTAAGAAAATGAGTGGGAGCCCCATCACCACTGCATATAAATCCAGCCTGGATATCTCCCCTCTCTCACTGCTGTGAATCTGTGTGTTGCTGCAAGAGTGGAAATCTAGTGTGGGGGTTGTGGGTGGTGGCATCCTGCTCACTCTTCTCAGCTGGGATCCAGGGTCTCTGCCTGACAGAGTGGATGTTGAGGAGGTGGGAAACATAGAGGGGAATACATGGGAAAGCTTGTTTAGTTGCCTCCCAGCTTCCCAGGGCAGTAGCTGTAACATGTCAGGAGCCTCCTGGGGCTAATTAGTACTGAACATTTTTCCTTTCTTTTAAGAAATGCAGTTAATTTTAATAACAAGAAGTCAGGAGGGTTTAATGGCTTTTGGGGGGGTGGGACTCCCAACCCTTCTCCTCCCAATCTGTACCTGTGCCACCATCTCCTGTACCCCTCTCCTAGGTGGAGACTAACCAAGGCCCTGGGGTAAAACATAATGACGCTGCTTTGAATGGCATTCTCCTGTACTGTACTGACGGCTCTGTCTTCGAGTCCATGGTGGGGCCATGAGTAGCTCTTTGGTTTCTCTCTCATCCCTCCTGCTCTGCAAGTGCAAAGAGAATAATCATGAACAATGCCATTTGCACAGGGTCTCTTCTCTGACTATTCCCTCTGTTTGGAGATAATCTGTAAAGGAAAATTAAAATAGGGCATTGGCTGTTCTGTTTCTGCTTCTTTATGATGGACAAAGCTGTCCATTTCATGTTACAATTCAGATCTTGTGTGCCCTGGAAGTTGCTGGGAAAGACTGGAGAGAACCAGTGAAACGATACCAACCCCAGAGTCCAGTCTGAAAGCTGCAGCAATTGGGGGGTGGGGAAAGGAGTTTTTCGCTACATCCTTTCATATTCTTTGGGTGAAATCCTAGCCCTACTGGAATGAGTGGGATTTTGCCATTGACACTGTTATCAGTTGTTGGCTCTGTGAGTTGCACCAGCTCTGGCCAGGTAGCTGATACAGCAGACCTTGACCAAACTGCCCAAGAAGACTCCAAAAGACTCGTTTCAGTGGTGAAGGCACTTGGCCAGCTTTACTGTCAACAAAGCATGGTATTAGTATCCCATAGACTCTACAGGAACACTAATACATGTATGCTCATGACAACGGACCGGCTCAGTAAGTGGCGTGACTTTCCTCTTCCCCCTAAGCCAGACAGACACCCCCTTTTGTGACCCCTCTTTCATACACTGATATAAACAAGTTGCCAATTACCCTTCTGATGTGGTTAGTTACCAGCCCTACCCCTCGTACCTCCTGGTTCGAACAAAACATTTTCATCCGTCATCCCATCCTTGTTTTACGTGGGGCTAGCGTGTTCCTGTTCCATCTCTCAGTATTGTGTTTATGCCATACCTTTATGTTGGGGGGTACCTGCATCTTCTGGAATGTGCACACATGAATACCCTGTGCCTAGTACTTCTGGGAAGTGTCTTTTTTGCCAAGTGCATGTACTGCACAGTGAATTTGCAAGCAAGCATCTGCTTTGTAACAGGGCCTGACTTTTGCTCAGAGACTGACTCTTGCTAACTTGGCTTCATAGGTTCTTTCTACTGTCTAATGCAAACTTGGGAAGAGGATGTCTGGGTATAAGATTCAGCGCCAAGTGTCACAGATCCCATCAGGTGCCCCCTTTCAGGCATCCTCTGGACTGCTGTGAGAGGAAGGCAAGACTCTGTGTGCCTGGATTCCCATGTGCTTAGGGCTCAGCAGGCTGCAGTACTGGTTCCTCCTGTGGCCTCTCTGGCACATTTCCTGGGCATTGACTGTCCGCTACTCCTTCCTGGAAGTGGGGCTGCTCCGCCAGGAGCGTGCCGGAAGCTCCCTAGAAGTGGGGGAAACACTGGTGCCCGAACCATGCTCCCGTCCCCTCACTCTGCCTCTTCCCCCCAAGGCTCTGCCCTCACTCAGCCTCTTGCCCCAGACACCTCATCCCCCCCAGCTCGCTTCTCTCCATCCCCTCTTCCCGTTGCTCACCCATAAGGCAGTAAAAGTGATGGGGTCATAGACCCCTGACACCTCCCTCTTCTGGAGCCCCTGTGCTTTGGTCACCTTCCCTTGGCCTCCAGGACCAGTGCTGACCCCCAAGATATCCCAATTGCTTAAATATACCCTCTCCCAGATCTCCCCATTTAATTCCCTTCAGAGGCACACAGTAGTTGTGAAGAAAACAAACACACTCAGCCACTTTGTCCAGAGTCTAACACAACTGTTCTTTTACTTAAGCATATTAAGTCGAAGATTGTGCAGATCATAAAAACCAATAAACATTCTAACTGCAATGTCCCTCACTTACCAGCTCACCCGTCCTTTGGGACATCTGGCTGGCAGGCAGGGTATCCGCTGCCTCTTGCAGGGTGTTCATGAAAGAGAAATCATCCAGCATGGGTGTTCCCTTCCCCAACTTCTCTGATCTTGCTCTCTCCTGCCCATTCCTTCCTCTTGCTGTCTGACTCTTTCCTCATCTTTAAATACCTCCTGAGTCCTGGTCACTTGCTGATTTTTTTGTTCTGTGTTTGGTAACTTTCCACTGCTCAAAAAAACCCCTCTCCTCAGACAGAGGAGGAAGTATTTTTTGCATTGGAATGCAGTTACTCTTTTGCATAACTTTGGCATGGTCAAAGCATCATCATTAACATAAAGTGCCTCCCTGTTGTCTTCAGTTTGGAGAATATTTGGTGCGTGTCCTCTCAGCAGTGGTGGATCCACATACAGAGACAGTTATGATACAGCAGTTTTTCATAGTAACATTTCATCATAACTCAGTAATATCAACCAGACCTGATAAGTTCTACACACATTTTCCCAAATTATCACTCAAGGCTCATCTCGTGAGTCCCCCAGGGAGTCCTCCAGCAAAACCAGGGAAGACCAGGCTTGACACTTCTGAGATTTCGAAGGTTAAATACAAGCAAGAAAAAACACTACCCAAGAAAAAGAAACCAAAATACCTCAGGTCCTTCCAGGCCTGTTTTCAGGTCACTGCTGTGTGTCCTATGAACACCGGGCTTGGCGTACAGTAGCTAGGATGACTGGCGCCTCGTGGTGGGTAGCAGATCCTGAATAAGTCTCAGGTAATTATTTTCTTCTCTGGCAGTTGGGGTCATTGGACTGGTGTCCACTGGTGCCCCAAGAGCAACCTGATCTTCTCACTGAGAGTGGAACCATCCCAGGGATTGGGCGATGACACGGCGGCCAACAACATCCAGTTCAAATGCTTAGATGGGACTGGGCTGATGGGCACCTCACATTCCTGGGGTGATTTTGGCCCATGGAACAATCGCTGCAGCTCTGGGGCCATTTGTGGGATCCAGACGAAGGTGGAGGAATCCCAGGGTCATGGGGATGACATAGCACTCAATGATGTGAAGTTCTTCTGCTGTAACTAAACAAGCACCCGTCCCTGCCCAATCCCCAACACCAGCACCTGCCCATTAAACACCATTAAAGTTTAGCTCTGCTTTTGAACAGGAAGGTGTCTGTCTTATTGACCCAAATCAGACATGTTATCATGTGCCATCTCCATGTTTACAGGGGAAGGCTGGATTGTGAGCAGAGCCAGGAGGAGAGGAGACAGGGAGGAGAATGGAAGGGGGAGAGATAATGTCTCAGATAAGGACGGAGAAGGGAGGCATGGCCATAGTGGGTAGAAAGGGTTTTTTCAAGATGTTGGGAACCAAGTAATTTTATTCTAAAAATTGTTAAAATTTGTTGTCCAGAGAACCAAGAAATGACTGGGGTCAAATCTTGTGTGTGTGTGACTGATTTTTGTAAAGAAGTAGACAATGAAAGATTCAAAAAGGTAAATGATATACAGCTGTGTGTGTTTCCAAATATGGCATGCTTCATAGGATCTCCAATAAAATTATGCAATTACACAATTTTACAACTTGTCAAAGTCGCAAGACCAGACACAACAAACCCAGGCAACGCTACATAGACATAACATGTTAGGGTGTGAGTAACAGTAATACAATAAGAGAAGACATACATGAATAGAGGGAGGCAGGGAACTGGGAGTGAGTGAAAAAGCAGAGGGGTAAGGTTGAATGGAAATATGGCATTATTTGAGCTATCTAGAAACAGGGTCCAAATTTCTTCAACTTCATATAATTGATCTCTGTGGCTGTTGGAGGACTTTTCTTTTGCCCTCCTCCTCTAGTTCTTGTCATTCAGACAGAAGGCAGAAGACCATAAATCTGAAGTGCAGGCAATGCTATACTTATTCAGGTTAATTCCAAGCACGCATATGCATAGTTCTACACACTGGCAGAGTCTGTTTTGCAGCTCTGACATGGCAGAGCATTTACCCCGTGTCTCCCTTCCCAGCTCTGACTCAGAGCCTTCGCTGTGTTCCTGCTCCCCATTCTCCCCCCACCCCTTAGTAGACCCAAATATACCTGCAATGCACACCCCTATTTACACCCCTTACAACTTATGGTCATGGTCTGTTTTGGAAGGTCGTGAGTCTGGGATCTTCATCCCACCTCTTTTGTATCCCATGGGAGGCATAAGGAGTGAGGTTGTGTTCTGGCCAAGGCCAGGCTTTTCTTTGGCTTTTAGTGTTTCTTATGCCTCTCCCCTTTCCCCTCTCCCATTCCCTTTTGCCCCTCCTAAGTGGTTGCTTGACCTTCGCTTGAGAAAGAAGCCAGGCAGCCTTTCAGTGTATGCTCATATATTACACTTCCAACATAACCCTTTAGTTCTATCCCTTATGTCTTCCCATTATACTAACAAACCCATGTGGCCAGGTAGAAGCAACACACACAGTGTCTTTGTCCTTTGTTCACATGCTAGGATAAGATACAAGAGTATCAAAAAGTCAAACCCAAAATTCTATCTTAGGCTGACAAACAAGCCTATATACTAACAGTAGCAATAAGCTATTCTTTCTTTGGCTGCTACTCAACCAAGTCCAAATGCCACTGCTCTGTTTTGGGGATAAGCCTACCCAGCCATTTTTGTAAAACATATGCACTTGATAATCATTGAAGCCTTTAAGAACCAAAGCTTTTGTGGTGCAGTTAAACCAGCTTGGCAGGTAAATATCTTTGGATGCAATTTTCAGCTGAGGTTTGACTGCTAAAGCCAAGCATTATTTTCTATCCACAGCTGCCGGATACTGGACAGTCCCACAGCACCTGCACCAGGGTTTGTTTTCCTTTGTTATAGGGCCAACTAACATCAGAGGGTAAGGCCTTTATCTTGGGCAATCTCTGTGGTGTCCAATACATTTTGAATAAAATCTTTTCTTGTATTAAATGGAGCCTGAGATCCAGAGAAGCATTTTTAACATTACATAATATGCTTTGGCACTGGGTTTCTTTCAAGGGCTGTGACCAATCCTTTTCAGCACTTTCACAAGGAACTCCAGACTAACGGAGTTCCCCTTCATTAGGGGCCCAGTCTTAATAACTGTCTCTCTTAATGTCCATTCAGGAAAGTGACTCCCACTATTTTAGTCACATGGTGTTCTTTGCTGTGCTTTAGGGGACACCATGGTTTGAAACAGGCCAAATAATCACTGTTGTGAACTATGCCTGTTTCATCATGGAAGAAAAACAAAATCAGTGAAAACAAAAGAGAAAGAATAAACAAGGGTTATTTCCATTACAATCTCTTTGGTCTTGCTGGGGCACAGCTGGTCTCAGGCAGATCGCTAGGCTACCCAGCAAGCTCAGCTGGACCCAATAATCCCTCTCCAAATGTTTGTACTACCTGATTGAGTAGGGGAACCAACTGGCTGCTGCTTGAGCCTTGCAGCAGCTGCTTTACATGTACTACATCTGTATTTACAGCTGCTTTCTACTCTAGCCATTGTGCCATGCCCTGTTCCAGTCTCAGCCTACCTGCTCTATTCTGGTTCTAACTCCTGGCTCTGTCTCTGACTGACTCCAACTTACCTTTTGGGTGTTGACCTTCAGCTTGGTCCCTTGACTCTGACACCAGTTTCACCTTTGTATTGGTGCCTGATTCCATGCTTGTCATTACCTAAATTGCCATCACAACCACCAGGTGAGGTTGCTCCCCTCACTAGGTAGGCCTCCTATGACCCAGCAGTTCACAGGTATGCCTTTCCATGGACAGCTTTTAATAGAGATTATGTCTTCATAGGCCTGCTTTTGGTGGTGGTGCTCTTCTCTAGGAAAGTCAAGATCAAACAAATCAGTTGTAAAATTAACAGCTAGTTCTGTCCTAATGAATCCTAGATAACTAAGCTAGTTCATATATGGGCAAAGGACTTTTTGTTTAAGGGGTAGGTGTTGCCTGTTTAGTTCATAATGAATAACAGTTTATAAATAGGTAACAGTGTGGTCTTAACTAAGCCTTATGAAACTGGTGAAAGTATTTAAATAAGTTATTCAAAAGAAGCCATTCAAGGAGCTATCTTGAAATAAGATTCATTAATTTGCCTAAAAATATTAATATCAAGTGTCATTTGCTATTTTTCTCCATTTAACTTTTGCCTCTTTCCAGGAATGTATAGTTTAAACTATTTATTTCAATATCCTGTTAGATTTACCCTGGTGATTATTTTAATTCCTTGGCAGTGCTTTGCTGTTGAAGTGTTGGTGATGATATTATGTGGCAGAATCAGTGATTGTTCCTTCTTGATGCTGTATTGTTCTTTGTCTTGCTGCTGTTTGCTTGCTTGAAAGAAATGAGAATATTAAGACAGAAGTGCTGTCAAAGTTGAGAGATGGAAGCTGAGAGTGCTGCCTGCCTGAAAGAGAGACAGCTGGGACTCCCCACTTTGCCCCCTGGCAGGTCCCTCTGGCTCTTAGGATTGTGGGGTCTGTGTGCTGCTGGCACCTGCAATCCCCACTCTGTGGCTCTGGCAGCTCCCATTGGTGCTTTTCCCGGCCAATGGGAGCCACGGAGTTCACGCTTGTGGTGGGCGCAGCTTGTGGAGAGTCTGGAGACTTCCCTTGCTTCTCTGACCCTAGGAGCCAGAGACCTCCCAGCAGGGCTAATGAGTGAGGCTGGGGAAGGGGGCAGGGTGTGATGGAGTGAGTGTCTGGGAGGTGTGTGTGGGGTGCTGGGCTGTTAGGGTGTGGAGGGTGCTGGGCAGTGGGGGAGGTTTGTGTGTTTTGGTGTGCTAAACAGTGGGGGCCTGTTGGAGGGTGCTGGGCAGGGGGGAGATCTGTGTGTGTCAGGGCACTGGAGGTCTGTGTGGGGGCATTGTGTAGTTGTGGCTGTGGGGAAAGGCACTGGGAGAGAGGGGAAATCTGTGTGTATTAGGAAACTAGCCAGTAGGGGCTTCTGTGTGGGGTGCTGGGTAGTTGTGGTGGGACTGTGGGCGGGGGGTTGCTGGGTGGGGATGTGTGTGTACAACACTGTGCATTTGTGGTGGAAAGGTTGTAAGGGGTCTCTGGATCCAGGAAGTGCTGAGCAGGGGAGCTGTGTGATGCAGCATGAGCCCACCCCCAACAGAAAAGGGCACACTGGTAGCACAGGGCCAGGTGGACCAGTGTGCCTCTGGCTACGGTCAGGGTTATGCACCTGTGTCCGTCTCATCTTCTTTCCCCCGCCCCATCACACTCACAAAATGTGTCCTGATATTTCAGTCTTGCGATCTGGTCACCCTACTTTGCATTGGGAACAAGGAGGGAGGCTGTAGCTAGTTAAGTGGGCAGACTGTTGCTCTGTGCAGAGAATGGCAGAAGAGCAGGTTTGTTGTGGGAAGTTTACTGGTGCTGTAGATGACCAGGAGCATCTAAGACTCGCCACTAGACTGGAACTTCAGCCAGGACTCCTGAACTCTGCTCGGTGTCTGCTCTTTCTGACTGTGGCCTGTGGGACCTTGTGTTGAATGTAACTCTGTTTTACCGCTCCCCCTATCTTTTCCCCTATTGTTTTTTCTTCTTTCATCCCAATGTAAATAAATATTCTCATTTCCTATATTCACTGTATTTTTCTGGGATGTGTGTGTGTGTGTGTTCACTCCAGGGGGGTTGGACCAGGGGTGGAAGGTACTTTCACTGCTGCATTCCTGTGTGTGCTTTTTCTTGGCCAAAGTTGCCTGCAGACAGGGGGCAGCTCCAGGCATCAGCTATCAGATTGGTTTGACATGATTTGTTCTTTAAAAATCCATGCTGGCTATTCCCTATCACCTTACCACCTTCCAAGTGTTTGCAGATGGTTTCCTTAATTATTTGCTCCATTATCTTGCCTGGCACAGAAGTTAAACTAACTTGTCTGTAGTTTCCTGGGTTGTTTTTATTTCCCTTTTTATAGATGGGCACTATATTTGCCTTTTTCCAGTCTTTGGAATCTCTTCTGTCTCCCATGATTTTCCAAAGGTAATAGCTAGAGGCTCATATACCTCCTCTGCTAGCTCCTTGAGTATTCTAGGATGCATTTCATCAGGCCCTGGTGACTTGCAGTCATCTAACTTTTCTAAGTGACTTGTTCTTTTTTTATTTTCTCTTCTAAACCTACTCCCTTCCCATTAGCATTCACTATGTTAGGCTTTCCTTCAGACTTCTCGGTGAAGACTGAAACAAAGAAGTCATTAAGCATCTCTGCCATTTCCAAGTTTCCTGTTTCTCTCTCTTTCTGTGCAGTGGGCCTACCCTGTCCTTAATCTTCTTCTTGCTTCTAATGTATTGATAAAAAGTCTTATTTTCCTTTATTCCTGTAGGTAGTTTTTAACTCATTTTGTGCCTTTGCCTTTCTAATCTTGCCCCTGCATTCCTGTGTTGTTTGCCTATATTCATCCTTTGTAATTTTGTCCTAGTTTCCATTTTTTATGACTCCAGGTTTTTATGATCTTGTGGTTAAGCCAAGGTGGTCTTTTGCCACATTTTCTATCTTTCTTACGTAGTGGAATAGCTTACTTTGGGGCCCTTAATAGTGTCCCTTTGAAAAACTGCCAACTCTCCTCAGTTGTTTTTCCCCTTAGTCTTGAGTCCCCTGGGATCTTACCTATCAGCTCTTCTGTAGAGTCTACCTTCTGAGGTGGTTAGTTACCAACCCTACCCCTCATACCTCTTAGTGAACCTTTCTTTCACAAACAGTCCCTGTGCTAGCCTCACACAGTTCCTGCTTGGCAAACAGAGAATTCGGTGGAAGACTTCTTCTTTCCAAGTTTGGTCTCCTCAGCCCTCTGGTCTGTCTCAGATTCCCTCAAGGCAAGGCATTGGCTGCCTGGAAACCCCTCTGGTTCACAGTTCTACTCATGTGGCTACTAATTTTTACTTTAGGAGGAGACTGCAGAGTGGTGCCAACTGAACATTACCCCACATTCACTCCCTTATCAATCATTCACTTCAGCCCCCTGTGTGATGTCCTTCAACAATGTTAAGATGTCCTGGTCAGCCCATGCTGCACTCGGGCTGTTCTACATGTGTTTTTCTTTCAAGGGGACATATTTGCTGACTCAAAGATCAGTATTGATCATACATGCAGCATGGAGCCAGTCAGTTTCACCTCTGTTATGTGCCTGATGCTAAGAGAAGGATTTTGCTCCCAGAAACATCTTTCGCAGTTCAGTCATGTTAAACCATGTTCTCACCATTCATTCAGTATGGCCACACCAATTCGGCACCATCCCAACAATAATCATTGTAGCCTTTAAGAACCAAAGCTTTCGTGACATAGTTAAATCAGCTTAGCAGGTAAATATCTTTGGATACAATTTTCAGCTGAGGTTTGACTGCTGAAGCCAAGCATTATTTTCTATCCACCACTACCTGATACTGGACAATCTCACAGCATATGCATCAGGTTTCCTTGATCTTTTTATAAGGGAAAAGACAACATGCTGCATTTATTGAGAATACAGCAGTTAGCATGTGCTTTTCAGACACACGCACACACACACGCCATGCACACAGTCCCAGCAGTTGATGTTTATAGTTACCAGGCCAGAGTCTGAATCAATCTAGTGTCCAGCAAGATTGGTTGCAGAGGGGAGCCAGGCTCTGTCGGTCACGATCCGATGATCCTGGAGTTGTTGGCAAGATGAACCCAAAGTCCCATGGCAAAGCACCCTGTTCTGGTAGTCCTTTTTCTCCGTTGAAATCTATGGATTTTGCTGTTTCAGTTTATGACCGGTTACTCCTTAATTGGTGTCATCTTCTGATGGCCCAAAACACCTCTGGGAGGGTCATCCTGTCTGGTTTCAATTTAATCAATTATCTTGTGTTTTAAGGGTGCCAGCCTTTACCTCAGGGTCGTCAGTTGGCCCCTCCTCAACTATGGATGCTCGTTGATGGTTCTCTGGCATCTTTAAGTCTCTTCACTCCTCCCTTGGCCATCTGGCTTTAACAATGGTCTTCACAGCTTATCTTTTCCTGATGCATGCATTCCTCATTCACACAAACAGTTCTTTACAGAGCCATTCAAAAGGTAATACATAGCAGTGTTTTATGTTGAACAAAAAAAAGGCACCATAAATGAGTAAGGCCTAAATCTTCCAACTATCTTTTCCTACATTGGGGCCTAGACCTTCGAAATTCCTCTAATCTAAGTAACATGGGGACAGACAAGATCCTGTCTGTTACTTGAAAGGCATGAATAAAAAGAAAATGGCCAATACTAGTATTCACTGTCCTATTCATTTATTCTAATACCTTAATTCTTACTATAAAACATACACTGCATGTAGCTAAAACATAACCAATTATATAGCACAGTACCCATGGTACAACACAACCAACATCAGAGATAACTTACCCTTTGGGTGCTGACCTTCAGCTTGGTCCCTTGACTCCAACACCATCTTCACCTTTGGACTGGTGCCTAATTCAATGCTTGTCATTACCTGAATTGCCACCACAACCACCAGGTGAGGTCTGCTCCCCCCCACATGACCCAGCAGTTCACAGGTATGCCTTTCCATGGACAGCTTTTAATAGAGATTATATCTTCATAGGCCCACTTCTGGTGGTACTGCTCTTCTCTAGGAAAGTCAAGATCAAACATATCATTTGTAAAATTAACAGCTAGTTCTGTTCTAATGAATCCTAGATGACTAGATGGGCAAAGGACTTTTTGTTTAAGGGGTAGGTGTTGCCTATTTAGTTCGTAATGGATAACAGTTTATAAATAAGTAACAGTGTGGTCTTAACTAAGCCTTATGAAACTGATGAAAGTATTTAAATAAGTTATTCAAAAGAAGCCATTTAAGGAGCTGTCTTGAAATAAGATTCATTAATTTGCCTAAGAATATTAATTTCAAGTGTCATTTGCTATTTTTCTCCATTTAACTTTTGCCTCTTTCCAGGAGTATATCGTTTAAACCATTTCAATATCCTGTTAAAACCATCACCAGGGTAAATCTAATTCCTTGGCAGTGCTTTGCTGTTGAAGTGTTCGTGATATTATTATGTGGCAGAATCAGTGATTGTTCCTTCTTGATGCTGTATTGTTCTTTGTCTTGCTGCTGTTTGCTTGCTTGAAAGAAATGAGAATATTGAGACAGAAGTGCTGTCAAAGTTGAGAGAGGGAAGCCGAGAGTGCTGCCTGCCTGAAAGAGAGACTTACACTTGTCTCCTTTTATCTTTTTACTGGAGGTGAAAGACACAACCGTTTATTACTAGAGGAAAAAATTCTCCAATCTCTACTTTGTATTTCTGATCTCCATTCTGAATAAGCAAAAGTCATTCCACCCCGAGATGGAAGCTGTGGATCTTGAGCATGCTCAGTAAGAATTTAGGATTTTCTTCTTCTTCTTCTTCTTCTTTTTTTTTTAAAGCATCCTGGCAAAGAACTGTGTGGATGCAAGATTGATATCTGACCTTTTAAAACAATTTGTGGCTGGTATGAGTGGGATCTGACCAGCTAACTGACCTCTGTCACCCCTTACTGCACATACTCAATAGTTGTCAATCAGAATTCTGAGAAAGTGGTCAAGACCGAGCATGTATGAGTGAGGTAACTGTCTAAGAATAGGAAGGTATAAAGAAAGAGCTACAATGTAGCATAAAAGGCCAGCTGCCAGCAACAGTTTCCAAGTCCAGAGGCTGTGTCTGAGAAGGAGAGAGGTGTGCAGGAAGATCTGGGGAAGCCAGCAAGAGAAGCCAAAGAAAAACTGCTGCAGAGAGAGAAAAGAGAGCTGGAGCGGAGCTGACTGACCAGGAACTGAATAGCAGCAGTGTGCTCTTTTTTTTTTTTTTAAAGTAGCAATGGATTTAATATTCTTTTAATTATAGTTCATCATAAATAT
Source organism: Gopherus evgoodei (assembly GCF_007399415.2). Lineage (NCBI taxonomy): Eukaryota > Metazoa > Chordata > Testudines > Testudinidae > Gopherus > Gopherus evgoodei. Next base: position 32,413,427 of record NC_044322.1, on the reverse strand, counting down.
AGTATGTGTGTTTAATATGCGTATGCTTGGGGTGTGTGTGTGATGGTTTAAAGCAATTTAAGAACTGCTGTCAGTAATTTGTTGCAAACTGGCTACTTGGAACTTTTTCTCAGGGTGTTTGTGCCTTGTTTAGGATAACTAGTAATCCCAAAATACAGTGTATATCAATAAAAAGATACAGGCAGTATTCTTTCCAAAACAAAGTGTCAATTACTTTATTGGAAGATTATATCCATGTCCTATAGTGTTTCATTAGCAACCTGGGAACTTTTACCTCTGGAAGAACAGATTGAGGGGACAATAGGCAGACTATTGTAACAGCACCTCAAAAATGGATTTTGGAGCAACACCTTTTAGGTTATGGGTGGATTTTAATATTAGCTGTTTTCACTCCCTTCCTTGGCTTAACACCTTCATGCAGGGATCTGGCAATATTTTCAGCTCATGAAGAGGCAATTTGTTGCTTTGTTCTTGTGGAGGCAACTCTCAGAAGATCTTTAAAGTTTAGTTTTAACTCTTGTACTCAGTCCATTTTCTGAAATAATATTTTAGTTTTTATTAGAATTTAATCAGAGTTGAAATTCTTTCAAATCACCCTTATAACATACATAAGTCTTGTTGCTCTCAAAATAGCCTGTCTAACCTTGAATAATTCTTAAAGACATTATTTCAAACCTAATAATTTATTCTTAACCATATTTGGAGAGGTGACTCTTGGTTTTCTGTGCTGCTCAGGAGTTGTGTAAGTCTTGCCAGATAACTAATTCCCCAATTAATAATAATGCACTCATGGCTTCTATGCATAACTAGTGATAGCAGTGGTATCAGGAGTTATTTGTGGCTTGCATTTAAATACCAAACATTTACAAATACACCAGCTAGAATGCGGGATTTGGGATCCATGCGTGGGACCGCGTTATAGCGAGGACCGTGTTTAAAATGAATTGCAATTAAAGTAATTTAAATTTGGGATCGATGGCTGCAACCGCATTATATGTGAATTCGCACTATATAGACGCGCTTTCTAGCGAGGATCTAGTGTATCTCTAAGCTTACACCACTTCTATGTATTTAAAGAATAAATAAAGGCTTTTGAAAACACATTTCCCAACTATACACCTTTCCTTTAAAGGTACATGAAGATTTCACAGTATTTTATAAAATCATTTTGAATAAGAATATTCCTATAATGCTTTGAGTTTAAAACTCACGGTTCACTTTAAGAAAAAGAGGGGAGAGACTCCGTGTGTCAGCTTTGGGGCTTTGACAAACCAGGTGCTAGACATCACTTATCTTCAAGATTCTAGAGGGGAGGATACCCTGAGACTGCTTAACAAGTAGGTGTGTCCTTGCAGTATTTTGTGCCAGTCTCTTAATGGAGCCTGTCTCGACCTAAAAATTAGCTCAACCTAGCTTCATTGCTCAGAATTGGGGATAAATTTTGTGCCTTGCACAACATATTTAGGTTGACCTTACTCCACTGTAGATGTAGCTAAGTTGATGGAAGAACTGTTCTGTTAATTTAGCTACCACCTCTTGAAGGGGTAGATTTATCACAGTGATGATAAAAAAAACCCTTCCGTCACTGTAGCAAGTATCTACATTATGGCACTATTCCATACCCTTGGGGGAGAGCATGCTGAGGAGGAAGGGCATAAAATTTAGGAAGGAAGCTTTTCTGGTAGCTCCGGCTGCAGGGTTTTTGCTGCCCCAAGCGGCAGGGGGACAAAGCCGCGATCATCTTTGGCGGAACTTCAGCGGCAGGTCCTTCCCTCGGAGAGGGACTGAGGGACCGCTGACAAATTGCCACCAAAGAGTTGGATATGCTGCCCTTCCCCCTTGGCCGCCCCAAGCACCTGCTTGCTCCGCTGGTGCCTGGAGCCAGCCCTATCAGGCTGGGTTTTCTTTGCCTACCAGTGAGGGATCTATTAGTTTCTAAGGGAAGGGACTATTTCCTCAAGACACGTAGCTTTGATTTAATATGTTTCTGCGAAAATGGAAATCTGATGCAGGAGGCTAGCTAAAGCATCCACAGGTTATTGCTGCCCTGTTCTGCCTCATTGCTGGACAGGCTAAGCAAACTGCTAATAAAAATATCTGACTTTCATTGGATTTACTCTTGTTAGTAGTCTTCAAGCTTTAGAAGTTAAACAGAATTAGTTTATTTTCACACTGCATTTCCCCCGTCTCTGTCATGTAGAAAAACTTTACACTCCAGGGTGCTTGAACAGTTGGGGGTTATCTGGTTTTGGAATATTAGACATAAAGAACACATTTTCTTAATCTGAAGCACAATTGTGCTTTTATGGTACTGTCCTGAGCAGATGGGCCACTCCAGCAAGAGACCGAGGGAGACAGTGCTTCCTCGAGCACCCACCTGGGAATGTTCCTGTTGTTGTGCCCCTCAGAGATACAGTGGACCTGCTTCTGTGCCAGAAAGAGTTGACTCCTGGTACTGCTGCTTCTCTGCCCCTTTGGAAGTGGTTAGTCAAGCTAGCCAAGTCCTTGCACTTAGAAAAGTGCTAGGAATGCAGCTACACACCTTGTTCTAAAATACATGAGGTATGGGGAACAGGATCCTTGTCATGCCACATCCTCTGCTCCACCCAGGAATTCAGTAGCCATCCACAATCTGACCCTTTAACTGGGTGAAATCTCTCCAGCTTCCAGCAAAAATCTCATTATAACTTGATTTTGTTTAAACCAAAGTAGTCTTTGAAATGGAGAGATAAAAGAACACAATGAACATAGCAACTACTGCAGTTGAAAGGGTTTTACAGAAACTCAGGGTTTGCCATATGGGATCAGACCACTGGTCTGTTAAGCTCAGTCTCCTGTCTCCAGGGGCAGTGGCCAATATCGAATGCATTTTCTGCACTCAGGGCTGGCACCAGCCAATCAAGCACGTGCTTGGGGCGGCAACTTGGGGGACGAGGGGGGCGGCGCTCGGGTGTTTTTGGTTCATTGGGGCAGTGCTGGAGGGGTGACTTGTTTTTTTTTTTTTTTGGAGGCGTGGCACTCGGGGAGGTGGGGGTTTGGCATGGTGTTTGTTGGGACAGGGGCTTCGGGCAGCATGGCGCTGGGGGGCAGGGGGGCAGGGGCTTGCACGGTGCTTGGGGAGGGCAGGGCTTTGGGCTGCACAGTGCTGAGGGGGGTGAGGGCTTGCACGGGCAGTGCAGCGCTGGGGAGGGGAGGGTACGGCGAAGCAGCACTCCTCTTTTTTGCTTGGGGCAGCAAAAAAGTTAGACCTGGCCCTGTCTGCACTACAAAATGGTCACAATGCCATTTTGACAGAGAAAAGTGATCAGTATGAATTGCTTTGAGGAAAGCAAACGAACCCAATGTTTGCTAATACTTTCAAAGTCTGGAATTTTGGCGCAAAAAGCAATTTCTGGTATTTTTGTTTCACACCCTTCGCAACCCTCATTATTTAACAACATTAGCAATTATCAGAACTGTGGGTGATAGAGAAGTTAGCAATTCAGAACTCAAACATAATCAAATTGCTCCTAATGAGATGCAGAATAAAATACTACTTCTGGATCTATCCTTAACAAGCAGGGTATTTGCCAAGATTTCACTTAATGGTCCAGATCCTTGACTGGAATAAATTGATGTAGCTCCACTGATACCAGCTTGATTTATACCTGCTGAGGCTCCGTCCCATAGCTTTTACACTGTAAAATCAAGCCCTGCAATATTCCTTGCTTTGAGCTTCTGTTTTTAAGTTGCGTGTTCTGAAACTCATTAGATGGAGCCTCAGCTGGCATAAATCAGCCTCACTCCATTGCAGTGATGCTCTGCTGACTTACACCAGCTGAGGATCAGGCTTGTTACTGTATACTTTAAACTGTTTTTTTTAAATGTCTTTCTGGCTAGCAGAAATAATCAGCAACTTTCCTCCAGCTTGAGTATAGACATTCTGAGTGTGCAATTCTTCTGCTACAGAGATGCTTGTTTTGCTATATCTTGACTCAGCACTGGAAATATAACAGATTCCTGGTTTCAAGGAAGGATTTTTATTTTTTTAATAGCTCCACTGTCTATGCAGTAGATCCTGGGGGGTGAGGGAGGGGGGAATCTATCAGATTCTACTATATACACATAGGATACAACACTGTCCCCAGGAGCCAAAAAATCTTACCGCGTTATAGGTGAGACTGCGTTATATCGAACTTGCTTTGATCTGCCAGAGCGTGCAGCCCCACCCCTCTGGAGTGCTGCTTTACCGTGTTATATCCGAATTCGTGTTATATCGGGTCGCATTATATCGGGGTAGAGGCGTACATATAATATAAAAATAAAGGTCTGATCTCTCCTGGCCCTTAGTAACAAGAGGCCTAAGGTAGTAAGAAGCCATCAAAGATAGCAACCTGTGGTTTGTTTTTTTTTTTTTCCTCCCAGAAATTTTTTTTTCTCCAGCTACCACATATTTAGCTGGAGTCTAGAGCTGGCGTTTGCTTTTAGAAAATATATACACTTAATATTCAGAATTGACAGGCTACTTTATGTCCCTACACACATTCAGACATCTTGCTTTGTATGCTTTTTGCCTGACTTCCATTTTAACAAGATTTTGGATATCCTACCCTGAGTGTGCAGTAGAACAATGAAGGGGAGAGATGGTGAAATAAAAATAAATGTATATCCCTCAAAATGCCACAGGCAGGCATTTATCCTGACAAAATGGGCTTCTATTAGTGAGGTCAAGAAAATGTCATAGCTAGACATAGGTTTCTATTCTTATAGAATTTGCTTGTATAGAAATAAAGTCTTGTAAAGCCAAATGCTGCTCGCTTTGTACAATGGTGAGTAAAGGCCCAGATTTTTTTAAAAGGTATTTTGGCATTGCTGCACTCAGCATTGCAACCAGTCACTGATTTTTAAAAGTCTCATTTTCTAAAGGGATTTAGGCTCCTAAGCGCCTAAAATCCCTTTAGAAAATGAGACACAGGACTTGTCTACATGGGGACACTCAGGAAAATTAATTCAGATTAAAGGTGTGAATTAAAAGTGGATTTATTAAACTGCATTATACCCCTATGTGACCACTTCTCATAGGTTATACAACAAATCTTATCTTATCTTGCACTATATGGGAATGAAAAGCACCAAGCAGTCCTTACTCAATCCATGATAGTTGCATGCATGTATCCGTAGAGCCAAACCTAATTAATTGGTGACTGTTGGTGACAAAACAACTGAAAATAGCTGATAGTGAACATTTCCTGAATGCAATTATTTGGAAATGTTGCTATTGTACATGAGCAGCAGAAAATGTTAATCTGTGGCTCTATAATATATGAACTAAAACAGTAAAGGCTTGTGCAAAGGGGAATTTATTGAATCTTTGCTCTAGGTACCCCTGCAGCACAGAGCCCTCAGGAACTTCCTGGTTGGTCTGGGCTCTATTCCTGTGGAGGTGAAACTGCCTCCTATGTACTTGCTGCAGAGGTAGCTAAGCTATATAGGGCCTTCATGACGCTGCACCCTGACTGCTGTAGGTTAGTCAGGGGGCTAGGGCAAGCAGAACCCCATGGCAGCGAATTTCAGAGCCCAGGTATATCGACTCAGGGTCGTGGGGCTTATGCTACTGTACTGCACCAAAAACAGCTATGTAGAAGCACAGGCTCTGAAGTCTGGGGAGTGGGGATGGTCTTTAGAGCCCTGCACCAGCCTGAGCCACGGTGTCTACAATACTGGTTTTAGCACCATAGTACAAGCACCACAGGCTCGTGTCTGTAGACCTGGGCTCTGAGACTCGCTATGGTGGGTTTAAGACACAGTGTTGACATACCCTTGATGTCAGAAGCCAGTGTCTCAACAGGGAAGGGGTTCCTCCTCAGCTGATGGAATTCTGGGGAAACTGAATAGCTATAAGGCCCTGAAAAGAGCTATCAACAAGGATCACTGGGCTGGTGCATCACCCTCCACTTAGCATCTGGTTGGGATGGGTCTGAAGGGTAAAAATCGCCACATCCCTTGGGAGGCTGATGACTTGGGTTCTGTATTCAACACTCTCTCCATCCCCACACCCAAGCTGCAGCTGGAGCTGGTGGAGGGAGAAGAGTCATAGGACTTGAGTAACTTCCCCAACCCCAGCAGAGGCGAGTGAGTAAGGACTCGCATATGTCCTTTGTGCTCTTTAAGATAAGCTCCTTGCTTCCTTGTGAAGATGTATGGCTGCTGACCAAGGAGAAAAAGCAAAACTGACTACTTCCCTCATTCTCTTTTGCACTAGGCTTAGTGGGAACACCAGCAGGATGAAATATCCGCAACTCATATTTGAATAAAGTCATTTTTTTTTTAGTATTACCAGTAAAGGTAAATAAAAAATGACTCTTTATATATACTATCAATCGCCAGATCATGTCCTCCATAGGTCAAAGCTCCCCAAAACACACTTGCACAATTTCTACCATTTCATTCTTTTGCTGGAGTGTCCCTTGTGGAGTTTGTCTGCATAAATCTGCTGACCCATGAAAGGGCCTCCACTGAACTCTACAGAAGCAGAAGAGCTGGTCTGGTCCAATGCTATTTTTTCCTTTCTACAACATTCCTGCGGGAGGCTTTATAGTCAAGGCATCCTTGCTTGCTTTATTTTCTATCTTCGACATTATTCCCCCTTCAGTTCTGTTTGCAGCTCACATGCTTGTGGAGAGGAAGCATCGCTCTTTTGCATCTATATTTTACAGAGATCTAAAAGCAATCCTAGATCTAGATTGGATAACTCATTTCTTATTTCTTTGAAGAACTTAAAGCCAAGTGGAACATCAGACAAACAAGAACCCTATTTTGCTTTGGGTGATTTTTAAAAGAGACAGTTGCCTTAGGGCTTCTCTTCTCACTTTGGTGCATCTCTCCTGCACTTTCCATTCTCCTCCAGAGCAAACAATCTGGGCCAAATTTTGGTCTGTTACACCTGAATAATAATTGTTTGTATCGTGTGACTGGCCATGGAAACAATTCACCCATTCTCAGCAATGTGGCTATGTTAGTAACTCATTCACCTGGACAGAGGATTGGTAGTTCCATACAGCAACCTCCCACCTCTAGGTCTCTTATTTAAATCCATTCCATTTGGCAGTGACTGGAAGTTGTTACCTTGTGATGCCAGTTTGGTGGTCTCGGTCCATTTCCTAGTGGATAGATGTCCATATACCTTGTAAAAATCCCCACCACAGTTGGTATTAAGTGGCTCCTTTATTGTCTGTTACAGCAGAGGAGCTTAGGACTGAGGCCCCGATTCTGTAAAGACCTACGCGTGTTCTTAGCGTTACTTATTGGGAGTAATCACATTAACTTCAATGGAACACTCCTAGCATGTGAATCCTGTCAATGCAAGGCTAGCAGGGACTTCCACAAGTTATCAAGTTCAGCTTCCTGTGCTGAGGAAGGACCAAGTCAACCTAGAGACCATCCCTGACAGGTGTTTGTCCAATCTGTTCTTAAAAACCTCCCAATGATGGGAATTCAATCTCCCTTGGAAACCAATTCCAGAGCTTACCTACCCTTATAGTTAAAAAGTTTTTCTTAATATTTAATCTAAATCTCCCTTGCTGCAGATCAAGACCATTTCTTCTTGTCCCACAGACATGGAGAACATTTGAGTGCCATCCTTTATTTTAACAGCCCGTAACATATTTGAAGGCTGTTACTAGGTCTCCCCTCAGTCTTTTTCACAAGACTAAACATACTCAGCTTTTTTAACCTTTTCCTCATGGATCAGGTTTTCTATACCTCTTAACATTTCTGTTACTCTCTTCTGGACCCTCTCCAATTTGTCTACCTCTTTCCTAAAGTGTGGTACCCAGAACTGGACACAGTACTCCAGCTGAGGCCTCACCAATGCCAAGTAGAGCTCCTCTGTCTTACATATGACATTCTTGTGGGGTTAAGCATATGCCTAAATTTTTGCAGGATTAGGACCTGAATGAATATAGAGAATGAATTAGCCCTTGGTGACCAGAGCTGAGGTATGTTGGGGAGAAAACTATTTGTTTGGTGGGTAAATACAAAGCTACATTTAAAAAAAATAATTACATATATTTTTGACAACTTTAAGAAGGGGCATTTACCTATTTCATATATATCCCCCCCTTCACATTATCTTAAAATGTTTGTAACTTGCTGCATTTTTTTAATAAACTGCAGTAGCAGATTTGAGGATTTGGAAAAAAATATGATAATGTACAGAAACCACCTTGAGCCCCCATTCAGAGCCAGTGCTTCTAGCTGTGGTAACTTTTTTCACTTCAATGAGCCTTTTATGGCTAGAGAACTAACAATTTATAAAGTCACGTTTCACCTTAGCTTTTGCCACTAGGGCAAATATCAAATTTGGCCAGCTTCATTAATTCTATTTTATTGCACTGCCACGCACAACACAGCAAGAAATGCTGTCAATTTCACATTAAGCATCTTCTGAAAGTTATTTAAAACCTTCCTCCTTGAGGAAGAGAGGAAAATATATTCTGACAACCAGTTTCTCAGTTCAGCTAAGCGATAACTTTTTTGTGTATTCATTATAAATATTAATGTCAGGTGGGCCATTGAACATGAAAACTTTTTAATTTCAAAGCAGACTCTCATCATAGGGCAAAGTGGTAAATTTACTCAAGAAAATATCCCTCTGGCCTCTAAGTGTTTGTGAATGAACAGCTGTGGGCAGCTGTTAAATTTTAATTTTTTTGGTCTGTTTCTCCTCTACCTCCATTGACTTCAGTGTGAGCCACACTAGTGTGTAAATGGTGTATAAGTGAGAGGAGAATCGGGCCAAGTGACCTTGATTCAGGAAACCACACACACACGTTTGTGCTGAACCACATGTTTAAATACTTTTCTAAATCAGGGCCAATACTTGTATGTTCTACCATATGAAAACTGCCTCATTAAGATTTACCAGGGTGAATGAGATTCTGCATTGTAACCTTCTAGCTCTCATGCCATCGTGTTAACTAGTTATCCATTAGCACCCACTTATTCTCTTCCTCCTATTAGAGGTGTCAGGAATTCACTGGTGTCTGCTAAAGATTAAAGTCCAGTTGAAAAATTGTCAGCGGTGCAGCTTGGAGGTAGTTCACCTTGAATGAGGTACTGTGTCACAAGCCCTCTTGTTAAACAGGCTTTATACAGTAGTTATGGTTTCCATAGAAACATAACTAAATCCTTCCTCTAATATAATCTCGGATCTCTACAGACCTGCAAAATATGCCATAAATAGTCAAGCCATTTTTATGCTGTCACAGAGAATGCCACACTTGTTACTCAAGTTTGTCATGTGTGGTAAAATTCCCAACGCCCTCCCTCTCCCCCGCTAAAATTGCATATCACAAAATTGCATTGCAGCCATCCTGATTTTCCCTGATGGTCCATTCCCTGCAGTGCTCAAATATATAAACCACTTACTAAAGCCTATGGAGTCACAATGCAAAACACCAACGAAGATTAGAATAGTAATAGAATCAATCAAATTTATTATCTCTCTTCCAGTGAGAAATGTCTCATTTGTACATTTTCTCATATTCTGTCAAGTCTAGTTTTAAATCTTCCCAAGAGATGGGTCTCCCATCACTTCACTTGGAAGCTATTCCACAATTTAAAAAAAATAAAAATAAAATTAGCTGTTAAAGCTTTTTCCCTGACATTCAATTTAAAATTTCCCCTTTTTAAATTTTGTCCCACACAGGAATCCCATACTCTTTTCTGTGAATGAAGACATTTAATAAGACCACACACTGCGGCAGATGTGGAGCTATGTCACGGATCAATGAGCTATACCCTATCTTTTAAACAGTCTGTTAGAGGAACCCCTTGTCATAAACAGATAAGGGTTACTGTCTCTTTCACCTGTAAAGGGTTAACAAACAGTGAACCTGGATCACCTGACCAGAGGACCAATCAGGAGACAAGATACTTTAAAATCTCGGTGGAGGGAAGTCTTTGTTTGTGTGTTCTTTCTTTGTCCATGTTCTCTCTGGGTTCTGAGAGGGTAACCAGACGTACTTACAGGCTCTCTAATTTTCTATTCAAATAGTAAGTAATAGTAGAAGGCAGTTTAGTCTTTTTGATTGTTTTCTTTATTTGCAAATGTGTATTTTGCTGGAATGATTTTAATGTGTATTTGTGCTGGGGGGAAGGCTCCTCTCTAGTGTCTATACGCTGAAAGACCCTGTAACATTTAGCATCTAAATTACAGAGACAACTTTTACTTTTTTTTCTTTTTATTAAAAGTTTTGCTTTTTAAGACCTGATTGATTTTTTTCCCCTTGTTGCGGCTCAAGGGAATTGAGTCTGTACACACCAGGGAATTGGTGGGAGGAAGGGAGGGGGGGAAGGTGGAATCCCTTTGTTTTAGATTCACGGAGCTTAAATCTGTATTACCTCTTGGGGGGGAAAGAGGAGGGGGAAAGGTGCATTCCTCTCTGTTTTAAGATTCAAGAAGTTTGAATCACAGTGATCTTCCAGGGTAACCCAGGGAGGGAAAGCCTGGGAGAGGCAACGGTGAGGGAAAGGGTTTACTTTCCTTGTGTAAGATCCAGGGGGCCTGGGTCTTGGGGTCCTCTGAGAAGGTATTGGGGGGACCAGAGTTCACCAGGCACTGCAAGTCCTGGTTGGTGGCAGCACTACAAAATCTAAGCTGGTAATTAAGCTTAGGGGGATTCATGCTGGTACCCCATCTTTTGGATGCTAAGGTTCAGAGTGGGGATTTATACCACGACACCCCTGCAGTGTGCCCATTCTTTAAGGATAGGCCATGCAGCCGCAATGCTTCCAAGACAGAGCCTCCAGGCTCCAGCACTCCTCTTTCACATTGTGAGCTCTGCCCAGCGAGTCCAACTGAGAAAGTCTCTGAACCAGAGACTTTTTGCTTTCCTCAGGGATTCGTGCACCTCAGCATGTATTTGTGGTGACACCAGGCAGCCTTATCAAAACAAAGGAAGGCGTATTAGTCAGCAAGAATACAGCACTGGGAAGTCCTTAGGTTTAGTGCAGAGAAGCAAAGGTGAAGACTGAGTTCAGACTTCCCAACCTCAGGGCTCTGCCTAGCCAAGCTGCCGCAGAATCCATTCTGGTGCAGTATGTGTGTGTATCTCACTCTGTCAGTGCTAGTTGAGAGTTGCTGTGCCAGCTCTTAACCTCTCATGCTGTTACTTCTTGATCCATTGTCTTCCTCCTGCAGACCCATGGTGTGTTCACATGTTTTGCCTGCTGGAGTTTCTTGTATCAGTTGTTCAGTTCTTGGGGTTTCCATTGTCTTTCTGGCCCCTCCATTGATATGGGTCAGTTTCAGTCAGTCCTTTTCTATCATCCCAGACAGTTATGTGAACCAACACCTCGTGTCATGCTGTGCCCCAAGAACTGCATTTAACCCTTTACACTCCATGCATAGCAATGCAAACCACCGAGGGAAACTGAGGCATGCATAGGAATAAAAAATATTACCCAAATTCTCACCTTATCACAGGCTGCCCTATAAACTTATGAATATTGTGTTTGACCTGGTTATTGGGAGGTTTACTGTAGGAATATAGTTTAGTTTAATAGTGGACTGTAAGGAAAACAAGCAGGAAAAACAAAGATTGGCTTGAGATAAGCCACCCTGCAGTAAAGGCTCAAGGGTTGTAGGTTAAGAGCTAATGCCTGAGCTATTGCCTTCAGGTTACTGAACTGAAGCAGGGTAAAAAGACTAGGAAGTGAGAAGACAAAGGGATTCTGGCTGGATAAAAAGTGACCCTCCCTCTTCAGGGAAGTTGTTGACACCCCAAATGTGGATGAGACATGCAAATGAGGGTGCGAGGGCTTTAGAGGATGAGGTGACAAAACAAATGAGTTGAGCAGAAAACAGAAGTGAGCTTGCTACTTGCCTAACCAGTAAAAGATGGTTGTAGGCAATGAAATGGTCCCTATTTTAAGATGACAAAATGTCCATTTCTAATGGGCCATCATGATGGTGTCGGAGTTCCATTGAAGTGTTTGAGAACTACCAATGCTACATCATCCCCATTGTTGTATCCCAGGGATTCTTAACATCTGCAAGTGACAGTATCTCATTTGCCTCCCACAGGAGTCCATTTTACTGCCTAATTGCTCTTACTCTCACAAATGTCCAAACATCTAACCAACTTTTTCTTTCTTTAGCTTCAGGCTCTTGCTCCTTGTGTTGAGACTGTGAACAATCCTCCAGCTACTGAGTCTACCAATAGCGTGTTTTTTGTTTTTGTTTCCCTCCCCCCCATGCATAGTTACCTGGAAGGTATTTATAGACCGATTATCATCTCCCTCTAAGCTCCTTCAGTCTGTGTTCTTCTGACTTCATGTAGTGGAGAAGACTAGTCAAGTCACAGTTTTCCTGAGCCAGTAGCTCATCAGGCTGATACATTAAAGCTCCTCAGGTTCATAACCAGCAGTAGACAAGGGAATGATAATGATGTGACCAGCATCATGCCCAACTGCCTTTGACCCATTTTGGAGGTGGCTTTTCAGTGTGAGATTGAGAGAGATTCAAACACATGTCCTTCATGGTTGTAGTTAAGTACCTTTAATCACTCAGCCAATGCACCTCACTAGTCTCAAATACTTTCCCTCCTTACATATCCATAAGTGTTCAAATCTCTCTCTCTCTCAAAAAAGCACTCAAATTAGGCCTTCTAACTCCTTGCATGAGTAAATACTTGCATCAAAATCTAGTTAGTGATGGGCTGTGAACTACGAAACCATATATATCCTCCATAAGCCAATCTAAAAACATGAGGGTAGATAGTAAGGATATGAATAAACTTAATATTAATAAAATGGTTTAAAATTTGGATGCAGGATCCCTGGCAAATGTAAATCAGCATAGCTGCATTAGTCAATGGATGTGTGTTGCTTCAACACTAGTTAAAGTTCTGGTCCTTGAAGTTCAGAAACAGTTTCACAGCCCAGCTGTCATGGAGATAATTATTTGAGCACAAATATTCAGCTACAGTATGAAATAGGTTAGGAAGCAGAGTATATCTAGCCACCCAATTGCAGATTGACAGATATAACGTGGAGTGAAAATGCAAAGCCAGACTGAGGTGGGCAGAGGATCTAAGACCTAAAATTAGCTCAGTTTGCCATTTTGATTTGTTTGGAAATGTGAACAAGGAGTGAGCAGAAAACTAAAATAATGCAGACAAATCTTCAGATGATGTAACTGTAAAAGCTTTCATTGCTCTGAAGTGAAACAGGAACACCTATAAACAAAACATGATGCTGAATGCAGTTTAAGTTGAACAAGTGAAATTTTATTAAACCCTAACCACTAGTTGGTACATGTGGCTAACTCCCCAGCCTAACTCTCTATGTTCCCTCTTCCACTGGTGTCCCATCAGTAACATTCCTCCCAAACAAAATTGACACTCTGACTCTAGTTCTATTGATCATGATACATCTTTCCTAATTTTTAAACTGTTTTAATCTAAACACTAAAAGCACATAATTGACACCCAGACCCCACCCCATGTCTCTTTGGCCAGAGGTTGCTAGCATATAGCCAAGCTGGAGTCTCATCTTTACCACAGACTCATCTGATTAGATAGTCTTTGAGAGAGTTTGGTCTCCTCTCAAGCAACCACACTGGGAATGGCCTCCCCATGTCACCTGCCTCAGAATGTAGAAAACTCTCTCTGCCAGGTCTTCTATCTCCCTTTGGGGTTGGCCTCCAGCAGATTTTATCTCTCATCTTTCTCTGTGGGCTCTCTCTCGGTGGTGTGTTGCTGTCTCAGAAGTGCCTCCTATTCCTTTGGGTCACTTGTCCCTCTTACTTAGCTGCCTTGCATGACCTCAGTGACCCTGTACCCCTCAGCTTCTTTAGTCCACTCCTTCTGATGTCCCCCTAGTGGCTGGACACTCACAGGACTGCCTGTCTCCAGGCCTGGTAGATCCTTGGCTAGCCTCTTGTACTCTAGTGCCTCCTTTCTCATATGATGGCCACCTCCTCCTGATGGCATCTACATCCTTCTGGCTGCACTAGGCCTCTCCTTATTGGTAATAGGGTTTTGCCCCTTTGCCCCATCAATGCTAGGGGTGGGACTGCTCTGGCATCACTGGGATGGGGTATTCCTGAGTGCCAAAAATGTTAACAAGGGGTCTGGCCAGAAGAAATAATTTTATGTAACAGTCGCTTAGCTGTTATTACAGCTGATTCCATTATTATGATTTCATTACTTGCCATTACTCTGTGGGTAGGCTGGGGAGGAGGTGTGTTGTCAGCCACCCTTTGTGTGTAAAGGCCTGGAATTCTTCCAAGGCAAACTTAGGTCTTTCACCAGTAACTATTGTGTCTGGAATGCTATATCCAACAAAGAGGGCCCTCAGTTTGCCATTCAATGGCCTGCTGCTTGTATCAGAGAGTGCACTGACCTCCCAAAACTCTGAGTAATAGTCCATTTCAACCAAGTACTGCCTTTTACTGAAAGTAAATGAATCCGCTCCGACCTTTTCTGATAGCCAGGTGGGCAGGTCATGGTAAAAGTCTCTTTCTGCTGGTGGTTTATCACATGACCAGCAGGTATCATGCCCTTCTTTTCAGGAGCAGAATTGCATGTTCATTCCTGGCCAGCAAACACACTAGGACAGCTGTCAATGCCAAAGTGTGAGGATTTTTTTTTAAATAATATTATTATGTAGGGAGTTGCAGGCAGCAGCTCTCAGTCCTCAAAATATGATTCCATCCTTCACATCCAGCTCATCCTTAAATTTGAAAATATAGTTCTGCTCCTACCAGTACTTGGCTTTTGTCTTCTGACCACCCTGCTAGTATTGCTCTCTTGACTTCTTGTAGCCTCTCTGATTTCCACCAGCTTCACTGTTGAAATCGGGCAATAGAATCCATTAACATGCTGCACTGTATCCTGATCTTTCCCCAAACTCTTTGATGCTGCGTGTATATTTGCCCAGCTCCAGGTGTCAGCTAACATTAGCAATCATCCTGGACAATATCTGATCTCTACATGGTAGAGTTTGAGGTGCATTAACATGTACTGCAATCTCTCTGGAGCACTAAAAGGGCTTTGCACGATTATCTCTAGGAGTTTGTGGTCTGATTGCACTATTACTGATTGGCCATAGCTGTACTGATGGAATCACTTCACTTCAAATGCCACAGCTGGAAGCTCTTTCTGTTTGGCTGTACCCCCGTTCAGTCTGTCAAGGCTCTGCTGGCATAAGAGACTGGCTGTTCCTGTAACAGAGCTACACCCAACCCTTTATCACACTAGTGTGTCATTGCCTCTCCTGGCAGCTAGTATTTCAGGACAGGGGCATCCGTTATCATTTGTTTCAGAGTCAAATGCCTGCTGTTGGGGACTTGCCCAGCCTGCTCATCTTGCTTTGTGAGCTGATGTACATGTTCTGCTGCTGCAGCCAGGTGTGGCCCAAACTTGGACAGAAATTCTTTCATTCCTATGAAGCACTGTTCCCTTTCACACCCACTGGAGCTGGCATGTTGTTGACTGCCTTGATCTTGTCGGGATCTGTTTTCACTTCCTCTGCTGTGAGCAGATGTCAAATGTCACCTCCTGCTGTTTGAGTTTTTTTTTTTTTTTTAGGTTGAATTTATATCCTTGTCCCTGAATCACTGTAGAAAAGCTTGTAGTTTTGTTAGTCTCCATCCATTTCTGTATCATTGTTCTCTTCACCTACAATGAGGATATCCTCTGCAATTGTTTTCACCACAGATGATCCTTCCAGCACTGGGATGAGTCTCCTCTGGAGCACAGGCATCCATAGTGACCAAATGTTGTTGCAAAGCTTGTCAGAAAGCTGGACTCTTTATCCTGGTATTTAATAGTTTGGTCTAATTTCAAATGTTGGGTTTTAGAGTGCAGCGTGATAAACTCAGGACAGACAGCTACAAGGGAGGAGTAGAAACCAGTCTCAGAGGGTTAAAAGGCCCTCCTTCCTATCTACTAGGGGGTAACTACGGGTCAATCAGGTTCAGCTGAGAAGGGGTTGCCAAAGTATCAATTAGAATCAACTGAGAGGGGGCTACCTGAAGTTAATTAGGATCAGCAGATTCCAACTAAGGGCTGCCTGAGACCTCTTTAAATCCCTCCCCGGGGAGGAAGGAAGGGGAAGAGAAGAAGCCCTGCTACTAGGAGGTTAGGAGCAGCAAGACAGTGAGCCTCATCAGGAGGAGAGGCTGCATTCCCTCCTACAAGGGAGAAAAATACTCTCAAAAGGACTGGTGGAGAAAAGGAACAGACTTCCCCTGTGTCCCAAGGGGGCCACATTACCCAAGCCTGTCTCACCAGGGCTAAAAGCAGCACAGGCTGGGGAGACCGAGAAGGTGCCTTGCCACAGCAGGTACTGGGTGGTGTTGGTGGCCTGTGATATATCAGAGATCAGACTGAAGTGGTCCCTTCTCAACTTAAACTCTGTGTACCAAAACCTGTTCCTCACATCAGACAGTAAAGATTCTGGCTCTGGAAAGTTCTGAAAGATGTCATTGTGGACAGTGAATAGTGGCATTTTTTAAATGACAGAACCAAAGACACTGAACCCATCCAGATGTGTAATTTGCCTGATAGCTTCTTTACCACTACCATGCTGCTTACTCAAGCTGTACTGGTCTCTGTGTGCTAGCATACCCTGCCTCTGTAGACCTTCAAGCTCCTTTATTTGTTGAATTATGTAGTGCCACTGGAATTTTCCTTTTTGGTAAGCACATAGTTCTACTTCCAGTTGCAGCTTTCCTTCACGGCATCTATCACCTCTGAAAACTTCCCCCTATGCATTTAAATGGTCTCCCTGGTTGATGGGACTTCCCTTTTCCTTCTTGCTCTGCAGATATAAAACTCTGATGCTGCACCCAGATCAGAACCATGGCTTGGATGGCTATATTTCTGCAAGGAGGGTCTGTGGTGCTTACCATCTACCATCACAAACTTCAGCTGGTACCAGCTGAAATTTTTTGCCTCAGTTATTGTGAGGTCACATTTTCCTGTGTTGTTGCACTTACTGTACATCATTAGACTATGGATGCCTTTGGGTCCAATTCACCCCAAGGAATCACAATTCAGGAGGCCCCACTTTCCAGCTGATATCAATGGCATTTCTCTATTAATATTGTTGCCTGAACAGAGATTGGTATTGTCCCTTGTTTTGCCTTTCTCTTCTGGCTTCCATTGCATGCCCCTTGTCTAAGTATCTGTTCAAATGTGAGGTTGCCTTCCTGGTGCAGCTGCTTCCACTGGAGGTCATCCCAAGTATGGCACAGACTATCCTGTCCCGAATCAGGGAGTCTGTCAAGCCCCCAAAATGGCATATAGCAGTCAGATCCCTATGCTACTGTTAGGTAATAAAGCAAGTCCTTACTCACCTCTCCAGCACCCGAGTTCGTGCGGGAGGCTATGGGCACACAATTCTGTCAGAGACCAGACACAAATGCGTTGATCAACGGGCTCACACTAACCCAAAAGCTTTAGAATAAGTGTGGCCCCTTTATTAGGGGTGAGCATCAATATTTATACACAGAAGTAAACAAAGTGATTAATAAAAGATAATGGTCATGCATAATAAATCAAGATTTTACAGGAAAAGCAAGTTTAACAAGTAAATGCATAGAGATAAAGGCTAATGGCTACTTGATAAAGGGGGTGTCATGAGTAGTTTGCAGGTCAGTGCTTTGTTCGATAAAGGGTTCAGAAAGGATTATGCAGAGACGGCCAGTCTGGGTGTGTTTTGGCTCCAAAGTTCACCAAAAGTTTAGACCCAACATTCCTCCATTTGTAGCTTTGAGATAACTATTAATCAAAAAGCTACACCCTATTTCAAGATCTCAAGGGCCGCTTGGCAATTTTAGCCTGGGCCAATTCGAAGAGAGTAAGGCTTTTAGCTGAAGTGGGAAAAGAATAAACTGACTTACATGAGTTTAAGAGGGAGGGGACACACTGAATACAGCAACACAGTATTATAAGGACTACTATGGCCCCAACAACACCCACCAAGAGGTTTTTAACCCACCCAAGTCCGGGCAGCCAATTCCATAAGGCTTCCCACCAATCATAAGGTGGCTGGCCAGAGGAGTAGTTTTTAGCCATTTCCCTTAGGTGTTTGGTACGTTGAAAAGTGTCAGAGTAGGTGTCATTTACAAAAACACAGCCACCCGGTGTACCACTGTTCCCCTGGTAACGCAGAGGGGTCGTTGTGTGAACTGCAGAGGCACAATTTGGTAGTGTGGTCCTCAAAGGGCAGTGTAGTACTGCTTGAGCAGTTGTAGAAGGCAATTGTGTATCCTTTAACAATTAGTTGGACACCCTCTGAGCAGGGCTTTTTTAAAAACTGACTCTGAAAACCTGCCCCTCCATGAAAAAGTTGAAAAGGTTGGATCGGGGTGAGGGATGCACATATGGGATAAGTGGGATGCGCAAGGCTTGAAGCCAAGATTTTTACTAAAGGCGGTGCCATTAAAATATATGTTGCATTTACTTGTTCCCACAAAAGTTGACCCTTTTTGTTTAACAAAACACAGTGATCCTGTTTGATTGGTTACCCTGAGATATTTGTTAATTAGCACTTGTGTTTTGTCCCATGTAAGATTGGGTTGGACTGGATCTTTTATTCTAGTCGGTGGCATCCAAGTCATATTAGCAGTGGTTAGGGGAATGGGTGTGAAGGGGAGTCCCTGTGCTGCATTTACTGGAAATTGAGTACATACCCAGCAATTACTTCTATTTTCTAAAATACGAGTTTTAACCTCGTGGGAATATGTAATAAAAGCATTATCTTCATAAGCAGAAAATAAACTAAAAAAGCATAAAAAACATACAGTTGTCAGAATAAAGGGTCCTCTCATTTTTTCCGAGTTAATTTAAGTCTAATGTCTGAGAGAGGTAAGCTGGTCCACTGGTCGAAGGCAGTGTCCTCAGTGGTGACAAGAGCTGCTGGTCCGTCACTGTGGTCCACTACGGCTGGCTTGACGTGGGAGTGGTGGATCCAAGATTTGCGTCCTTTCAGGAACACTGCAGTCTGGGTTGTCAAAAGAACCTGGTGGGGTCCAGTAAACCTTGGCTGGAGGGTGTCGTCACGAAGGAACTTTTTGGCCCAGACGAAGTCCCCTGGTTGGAACGGGTGGATTTGTTCCTCCAGCGGCACGGTCTGGGAAAACTGCGAGGCTTTCCAAAGGGTACGGAGGCGAGCCTGTAGGGAGAGAAACTGACACGCGGTCATATGATCCCCTCCCAATAGTGAAACATCAGCACGTGGTAGCGCCCCGCCTTTGAAAGGGGGGTGTCCATAGAGCAGTTCAAAGGGGGATAATTCCAATGCGCGGGTTGGGCGAGTACGAAGGTGAAACAGGACCAAGGGAAGTACCTGAGGCCACTTTAATCCTGTTTCCTGACAGTATTTAGCCAATGTAAACTTAAGTTTCCTATTCGTACGCTCAACTTTCCCGCTAGACTGGGGGTGGTAGGGTGTATGAAAGGAGTGTGAAATGCCCAGTCCTTGTTCTAAACGGCCAAGGACATGACCAGTAAAGTGAGGTCCGCGATCTGAGTCGAGCACAAGAGGGATGCCAAAACGGGGTACAATATCTCTAAGGAGAATCTTCGCCACTGTGGCAGCAGTACAATTAGCAGTAAGAAAAGCTTCGACCCAGGAAGTCAGAGGGCAAACCAAAACAAGGAGGTGCTTTTTCCCAAAAGCCTTTGGCATATTTGCAAAGTCAATTTGAAGATGTTGAAATGGAGCAGCAGGCGGAGGTTTTCCACCCTTAATTTTGTTAAGAGGCGGAGCAGGTCCATTACGCTGACATGTGCTGCATGCTTTCACTATTGATAGGCAATAGGGTTGAATGCCTAGAGCATACCAAAAGCGAGTGATAGTGTCCACGAGGGCGTGCGTGCCGTAGTGACCCCCTTTATCATGGTGCCAGCGAACTGCCACGGGGTATGTGGAGCGAGGGAGGCAGGCTCGGCCATCTGGCATAAGCCAGGTCCCTTTGACCAGAGTGGCCCCGAGGCTCTCCCACGATTGTAGTTCAGCGGGTACTGGTACGGGGTGCGGTGGAGTAAAGGAGGAGGTTGCAATAGCCAATGTGGGCATGGCTAAAGGTAAGGTGGCAGCCTTCTTGGCGGAGGCGTCAGCCAGGGCATTCCCACGGGTAACGGGGCTACTATCTTTAGTATGGGCCCGGCAGTGAACTACAGCCAGGACAGAGGGTTTTTGGAGGGCGTCCAAAAGCTTGTGGATGAGGGGGAGGTGCTGAATGGGTTTACCGGCAGCTGTCTGGAAACCTCGAAACTTCCAGAGGTGGATATGACAATGCACAACTCCAAAAGCATATTTGCTATCAGTAAAAATGGTAACGGTCTTACCAGCGGCCAACTGGCAAGCTCGGGCCAGGGCATAGAGTTCAGCGGCTTGGGCTCCCCAGTTGCCTGGCAGTGAGGCGGCCTCTTGAATGTCCCATTCAGAGGTGACAGCATAACCAGTGAAACACTTGCCATTAACATAGAAGGAGCTTTCGTCCGAGAAGAGGATGCAATCGGGATTGTCCAGTGGCACGTCAAACAGGTTGTCCCTTATCTGTAAGATGCTGGAAACTACTTCCACACAGTCGTGCTGATCCTGGAGGACTGGCAGGTCAGGAAGCAAGGTAGCTGGATTAAGGGGTCCACACCTTTCAAAAATTAGGTTAGTGTCTTCTAAGAGTTTGGCCTCTAGCTGTTGCTGACGATGGGCCGAAAAGACTTGGGTTGTGCCCCTACGCAGAAGGGATGACAAGGCATGAGAGGTCCAAACCGTGGTAAAATGACCCAGGGTTAGGCTCTTTGCCTTTGTGATTAGCAGGGCAGCTGCTGCCAGAGTCCGGGTGCAGGATGGGGTTTCCTGAGCGACAGGGTCGATTTGCTGAGAGTAAAAAGCAAGCGGGAAATGGTGGGGCCCGCTCAGCTGGGTAAGGACACCACTAGCAATTCCGCCCCTCTCGTGGACAAAAAGGTGAAAGGGTTTGCTGTAATTGGGGGGGCGGAGAGACATGGAGGAGGCCACACTGTCCTTGAGTAACTGAAAGGCTTTAATAGTGTCCGGGGACCACTGCAAAGGGTCAGGAGCAAGGTTAGCAGTGAGTCGGTGGAGCGGTTTGCTTAACTCCCCGCAGGATGGCAACCAGGGGCGACAGAAGCCAATTAATTCTAAGAAACCTCGAAGTTGTTTCTTGGTGTTCGGTAGAGGGCAGTTTTGAATAGTCTTTATGCGGGCTGGGTCCATCTGTTTTCCCTCTGGGGTTAACAGGAAGCCCAGATATCGGACCTTCTGTGAGACCCACTGAATCTTTTTAGGGTCTACCTTGTGGCCTCTGGTGTGTAGGTATAATAAAAGTGCCTTACCATCGATGCGGAGGGCAGCTTCTTCGCGATTACCTAATAGGATGTCATCTACGTATAGGACCAATGTGGATCCCTGCAGACTGGTGAAACCTTCCAAGTCGTGGCGGAGGCACTGGCTGAAAATCGTGGGGCTGTCTCTGTAGCCTTGAGGAAGTCGTTGCCAGACATAACTTTGTCCCTCCCGGGTGAAACCAAAGAGATACTGAGAGTCTGGGTGCACAGGAATGCTGAAAAAAGCTGATTTTAAGTCAATAACAGTGAACCACTCAGCATCCCAGGGGATTTGGCTGATGATAGTAGCTGGGTCAGGGACTACTGCATGAAGAGGGACCACATACTGATTAACAACTCGTAGATCCTGTACAAAGCGCCAACGAACAGGGTCTCCGTTCTTTTTAGGAGGCTTTTTGACAGGCAGTATAGGGGTGTTACAGGGAGTGCGCTGAGGGCGGACTAGCTTTTGTGCAATGAATCCCTCGATAATGGGGCGGATGCCCTCCCGGGCTTCCAGCGACAGGGGGTATTGAGGGACTGATGGGGGGGGTTAAGGAAGGCTTCACCTGAATCCTTACGGGTTCTGCCGAAAGGAGCAGGCCAACATCAGTGTCAGAAATTCCCCAGAGGGTTGAAGGCAAGTCAGTGAGGTCAGGGGAGAGAGAGAGGGGTGTTTCCCAATTACCCTGAGTAGGGGCCGAATCTCCTAACACTGTCATCAATAATCCTACCCCTTCAGGAGTGCAGGTTAAAGTAGCCTCAAGCTTACAGAGTAAATCCCGGCCCATCAAAGGGATCGGACAAGCTGGGGAAAAAAGAAAACGGTGAGGAAAACATTTATCAGCATAAACAACATTCAAAGGCAAAGTGAGTTCCAGAGACTGTGGGTTGCCCTCCACCCCAGTCGCAGTTTTAACCTCAGAGGATAGCCAGGGAGAGGGGGCATGATTTAAAAGAGAGAAAGTAGCCCCAGTATCAATGAGGAAAGAGACAGGCAGTCCCTGGACTGAAAGGGTTAAACGAGGCTCTTTGCTGGGAGGGGAGAAAGTGAGAAAGGAGCCGGCTAAAGACATTAAGGAAATAAGACCATCACATTGTTTGCCTTCGCCCCCGGGTTACCGTCATTGAGGAGGCTGAGTTTGCTGCAGCTGCTGCTGTTTCCCGTAGTTGATCCAGGCCTGGGGAATTGGCTGAGCTGGTGGTGCAGGGGTGTATTCCTCACTTGTGTAAGCATCTGCGGATGCAACCAGACCCTCTGGGCGTCCCCAGGGGCATTCACGTTTAAAGTGACCAGGCTGTCCGCACTGAAAACAATTTCCTGATGGCTGGGGTCGCCAGGACCCTCTTCCTCGGGCACCCTGGAATCCCCTGCCACGGCCACGGCCTTTGCCTCGAACACCGCCGTGAAAAGCTAAAGCCATCAGCTTATATTCTTCCTTTTTCTCTCTACTTAACAAACTGATCCACATCCGTATAAGTAGGATTATAACTTAAAAACAATCTTTTTAGAAGTTCTATGATCTTTCGGGGATTTTCCCCAAAAGACCCTGACAACTGTCCCCACTCTTTCAAGTCCCATTCTAGCCATCCTTTATATTCCACAATACTAGCATGTTGCAACCGTCCATCATTGCCCATATAAGGTTGATCATGCACCTGTAAAGGCATCTCTCTAACTATACTTTCCTCAGGGGGGGGGCATGCACCCTGCCGTACCTGCTTGGACATAAGCCTAGTAACTACTCCTCCCGAGGTTTGCCCCTCCATTTCCTCCTCATCCTTCTGCACAAATTCCAATCTGGTATCCTGCAGATTCCCCTCTGCTACAAGGAGAGAGTCCCCCTGCGGAGGAATAGGGGCAGGTGCAGAGGGGACCAGCTGACGAGTCAAAACACGCCGTGGTCTACACCCTTCATCGAAATAACCTGGAGGGGGTTCACTCTCGGGAGAGTACCTGACTGCCATAATTTTTAAAGATTTCCACAGCTCTGCTGCTGTGTCCCAACAAAACCAGTAACATAACTGTCCCGGATGGTCTTTTTCGATCTGGCTCTTTACTCCTCTTAAGGCAGCCTGTTCGAAAGAGCCATACGAAGGCCACCTTATCTCCGGGTCGGCCAATACCGCGGTATACCCAGTCCAATTCCTTACACATAGTGTGTACAATTTCTTCCTAGACATTCCTATCTGTACTGGGAGTTTCCCTTCGTTCCATAACTTATTTACAATCCCCAACGGACTCTCAAGAGGCACACTAGTCCCTTGACCCATGGTGTCTGACAGGAGCCCTCCAACTGGCATTTACCCTGCTGTCCAATACACGACCCCTCAATATTGAATTGGCTGGGAGAAATCTCCTGTGGCGCCTTGCCAATTCATATATGAGTGGTCTGACCACTGGACAGAGGTACCGCACCAGAAGGTATCCCGGACGAGCCCCCAAATTGTTAGGTAATAAAGCAAGTCCTTACTCACCTCTCCAGCACCCGAGTTCGTGCGGGAGGCTATGGGCACACAATTCTGTCAGAGACCAGACACAAATGCGTTGATCAACGGGCTCACACTAACCCAAAAGCTTTAGAATAAGTGTGGCCCCTTTATTAGGGGTGAGCATCAATATTTATACACAGAAGTAAACAAAGTGATTAATAAAAGATAATGGTCATGCATAATAAATCAAGATTTTACAGGAAAAGCAAGTTTAACAAGTAAATGCATAGAGATAAAGGCTAATGGCTACTTGATAAAGGGGGTGTCATGAGTAGTTTGCAGGTCAGTGCTTTGTTCGATAAAGGGTTCAGAAAGGATTATGCAGAGACGGCCAGTCTGGGTGTGTTTTGGCTCCAAAGTTCACCAAAAGTTTAGACCCAACACTACTACCTTATGCACATAGTATCCTCTCCCCTTAGGTTGTGGCATGATCCAGGTTTTTCACTGGAGGTCAGTTTTGTTCTGCTTTGGGGAGCAATAGGTCCTCAGGGCTCCTAGGACTGCTGTGAGGCTTGGGGCAGTGGTGAGTTTCAGCATGCTGCACACCTCTCTGCCTTGTTCCCTAATAAGGTAAACTAAATTTTATTTTTCCTGATTGTGTTGTCCTCCTGCATGGCCAGGTCTGTGTACAGCTCAAATTCCTCCTTGCACCAGGTTCCTTCCTGGGTTAGGCTTCTGTCTCAAAAGCCAGAGTTCTGGGGTGCTTCAGACTGAGTTCCATGGCTCATGCTGCCAGCTGCTGCACTGCAGACAAATCACAGCTCAGATGTTGCCACCATGTTTCATGCACAAAATGTGAAGCTGAATGTAGTTTAAGTTGAACAAGGGAAACTTTCTTTATTCCTGTAGACTGCTCTGTTAATGTGGCTGAATTGCTTCCAGCCTAACTCCCCATGTTCCCTGTTCCACTGGTGTCCCATCAATTACCCTGCCCCAGGGAACATTGGCTCTGTGACTTCAGTTCCATTGAACACAATACATCACCTAAATCTTCAGTTCAGCAAAGTACTTAGGCACATATTCACATGCTTAAAGTTAAGTATCTTCATTGACTTCAACACTTAAAATTAAGCACATTCCTGGATTGGGACCAAATATAAGTGGTGAAACAAATTAGTTTTTACAAATGTATTCTCTTGTGCAGCTAGCAAATTGTTCTTGAATAGTCATTTTTCTTTATTTGTTATTCATAGATATTTGCTTAATAGCTTGAGCAATATTTTGATAGGTGGTAAACTACTCACTTCAAATATGCACTATTTATTATTAGTGGTGTGTGGCTACAAATCACATGACATTGTTTCTGCTCCCTGACTGGATGATAAACTTTTTATACATGAAAATTATGAAAAGCGAAATGTGGCACTTCTAGCACAGATTAGAGGGAAAAGCACACCAGAACTTCTGAAACTCTCCATTTGTGACTGTTTTCACATCTACCTAGTGGCTGCCTCAATACACTTGCATAATGAATAATACAGTCCCTAAGACATTGCAAGTCAGATTCATGCTATTTTTTTATGCATTTATATTATGTAACTGTTCCTAACAGTTCCTGGTTCCTAACCCAAGAGTTTAAGTGGATTAGAAGTAGTTCACATGGAGCATAAATCGTGTGAGAAACTTTCAGGAAAGACCAGTGAGTAAAAGATTGTGTCTTTTTAAAATAAATTAAGAAAAAGTATAGCAGGTTAATGTCTGTGAACCAGGATTCTTGGGAAGACAACATCTCCCATGCTGCACTGTGATCATCCCTCTGAACTGATGCAGTGTCTCATAGGAGTCACATGATTACATTGCATCATGGGAAGTGAAGTCTAGCCAGGAAGCTTGGTTCAATAAAGGAGAATGCCAGGATGAAGTACTAGAACTACAACTCCCATAAGGCATCATGGCAGCTCTGGGTGACAGATGAATGTTGAACCAAGCTGAAACAAAACATCAACACTTAAATGATTTGATTTTTTTTTTTTGGAATTTGTCTATTCCACGGCAAATTGACACTTTGTATTTTTTTGTCCTGGTTTGGGGACCTATTTTGAAATTTCCCATGAAATGGTGTGACACAGGGCTAGAAAGAGTAACACAGCTAGCCATCTAATTGACAGATACAACCTTTAGAAACATTAGTAGATAATTGTTTTTGTTTGTCATCTAACAATATATGAAATGTAATTGTTAATTCAGAGGTCAAAAAGAGATTACTACATTCACAGTTCATCTAAATATTAACATCACTGTCTTCTCGTTGAAGTATGTAGTAAACTATCTATAGGTGGGAGATGGGCAGTTGCCTTATGCTAATCCATGCAGCTAGTTACCGGTGGTAATTAGGAAATAGGAGGTTACTTCAAAGCCACTATTGTTCACTACAGGTCTGCATGCTGTCAGGAGCCTGCTAGACAAATACAAAAAGGACTCTAGAGCATTGATCCTTTTTATATCAGATCTGCCTAAGCTTCATTAGGGAAAGTTTGAGTTGCAAGACTGAGGTCTCCAGTTCCATTCTGGATTGCCTGGATATTGGACTATAACCTAATGAACGGATTCTGAAAAGGACTCTTTGCGACTCTAAAGCTCACCATCTCTGCTATGAAACTGACCTAAGAACTCTTCATATCTGTATGTATAATATTTTAACCAATACTCTTCTAAACTTAACTAAAACCTAATAAACTAAGATTTTTTTTAAAGTTAATGTACCTTTACAACAGAGCCAGGGTGTTAGTACTGTGTCTTGAGGACAAGAAACCTGGCCGAGTGTCTGACACCAAATTATGCCAATGGTCATTCTTTCTGGGTAGTACTACCAAGATCATCTGAACCAACTATCTGAGCAGGGCTGGGACAGTATATGAAGAGAGCACATACCCACCTAACTGACAACAAGTGTAAACAAAAATACAATAACATAATTCCCAGCCATTCCAGGGGGAATAGATAAATTTGAAGCAAACCGTACCAGAGACACTTTTATGCATTCTCCAGCTTTAAAACTTAAGGCTATTAAGTCTAAACAGCTATTTGGATATAATTACAGAGTGTGCCTATTTTACTGGTAATAGCTTGAATGAATCCATGTGGATTAAAGAGAGAGATCATTTTAGGATTATCTGGCTGATTAGTCAGGAGTATTTCTAACAATAACAGGATTCAAAGTATTGTATTACGAAAACCACCAGAGGTTTGCAGAGGTATTTAGTGACTTGTAAAGTCATTTGTGTACAGACAACAGTTAGTGTCTGTAAGTACAAAACAGTTCATTTTGAACTCTCATTATAGTCAATTAAAGTTTATTCAGTAGCACAACTGGGCAGAACATTGCCCTGGATCAAATTAATAAAATCTCACTGTCACAACTGGGCCTAGTCAGACTCTCTGAACAAAGACTATTTGCTGCTATTGGACCCAGCCACTGAGTCCCACATGCTGCTAAATTCCCTCGATCCAGTAGTGATTGGTCGCTGTTCCTAGCTCTGGATCACTCAGGTGCACTCCCTGTGTCTAAAACCCTTCTTGGGCAGTAGGATCCTGCAGTCCAGCCACCTAGACCCTAGAACCAGTACCTCAGACACTTTTCTCCCCCTCACTCAGAGACCACCTGTCTATGGGAGCTCTGGTTATCTATTTAACTCCTTCAGGGACAATAGGGCAGTAAAGCAGCAACCAAGGAATTTCTTAATCCTAAACACTTTTCTCTTAAAAAGCACAAGAAACACACCTGAATGGATACGCTCTGTCTGACCTCACTCCTTCTTTTGAGTCCCTGGGATTAGTCCATGTCATTTTATCATTATGCAATGTTCCTGTTTGTGATGGCTGAATAGCTTCTTTGAAAAATCCATGCTGGCTATTCTCTATAGCTCTATTACCATCTAGGTGCTTACAAACTGATTGATTAATAATTTGCTCCAGTATCTTTCCAAGTATCAAAGTTAGGCTGATGGTCTATAATTCCATGGGTCCTCTTTGTTCCCCTTTTTAAAATATAGGTACTATATTTGCCCTTCTCCAGTCCTCTGCCATTCATCACGAGTAGGGCCCTACCAAATTCACGGTCCATTTTTTGTCCATTTCACTGTCAAGGATTTTTAAAATAGTAAATTTCATTCACCAGCTACTTAAATCTGAAATTTCACAGTGTTGTAATTGTAGGGGTCTGACCCAAAAAGGAGCTGCGGGTGGTCACGTTATTTTAGGGGCGGTGCAGTACTGCTACTCTTCTACTGCTGCAGGCGATGCTGCTGCCTTCAGAGCTGGGCAGTTGGAGAGCAGTGGCTGCTGGCTACGAGCCCTGCTCTGAAGACAGAGCCACCAGAAGCAGCAGCACAGAAGAAAGGATGGCATGGTATGGTATTGCCACCCTTATTCTGCATGGCTGCCTGCAGAGCTGGACCCTTGGCCAGCAGCCACCACTCTCTGGCCACCCAGCTCTGAAGGCAGCACAGAAGTAAGGGTGGCAATATTCCCATTTCCCTTTTTTCCGACCCTCCCCCCCCCCCCAAAAAAAAAACAACCTTGCAACTCCCTTTTGAGTCCCAATTTGAGAAACACAGGGAGACCAGTGAAATCTGTATAATGTAGTTTAAAAACATATGAAAGACCAGATTTCCTGGTCCGTGACACGTTTTTTATGGCCACGAATTTGGTAGGGCCCTAGTAATGAGTTCTTGAAGATAATTGCTAATGGTTCCAAGGTGCTTCAGCTAGTTCCTTAAGTATACTAGGATGAATTTTATCAGGCTTGCCAACTTTGAATACTGTATAAGATGGTTACTCACCTTTGTAACTGTTCTTCGAGATGTGTTGCTCATATCGATTCCAATTAGGTGTGCGTGCGCCGCATGCACGTTCGTTGGAAGATTTTTACCCAGCAACACTCGGTGTGTCGGCTGGGTCGCCCTCTGGAGTGGTGCCGTTATGGCGCCGGATATATACCCCTGCGAACCCCACGGCCCTTCAGTTCCTTCTTGCCAGCTTCTCCGACAGAGGGGAAGGAGGGCGGGTTTGGAATGGATATGAGCAACACATCTTGAAGAACAACAGTTACAAAGGTGAGTAACCGTCTTTTCTTCTTTGAGTGCTTGCTCATATCAATTCCAATCAGGTGATTCCCAAGCCTTACCTAGGCGGTGGGGTCAGAGTGAGATGTTGCAGAATGCAAAACTGCTGAGCCAAATGCTGCATCATCTCTGGACTTTTGAACCAATGCGTAAAGTGAGGCAAAGGTGTGAATCAATGACCAGGTAGCTACCCGACATATTTCCTGGATGGGAACATGGGCCAGGAAGGTGGCAGATGAAGCTTGAGCCCGAGTAGAATGGGCAGTGAGGTGGCTAGCCGGAACGTGAGCCAAATTACAGCATGTACGGATGCAGGATGTTACCCAAGATGAAATTCATTGGGATGAGACTGGTAGGCCTTTCATCCGGTCTGCCACAGCTACAAAGAGCTGAGGTGACCTTCAGAAGGGTTTTGTTCTCTCGATATAAAAGGTGAGAGCCCTGCGAATGTCTAGGGTGTGCAGCTGTTGTTCCCGACACGATGGGTGCAGCTTCGGAAAAAAGACTGGGAGGAAGATGTCTTGATTGACATGAAAGGCGGACACCACCTTAGGGAGGAAGGAGGGGTGTGGTTGAAAGTGTACCTTGTCCTTATGGAATACCGTATACGGGGGGGGTCCACTGTCAAGACCCAAAGCTCAGATACTCGTCTTGCCGAAGCAATAGCGACAAGGAAGGCTGTCTTCCAGGAAAGGTACAGCAGCAAGCAGGTGGCCAGTGGTTTGAAAGGAGCACCCATAAGCTTGACTAGCACCAGGTTGAGATCCCAGGTAGGGGTCGGGCATCTGATTTGAAGGTACAAATGTTCCAATCCCTTGAGGAATCTTGAAACTATGAGGTGAGAGAAGGTTGATCAGCTATTTTTCCCCTGGCTGGAAGGCGGAGATAGCTGCCAGATGCACCTTTATAGAAGAGACCGCTAGGCCCTGTTCTTTCAGGGACCAGAAGTAGTCCAGGACAGTAGGAACGGACACCTGCCTGGAGACTGAGTTAGGCTGAGTGCACCAGCAGGAGAAACGCTTCCACTTGGCCAAATATGTCATTCTAGTGGAAGGCTTCCTACTGCCCAAGAGCACCTGTTGGACTGAGGCAGAGCAACACAACTCAGACTGGCTCAACCACGCAGCAACCATGCTGTGCGATGAAGAGACTGCAGGTCCAGATGGTGAAGCCTGCTGAAGTCCTGTGTTATGAGATCCGGCCAGAGTGGCAGGGGAATCGGGTCTGCCACTGAGAGCTCGAACAACATGGTGTACCAAAGCTGCCTTGGCCACGCTGGAGCAATCAGGATCAGGTAAGCGCTATCCCTGCGGAGCTTGAGTAGGACTCTGTGGACAAGCGGAAATGGTGGGAAGGCATAGAGTAGGTGCCTCTTCCATGGGATCAGGAATGTGTCTGAGAGGAAGCCCGGGGAGCGTCCCTGGAAGGAGCAGAACACCTGGCATTTCCTGTTCTCTTGGGAGGCAAAGAGGTCTATGTGGGGAATCCCCTACTTCTGGAAAACAGAATGGATGACATCTGGACGAATTGACCACTTGAGAGACAGGAAGGATCTGCTGAGATGATCCGCCATAGTGTTCTGGACTCCTGGGAGAAAAGATGCTATCAAATCAATCAAGTGGGCTATGCAAAAGTCCCAGAGGTGGAAGGTTCTTTGACAAAGGAGGGAGGAGGATGCTCCACCCTGCTTCTTTATGTAAAACATGGCCGTTGTGTTGTCTGTGAACATTTATACACAATGGCCTTGGAGATGGTCTCGAAACATCTGGCATGCTAGACGGACCGCTCTCAACTCCCGCACATTGATGTGTAAGGCCATCTCTTGAGGCAACCAGAGGCCTTGAGTGCGAAGGCCCTCACGGTGGGCACCCCAACCCAGAGATGACGTGTCCATGGTTAAGGCCATTGAGGGGTGCAGTGGGTGGAATGGCATCCCTGCACAGACTAGAGTGGTGTTTAGCCACCAGGTTAGGGAGCCCAGAACCTTCTGGGGAATAGTGAGCACCGAGTCCAGGCTGTCTCTGTGTGGTTGGTATATTGAAGCAAGCCAGGTTTGAAAGGGACGGAGGCGTAGCCTCGCATGCTTGGTCACAAAGGTGCAGGAGGCCATGTGACCTACTAGACTAAGGCAGGTGCACACTGACGTTGTCGGGAAAGTTTGAAGACCTCGAATAATTGAAGCCATTGCTTGAAAACACGACTGCAGGAAGCAGGCTCTGGCCAGATTGGAGTCCCAAACCATTCCGATGAAGTCTTTTCTCTGCGTGGGTGTCAGAGTAGACTTCTCTGTGTTGATCATCAGGCCTAGGCTCCTGAAGAGGTCTTTGACGATGCGCAGGTGCTGCGACACTTGTAACTGGGAAGTCCTTCGAATGAGCCAATCATCGAGATACGGGTAGACCTGTACCTGATGACACCAGAGGGAGGGGGCGACTACAGCCATGTATTTTGTGAACACATGCGGAGCCATAGAAAGGCCAAATGGAAGTATAGTGAACTGAAAGTGTTGATGGTTGACCACCAAACGGAGGTACCGTCTGTGTGGTGGGTAAATTGCGATGTGGAAATACACATCCTTCATATCGAGGGCGGCATACCAGTCTCCCGGATCCAGGGACGGGATAATGATCCCCAGAATTACCATGTGGAACTTCAGCTTTATCATGAACTTGTCGAGCTCTCGCAGGTCTAGGATCGGTCATAGACCTCCCTTTGCCTTGGGGATGAGGAAGTAGCAGGAATAAACCCCCTTGCCCCTCATGTCTTTTGGCACCTCCTCTATGGCTCCCATGGCTAGGAGCGACTGGACCTCTTGTAAGAGGAATTGCTTGTGAGAGGGGTCCCTGAAGAGGGATGGGGAGGGAGGGTAGGAAGGTGGGGTTGAATCAAACTGGAGGCGGTATCCCACTTCCACCATGCGCAGGACCCAACGATCTGAAGTTAGCTGGGATCAGGCAGGGAGGAATTGGGAGAGGCAGTTGAAAAGGGAGGAGAAGGATCCGGTAGAGCAACTGGTGGGCCACCCTCGGGCATCCCATCAAAAGTTCTGCCTGGGCCCCACTGGTGGTTTAGAAGGTGCCTGGATTTTTGACCTCCTTGAGGGCCAGACTGCCTCCGACGATTCCCTCTACCACGCCTTCTGCTAAAGTCCTGACGTGGCCTAGGCGGGCGTAAGGGCGTTGTGGCTAGGGCCGGAAGGTCCTGCATTGGGTCACTGGCTTGTGCATGCCCAGTGAGCGCATTATAATGTGATTGTCCTTCAGACTTTGCAATCTGGGGTCAGTCTTATCTGAGAACAGGCCCTGGCCTTCGAAGGGCAAATACTGAATAGTTTGTTGTAACTCAGGGGGCAGGCCTGATACCTGGAGCCAGGAGATACACCTTATCATCATTTCTGATGCCAGAGTTCTGGCTGCAGAATCCGCTGCATCCAGAGAGGCTTGGAGGGAGATTCTTGCTACCTTTTCACCCTCCTCAAGTAGGGCCATAAATTCTTGACAGGACTCCTGGGGAAGAAGCTCCGTAAACTTCCCCAAGGACACCCATGTGTTAGTTATATCTACTTAGGAGGGGTTGTTGGTTTGCCACCCTAAGTTGGAGGCCCTCGGCCGAGTATATTTTGCGGCCTAGGAGGTCCATGTGCCTAGCCTCCTTTGACTTAGGAGCCGGGGCTTGCTGGCCATGATGCTCCTTTTCATTCACTGATTGCACCACTAAAGAGCAAGGAGGTGGATGAATGTAGAGATATTCATACCCCTTTGAGGGTACCATGTATTTTCTCTCTACTCCCCTTGCTGTAAGTGGAATAGAGGCTAGGGATTGCCAATTGGTGTCCGCATTAGCCTGTATGGTGCGGATAAACGGAAGAGCCACTCTAGTAGGTGCATCAGCCGATAGGATGTCCACGATAGGGTTCTCTATTTCACGGACCTCCTCCACTTGTAAGTTCATATTCTGAGCCACTCATCTCAAACGGTCTTGATGGGCCCTGAGATCAATTGGTGGAGGGCCTGAGGAGGATACTCCCCTCACCGCCTCATCAGGCAAGGAGGAGGAGGAGAGGCCCGGGACCAGGGGATCCTGTGGAGGCTCCTATACTTGAGGAGCATTATCTGCATCAGGTAGAACCTGGGTGTCTGCAGATAGTATTGGAGCCTCATCTGTGCCCGTGGCGGAGGGGGGAGGGGGTGGCTTACTGTCACCTCTGGTACCCGGTGTTCTGACAGGGCGGACTGTGGAGCCACTGATGGGGCACCTTGGGTTTGGTGGTATGCCCACGGTGTCCAGAAGGACCAGTAATGAGGCCCTTGCTCGTGGCTCTGGGTCTCTGGAAATATATGGCTGGGGACGTCAGAGTCACGCTCCTGAGGATAGGATGTGCTACCAGCCTGCGATGACACTGATGTGTGTCTCGATGGCTACAGTGGTGCCGATAGGCCCTCGGAGGGCGCCACTGTTCTGGATGCTTGATCCCGAGGCGTTACCAGGGAGTGGTACCAGGAGCTATACCGGTACCGTGAGCGAGACCGGGACCTTCTACCGTAGCGGTGCTGGAAACGTCGACTGGGATCTCGAGTCCCTTCATCTGGAGCGACTGCGGGATACATGGTGCCGAGAGTGGTGCCGTGAGTTGGATCGGTACTGGGAGTATCTGGCCAGCCAACAAGATGTGTCGAACGGTGCCGCGAGTGCGACTGGTACGGCGATGGAGAGCAGTGCCAGGACTGCGAGCAGCGCCGGGAGTGGGAACGGCGTGATCGAGAGCGTCTGTGAGACCGTGATCTTGAACGAAGTCTCTCTGTTGGATCAACGGAAGGTGGCCTTACTAGGGCCGGTTTCCCGATGGATTGTATGACCCATGCTGGGGGTTGAGGTCGTGTCGGCTCCGTCATGGTGATGAGCTCCCTTGCCGTGGAGAAGGTCTCCAGTGGAGAAGGGAGGGCAAGTTCAACCACAGCATGAGCCGGGGAGCTGTCAGGCACCGGACCCAATGGCCTTTGTGGGACCAGAATTGACGGTGCCGTGCTCGGTGGAGCCGCAATCGGCGGTGCCACAGTCGACGGTGCCGGACGAACTGTCTTCGAAGAGCGCTCCTTCTGTGGAGCTGAAGCAGCTGGAGTGCTGTGTTGCTTCCTGGGTCTCAGGGACAGGGAGCGGTGCCAAGCAGAGGTCGATGCTGGTAGGGGTCAGTGCCAGGGCTCCTTCTCGGTACCGGAGTGGTCCGGGGCCGAAGGGGCGCTCCTTACAGAAGCAGTCTGTTGGGCACTCGGTACTGACGCTGCAGGACTAAGTGCCGACTCCATGAGGAGCTGTTTCAATCGAAAGTCCCGCTCCTTCTTCATCCTTGGTTTAAACAATTTGCAGATGCGGTACTTATCGGTAAGGTGGGATTCCCCTAGGCACTTGAGGCAGGAGTCGTGGGGATCCCCTATTGGCATCGGCTTTTGGCACGCCGAGCACGGTTTGAATCCCAGTGCCTTGGGATGGGCCCGTACTGGGGTGGAGGAAAGGGGCTAATTCCCGATCCACCCTTAAACTATATACACTAACTATAAATACAACAACTAATACTAACTATAACTACAAGAACTCAAGCTATACACACAATAAACAGCAAAGAACTACGAGTGGCTAGGGACGTGGAGATCAGTTAAGCCGCGCTACA
This sequence comes from Gopherus evgoodei, assembly GCF_007399415.2. Classification (NCBI taxonomy): domain Eukaryota; kingdom Metazoa; phylum Chordata; order Testudines; family Testudinidae; genus Gopherus; species Gopherus evgoodei. The sequence continues at coordinate 32,378,856 of NC_044322.1, read as the reverse complement.
CAGTTCCAACGACCAACACGGGCGGTAAGAAGGAACTGAAGGGCCGTTGAGTCGGCAGGGGCATATATCTGGCGCCATAACAGCGCCACTCCAGGGGGCAACCCAGCTGACTCACTGAGTGTTGCTATCTAATTTATCTAAATATACTTTAACTTGTTTTTTCCCTATTTTGATGTACGTTCCTTCCCTTTTGTTGTTACTCAATGCAATTAATATTATTTGGTCACCATTAACCTTTTTACTGAAATTTGAAGCAGAATGGGCATTCAACACTTCAGTCTTCTTGATATCATCACTTATTTGTGCTCTTTCTCCATGAAGGAGAGGACCTACATGTATCTTGCTCCTAATGTATTTAAAGAACCTCTCCTTACTGCCTTTTATATCCTGTGCTAGGTTTAACTCATGTTTTGCCTTAGCCTTTCTGATTTTTGTCACTACATGCTTGTGCTAGTCTCTTGTACTTTTCCTCCTTAGCAGTTCATCCATCTGTACACTCACTGTAGGATTCTTTTTGATTTTCAGGTCATTAAAGAGCTGCTGATGCAGCCATATTGGCCTCTTAATATTTTTCCTATCTTTCCTCTGCATTGGGATAGTTGGCAGTTGTGCTTTTAGTACTATCTCCTTGAGAAAATGCCAGCTCTCCTGAATTCCTTTTTCCCTTAGATTTTCTTCCCAGCTCTGAGTTTGTTAAAGTTATCGAGTGACCTAGGTACCAACATAATAAAAGTACAAAGGTCAAATTGCTGCATCATTGAAGACACAAAGATGAATGCATATGCATGCTATGAAAATTGCTTTTCTTTCTGGCTTATCTGTTTGTGCTTAACTATGCATTTGCAATCAACCCATCCCTCTAGGTGTCAATGTATATACAGTTTTATCTTCAGAGGCAACATGGTGGCTAGGCCCTGAACTGGGAATCAGAAGATCTGGGTTCTGTTCTCAGCTCTGTCATTGGTGTGACGTGGGGCAAGTCACTTCACTTCTCTTTGCCTCTATTTCCCCTCCCATCATTTGTCTGTCTTCTCAGCAGAGGTGGCTCCAGGCACCAGCACAGCAAGCATGTGCTTGGGGCGGCAAGCCATGGGGGGCGGCCTGCCAGTTGCTGTGAGGGTGGCAGACAGGCGGCTTTTGGCAGCGCACCTGTGGGAGGTCTGTCAGTCCCACAGCTTCAGTGGCGGGGACGTCGATGGCACAGCAGCAGCAGAACTCCTGCAGGCATGCCACCAAAAGCTACCTACCTTCCGTGCTTGGGGCAGCAAAAAAACATGGAGCCACCGTTGCTTCTCAGTATAGCTTGCAAGCTGTTTGGGGCGGTGAATGTTTCTTACTATGTGCATAGAATACTTAGCAGAATGGGACCATATCTTGCTTAGGAGCTTCTAGGCCAGGAGTGGGCAAACTTTCAGGGCCACTCGGGAGGGGAGGGTGCAATTTGCCCCAGGCCCTGGGCCCCGCAGGGGCCCCAAGAGCCACTCCAAATTTTTGGTGGCACTTTGGCGGCAGGCCCTTCACTCACTCTGGGTCTTCAGTGGCGGGTCCTTCAGTGCAGCGGAAGACTTGGCGTGAGTGAAGGACCCACCGCTGAAGTGCTGCCAAAGCCTCGGAGTGCTGCCCAGTGAATACAAGCGCCACAAGCAGCAAGAAAGGAAAAAAAAAAAAACAACTTCCCCCCCGCGATCAGTGGCACTTAGGCTGCTCTACTGTTGCCGCTTCATTCTTCAGCTGCATTTGGCACCAGGCCCTTCCCTCCAAGAGGGACCTGCAGCTGAATTGCCGCTCAAGACCCAGCCCTGCCCTTGGCTCCCTGAATCCTCTGGGCAGCCCCGCAAACTTTTTGGCCTGAGGGCCACATCTGGGTATGGAAATTGTAGAGTGGGCCATGAATGTTCATGAAATTGTGAGTTGGGGTGAGGGCTCCAGCTGGGGTTGTGGACTCTAGGGTGGGGCCAGAAATGAGGAGCTCACGGTGTGGGAGGGGATCTGAGCTGGGACAGGAGGTTGAGGTCAGATAGGGGTTCTGGCTGAGGGTGCAGGCTCTGGGGTGGGGCTGGGGATGAGGGGTGCAGGAGGGTGCTCTGGACTAGGACCTAGGTGTTGGGAGAGGGCTGAATTAAAACATCTGGAGGGCTGGATGAGGCCCCCAGGCTGCAGTTTACCCACCCTGTTCTAGGTGCTGGCATCCCATGTGTGAAGCACTTTGATTGCCATGCACTTTTCCATACCAGAACCCAGGAAGTTTTTGCTGGATGAATTATTGTCATTCTGATTATAACAATTTTGATAATCCATGTAAAATAGCTATTAGGAGCATGATCTCAATAGGTGCATGGCTGGTATTTTACTGCTGAGACTGAATCAGCACATCCATTGTTGGACAAGCAACGCTTTTGTTCTTTGATTTAATCTGTGTGCACTTATCTAACTTCTCAGCTGGACTCTGGCGTGATTCTAATTATTGTGTGGCAGGATTTTATTTCTATATGGGGACAAATAGTACTGAACTTTGTATTGCATATCTGAGACACTTAGGTATCCATTATCTGTTACTCTATTTCCCTTCCACAGTTATTTCTTCAAGGACAACTGGAGGCAGCTAATGCCTTTTTTTTTTTTATACTCACCCTATGAGTAATGAAAATAAGTGGAATTTTGACAGCTGAGCTCGAACAGTGTAAACAGTACTTCCTAGTTCCCATTCCATCCTTTGGATTTATCTGTGGCAGGGCTTATTTTGAATGCTGGGTGTGCTTTGCAAAATTACGCTTTTTCTTTGTGTTTTGAAACTCATAACTTTTGTGTGTCTGTATTGTTACAGCCATACTTGCTGACAGGCATTTTGAAATAAAGTACCAAAATAATTGAAACTGGTGTGATTATATAATGCTGTTTTGACAAATAAAATTTGCAGAATTTTAAAATAATGTGCCAGATTTTTAATTTTTTGGTGCAGAATTCCCCCAAGAATATGTATCTCAATTCCTCTACCTGCAAAAAGGGGCTACTTCACTCCCTCACAGAGGTATGGTAGGATAAATACATTAATGATCATGAGAGACTTGGCTATCATGAAGCCATGTGGTATCTAGATGAGAAATGTCAACCCAGAGGCTGTGGCGTACCATTTAAATTGGGGAGGGGGGGAATTGGCTCTTCCCAGCCAGCCTGACCTCCCCTGGCCCATCAACCTCTACACCTAATCTGAGTGCTCCAGGTCACAATGCTTCTCACTCAAAGCTGGCCTGGCCATGCCCCCTCCTCACCATCATGCCGCTGAGTGGTGCTGCCACCTCATGTGCCAGGTCACAATGTAATTCAGTCAAATCTGGCTCTGCCTCCCCATTGTGATGGAGGGGTTGCCAGGCCAAACCTCGGTGGTGCTCCTGCCCCGTGTGCCAGGTCACAACATGTCAAAGTCATTCAGAGGAAAAGGCTGGATTCTATGTTCGGCTACAGTCTATGGCTGGGATGTCCAATTGGGATATCTTACTCCCTCATTCCACAGCAGAGCTCTCATGGGAGTTGTTACATAACAAGGGGAGAACACAGCCCCTTCATATAGAAATTAAACATCTTTTAGTGAGGAAAATCTGCTTCCCTTTGGGCTGCCGCTAGTGCTGTCCTCTCTTCCTTCCCTGTCCTCATTCCTTTCTTGTGCTCTCCCTCTTCTACTTTTGTGAGGGCTTGTCTGCACTGGAAATCAGTACAGCCAAAAGTCTGCCAGCATATTGCTAGCCACATCGCTATTTCAGCAGAGGTGAGTTCTCATTTGGATGTCATTGCTGTAGATGTAGGTTGTGTTATGCATAATATTTGTGAGGACCAGGGGGCAATGCTATCACCAGGGTGGAGCAGGGAGGTGGACAGATTGAAAATCAGCAGACAGACACAAGGCTAGTTACCAGGGCCCATGGAGATGAGATGCATATGGAGGAAGTCTTAAGAGCACACTTTGACAGTGTGCCATCGCCATTCAGTGTGTTACTTTGGGTATGTCTATATTGGAATCACAAGGTGTGACTGCACCTCTAGTAGACCTACTTGAGCTAGCTTTAATCTAGGTAGCTGGGTACTGGGGCAGTGATGGCCAGAACCCTGGGTGATTACTCACAGGGTGGCTGTACTAATTTAGCTGCAATCATACCCCGTAATTGCAATATAGAGAGACCCTTTTTGTTGTTGCACATACAATACTTAACTGACTTACTAATCTTCATGAAGCTGTTGCATTGAGGAGGTTGTGTCTCGTGATTGAAAGACAAAGTAAATGTTTTTTCACAAAATAGAACTTTTTTGTGCAATAATAAACTACTAAAAAAGAAGTGCTAGGTGCTGGCCACACTGAGCTGCATCACAGTCCTGTGTAGGTATATTCAAAGCAGTTCTCCTTATTATCCCCCGGGGCTGAGCAGAAGGGATAGTACTGCAAGGAGTGCTGGTGTCTTGGGGATAGGGTAGGAGAGTTGTGGTCCTGCAGAGAAGGTGTTGCTGTCCAGGCAGTGTTGTGATTCCTGGAGTGTTGCCCTTTTGGTGCTTTGCTCCATGATGTGTTCAAGCCTTTGTGTGCGGTGTTTGAGGAGCTGCAGGATGTCTTGGTGCACCTGCCCGTCCTTCTGTCTTTCCTCTTGATCTCTGTCTTTCATCTAGCAGATGGTTCTATAACTTCTGGGCCTCGCAGGCTCTGGACTGGCAGTCTTGATCAGTTCTGAAAACATGTCTTCTCTTGTCTGTTTTCTCCTTTTCCTCCTTATCCTGGTGAGTGTCTCAGCAGGGATACAAGGGGTGATCCTCGAAGATACCCCAGCAGAGCTCACCGATAAACAACTGTACAGACAGGCATTGTTAGGTTTAAGGGGTTAGCAGACAGCAGAAGATAAGTGGAGAAGGGTGGGGAGAGGGAGTTGCAGGGGCCTGGGGGAAAACAAAATAGAAGGGTGTACAGTAATGCAGTAAATTTGCACCTATCTGAGTTCTCATCCCCTTTCTCAATAGGTTTTCTCTCTGGGTTCAGCTGGGTCTTGAAGTCCTGGCTCTTGGTCAGCCCCACATCCCTCATGTTCCCCCTCCGCAGGGAGCTGCTCCTTCAGTCTGCAGTTCCTGGAGCTCACAAGTATCTATTGTTGGTGGTGGTGGGATCCCCACTCAGTACGGCCTCAGGATTGGCATAATATCATAATCAGCTTATTCTGCAGCAAGCGGGCTTTGGGTTAGATATTAGGAAAATCTTCTTCATTACAAGGATAGTTAGTAACCTACTCTAGTTCTTAAGGGAGGCTGTGCAATCCCTGTTCTTGCAGAATTTGGATGGACAAACAGCTGTCAGGGATGGTCTAGGTTTACCGTTCCTGCTACAGCACTGGGGGCTTGACTTGATGACACCTCATGGTCCCTTCCAGCCCTACACTTCTATGATTCTGTGCCTTGGGCTGCACAAGACACAACATGTGCGCTCTTCCCCCTAAAATGATGACTTCTCATCACCCTTTCTCTCTCTGCTCCCTACCATTACCTACTGCATGATGTTCTGGTTGGCCTGTGCTCCAACTGCTGGCCCCTTCTTAGAAAGCTTTCTGCTTTCTCCCTCAGTGAGACTTTCTCTCAGGTCCTGTTGTGTGGTAGGCAATGGAGCCTTGCCCCAGATGCCTATCCAAAATCCAGGCTCTTCCTGAGAGCTCAGCTTCCCTTTCCATTCTTGTGTGCAAAGCTTCCTGCTATCATCACTCCGTCAAGTGGTTGCAGATGTCTGGGGACTTGCAGGCTGGCTTCCTGTTGAAGGAGAAATCAGCGATGTGGAGTGTGGGGACATTCTAAGTGTAACTTGTTTTATTTACATCCTCCAGTCCTGGAATAGAAATGGCCGAAGAGCATGCAGGATCTCAGCCCAGTGCCAATTCTCAGTTCCCAGGGAGCAACCCTACCTCAAGAATTGACTCCAGTCAGAGTACAGGGCAAAGAGCAAACTCTCACACTGCTTGCATAGGTCCCTCTACCCAGAACTTTGCATAATAAAGCTAGCAACAACACACAATATGTCTTCCTCAGGATGAATAATTGCTTGCACACTAACAAAAAGAACTGGCAAGACTATTTGTAATATCACCACATGCCATAACACTGCTTACTGGTCCTGCTTCTGTCTTGAGATGGCCACTTGCTCCCACTCTCCACATATTTTCACCTGCAAAATGTCAATAGATCAAAGAAAGTGAGTGGGGAATATCTAGATGATGGACAACAAGAGAGACTGGCATTCCACATGAGCTGTACTCAGTGCTAATTCCCCTAAATGTTTCTAATCATAGCAAAACACATATTCCCCACCCAGCAAATCAATCAATAGCTAGTGCACAATTAAAGCAGAGAATACAGCTTCCTACAAAACATTAATTTTAACTATGGCATTATACTGTGATAAACAATATAAGATGGGATTTTCAAAGGGGCTGAAGGGAATTATACACTCAGCTACCATCTTAAAATAGTCGCCCATTGACTTCTATGGGAGTTGGGTGCTTGATTCTCTATCGCTTTTGAAAACCCCACTCTCAAATACCCAAAAATTAGGGAATTCTCCATTTTGGTTCCAGCACTGACCCAAATACACTTCCTACCCACATAAGAGCTAGAAGTACAGGAGTGAGGGAGTGGATGGGCACCAGTTTGCCGCCTAGACAGAGCTAGATACTTGTGTTTCACCTACCCTTTATCCCAACTACAGGGACGAGTTGGCTCCTGCTCTACTCTAGGATCCCAGAAGATACTTGGCCTTTATTCCAGATACAGGAAAATTAAGGATTCCTCCTTTTCATCCCTTCTACATAAATGATTTCCCAGCTGCTTATCCCTCCAGACTCTACGGATAGACCCCAGATCAAGGGTTGCCTGTGTAACAGATAAAGCAAATTCCTGCAAAATCATTGGAAAACCTTATTGTATTAAGTTTATGTATTACTGTGGGCCAGGATTGTATGTAACCTCTCTAGGGGGGAGATGTGATGGGGTGAAGCCCAGGAGTTCAAAATACTAATTAAAAAATGTGCCAGACAATAGTGATATTTTGGGGACAATCACTGTGAAGTGGATTTCCTGAGGAATACTTAGGGAGAAGTTAATGAAAATCCTCAACTCTGGTTATGCAAAAATCCATTCTTTTGAAGCTATGCCTTGAGGAAAGAGTACTTGTTTGCAAATTGCCTGTTACTGAAGGCGAAGGTCAAGATCAAAACTGTATTAAAAAAAGGGCTGATCTGCCCAGCCTCTGTTCAGGTTCTGGATCAAAGATGGATGAACAGTTGTGGGGTTTGAAGGACTAAAACGGAGCAGAGGTTGGAAATGACCTTTGGTAAGTTTTTCAGCTTGCGCGTAGGAACTTTTATTATTTTTTGTTTTTGTATCACGCTTTTACATTCAGAATAAATGTGTTTGCTTAGAAGGAGCTGTGTGGTAACTTATAACTGTGGGCAATGCATTGATCGTAACCCTCAGAGGGAAAGCAAAATGCAGGTGCCCACCTGTTTAGGCAACCTGGCTTGCTAGGGATATCACACTGTAAGGCAGGAGAGAGTGAAATACAGGTCTCCACTCAAAAGAGGTGACAGCTGGGAGTTGAAACCTTTAATGGGTGCTTTTAAGGGACCATGGAGAGGGAACACAGGTGCAGTTTCCCTGAAAATGTCAGCCTACTTTTATCCCCAATTTGGGGAGGGAGGGGGTTCCCCCTCATCCTTCTGTGGGGATGGGACCCAGGAGAAAATGTTTCATGTTAACTAGGAGGAGAGACCCCAGAGTGAGGGAACATGGGCCATCTCCTTTCCTCCTTTTCCTTCAGGGATAGGCATGCAGAGTGAGGTCTACCTCCATCTACTGTGCCCTACTCTGGGGATGGCATTCTGGAGCTGGTGAGGGGGAGAGGAAAAGCACTTGCTCATGATAGTGACCCTGGAAAGATGTGCGGGCATCTGACATGCATTCTAATTTTTAGTCCGCCTTGTAATTGCATTCTTTAACTTTTCCTCACATCCTGGAGCATTTGCCGTGAGAACCTACACAATAGTAGCCCAGTGGGGTGAATCTGTGTTGTCAGCAGTCTTGCTTATGCCTCAGACACAGAACTTAGAGACCCTGGTTATGAACAAAATGGAAGACTGAATCAATTCAGCCACTGTAATGGCATGGGTCATGGTGTCCATTTTCCACCAGCAGCTGTCAAATATTTTAAACCTTGTGATTGATGAAACTTTTTTTGTTTAAATCTCTTTGTGAATGTGTCTGCTTGTGATAGAGTGGTCCAATCACTGCTGGAGGGCACTGCTTCCTAGTGGTTCTGGGGATTAGCTTGGTCAGGCCTACACCCCTTCCAGCAGTCACACCCTGTCCATTACTCTTCTGCTGCCCCTCTCTACTTCCAGGAACCATTGCATCCTCTTCATGACTCAGCGCTCCAGCTAGGTCTCTATTGTGGTTTCTCCTTCTGGGAGGGGTGGGAAGGAGTGTATCTAGCTTCCTGCTCTCCAGCAGTCTCAGACAGTCTTCTACTTCACTGCCTGTCACTGTGCCTCAGTAGGTCACAGCTGAGGATGCCAAATTCAGGACAGACTGCTGAGAAATAGGGCAGACTCACCCCAAAACTGTTATTCTGTCATCAGATTGTACCAAGCCAGTAACAAAAATGAACTTCTGTATCACCACACTGGTTAACAAGAAACCAAAAATGCAGTTTCCACAGGCATTCCAGCCCTTGGTTCACCACTCTGACCCTGGACTTTATGATGAGTGGTTACTGAAAGCCAGTTTAATCCAATCCCAAGAGATCAGCCACTTAGCTAGGTCAATATCTAACTCAGATCTCACCCAATAATCATGCTTGTGCCAATCCTTTTAGTGACTAAAAACTAAAGGCTTAATTATAAAAAGAAGAGAGTTACAAATGGTTAATAGATCATATACATGCAAGTGATTTCAAAGTGTTCATAGATCAGGATCATAGCAGTGATAGAATAAACTACCAGTTGTGAAAGTCTCTGGAAATTACTCAGAGCTGCGGACATCAGTCCTTGTTAGAAATCTAGTCCAGACAAATGAAGCAGGAAATGAAGACTAAATGGAGATCTCTCAGGGATCCTTTTATATCCCCTGCCATGTGCATGGAATTTTAGTGTCGCTGTGAGCTGTGTGTCCTTAATGGGCCATCAACACATAGCTGTCTGGCCCTAATTTAAATTCTATCTGGGGGCGTTATCCAGAAATAAAATGTGTAAGATGCCAGCACATAGCCAATATTCATAACTTCAGATACAGAGATGACACATGCATATAAGCAGGATAATCACACTTAGCAAATCATAACTTTTTCCTTTGACACCTTACATGACATACTTTGTACAAGATTTGTTGCAATTGTATAACACTGGGAATATCATTGATATAGTTGGTCATATTCAATCATACAGCATCACATTGCCTTACAGTGCCACTCCTGCAGTGGCTGGCCAGGGAACCTGGGGCCTCCCTCTACTTTGGATTCTGACTCAAGGACCCTCTGCACAGCAGCCAAGGTCTGTTCCCTGTACCTTGATGCCTTTCCCGGAGCCATTTCCATACCTCCTGCCTTCCCCACTTCTCTGAGTTTGCCAGGCTCTTCACTCCCTTCTCCAAGGGAGTAACTGTAGGCAACTTGTCTCTGCAGGCCTCCTCCACTGCCCACTCCTACCTTCTCCCAGGGAGTGAATGCAGCCCTCTCCCTGCTGCCTCTGCTTCCAATCATCTTTTGTAGAAGTCCTGCCTGTCCCTTGCAGGTGAGCTTCTCTCTAATTAGCTGCCTCCAGCCTAAAGCTTCCCTGTTTACAGCCTGATTAGCTGAATGGCCTACCTGCAATTCAGCTCTTGCAGGGCCAGTGTGGGGAGCACACCCCTCCTTCCTCATGTTAGTAAAAGATGCTAAAACTAACAGTCATGTCTAACCTGGAGGTGCTGTTAAAGAAAATATATCACATCTCCAGGGGAGCTGGGAAGGGTGAATAGTTCCACCCATCCCCAAGCAGGCAAAAAGCACAAACAAACCTTTAAGCAAATTGTTAAAGCAACATAACGTTCACCATTTTGTTACTAATAACGAAGGCAAAGTAGAGGCTGTGGAGCAATTTAACGTAACTTTAAAATCTAAGATGTGGACATATTTTATATTCCACAACTTTTCACTACATCGATGTGTTACCAGTATTTACAAAGAGTTACAATCAAAGCTTTTATAGAACTATATGTACCAGAGCTGCTGATGCAGAAAATGGTTTATGAAAAAAGTTTTGAGATGAACCAGGTTGTTGTCCCTTTTAGAAAAGGTAACCATGTGAGACTATCTAAAACCAAAGGAGTTCTTAAAGAGGTTATGAACAAATGTTTACACTTGAAATATTTGTAGTGGATGAAAATTTACCCAAGAGACAAAGACTGTATATCAATTAAAAGATTTCAGGGGGTCTAACAGTTACCCGATCTTTTGACCCTGAAGAATTACAAAAAATTAACCCCAAACAGGACAGGATTTAGAGGCTTGAAAATGTTCAAACTGAGAAAGGAAAGGGGAGATAAAAGTGGCTACCAGTGAAGTGGCTGGGCGGCCCAAGAGCCATTCAGTAGAAGCTTCTCCACTCTGAGACATTTAAATGTGGGGGAAAAAAATATTTCTGCAAAGAGAAAATATGAGCTATGGGTTTTTTTACCTGTCTTTGCCTCACAAGACCAGCTCTAGGTTTTGCCCCCAAAACACCAGCTTGAACTTTACAATATAGCTAGTTGGGCCTTTGAATCTGCTGGGTGTCTGGGAGGTGGTGTTAGTGGAAATACAATACCTGCACAGCTGGAACAGTATCAATAAAAACAATCAGTGATAGCCACAGGCAACAGAATGGGGGTCTTGTAATTGTCTACCGTGAAATACTCACTACACCTCAGACACTGTTTCCATGATTTATACCCAAAAAGTGGCATGTAATATATCATTGGAAAACTAATGCTTCACTGATGATTAATATTCTTGCGTGTTGTATGTATGAAGTGTGTATGAAGAGCTATGGATATGTGCCAAATTATGTTCTTAAAATGTGTTTGTCAAGCAATACATAAACCCAGTCTGCCCTAGACAATGGAATGTGAATTTGCTTGGATGACCAGCCTGGCTGTCAGGCAGAGTCAATGAAGGGCTATTTACATAAAAGGTGAACAAAGCCATCAAGCTAAAAAGGGGCGACAGTAACAACTCAACTATCACCAGCAGGGGAGCAAAAGTACTTTACATTTCAATGGGTTAGTGGACTGTAAAGACAGGGGCTTTGAATCTCAAATAAAAAGTAAGTGAATCAACTGATTGTAAACACTATACCCTGTACTATAAAATGTATCAAGTATGGTCTTTTATGACACACTCATGCTCCTAGAAAGTCCTAACTATATACACTCCTCTTTTGAGATAATTAGTCTTGAGCTGTGTTGTGTAATAAAGAAATTTGAGGTTGTCCCCATCATAGGGTCTTGCATTCTTTTTCAATAACAGGTGACACAAAAGCAAGCCATATCTCAATATTTTTTTTGTGAGAGGGACAGGGCTGCCCAGGCCCCCACAAGAGTTTTTCGGGGCTCTGGAGCAGGGTCCTTCACTCGCTCTGTGGGGCCTGGAAAACGCTCGTGGGGCCAGGGCCCCTGGAGCTTCTTCCACTCCGGGTCTTCAGTGTCGGGGTGGTCCTTCCGCTCTGGGGTGGAAGGGCCCCCCCCGCTGCCGAATTACCGCTGAAGCGGGACCTGCTGCCGAAGTGCCTGGTCTTCAGTGGTAATTCGGAGGCGGGGGACTCACACCGTGGGTCTTTGAGGCACTTCGGCAGCGGCAGGAGTGGCTGCAGGCCCCAGCACACCAAGCGCGTGCTTGGGGCAGCAAGCCACTGGGGGCGCTCTGCCAGTGCAGCGAGGGCGGCAGGCAGGCTGCCTGTGGAGGGTCTGCTGGTCCCATGGCTTCGGAGGACCTCCCACAGGCACACCTGCAGCCGATCCGCCGAAGCCGCGGGACCAGCTGACCCTCTGCAGGCAAGCCGCCGGAGGCAGCCTGCCTGCCGTGCTTGGGGCGGCAACATCCCTAGAGCCGCCGCTGGGTGGCAGATCTCGGAGCGGAAGGACCCCCTGCAGCTGAATTACCGCCGAAGCGGGGGCCTCCTGCTGCCAAAGACCCTAGGTCCCCTGAATCCTCTGGGCAGCCCTGGCGAGGGATACAAGAGCTGATGAATAGCTGGGGTCAAATATCTCTATTCTTGTCTGCGACTGTAGTCTGGAGAGAGAAATGCTATGGTGTTGGATGGTAAAAAAATAAACCTGTACATAGCCATGCAGACAGATGCCAGAATTAGGTACTGAAAAGATCTATATACAATTTTACCTCTATGAATTTATTTGACCCTTTCCCTACAATATCTCCCATCTGTCATTTTCCTAATCTTTTCTCTGAACAGGGTGCAGGCCTATCTAAAATTTTTGACATCCTGATGAAAATAATATACAAGCTCTCCCTGCAAGTCAAATGTCTTATATTGGCTGTCCTGATACCAGTCTAGAAATCCTACATTCACCCCAGGCACTGTGCTGTCAGTGCTTAGTGCTCCACCCCAACATAGGTCTCTCATAATTTTGTTTTTTGAAGTATTAAAAAATGTGGGAAATACCCTTTACAACCTTCAAATCCCATTGCCTATGGGAGAAATGCTAAGCTTCGTGGGCAAGTAGTTTAGAGACTATACATCAAATGCCTGGGGCCTTAACTTTCACAAACATCATTTACCACACTGAGCTATCAGTTCTACATGCATCTTTTCAGTCAGTAACTAACAACAAATATTCATCATAACCTTTGAGGTTTTGCTCTAAGGATGTGCAGTCTCAGAACTTTTTGCCAATAAAGGTCTTAACAAAGACAGAAAGATGCTCCTCGTCCTTAAATTCCCAAGATTTTTTCACTGTAGGCACATAGCAAAAATGTAATTGGACATATGCAGGCCTGTCTCCTATGTACATTCAAAATCATAAAAAAAAAAAAAAAAATTCTGACGAGTCAGCCTTTCTGATGTCCACAAAGCCCATAAGACTGAGGTTTATGACAAACTTTTAGACAGGCATTCAACTTGGATTTTTTTATGTCAAATCTATGTGACAGTCTAAACACTCTTTGGACCTACGATATAGACTCCAGCTAGGGCATCTCAGCTGTACACCCACACTGTCTGCACATGTTGTGCTCAAGCAGAGGCAGTACCAAAAGCTGCAAACATGGCTCTGGCTGTATAGCATGTGGCAAAACTCACAATAATTTCTTGCACCAAACAACTTTTTCAAATCCAGAACCCCATAATAATCCTCAGTGTGCAGCAGGCTGAAAGAAGTTTCAGGATACCCTATTTTTTAAAAAAACCCACCTCTCCTATTTTCACATAAAGCACCGCCTGTATGTTGACTTGTACATGCTGTTCAAACACTACTATGTTGCTGATTATGTTCTTTTTTTTAACTGACCAACCTGGTTTCTTATGCAGTTCTTGCCTGGTCTAACTGTGGCACAGGGCCTGGGGTAGTGGTCATAAAATCATAGAATATCAGGGTTGGAAGAGACCTCAGGAGGTCATGTAGTCCAACCCCCTGATCAAAGCAGGACCAACCCCAACTAAATCATCCCAGCCAGGGCTTTGTCAAGCCATCCCTTTAAAACCTTTAAGGATGGAAATTCCACCACCTTCCTAGGTAACCCATTCCAGTGCTTCACCACCCTCTTAGTGAAATAGTGTTTCCTAATATCCAACCTAGACCTCCCCCACTGCAACTTGAGACATTGCTTCTTGTTCTGTCATCTGCCACCACTGAGAACAGCCTAGCTCCATCCTCTTTGGAAACCCCCTTCAGGTAGTTGAAGGCTGCTATCAAATCCCCACCCCCTACTCATGTCTTCTGTAGACTAAATAAGTCCAGTTCCCTCAGCCTCTCCTCAAAAGTCAAGTGCTCCAGCCCCCTAATCATTTTGTTGCCCTCCGCTGGACTCTTTCCAATTTGTCCACATCCCTTTTGTAGTGGAGGGACCAAAATGTACATAATACTCCAGGTGTGGCCTCACCAGTGCCAAATAGAGGGGAATAATCACTTCCCTTGATTTGCTTGCAATGCTCCTACTAATACAGTCCAATATGCCATTGGCCTTTTTAGCAATGAGGGCACACTGTTGACTCGTATCTAGCTTCACGTCCACTGTAATCCCCAGATCCTTTTCTGCAGAACTACTGCTTAACCAGTTGGTTCCAGCCTGTAGTGGTGCATGGGATCCTTTCTTCCTAAGTGAAGGACTCTGCACTTGTCCTTGTTGAACCTCATCAGATTTATTTTTGCCCAATCCTCCAATTTGTCTAGGTCACTCTGGACCCTATCCCTACCCTCCAGCATATCTACATCTCCCCCCAGCTTAGTGTCTTGCTGAGGGTGCAATTAATCTCATCATCCAGATCATTGATAAAGATGTTGAACAAAACCAGCTCCAGAACCGACCCCTGGGCCATTCCACTTGATACTGGCTGTCAACTAGACATCGAGCTGTTGATCACTCCCCATTGAGCCAGACAGTCTAGCCAGCTTTCTATCCGCCTTTATAGTCCATTCATCCAATGCATACTTTTTTAACTTGCTGGCAAGAATACTGTGGGAGACCGTATCAAAAGCTTTGCTAAAGTCAAGATATATCACATCCACCACTTACCCCATATCCACAGAGCCAGTTATCTCATCATAGAAGGCAATCAGGTTGTCAAGCATGGCTTGCCCTTGGTGAATCCGTGTTGACTGTTCCTGATCATGTTCCTCTCCTCCAAGTGCTTCAAAATGGATTCTTTGAGGACCTGCTCCATGATTTTACCAGGGACTGAAATGAGGCTGATCGGTCTATAGTTCCCCGTGTTCTCTTTCTTCCCTTTTGTAAAATATGGGCTCTATATTTGCCTTTTTCCATTTGCCCAGGATGCTCCGATCACCATGAATTTTCAAAGATAATGGCCAATGGCTCAGCAATCACATCAGCCAATTCCCTCAGCATCCTTGGATGCATTGCATCTGACTCCATGGACTTGTGCATGTCCAGCTTTTCTAAATAGTCCTTAACCTTTTCTTTCACCACTGAGGGCTGCTCACCTCCTCCCCATACTGTGTTGCTCAGTGCAGCAGTCTGGGAGCTGACCTTGTCTGTTAAGACCGAGGCAGAAAAAAGCATTGAGTACGTCAGCTTTTTCCACATCATCTGTCACTATGTTGCATCCCCCATTCATAAATGTCAGAGCAGGCCGCAAAAGGGAGAGAAGATACTTCCAAAACTGGTGGTAAACATTGAATTAGACTCACCAACCAGTCACAAACTGTGCTCCTGGTTCCTCACACTGATTATTAAGAAGCTAATAAAGAAATCACACAGTCCCCTTTATTGCTTTCCACTTCTCTGACTTCCAATCAATACTTAGGTGCAGTAAAGTGAGGAGTTATTTAAAAACTCTTCTCACTATACAAAATGTTCTTCTGACCATTGATCTGACCCAGGACAGCCATTCTTAAGGGTTTTTTTTGTGAATATTGTAAAACATAACTCTATAATCTCTCCTTCTCACCAAAACCCACCCTCCTCTATCTATTTGCTTAAAACAAAACTGGTTAAATGACCAAAAAATAATTAAATATATTTACTAGGGTTCAACTGACTGTCAGCTGTTCAGGCTGGAGAATTTTCCTTTTCAGATGTCTTTTGTTTTTTCTTTTGATCTTATTTGTACCATGGTTTAGGAATCTCTCTTGATTTTACCATCCATTATTACAAAACTTATGAAACAGCATTGTAAAATTGTAACATAAAATATTAATTAGGGTGTTTAATATGTTTAAAACCTTATAAAAGACAATGCTTTACAAAATCCATTTCTCTCTCTCACACAGACTCAGACACATACCCCCCGCACGCACACTGTGAGGGGTTTCCTTTTGCTAGAAGTGTTTCTTCAGCCACAGAGAGACATTTTTAACACTAGTGCATTTCACTATGCTCCCATTTTCAAAATCATGCAAACAGCCTACACATTATTTTTCCTCGCATAGAGAGAAGAAAAACATCCTTACTTTATATATCTCCTTTTCTGGGAAACACTAACTTCTTAGGACCCCCTTCCCTTTTTTTCATTGGATAAAGGTATTTTATATACTACTAAAATACATACACCAGCTTTTAAAACCCATTTTAAAACACACACATAAATACATTTATTCACAGAGTAAAAAGCCCAGTATTTAAAAAACCACCCAAAATCAAATGGTTTGTAACAAAATATTGTTTAAAACCACACATCTATGTACACTTTTTCCTGAGGATAAACATACATTTTCCCATAGAGAAAAGACATATTGCATATGCCTCTAAACCAGAAATAACAACATAAGGTTTAAAACTAAGGGCTTGTCTATACTTACTGTGGATCGACGCTGCGGCAATCGATCCACTGGGGGTCAGTTTAGCAAGTCTAGTGAAGATCCGCTAAATTGATCCCGATTGCTCTCCCATTGATTCTGGTACTCTGCCGGAACGAGAAACATAACCTAAGTTTCTCCCGTAGACCCAGTGAGACATAGACGCTGCAATAAGCTTCATCAACTCCAGGTACATTATTCATGTAGCTGGAGTTGCATAACTTATGTCGACTTAACCCCCCAGTGTAGACCTACCCTAAGTAAAGAAAACTCATCCCTTTTTAAAAACCCAACTGTTTTCCCACTCAACCACTATAAATATTTTACAAATATTTTCTTCCAATTGTATGCTTTTTAGTGATTGAGACCCTTGCCTCATTGCTTTGCACTTTATTTCGCATTTTGCCCTTTTTGAGATTGGGCACTTTTTGTGTATTACAGATTAGGAACAGACTTAATTTTGAAAATAAAATATTTTGAAACTTTTCACCACTTTTTGAATGATCATAGTTTCACACTTGTTGCTTTTCATTTTACCTTCTTAAAAATTGGAATTTAATTTAAAATTAAATTGGGCACCAGCCTGATTGGCCAAATCTGAATATTTATAAAAACAGTTTACTAATCCTTTTGCAAACCATAACATCTTACTCTGTTGTAATGTTAAGGGAACTGTGGCATCTGCTAAGACATATGCTGAAGGAAATAGACTCACCCAGGCAATTTCAGAAAGAGATTGATTAAAAGAGGAACTCCAAGTTATATCAATGGATTTGAATCAGCCTTATTGTTCTCAAACACATGGTTTGAAAGATAAAGCTATAAAACAGTGATTTTTTGCTTTATTTTAAACACAGGGTTTTTACTTTCACCAGATTCTACTTCAAACTTTCCAACTTCTTGCTGTAAAATAGCACGCGCTCTCTCTCTCTCTCTCTCTCTCTCTCTCTCTCTCTCATTTTATTTTTAAAGACACAGTAGCTAGGGTCTCACAATTTATTTTATTTAAAAGACATAGAACCCCCTCCTTTGGGGACCCTTCAAAATTCCCATTTTATCTAAAGACCTGCACAGGCTTTGTAACAGAAACACACACACACTGACCTTTTTAAAAGAAATTTTTATTTAGAGATACAAAGTTTAATTATATTTTACACTATAAAATATGTTTGTCCCTTTACCATTCTCCAACTTAATCTTTTTAGATTTGAAACCAATAGTCTTTTTCCTAAACAGGGTTCTGTTTTGCGGGGATTAGATAGTCAATATAATGCAATAAGTGGGTATCCTTCAGTTTGCTAATTTTCTCTAAGAGACTGTTAGTGTCTTGAGCATTTTGCACAGCATTTACCAAGGCCACAACTGGTGCTAAATTTCCTTGAGTTAAGCACAGCTCTGGCAACAACAGCATTTATTAAGCCTTCCACACCCGGGGCCCAGAACTTGCAGTTGGCATCTTCTGAAGTCCAGTTCCCACAGTTAGAGATGTGCCAGGTCAGCAGTATCATAACACAGCCCTCACAACCTTCAGAAAGCTTTTCCCCAAGATGATGATTAAGGGCAGCATAAACAGAAAGGCGTACAATAGAGCGCATAACTCTTTCATGCTCACAATATGGCACAGGCACAGTGCCAAGTACCTTCCTTAAATGCAATAGCCATCATCCTCTTCACACTTGGTGTCCTCTTGAACAATTTGTCTCTGTACTGAATAAAAAACAAGTTGGGCCTATTTCATCTTTGCTCTCTGAAATAACACGCCAAGGAGCTCTGGATCTTCCAGAAAGGCATCATTGAGCTGTAGAAAGATTTTTCAGAAAAGAAACAGCTGTCGATTTCCTGCTTTAGATTTATGCAAACACAGCTCAGTCCCTATCCCATTACAATCCCTTAATCTGAACTTTTTATAGTCTATTTGCCTGAGCAACATTTTCCCATTTATGTTATCCCACAGTAGCTCAGCGGTGTCTTGGTCACATTCCTCCATGGGTTCAGATGGGAAGGACATCATGCTTGTCAGCAGAGGCGGATTTACAGTAAAATACAGGGTGCCCTGGCACAGGCCCCCTCAGTGACAGGGGGCCCCAGGGCCAGGCAGCTGCAGGGGCAGAAGCTTGATCCTGCCAGCTCCTGGGGCTCCTGCTGCAGGCTCCACCCCCTCCGGCAGGCAAGGTCCCCCTCCCCCCTCCTCCCCTGAGCGTGCTGCGTTCCCACCCCTCCCCCCTGCACTTCCCCTGCCACCAAAGCAGCTGACTTCTGCACCCCCCCTCACCCACTCCCAGCCACTTGCCCTTCCTGACTCCTGCACCCCCCCACACTCCCAGCCCTGACTCCTACACCCCTCTCACACACTCCGAGTCCCCTGCCCTCCTTGTCTCCTGCAACCCCTCCACACTCTCTGCCCCCTCACATTCCCAGCCATGACTCCTGCACCCCCTCACACACACCCTGCCCTCCCTGACTCCTGCACCCACCCCACACACCCTGAGCCCCCTGCCCTCCCTGACTCCTGCACCCCCCACATCCCCACCTGCACCCCTTGCACCAAACGGGCGCTGCCCCAGGTGCTCCACACCCCAGGCCCCTACCCCAGCCCTCAGCCCCCTCTGGCATCCTAACTCTTGGCTAGACCCCTCACCCCAATTTTTTTTTACATTTTTTTCATAAAGTCTTCTTATCCGAAGCGCTTTACAATTGTTAGTTAATGGTACAAACAATATTTGGAAAGATCATTAAGTGGCCCGCCGAGACCCCCAGTGATTTTCAAGTGGTCTGTGGAAAAATAAGTTAGACTACAAAAACAATCAAGGTACCTCACTTTATTTTCATTTACTTCCTATTCCTTATAGGATAGGGGCGGGCAAACTTTTTGGCCTGAGGGTTGCACTGGGTTTCCAAAATTGTATGGAGGACTGGATAGAGGAGGCTGTGCCTCCCCAAACAGTCAGGCATGGCCCAGCCCCGTTCCCGGCCCCCTATCCAACCCCTCCTGCTTCTTGCCCCCGATGGCCACCTGGGACTTCTGTCCCATCCAATCCTCCCTGTCCTCTGACAGCCCCCAGAGCCCCTGCCCCTGACTGCCCCCCCACCCAATCCAACCCCCTGACTGCCCCGACCCCATCCATGCCCCTGACCCCTGACTGTCACCCCGAACTCCCCTGCATCTATCCAGCTCCCCTGCTCCCTGCCCTCTTACTGCACTGCCTGGAGCACCAGTGGCTGGCAGCGCTACAGCCACAGCACCCGGCTGAAGCCAGCCATGCTGTGGCGCAGCACAGATCACCGGGTCAGGCTGGGCTCTGCAGCTGTACTGCCTGGAAAGAGCTCCCAGCCCTGCCACCCAGAGCATTGTGCCAGGACGAGCTGAGGCTGCGTGGGAGGGGGAACAGCAGGGGAGGGGCCAGGGGCAAGCCTCTGGGGGCAGGAGAGTCCCACGGGCTGTAGTTTGCCCACCTCTGTTATAGGAGGAAGGTGAAGAAAAAAAGAATGAAAAATGGGGCGGAGGGGAGATAAGAGAGAATGTTCTTTTTCTTGGCTGGGCCCAAGGAGGGCCCCCCAAAATGAAGCTGAGCACAGGGCTCCACCACTGCTTATCAGTCTGACTCGTGATCGCATGGGTCTCACTGTCAAGTTCCAGCATATCCATAACCAGCTGGGCCAAAGCTCCCCTCAGCTGCTCCCTCCTCCTCAGAACTGTCACTGATGTAGCTCTTCATCTGCAGGCAATGGAGCAGCCTTAGAGCTCAAATGAATTTCGTAGTTTTCGGGGTGGTGGTGAAGGATGCTCTGTTTCCTCTCAATGTACCTATGCTGATTGGTGTATCTTTCCCTTCCCAGATGTCCTGTGGGGCTGGAACCCACTGCAACTGGTAGAGGGCAGAGGGAGGAGTTCTTATAAGGGACACAAGGCCCTCTTCTGGATGGGTCACACCAGCATGGCACTTGTACTGATTGGCTACCCTACTCTTGGAGAGGACCTATGGTGCTGAAACTTTCTCTGATTGGTGGAAGGTGGCACAGGGAGCTCTTAGAGGAGTCATCTGCCACTCCTTGCTTCCAGCCACATACCAACCTCTGCATGAAGTAATACCCCAGAGAAGGGTCTTTGGGATGGTGTTGGTTTCAAAGTTTGAGTGGTTATGCTACTACCATAAATGCCAACTGATTTCAGTGGAAGGCCAGGGCACTTAGGCTCAGATCCTCAAAGGTATTTAGAGTCCTAGCTTCTATTGAAATCAGTAAACGTTGGTAGCCTAGCAATCTTTGAGGATCTGGATCTTAGTACACCCTAGGACTGAGCCTCTGGCTTGTGCAGCAGGAGTCGTTAAGAAAGATGGCAATGGAATTTCGATTCCTCTTAGTTCTCAGGTATTAGTGATTTTAATGAAGAACATCTGCAACAGGTTTATCATTTTCCCTTTTAAATGCTTGGGCCAAGATTTTCAAACATGGAGGTCACTGATGTCAATGGGAATTGCAGGAACTCAGCACCCATGAAAAACCAGACCATGTTTGGTTAGTGTTCTTATTTGCTAACACCTAGTAGCCCTGAGAGTGGGGTCCCATTACACTGGGCAGTGTATAAATGCATAATAAAAGACAGTCCTGCCCTGAAGAGAAACAAAAACACAGAGAAGTGAGGTGATTTGCCCAAAGTTACACCATAAATAGGCCCCTCCCACATTCACAGTCCATTTTGGTCACTTTCACAGTCATAGGATTTTAAACATCATAAATGTCACGATTTCAGTTATTTAAACCTGAAATTTCATGATGTTATAATTTTAGGGATCCTGCCCCATAAAAGAGTTGGGGGGGGGCATGGTACTGCTACCCTTACTTCTGCATTGCTGCTGGTGGCAGCACTGCTTTCAGAGCTGGGCAGCTGGAGAGCAGCACTGAAGGCAGAGCTGCCACCAGCAGCAGCACAGAAGTAAGAATGGCATGGCATGGCATTGTCCCCCTTACTTCTGTGCTGCTGCCCTCAGAGCTGTCCTCAGTCAGCCGCCATCGCTCTCCGGTCACCCAGAACTGAAGGCAGCACTGCAGAAGTAAGGATGGCAATATTGTGACCCTCCTAAGATAACCTTCTGCCCCCCATCCCTACCCTGCAACTCCCTTTTGGGTCAAGACCCCCTGTTTGAGAAATGCTGGTCTTGCCCAGGAAATTTGTATAGTATAGAGTAAAAGCACACACAAGACCAGATTTCACAGTCCATGACACATTTTTCATGGCCGTGAATCTGGTAGGGCCCTAACCATAAACCAGTAACAGAGCTAGAACTTGGATCTCCTGTGGAGGCCCCATCTGTTAGCCAATTCTGCCTCCTCAATGGTAAGTGCCTCTGCATGAGGAGAATCCAGCTTGTCCAAACAACCAATGTGTATTTCCTAACCTGAGACTTGAAACTGGTTTTGTTTTCTAATAGCGTGAGGCATAGAACTGACACTGACAACTTAAATGACACATAGCCCTGCAAGCAGTGATTCTGCCAGGATTACCAAGCAAATTTTACCTAAGGAGGTATTGTAACAATTCTTCCTGGGTTTTGGGCACCAAATGACTTTCTGTCACCATTAATTGTGGAGGAATTGTAAAGCTCTGTGTTTAGTAAGCAAAGGGGTCTTCTGCCCCTTCTCAAAGCCAGGTTAAGATCCTTCGATACATCAGTTTATGACCCATATGTTTTAGATTGTACATGGGTTTATTGTAGTCAATGAAAGCAAATAGCTAGACTCCATTTCTATTTGGAGACCAGTATGCCTTTCATGCAGTATCTCGGCATGATGGAATGGTTTGGTTTTTCCTCAGGAGAGCCTGTTCCCATAGAGAAACAAACACAGTGATAAGACATTATAAAGGGGTGCCTTGTGTGTATTTTGGGTGTATCGTGAGGCATGAAGCTTAGAGCATCGAACCGTGTAGTGGATAGGGCACTAACCTAGGTGGCAGGAGACTGGGTTTTTTATCCCCAGTTCTGCCACTGTGTAACCTTGGGGAGGTCACATCACCTCACTATGTCTCTGTTTCCCCTCCCACTCTTCATCTTATCCGTTTAGAATGATAGGCCTGAGAGGCAAGGATTGAAGACAAATGAGCAGAAGAGCAATCTTCCTAGTGCTGCCACCTACGTATGTGATCCCTTAGGCCTTCCTGATAGCCAAGAATAATATTGTGGCTGCTCTGCATTACTTCTAATAATGTAGGACTGGCTTCCCCTGTGCTTCTTACTCTTTTAATCATTAGTTACCTGGGACTTACATGCACAATACTTTCCACCTGTGCTGTGCAGGATCAACCCTGAAGTGTTTTGGGGGAGACTCCAAATAAATTTATTAGTCTCTAAGGTGCCACAAGGACTCCTCGTTGTTTTTGGATTTCTGTGTGACTGTTCCAAGTGACAATATCAGCTAATGAGATCTGTGTTAATATTAGATACAGGGTATCTGCAGCCTAACCATCCTCAGCGACATCCACAAAAGGGTTTCGTGCTCCTCCTCCCAGCTATCTCCTTAACACCAGCAAGCTTTGGCAGCAGCTGTTAGGGCACCAGAATCAGCAGCATCCCACCCATGGTACAATGAGACTGTGGCGAGGCAGCTCTCCAGCACCCAGTGCCTGCTTCACAGCTAGATGACTGCTGCTGCTTTACTTCACAACAGTGTTCCCTCAGTGTTGTTTGCTCAGTCCCCTTATGTGGGTCATGCAGAAAAATCCCTGACATCAATCAACTCTGCTCAGACATCAAGGCATAGCCCTGTATTTCGCAGCCTGCTTTGAATGAATGTTTGGCAACCCATTCACCTTTCCTACTCTAAAAGACCCAAAGGGTACACCAGATACCCTGTCTGTGCACTAACGTTGCACTCTGGACTAATTCATCCGATGACTGACTGTAAAATCACTCATGTGTGACTAGTGTCCTTTAAGGGGTAAATGTTCAATTCACCATGACAAAGAAACCTGGTTTAATTCTTTGCTGAGATTACAAATTTGGCAGATAAAGGTGAATGCAAATATATAAGATACTTGTGAGGAGGATTACTTAGCATGCCACAACATTTTGATTTAAAAATTAGCACTATACAATATCAATAAAGAGCACATTAAATGGATTAAGAACTAACTGACAGATCTAAAAAAAATCTGTCATAATCAAAAGGAGGATGTTTCTAGTGGGGTTCCACAGGGAGTGGTACTAAGCCCAATGGCACTCAACATTTTTATCAATGATCTGGCAGTAAATATAAAGTTACTGTTGATAAAAATGGTGGATGACCAACAGATTGATAAATAATGATCTGGACCAGGCAGTCATACAGCACTATCTGTCCATCTGTACAGAATGGGGGTCTGTATCCCAGAAAGCAGTGGCACTGGAAACGATTTAGGGGTCATAGAGAATAAGCAACTCGCCATGAGCTCCCTGTGCAATGCAGTGGCAAAAGGGCTAATGCAATCTTTGGATATATAGAAAGGAGAGTAGGAGAAAGAGTAGGGAGGTGATTTTACTTCTGTATATGACATTGGTGAGATTGATAGTGGAATACTGCATCCTGTTTTGGTACCCATATTTTAGAAAGGATGTTGAAAAATTGGACAAGACACAGAGAAGAACCACCAAAAATACTGGGGGCAGGAGAAAAGCCTTGCAGTGAGAGACTTAGAGAGCTCAATCTGTTTAGTTTATCAGTAAAAAGACTGAAAGGTGACCTGATTGCAGTATGTACCTTCACAGGGAGAGAGTACCAGAGCTGTGAGAGAATAATACTAAAAGATTCTTTAATCTGGCAGAGAAATACATAACAAGAACCAATGTCTGGAATTAGTCAGACAAATTCAAACAACAAATTAGGCATAAATTTTTTAAAATGACAGTGATTAACTACTGGCACAAACTACCAAGGGAAGTGGTGAGTTCTCCTTTTCTTAATGTCCTCAAATCAAGACGGGATGACTTTCTAGAAAATTTGCTTTTTAGCCAAACATGAGTTATACTTTAGTCAAACACCAATTATTGATATTAAAACAGGGGTAACTAGGTCATCTTGTCTGACGTGATGTATATCACAGGCCATTAAATTTCACCTAATGATTCCTTCTGAGCTTAAATTATAAGGATAGAGGCCAACCTGATCATGCAACAATTATGCATTTAATTCATGCATGCCAAAAATTAGGCATGCAAATCACACAGATAAGCAGGTACAAGGCTAGATGGGCATCCAATCAAACACTGGGATACATACAAACTAATTTATGCATTAATTGCTGTGGTATTCTTTCAACATTGCTTCAATTTTCTTGTCAATAGAAATCTTTCTTGGAAAAAAATCACACCTGAATTGATGGTGTAATCCATCTTTGGAACATCTTGGGTTCCAAGTGAAGAAGTCACTGATCCCCATGGCACAAAAATAACTGAAAGAAATGAAAGATAAGCTCCTGGAACATAAGCTCATTATTCACAGGTGTGAAACGTTGACTCTGTGTAAAACCCAGTCTCTCTCTCTCTCGCTCTCTCAATGCCTTTCTGCCTCACTTCCCCTGTTTGTGGTTAAGGTGCATTTAAGGTTAAGGTGTAAAAGCATATCCTGTTCTCTAGGGAAGGGAGATTATCTGAGAATCAGGACTCTTAGGTTCTGTATCTGGCTCTGACATTGGCTTGATGTGTGACCTTGGGCAAGTTATCTTAACCTCTTTTTGCCTCAGTTTCCCTATCTGCAAAACAAGTATAATACATGTGTACCGTAACTTACTTGGGAGGCCTTAATGAATGGGTGCTGATGAACTGATTTGACATCCTCAGGAGCCAGCTGTTAGTAAATGAAAAGTTGTTTTATTTATTCTGTAAACAAAAGCAGGCAAGGATTTCAGGTGATTAGCTGTAAATTTAGAAACACACTGCCTGTTTTTGAGGACCAGTCTATTAGCATGGATGCCAACAGGCCCTCTCTTCGTCGGTGGCACAGAGGATGAATGATTTCACGCAGTGATGTCATCTTTCCATCAGTGTTCTATTAATGGAGTCAGAGAAATATCTTGCAGTCTTGCTTGGATGCCTGTAATTGTTTCAGAATCAGAGCAGAAATCTGCACTAACTCATAATCTTCACCACATGAAAAGAAGGGTTTAAAAATAAAATAAAATACTAAACGTGAGTCTGGCAGCCTCTAAAAACTGCAATATCTCGCTGTCGGGTAATATCATGTCCAGATCAGGTCATACTGATCTGAATGCGCATTTTAAGAAAACAGGAACAGCCACTCAGTAATTACACCAGCTTAATTTTCGCACTCCCTGTAAACCTGTTGACAAATGGTAATAGTGGCTTTTCTTCATGGTTCTGATTTCAGATTTCTCTGATGGATTTCATTGCTAATTTCATTCTGAACATACAAGTTAACAATTTTCCTGAAGAGCTGGCAGTCTGAAAATACACCCATATAGTGTATTTCTCACTGAAGAAGGTATTATTTGTTGTAGCACCTTTTTATTTTAGAAAAATAGAAAGGTTCAGCATACAAAAGAGGCTATTTTAAAAGAGGTTATTAAGTAGCTTAGCATCTCATCCAGAATGTCCATAAAGGTCTAATTAAATGACTGATTTTTAAAACCCAGGCTTTCTTTTTGCAATTGCAGTTTGCTTGCTGTAAGTAATGGCAGGCACATTTATTTGTGGGAACAGCAGAGGTCATGGACATCGGAACTCCAGATTGTGACTATGTCAGGCACATGACTAGTTTTGCCCCCGTCATTATTTACAGGCACAAAAAGGGAGAACGGGATAAGGCCTCTTTAAAAATCAGGCTCTAAATAGCTTTCTTTAAAAATCCATTGTTCTGCCACCAACGGAAGGAGCCCTCATCCTCCCAACACAGCCACTATTTTAGCAGGATGGATAACTATGCAAAGCATGACCACCCCTGCTGCATAT
The DNA here is from genome assembly GCF_007399415.2 of Gopherus evgoodei. Classification (NCBI taxonomy): domain Eukaryota; kingdom Metazoa; phylum Chordata; order Testudines; family Testudinidae; genus Gopherus; species Gopherus evgoodei. Next base: position 32,352,400 of record NC_044322.1, on the reverse strand, counting down.
AGTGCGAATGTTAACTAACAAACAAACCCAGAGAAGAGATGTGCTATTTGATTTGCAAACAGCAAAGTGAAAAAGGGTAAAATCAGGAAAAAAATATGCAGATTCTACCCTGAATTAGGGCAGCTGAGCGCCACTCTGCTGGATGCCATACGCCTACTTAGCCTACTGCAGGAAGGCTATCCCAGTTTAGAGGATTGTGTAGTGGTACAAAGCTGCTGTAGTGACTTCTACACCTTTCCCTCCAACACTGAACGCTGAGAGGGGAGTGGCAGGGGGAGAGGACAACCAGGGTGTCCTTGTTTCTGGCAATTTCCAGCTGTCATATAGACTCTTCAGGCTGCTATAGCTTGCACCTGGGGGCTGGCTCAATGCAAAGCAGTCTCAGGTCAGGTCAAGCCACTAACTGGCCGGTCAGACCACTAACTGGAAGAGGACAAAATAAATAAAAACAGCCATCACCAGAGACAGTGTTCCCTATAAAAAGTTTAGCTGCTCGAGGAAACATGGATTTTTCAGCACAGTCATTTGCAGAGCTGCACTAACCAATGAATTTCTATGCTAATGCTGTAAAGGTTTCAGTCAGGGGCTCTGTAGCTTCTGGGCCTGAAGGAAATATGTTGGCTGAGAAATCTGGACACGTTCATTCTACCAGGGGATAGCATGCTGCTGGAGGTGATGATGCACATCAGAAGAGATGTCACACTTTTAGAGGAAGTACAGAGGCATTAAGGCAGGCCACATTCTCTACTGCTTATATTCTTCTCCAATCAGGGTGTGTGGATGGGAGCTGAATTTTAAAATACTCTAGTGAGGCTGGCTGCATGACAGAAGGTACTGGAGAAAAGAAAGAAGTTAGACTGTTTGCATTACCAATCCCCAACTTGGATGATTTAGTTGGAGATTGATCCTGGTTTGAGCAGGGGGTTGGACTAGATGACCTCCTGAGGTCCCTTCCAACCCTGATATTCTATGATTCATTACAACAAGGAGTCCGGTGGTACCTTAAAGACTAACCAATTTATTTGGGCATAAGCTTTCATGGGTAAAAAACCACTTCTTCAGATGCATAGAGTGTAAGTTACAGAGGCAGGCATTATATACTGACACATGAAGAGAAGGGAGTTACATCACAAGTGGAGAACCAGAGTTGACAAGGCCAATTCGATCAGGGTGGCTGTAGTCCACTCCCAATAACTGATGAGGAGGTGTCAATTCCAGGAGAGGCAAAACTGCTTTTGTGGTGAGCCAGCCACTCCCAGTCCCTATTCAAGATCAAATTAATGGTGTTGAATTTGCAAATGAATTTGCATTACTGTGTCCCAAGGAAACCTGATTATCCAGTAAGCTGAAACTAAATTCTTAGGGTCCATCCATTTAAGATAGATGGGACAAGAGGCATTTAAAAAACCACAAGGATGCATTTTGAGCAGTGCATCCCCACAAAAGCTTTAAAACAGCCCTTTAAAACCTTTCAAGCATTCTAGAAACAATTCTCTCCAATCAGACAATTATAATAGGTACCTCTAATTTCAAGTCAGTATTAACCCTGACAATCTTCCTGAATGAGAGTGAGAGTGAAAAGAATCTCCATAGGAGAACTGATGACAATCAGAAAGGTTCCACCCCTGCAGAGAGATGGCATGTAACAAGAAAGCTTTCTGATTTCATTGTTGCTGCTAAAAGCATTAGTGGAGCAGTGAGAGAGGAGAGAGAAATGGCATGGGGTATTGTTTTAGCATATGGCCAAAGCTCAAACAGGAGAGGCTGTCCCTGTGTTGTAGAGATTAGATGTAGCAATGACACAACAGTCTTACGTTTGACTCATTCTTTCTGCTTCTCAGTCTTTCCATCTTGCTATCATGATTGGACTAATCTTTTAAATATATTTTTCATTAGTCTCTCAGATAACCAACAGACATATGGGTGCTAATGTTTTTCAAGAGAATTAGTGGGGATTTTTTTTTAAATGAAAAAGAGCAGCTGGTAAGCAGGATGTAAAATTAAAAAGGCAGAGTGGGGGGAGGAAGCCTGAGGAATATACATGGTTATTAATCACAAATGTCTCAGCCTTTAGTGGAGTGGGGAGATGTTCACCTGAGAACAAATACACAATAGCCAGTCAAAAAATAGATACTGGCTGGCATGTGAAATTAATGTCTGGTGTGTCAAATGGGTGAAGATCGCCAATATTTTAGTCAAACTTCCCTGTGAAAGCAGGCTTCCAGGCAATGGTAGGACCTTCCAATCCAATTGACTAAGCAGTGCAATCCAGCACACAGTGTTGTTAGAGCTGTGGAGTGCTGCAGAGTTGTTAATGCTTTTCTTGGAACTGTTTTGGAGCTCCAATGTTAGCTACTTGAGCAGAGAATGCAGCATATTGATTCAGCAGGCCTTGATGTTGTTCATAAAGAAAGACCACCCACTCAGTTTGGTGGTGAAGGCCTCAGCCAGGTTTATTGTCAACAAAGCATGGTCTTAGTGCCCTATACGAGCTACAGGTACGCTAACACATGTATGCCTGCTACAAGGTACAAGTTCAATCAACATAATATGATGCTGTTGCCTAGACCAGTACAAAGGGTGGGGAGGATAGCTCAGTGGTTTGAGCATTGGCCTGCTAAACCCCAAGTTGTGATTTCAATCCTTGAGGGGGTCACTGAGGGATCTGGTGTTTTAAAACAAACTAAAAAAAACTGTCTGGGGATTTGTCCTGCTTTGAGCAGGGGGTTGGACTAGATGACCTCCTAAGGTCCCTTCCAACCCTGATATCCTATTCTATGAAAGATGCCACTCCTATGACTTCTCCTCTTTTACATTGATACAAAAGTTAAACATTGCATTCCATATGCTTTTCATTATTATCCTGTACGTTGTACCTGCTATTTGCACAAACATTCTCATCCACTATGCTGTCATTCCCTCCTTACCTTATGAGAGGTCTCTGTGTCCCTGCATCACCTCCCAGGAATGTGTTTAATGCAGTTACTTGAGAACTCTGGGTGTTACTTTACCATCCTCTCCTGTCAGGAATGTGCTTACTTGGTTAGATGACACCTAGTATGTTATATTCTGTCAAGGCCTACTTTAGTTCGTGCTCTTAGTTATGCCTAAGGCTCCAGCAAAGGCCTAAACACAATAGCCTATCTACTAAGCAACACAGGGCAATAAGAGAAAATCCCTCGGATTTGTAGATTTTAAGGCCGGAAGGGACCATTAGGATCATCTAATCTGACCTCCTACATAACATAGGCCCCAGAACCCCGCCCTTTAATTTCTTCATTAAGCCCCAACTTCTGCTGGGTGATGGCATATCTTTTAGAAAGATAGCAACTCTTGATTTAAACACTTCAAGTGATAGAGAATCCACCACAGCCTATGTAAGTTGTTCCAACGGTTACTTGCCCATTGCACTTTATGCATGTGCATCTTATTTCTCTTCTGAATTTGTCTAGCTTCTGCCTCTAGGGATTGGATCACATTATGCCTTTTTCCTGCTAAATTAAAGAGATGTCTATAATCAGAAATCTCTTCCCCAGGTAGATACTTGCAGGCAATGACCAAGTCACCCCTTAACCTTCTCTTAGCTAACCCAGACTGATGTGAGACTGATAAACAGATTGGTGCTCTGTATACTACACTGGATCCCTGTCCACTACCAGATTCAACTATAAGTCTTGATCTTCCGAGCCCCCAGTGAGCTAAGGATTTGCTATCTCAAAGGACTGCCATTCTCTCTGTGATTGGCCATGACAGCTGTCTTCATTAGGGTCACTGTGGCTGATTCTAAAGAGCAGGGCAAAAACTTCTTTGGTGGCTGCTTCACAGCTGATGTGCCTTAGATACCATGGTGTCGGCTGTGATATAAATACCCAGAAAGATAGAGGCTGATACCCGACTGCCTTGCTTCTAGTGTTGTCATATATACCTGTGCAGATGAGTGCCAAATAAGGTGCTACCATTCTGACTGGGTAGCATTCAACACCCATTTTTCACTTGTGTAAATGACAACACAAGGTGCCAGGCACTGGAGAATCAGACCCCTAGGTCCCAGACCGTTCTTTGCTCTTTTCACATAGCAACAGACCTGAAGAGTAGCCCGGCATCACTTCCCTGAAGATAACAACTAATAATGTTGATGATAAAGTACCCACACAGACATTTGGGTGAGGAAAGCAAGGCAAAGTCAGGCTTTCTGGCGGATGGTGTGAGTTACATAATTTTGTCAGTACTCACATACCATGGAGGTGGTGAATTAAAGACAGATTAGACAGAGCTGACATTTAAAAGCTTTGATGGAACCATGAGCCAGCATCAGAACAGCATGATTTTTTCCAACACAATATTTGACTTTTGGCAGCGCATCTCACATGCATTCTGGAGCAGAGAGCCTATGGAGCTTCCTTGAAGTCAATGGCTCTGTTGAAGTCAATGGAAAACTTCTATTGATTTCAGTGGGGCTAGGATTTCACACCAAATGTCTAGTGCAGACTCTAGTGTGTGTTGAAATGCCCAGGACTGATAGACTTTTCTCTGTCAAACCAATCTTTCTCCTTAGGGTCTGATCCTACGAAGTGCATCCCTCAGCTCTAACTGAAAAGTGAGGTAGGGGTACCCTGAAATATCAGGACCCTGATGCTTGAGTGACAGTGCAGCTGGTTGGTAACCTACTCAGCAATAAGCAAAGACCTGATTTCAAGAGCTGCTGAGAACCCTCCACTCCCATTAACTTCAGCTGGAGTTTTGGCAGCTCAGCACTCCTGTATATCAGGCTCAGATTCTTAGTCAGACAATCACATTTCATTTACAGGGCATAGTTGAATATTTTAAATTAAAATAAACAGAGGGCCAGGTTGTCTCTGGCCTTTACATGGGTATATGGACACAAGGAGCCTTCCCCCAGTATGAACTGCTCCAGGACAAGGGACAGTCCACGTCCCAAGGATGGCTCTCTCTTCATGTGCCCCTTGGAGCACACATCGCCACAAAGAGAATGGGGAGGAAGTCAGACCATGATCCCAACTACCATGCACTGGCCCACACAACAGGCCAGCTGCACTTAGGAACTCAGGCTGCCCCTTCTTAAAAAAGAGGGTGCAGCCTATTTAAGTTCTTCTATGTGCTTGAAATCTCAGGGAAGGACAGGACTTTCTGAGGCACAATCCTTTCTCATAGGTGGTGCAACTGCACGTCAACCCTTGCTCAGGACAGTGAATAGATTGTGATGTTTCAAATATCGCACCCTGAACACAGACCTTTTTACTTTCTAAGACAATTTGCATCACTGCAAAATACTCTAAACAAGGAGCTTGTCTGTTGTACACATAGGGACTTTCAAAAGTGCATCACTAAATAAATCCTCAGTTCAAAATGTTTGCATGTGATCTTCAGAGATGAGGAAAGATAAACAGGAGATTATAATAAGGGGAGCTGGGGGACTTAGAGGATCTTGGATCACGAGTTCAAACCCTTCTCACCAGCAATTGAAAGTCTTCATTATTTAATATTGCATTGTCCTCCGTGAATTAGCTGGTGATCACAGTTCACTTTCTAGTCCACCTCACCAAAGATTTCAACATAATTGAAATAAATATTTAACTACTGAGAATTTACATTCTTGCTTGCAGTCTCAGCAAAGAGGTCAGTAATTAAATGGGAATGGAGAATAAGGTGACATCCCACTGAATAGGCCTTGTTATACTTGTCTGTAAAATACCTATCACACTGGGTACTACTGTATGCAAAGGAATATTAGTAGGCAAGGACCACCCTCTAAACCAGGGTTGCATTTGGGATGTGGAAGTTTTCACTGCTACTAATCAGACTCAACCTTTTTGTGGATAAAGTCTTTCTCCAATGCTAGCTGAAAACTTTCCTCAACGCAACTCTCTTTTAAAATTTTTTTTAACAGTTCAGAGGGATACAGACAGGTGTTACCGTAAATAAACAGCCCAGTAATAAAGCTTCAATATTCAGCAATAAATCCTTTCTCCAAGAGCACCTTCGCTGGTAACTTCCTGGTCTCTACTAACTCTGCCCAGTGCAGCAGTCCTCTTAGAAGATCATTTCCCCCAGCATGCTTTTCTAGGGCAGGCCCTTGAAATTTGGCAAAGCCAAACAGAAGCCCGACTATAATGGCCATTTTGAAGGGAATGCCATGTGTTGCATCTTTCCCTCCTCTAATAGGAGAGAAACTTTTAACTCCTATAGAGTTTTCCTGTAGGTTGTTTTTTCTTATTGATGAGAAGATGGTACATTCTTGTATCTAGCTAAGCAACAGAACAGGATGTCACAAACAAAGTCTTGTGATTTCACCATGGGATCAGCTCAGGACTGAGAACCTGGGTCATGTGGGAGAAAGCTCTTGTTTGAACATGTTATCTGCAGTAGTAGGAAAGCAAATCTTTAAGACTGCAAGAGAGTAAGTGGCTTTTTTATGTGCAATGAAATATAAGAATCCCTTTTGAGGAGCTGGATATCTGTCAGGGAATTGAAGGTGCTTTGCTTCTTGCAGGAGTCTGAGCCTCATAAAATAGGGTGCTGTGTGCATATTTTTAATCTATGCAAAATGACAATCATGGCAGCTCACAGATATTTCAGAGAAACATAGAACTGGAAGTGATCTCTGTGGTCCAGCCTGGTTCCCTGCTATTGTAGGCAACCCCATCATATAATCCCATTAATAAACATTTCATACTTCATTTTAAAACAAGCTAGATTATTTGTTCCAGATAAATGGAAAGAATGAGTGTATTTGCATCATTTCTGTCCCTACAATAGCAAATGCACATGTAGCAGCAAAGAGGGCTTGTGTCTTGTGAGATTTAATGGACTATGATATAAAACTTCAGTGCACAGTTGATGAGTACAGGCAGAGAGGCCATTCTAAATCAGTACTGATGACCCTGTGTCTGCTTCCTGTGCCAACCTAGAAAGACTTGGCTGGATTTAGACATTTGATATGCTAAGGCAATCCAGCTTTGATCCTGGAAATCACTCCACTGCTCTAGACCCAGCACAGGCAATCCCTTATGAATATCAGAAGGATCCCTAGTGACACACTAACAGTAGGGATGAAAATCCAGTGTTGTTTGCACTGCTTTTCAAAAGAAAATGATAAAATCCTGAGATTCTCACTAATTCAGTGCGAAGAATGCAGATCAGCAAGACTTGGCGGAGGCAGCTAAATCTTATCCACCTCTCCATGATCATATTAAACATCTGTGCTACCTACTGGGCTGAAAATGAAGGGTTCCTCAATGTGCTCTTCAGTTATATGGCACACAACACACATAGTGCTCTCTTTTTTCCCCTACGGGACCCCCTACGAGCCCTCTATAAGGAGAAATAATTCATGTAAAAGAGACGTTATATGGATGTTGCTTATTTAAATAAGCACCATTCAAATAATGTACTATTTAGAAGACTTCTTGGCTCTCCAATACATTTCTCCAGGCAAAATTACCCATGCTGTTGTTTGAATCTCCTCAGGGGTTCTGTAGTTATTGATATTTGCTTTCTTGCATGCTGCAATTCTGGGACAGAAATATTTCTTACTATGCAGGCAGAGCCTGCACATTTGTTAAGACCTAAATGTGAGATGCTTGTTTTCAAAAATGTGGCAAAGGCCAGAAGGAAGGATGTCACTGAAAAGCAGCAGAGAAACAGCAGAGCTGAAAGCTTGAAATTATGCAGAATTTGACATAAAGCGTTGTATAACCTGTAACAAGACTCAGCATTTTCGCTACTGAGGAAAATCATATCACAATATGAAACAGCTGCTAGACTACAGATTTGTACAGAACAGAAGTAAGTCTGAGCCAGAAAAGAGGATTAGAAGGGAACTGAATTGCTCCAAGTATTGGCAGGAGCATATGGACACTTCCATCAATAGCTTATCAGTTTGAACTGGATTCACCCAGGACAGTGGAGACAGAAAGAAATTTCCATGCGATGGCCTCTCAGTGGCATGTGAAATAAGTGCAACTTTCATTCCTGTTCCCAGTGACCAATGCTCACATCGCTTACAGCACACTCACAACTGGCATTAATAGGGCAATCTCATCTCTGAGTCCAGAGACTGAATGGCCACAGGGATGGAAATTCTCCTTCATCTCTAGAATGGTTTGTCCAGGTCAGGGCTATTGTATATTGGTGGGGTCAGTGGGAAGCAAAGTTTGCACAGTCACTACCCCTGCAGTGCTTAAATGGAGGATGTCTTCTACCTTATATAAGCACTGGATTCATTTTAAAAGACATGGGACAAAGAAGTGTCCTAGGAAAGTCTTGGCTGAGGAGGAGGTTACCTTTTGGCTTTTTGTTTCCCTCAATACCCCAGCACTCTGCATTCTCTGATGATGATGATGATGATGAAAGGACCCCCCTTTGCCTAAGAGCAAAGGAAAGCCTAGTACAATTTGTAGTGTGTGCAGTTGCCTGTCTTGATTGACATGAACTGGGGAGCATGAAAAAAAATATTGACACATGGGGCTTTGAGTGAATAGAATGGTGTCACGCAAGGTTCACACTTCTATATTAAACATGCAGGGTTGTTTCAGAAAGGACTTGTCTCACCCACACTTACTACTCCAGCTAAGACAGTGGATGAACTCTTCAAGGATAAATGGAAAAAAACACGTACGGCAGAGCTGATGATAATTATAATCTATCAGCAGCTGATCAGTTCAGTATGTGCTGGAGCTATGGGATTTTATTTAATCTTAACTGGGAACTGAGAGGAGGTGTACAGGTCTCTGAGTGCCCCATACAGGGGACACCTCCTGCCAGCTCCAGATGATTAGTTTACCCTGGAAAAGAGCATCCTCTTTTCCTTCAAAGAAAAATGCTGGTTATACCCAAGGGTGATGGGATATGTGACCCACACCAATAATGAAAGCATTAACTGGAGATAGAGAGCAATTGGTGCATCCGGTTACAGCTGGAGGGTGGGACAGGCCAACTGAAGATGAAACCCAACTGCGGGAAAGCTGGTTGAGGAGCACAAACTGAGGAAGCCAGATGAGGGGGGGCTGTAGAGAGAGAGGAAGAATTCTGAAGTTCCTCTCAGGTGGCTAGAGAGTGGAGGAAAGATCTCGACAGAGGCAGACATACAATAATCCCAGGGAAGGGCTATGGGAAAGGGCATGAAGTAAGGTCACAGTAGGAAGAAGTCCAGGGAGGCAGCAAGGCGTGTGAGGAGTTGTCTACATGGAGAAGCTAGTGTGCAGTAAGTTGGGTGTGAACTTAAAATGCAATAGCTACTCTGCACTAACTCCCCATGTGGACACGCTTACTGTGTACTGTGATTGTCCTCAGGCGGTTTAGCTTAGCACACTTCCTGTGTACATTAAATTGATGAGTACAAAGGCTTGTCTACACAGCCCACCAGTGAGGGCGATGGGGATATGAATTGCAGCACATGCTAGCATGCTGTGCTGTAACTGCCCCAAGTAGACCTTGCAATTGCAAACTTAAAAAAATACCTAGTTCACAAACACAATCTAGGTACCTTTCAGTTCGTTCTCGCCAGGTCTATATGGGGCAGATACAGCACAGCATGCTGGTGAACATGGCAGTTCACACCCCTGTAGTCCGAACTGTAGAGCCACGTAGACCTGCCCAAAGGCCTTCTTAGTACTTCAATTAGTGCCGACTTGGGGAGTTAGTGCCAAGTAGCTAGTGCACATTAGCTAGTGTGTACCAGCTACTGCAGGTTTCCCCCATGCAGACAAGATCTAGGGAGTAGATCTGTGATGCTTGGCCCCTTGGTCCCTGGATTGGGACCCAGAGGAAAAAGAAGACCTGGTTTCCTCTGGAAAAATTGATGTGGAAACACCCTGACACAAGATGGTGAAGAACTGTTGAGTTTGGAGCCAGACCTCAAGGGAGAAAGCCCTGGGAGGTGCTGCAGTGCACGTGAGCATGTAGCCCAGTGGGCTAGCTTGCCTTTATTATATTTACTGGTTTGCATTATATTCTGGTTTGCATTATATTCAGCAGGAATGCAAGAAACCTACAGGCCTGTATCCTGTAAGACATTAACTTCAGCAAGTTAGCATAAGGCTTGAGGCCTATGAACTTTAAACAGAGAAACTTTGTACAGATAAACAGCCCAACGAAAACCTCAAGTATTTGGGGAACTGAAAATAGAGTTTAACTAGAAGTTCTGACCACAGGTATGTGGGTGAACCACAGAAGTGTCCTGGCAACAAACTGACGTACGTAACAAGTACGTGAGATACATCTAAGTCTAGCCTGCCTGCTTGCTTGCCTATATATCTTTTCTTATAGGCTTCTTATTTTCTTATGGGTTGGATTATTTGTTTTATTGTAATAGGTTTATATTAAAGTATATTTTGGCTGTAACACACGGGACCTGCAGGCCACATCATGTATGGTGAGCTAAGGCAAAGTTAGCATACATATGTTTAGGACCTTTCACCTAGATTGATAGTGATGAGTTAAAGCATTAAATCCATATGTGGCTGCGACCTTTAACATGGAGGATGTGTTAAAGCAGGTTAGCACAGGGGCTTTCCTAAGTTCATACCCTTTTAAACTTAATGAGTACAACGCAACTTGGAAAGAACCAAAATAGCCAGTTAGGACAGAGATAACAAATGTGATACCTAATCACAAAAGGGCCATGGTAACGAATGGATGTATATAGACTCATAGACTCTAGGACTGGAAGGGACCTCGAGAGGTCATCGAGTCCAGTCCCCTGCCCTCATGGCAGGACCAAATACTGTCTAGACCATCCGTAATAGACATTTATCTAACCTACTCTTAAATATCTCCAGAGATGGAGATTCCACAACCTCCCTAGGCAATCTATTCCAGTGTTTAACTACCCTGACAGTTAGGAACTTTTTCCTAATGTCCAACCTAAATCTCCCTTGCTGCAGTTTAAGCCCATTGCTTCTTGTTCTATCATTGGAGGCTAAGGTGAACAAGTTTTCTCCCTCCTCCTGATGACACCCTTTTAGATACCTGAAAACTGCTATCATGTCCCCTCTCAGTCTTCTCTTTTCCATACTAAACAAACCCAATTCCTTCAGCCTTCCTTCATAGGTCATGTTCTCAAGACCTTTAATCATTCTTGTTGCTCTTCTCTGGACCTTCTCCAATTTTTCCACATATTTCTTGAAATGCGGTGCCCAGAACTGGACACAATACTCCAGTTGAGGCCTAACCAGCGCACAGTAAAGCAGAAGAATGACTTCTCATGTCTTGTTTACAACACACCTGTTAATGCATCCCAGAATCATGTTTGCTTTTTTTGCAACAGTATCACACTGTTGACTCATATTAAGCTTGTGGTCCACTATGACCCCTAGATCTCTTTCTGCCATACTCCTTCCTAGACAGTCTCTTCCCATTCTGTATGTGTGAAATTGATTATTCCTTCCTAGGTGGAGCACTTTGGTACACTATGATAATAAGTTAAGATCATTGATATGCTAACCTATAGGAAAAAGAAACTCCCATATCAGTAAGGTGAGGAAATACAAATAAGGAAAAGGGGAAAAATCCCCTACCTAATATGCATTGAACATAACGGTGTCAGTGAACCATATTATAAAAATGGCATTGAGCCTAGAGGGGTGGGAGAGAGAGATATAGTCCTTGGGAGGTGCCAGAATGATGGCCACTGCTGATGATGGGAGGGTGATGGTGATGAAGAAGACGATGGCTAAAATTTCAGGTTGTTCTACAGGAGATGATGTGAGTACATGGATGTGTATTCTGTAGTATCTCTATCTATCTTACTTTGGGGGTGTTTGTGATTGTGCAAAATGTATTAATAAACTATATTTGTAAATAGAAGAGTTTCTATAGTGTGAGTGTTGCAACTGTGCATATCATTGTTCCCAACTATATAATAATTTTGAATAATACTGGGCCTGATCTTGGGACAAGCACCTGTCAACTCTCAAAGTGATACCTGGGGATTCTTAAATAATCAATATAATTAAACATAATCTAAAGATCAGGCAACAAGCAGGAGAAAGCTGCAGAGCCCAGGTATAGGTGAAAAGTTATGTTTCTTTAAGCTTAGTTTATTGGATACTTTGTATATCCCAGGAGGGGTGGGACTAAACCTGGCCTGACCAAAGGACTGAGTCACAAGAAGAGGCAGACCACCGTAGAGTTGTAGTGGCTGTCAGCACAGGGTGCCTGAAAACAAGAGCCTACTATGCCCTGCTCAGCCAGGAGAGGACATCCAGCAGTGAGTCAAGAGCTCTCCCAGAGATCTGTATACTATTTCTTGGGCAGAATATCTGGGTAACAGAGAATGTATATGAACTGGCCAAACATTTTACTGGGGAAGCATGTTTCAGGCCTCGTGTCAGACCAGCAGAGTGCCATTTAACAGCATTCATCTGGAAGAGCAAGCGAGTGCCTTCTGATTCATTCAACACCTTTTTGGATGTAGTGAGACACTTGGAATGGAGATGATCAAGTTACCAGAATATTCTTATTATGACATTTGTGATTTTGCCACTACATATCACAGGCATGTCCACTAAGGGAAATAAAAGTCAGTGAGTTATATCAGCTGTTTACCAATACAACTGTATTCTTTAGTTGGTGTTCCAGGGGAAGTATTCACCAATCAACGCACAAATTTTATACTTTTGCTAATGAAGTCTCTATTAAAGAGATGAATATAAAAATATGAAAATAATACCAAAACCAATGGTCTAGTGGAGTATTGTAACCAGACACGTAAAAACCATACTTTGGAAATCTGTTAGAAACAGGCAATATTAGGACAAATTGTTACTATTTCTGCTAATTGCACACTGTGAAATTTCCCACGCTTCAGTAGGATTCTTCCTGTTTCAGCTTCAGTGTAGTTGGGGAAAGTGGGCAGCCTTCTGTACTTTGTAACCTGAACTTTTGTAAGTCAAGTTAATTTACTTTTTATGGGATGTTTTAAATTTAAATACCATAGTTATAAAGCTACATTTATCTGGACATATAAAAAGCAGCCCATCTCTTTGCTTCCTCACATCACTGATGACCCACAATTCTACATGATAGCTGAAGTGTAACAGAATGTGCTCCTCTGGAGGCATTCCAGTTGACTCAGGACTCCCACTACTGGGCAGCTCTTCACCACCCCTGTTCCCAAAAGCAGGTTGTGACATAACAGCCACAACATAACTTTTCTTGATGATCTACAGCCAGCAAGGAATGAGACTGCTATCACTTGGATAAATGAGTTATTTTTTTAAGCAACAACAAAATACTCTTTTTTTCATTGCAAACTGATTGTAGGTACAATATATTGCACGCTTTATTCTGCTGTCAATATTTCCAGCATTTATCTAGCACAGTGTGGGATGAAAATGGAAGCATGTACATAACTTCAACTCCCACCTGCCATTGTGGATGCAAAGGTAGCTATTCAAACTAGGCATAAAAGCCATGGTTAGTGACATTAAACAGCTATCATGTGTTTAGTGCAGACATCACAATTGTATTATTATGTTGACACGCATTTCTCAGCAGGGCAAATAGAGCAATGGTGTCAGTTTTTGTCTTAAGAACATATTTCTTGTGTCTCTGGAAACCACATGCTGCACAAATAGATGTAAATACTGTAATAATTAGTACCATCTGCTAACTAGGCAATAAGGTGCATCACTAAGGCCTGGTCTACACTACGCATTTATACCGAATTTAGCAGCATTAAAGCGATTTAACCCTGCACCCGTCCACACAATGAAGCCCTTTACATCAATATAAAAGGCTCTTAAAACCTATTTCTTTATACCTCCCTGACGAGGGGAGTAGCGCTGAAATCGGTATTGTCATGTTGGATTAGGGTTAGTGTGGCTGCATTTCGACGATATTGGCCTCCGGGCAGTATCCCACAGTGCACCATTGTGACCGCTCTGGAAAGCAATCTGAACTCGGAATCACTGGCCAGGTAGACAGGAAAAGCCCTGCGAACTTTTGAATTGCATTTCCTGTTTGCACAGCATGCAGCGCTGATCAGCACGGGTGGTCATGCAGTCCCAAATCTAAAAAGAGCTCCAGCATGGACTATACGGGAGATATTGGATCTGATCGCTGTATGGGGAGACAAATCTGTTCAATCAGAGCTCCGTTCCAGAAGATGAAATGCCAAAGCATTTGAAAAAAGCTCCAGGCTATGATAGACAGAGGCCACAGCAGGAACTCAACACAGTGCTGTGTGACAAGCGTAACGGAAAGCCAAAGAATCAAATGGACGCTCATAGAAGGAGAAAGGGGGTACTGAGGAGTTGAGCTATCCCACAGTTCCTGCAGTCTCCGAAAAGCATTTGCATTCTTGGCTGAGCTCCAAATGCCTGAAGGGTCAGAAACATTGTCGCCGGTGGTTCAGGGAATATGTCGTCAATTTACCCCCCCCCCAAAGAAAAGGGAAAAAAATTGTTTCTTGCCTCTTTTGAATGTCACCGGATGCTGCTGGTAGACGGGGTGCTGCAGCACTAAACAGCAGCATCCTCTCCCCTCCCCTCCCAGGTGGCAGACGGTATGGTACAATATGACAGATAGCCGTCCTCGTCATCATCCTGTGAGTGCTCCTGGCTGGCCTCGGTGAGGTCGGCTGGGGGCGCCTGGGCAAAAATGGAAATGACTCCCAGTCATTCTCTTCTTTAAGCTTTGTGTCCTGGAGATTCAGTCCTGGCAGATGATGCAATGGGACTGGCAACCGTCCTCATCATAGCAGCTGGAGGCTGAGCTCCTCTCCCCCCCATTTCATGTCTAATGGAGATTCTGTACTATCATAGCAGCAGGAGGCTGTGCTCCTCTCCCCCTCCCCCTTTAATGAGTAATGGAGATGTCCTGCCTGGAATATAATAGCAGCTGGAGGCTGCCTCTCCCTCATTTTATCTCACTAAAAAGTCAATGTTTCTTATTCCTGCATTCTTTATTACTTCATCACAAAAATGGGAGGATAACTGCCACGGTAGCCCAGGAGGGGTGTGAGAGGAAGGAAGCAATGGGTGGGGTTGTTGCAGGGGCACCCCTAGAATGGCATGCAGCTCATCATTTCTGTGGGATATCTGGGGCTCTGACCCGGAGCGGCTGTGCTCTCTGGTTCTCTAGTAGACTTGCCCCATATTCTAGGCAGGACTGACTCTATTTTTAGACAAAACATAAAGAAGGGAATGACCTGGGAAGTCATTCCCATTTTTGTCCATGCGTCCCTGGCCGACCTCAGCAAGGCCAGCCAGGAGCACCCATGACAGCAGCAGACAGTACAATGTGACTGGTAACATCATTGCCAATTTCCAAAGCAGCAGACGGTGCAATAGGGCTGGTAACCGTCTCTGCTACCTTGCAAAGGCAAATGAATGCTGCTGTGTAGCACTGCAGTACCGCGTCTGTCAGCAGCATCCAGTACACATACGGTGACAGTGAAAAAAGGCTAAATGGGCTCCGTGGTTACCATGCTAGGATGTCTGCCAGGGCAATCCAGAGAAATAAGTTCGCAAAATGATTGTCTGCCATTGCTTTCACGGAGGAAGGATTGAGTGACAACATTTACCCAGAATCACCCGCGACACTGTTTTTGCTCCATCATGCATTGGGATCTCAACCCAGAATTCCAATGGGCAGGGGAGACTGTGGGAACTATGGGATAGCTATGGGATAGCTACCCACAGTGCAACACTCTGGAAATCAAAGATAGCCTCGGTACACGGACGCACACCACTGAATTAATGTGCTTAGTGTGGCCGCATACACTCAACTTTATACAATCTGTTTTAAAAAACCGGTTTCTGTAATATCGGAATAATCCCGTAGTGTAGACATACCCTAAGAGATATCATGTTAGGATCACATGCAGTTTTTATACAATTGTACCATATTTCGATGACTATTGGTATCATGTTGTGCGTACACTGCTAAATGTTAACCTCAACAAGCCTGGTTCTGAAGCTGTCTTGAATTGGTTCCAAATAATCAAAATAAATACTGCAGATTAATCTATGGCACCAGTCAATGTAGTATCTAAGTGACACAAAGCAATTAAAGATGGCACTGAATGTGCCCTAAATTTGTAATAATTTATCATCCTCCCTTATTCCAGTGTGCATATTTGTTTGTGTTTCCTTTCTCACACTTCCTAACTTTCAAATTATGGGTCCTGCTATAAGGGGAAGATCCTGTCAAAGAGGTAGGTCATACAGTTAGATCTGAACATGGTCAGGGCTGGGCCCTGTCTGATCTCCTCTGGGAAGATGTTCTGCAGCCCAGGAGTGCCACTGCAAATTCACTGTGTCAGGGACTCTGGTCCAGGATGAGATTCCAATTAATAAATAAAGCATCCCTGTGGACAGTAATTGTCTTTACATAGATCCATAGTGTTTAAAGCCAGAAGGGACCATGAGATCATCTAGTCTGACCTCCATATATCATAGACAATTAAATTTCACTCATGTACCTTTCACTGAGCCAAATAACTTGTGTTTGGTTAAAGCAGATATTCCAGAAAGGCACACAATCTTAATCTGAAGACATCAAAAGATGGAAAATTCATCAATTTCCTTGGTAGTTTGTTCCAATGCTTATCACATTCATCTTTTAAATGTTGTGCCTAATTTTTAATTTGAATTTGTATGGCTTCATTTTTCAGACATTGGTTCTTATTCTGCCTTTCTCTATTAGAATGAAAAAACCTCTAATACCTGATATTTTCTCCTTGTGAAGGTGTGATGGATTAGACCCCCCCCCTTCTGGGGTGCCACGTGAGGTGCTGGGGTCCCACTGACTCCACCTGGCCTACTAGCCTTGGTCTCCACCCCTTCCTCACTTTGTGCTACTGTGTCAGGCTCTCCAGCCCCCTTTCAGAACACAAACAAGTTAGGACACACCCAGCTATGGAATCACACAGAGTCTGCAATCAGCTCTATGTGGGAGGACTCAGCTTGGGGAATTGCCCAGCACTTTGGTGAACACCCCCTGTAGAGTGTGAACCCAAAATTGCATTGCCTTGTGCTGTATAGAAATGTATACAGTGTAAGCTCATGAAATTCGCTTCCTCCCTCAATGTGGAGGAAGATATGCACAGCTTTTTGCCCTCCCCTCACAGTTATGAATTGCACAAACTGGAGTTTGGAATAAACCACGAATAAGTTGATTAACTACAAAAAGGTAAATTTTAAGTGACTATAAGTGATAGCAAACAGAACAAAGCAGATTACTGAGCAAATAAAACAAAACACACAAACTAAGCTTAATACACTAAAAATACTGGCTACAAATAATTATTTCTCACCCTAAATGTTGTTTCAAGCAGGTTGCAGAGTGTCTTGAAGGTAAACTGCACTGCTTGCCGCTTAAATATCCAGGGATTCCTTTTACAGACTTATCTGTCTCACTTGGGCTCAGCCCCTCCTACCCCCAGTTTAGTTCCTTTGTTTCTTCAGGTGTTTTCAGCAGTTTTCCATCTTGGGCAGGGAGGCAGTGGAGAAGAGCCAAGATTAACTCATTCTCCAGCGTTAAATAGGATTTACATAAGGCAGGAATCCTTTGTTTCCCTGTTTGATTCCCCACCCCCTTTATTTAGCGGAGAAATACCAGCAGTGTCCGAAGTGATATTTTATACCACATGACATCATCACATGACCTTACAGTGTTAAAGCAACCATGAGACCAGGCTTATTTGTAATGTCCACAGGCAGGAACTCGAGGAAGATGGGAGATCAGCATCTTTAAAGACCCACTGTTTTTCCTAATGGCCCATCCAGGCTGATTGCATACTGTCTGGTGGACATTCCCCAAGTACACACACAGTTGTAATTGTTATATAGTAAATATTCCTAACTTCAGATACAGAAATGATATATGCATACAAATTGGATAATTACATTCAATAAATTATAACCTTTCTAATGATATATCACATGGCCCATCTTGCCTAAAACATATCTTAGTTATGCCACATTAATATCATAACAATATTTCTATGAATAATATGGGGGCTTAACATCACAGAAAATACTTGTATGCTGTAATTAAATCAACCCCCAAGCTCAAAGATTTGAACTCTAAGTTTCTCACCGCAAGGCATTTTCTGCAGTCCTTGAATCATTTTTGTGTCTCTTCTCTGCATCATCATTAATTTTTCAATATCCTTTTTAAAATATGGACCCCAGAACTGGTAATGGTATTTCACTATTGGTCTCACCAATACCATTCACAGAGGTAAAATCACCTCTTAACCCATACTCACTACTCACCTGTTTTACCTCTAAAGTTGTGCAGTAGCCCCTTTGCCACATCATCTCATTGGGACTTCATGTTCAGTTGCTTGTCCTCTATGACAAGGATGAGCATACTGTGACACTGCATCCCATATTTTTCATAGTAGATCATGACATAATTATGCTGCATCTTGTACAGATATGTTTTGTGAGGTGTCTATGAAACGTTAAGATTTGCTGAATATCAGTATCCTATTTATGTGCATGTATCATTTTTGTATCTGAAGTTAGGAATATTGACTATGTATATGTATTTCAGATATGCTTACTCTGGGTAACACCCACAACTAGCCTTTCAGGTACAACAATGAAGAAGCCAGACAATGCTGATGGCTCATTAACAAAGACAATGGACTGTTTTAAGCCAGTTTATAAGTAATGGCTGGTATGACTCAGCAGGGCATGCTAGGGCATGTGACCAGACCACATGACACTGAACTCCATTTTGGTACTTGTATTTTTCCATAAATTGGACTAGGAACTGAGTTTGGAACAAAGGATTCCTGCCATATGAAAAACCTATATAAGGTGGGAAGTGACATCATCTCATGGTCTCACTTCCCACCTCGAAAGAGAACACCTCAAAACACCTGAGGAACAAAGACTGAACTGGGGGAAGTGCTGGTCCCAGGCTAAAGGGATTTCTAGTATGGAAACTCAGTAGACTGCTTGTATCATCAGTCAGGGTGAGAAACTGCTAATTTAAATCCTATCTGTACAGTATAATAGGCTTAGTTTGTGTTTTTGTTTATTTACTTGGTAATCTGCTTTGATCTGTTTGTTGTCACTTATCACTTAAAATCTATCTTTCTGTAGTTAATAAACTTGTTTTATGGTTTTACCTTAACCAGTGTGCCTTTAAGTGAAGTGTCTGAGAAAATCTCAGCTTGCTTAACACAAGCTTCTTGTGCATATCTTTCCCACATTCAGGGGAAAATGAACTATATTAATTAGCTCGTATTGTACAGATCCCTGTGCAGTGCAAGGTGGCATAATTCTGGTTTTATACTCCAGCGGTGTGCAAGGCTGGGGAGCTGGGAAATGGGCTGTTGTCTCCTGTTTGTCCTTGAGTGGCCTAGGTAAAGCCCTCAGGTAGCTCAGTTGGGTGTGTGGTGCTGCCTGCTGTCGTGTAGGGTGATAACAGGGCCTGGAGAGGCTGGCTAAATCACCAGCAGAGCAGTGTGGGAAGGCTGAATGGTTAGGGACACACAGGTTCCCATGGCTCCGAGGCTTCACCTGGGGAGTGACAACCCATCAAACGTGCGTCCCATTTTGGCTGGGATAGTCTCCTTCTTAAGCTCTATCTTGGACATTATGATTTTTTTTGGCAAAACTGGTCATTTGTCCCATTTGCTCTTGCCCCAAGGAGTCACGGAGGAACATTCAGGCAGGAGCGAACGGGACAAATGTTCAGTTTTGCCAAAAAAAATGATGTTCATAACATCAGTTTGGGCAAGCAGCAACACCCGATGGCTCTGGCCAGCCCCAGGCGGCGGAGCTTGGGCCAGCTGAGTGGCCAGAGAACAGCAGCTGTTGGCTGAGTGCCCAGTTCTGAAGGCAGCGCTGCCACCAGCAGCAGTGTATGGCATGGCATGGTGTAGCCGCCCTTACTTCTGCGCTGCTGATGGTGGTATTGCTGCCTTCAGAGCTGTGCAGCCCTAGAGCAGTAGCTGCTGTCCTGGTGCCCACAGGCTATGAATTGCCAAGCCTAGAGGTTCCGTTGCTCAGTGCTGGCAAGCTCCAGCACAAATTAGGCACTGGTGGGCAGCAACAGCAGGCGCTGCCACTTACTCAGTGTTCTGTTTTCATTTTAGGTAACTGTGGTCACCCTATCTGACTCTACATTCTTTTCAGAGTCACCTCTGTTCAGGGTACAGTTCCTCATTCTGTACGTTTGGCCTGGATTCCTTCCTACATCTATACAGTTACTTTTATCTTGATGGTCATGAATCAGTAAGGACTGCAGGTCATACCAAAGTGTCATTTTGATTACAGACTTTGATTACTTAAGTACTAGGTATTATACAGGGGCGGCTCCAGGCCCTAGCACGCCAAGCACGTGCTTGGGGCGGCATGCCACGGGGGGGCGCTCTGCCGGTCGCCGGGAAGGCGGCAGGCAGGATGCCTTTGGCGGCGTGCCTGCAGAGGGTCTGCTGGTCCCGCAGCTCCGGTGGACCTCCCGCAGGCACGCCTGTGGGAGGTGCACCAGAGCCGCGGGATTGGCGAGTGACAGAGCACCCCCTGCGGCATGACGCTGTGCTTAGGGCGGCGAAATGCTAGAGCCGCCCCTGGTATTATAGGGTGGGGATGAGTTTTACTCAGTTCAAGTATGTGATTTGTGTTAGCATATCTCCATAAGTGTTTATAGTATGAAAATTAGAATATGCTACATAAAATTAAGAAAGAAGATATACAAATACACTTAATATCTAATTTACTGTAATGAGATGTTCTCTTTTATAGTGGACACCTGCAAATACCATAGAGTAAAAATGTGTTTATTGATATGTGCTATTATCTGGTGTGGACTAGTGAAAATGTAACTTCAGCAAGGTAGAATGCCTATTTCATGTCAGTGTATCTAACCTGCTTCTAGTAGAAGAAAGGAAATTAAAAACTATTCTGTATACAATGTAGGGCAAAAATGCATACAAATGTATACATACATTCAGTCTTGACAAGGAGGAAAGTTTTTGCATGATGTAGAATGAAAACTGGGAAAGTTGGGGGAAAGAATAAATATGTCTTCCTCTGGGAAAACCTGAAATAGTAGATACATTTTCCTCTCTTATGGAAAGATTTCAAAGCAGGGGTATTAGGCCAGATTCTGTCCTCAGATATGCGTGAGCAGATCCCATTGAAGAGTTGGCCACTGTCAGGTACAGAACACAGAACTAGGTGGCCCCTGGGTCTGATCCAGTATGGCAATTTCTATCTTCCAGGAACATCACAAAGGAAAATTTGGTTCTTTATGCTAAAATATAGAACCATATCTGCAGTAGTAACTTCTTAGTTGTCAATTCCTCTTTAGCCTCTTGAGTACCATACAAACAATTGCACCCTAGCCTAGACATTTCCAACCCAAATCTAGATTGAGTAGCCCAGTGAGTATCTCAGAAGATGTGTCAGAGGTTTCTGAGCCTTTTAGAAGACCCCAATTGAGCATCCATACATGAGAGGAGAATTTGATCCTAGATCTGTGAGCAGAAATAAAAGAATGAATAATAAATAATTATGGCCATTTACCCTCTTTTATTTAAAAATTGTATGGCAGTATAATATGTAGTAATATGTAATATAAATGGTGATGTACTAGAACAAATGGGTAGAATTTGGTCCTTAGTTTTTCCCAGATCTGCTTGAAATGTATTTGTTGAGTTTTCATTATTTATTATTACCTTGAGGGATGATTGCTCCAGAGGCGGAAATGGAGGGACACATGAATGAGCAAATAGTGACCAATGACATGCAGCATCCAGGCATTCATGCATTAAAGTGTAATAACCATTGTGCATTGTGGCATGTCTTGTAAACACCATTTAATACAACTGTAAAGGCAGGTCACACCCAGGCCTGCAAGAAAAGAAAAATTTCAATCTTCCACTCTGTGCTTTAGATTCTTTAGAATGATTGAATGAGACATTTTATGGGGAGGTGATATTGTTACAGACTTAAAGATGCTGACGACTTCTCAGTTTAATAAAATGAACAGAATATCTGGATGTGTGGACCACAGTATGTAAAGTAGGCTTTAGTTATTCAATAGATGTGCATATACGGTCATTATAATTTTGATTTGGATAGGTATGGCAGGAAAGTAGGGATTTTATTTTGAGTGCTGTTCAGCATTTGCTTTTCTTTATCCAGGCTATTTTCATGGAAAGAACAGTTGATTTAAAGAATTAAAACACTGTTTCCTTCCACCTCTTCTAAAACCATTTATCTCGAGCTGTGTTCATAATTCAGGTTCATCCAAGGTCTTGTCTACACATCACATGTATTATTTGTTTATACCTTTAAATCTGTTTATTCTTGGCTTATAACAATTACTGCATTATCCTAAATTGTAGAAGCCTGATGTAAACAGATGTAAGGGTGTTCACACAAAGGATTTGCACTGATTTAACTAAACTGGTTTAGAAATTGATTTTCAGTTAAAGCATTGCAAATTTTGTTTGCAGACCAGGCCTTGGACTCCTTCAAACACAATGAACATGAAGTCTGTGGCTAGTAAGTAGGGCTGGCCAGAACGAACACACTCTCTCTCTCTCAGGATGTAGGAGACCCAGGTTTAACTCCCTGCTCTACGTGATTCAGCAAAGGGACTTGAACATGAGTCTCCCAAATCCCTCTTAGCTATTCTGCGTTTTTCTCTCTCTCTCTCTCTTTGGTTTTGACCACAAAGTCCATCCTGGACCTGCGAAAGTTTTGCTGAAATTGATGAATTTCCTTGAAAAGTTTTGATTTCAATGAATCTGCATTTTCTGATGGAAAAATATGTTTGACCAGTGCTACCATGGGGATTGGTCCTGCTTTGAGCAGGGGGTTGGACTAGATGACCTCCTGAGGTCCCTTCTAAACCTGATATTCTATGATACTGTTAAGTTTACACTTCATTTGCCTCTTAGAAGACAAAGGATATCATCTTTAGAGTAAACTTAGTCAGATTTTCTTGGTATTTGGTTTGCCTTTCAGGCAGTACACTGGTTGTTTAAAGAACATGGCACAAGACAGAACCATGGTCTTTAATGCATAGTGTCTGTGTTCATTTGATAATGGTTTCTAAGACAACAACAAAGCCAGACACTCAGCTTTTATTTGCTATGCCTTGAGGTTGAAGAATACAAATCCTACAATTTATGGGCTGTCAGCTGTCCAAACCTGATAATTTCTTCAGCTCACAGAGTAAAAGAGACATTTATTATAGTTAAATAAAAGTGAAGAGAGTTCCAAACCAAAAAAAAAGTTTCCCTCATGTATTTCCCCCATCCCCAAGATATATGCAGCTATTGAAAAGTACTCATTAATACTGAAGATAATATCTTGCTTATCAGTGGTCATCTTGTTATGCGTAACAAGGCAACTGTTGGGTTGACTTATTACTGTGTAGACTAAAATTTCTAGATGTCAGCTGGAATGTCCTTAAAACCTGCCATTATGTAGACGAACAATAATTATGACATGCCACACTACAAAAGAGAGTGTTTATGTGTTAGACATATTGTCAAGCTTGTTAAAACCAGATTTTTGCCAACCTTTTAAAAATCTATTTTAAATAGACTCCCTATATGGTAGTACTAGCATCTCCTTAATGCTAACCATTGCTAGGGAGAGACATTGCAAATTACTATTTTTTGGGGGGGAAATAAGGACCTGCAAACTGTAAAATTGCTACAAGATTGAGAAAACATAAACTTGGGATACAATTTTCCAAAATGACTTTGGGCCAGATTTTCAAAGGCCTTTGGGACTTAAATATTTTGGAAATCTGGCCATAAGTGATTTAGGGCCCTCAGTTCTATTGACTTTCAGGCACTTTTTTTTGAAAATGTTATGCTTGGTAAGGAAACAGATTTCACTTTCAGATTTCCAAGCTATTGCTACAGATAATGCTTGCGGGCCACTGCAAAAGCAATGTTAATGAGCATTTGTTCAGTGTCCAAAGGGTTGTTTGTATCAGCCATATTCTAGCCTGCTTTTATTTGATATTTACATGTTAATGTTTTTTGTTTACATAAATGTTTGGCGAATGACTTTGTAAGGGTGAAATTCACCTGCATAGAAAACCACTATGGGGCATCAGTTAAGGTAGCGCATAGGCCTTGGGCTGATCCTCTGCATAGGAGAGAATTTCACCCTGTAGCAACACATATCGACAAATAAACAAGAAAAACTGTGTCCAAACAAGAAGACTGGTTTTTAATATCCATTTGTCACTATTCATCATTCTCTGCTTTAAAAAAATGTGTGATACATTTCAGGAGCAGAAGCAACACCGTATGACTGATGACCAATCACATGCCATAAAAATCCCTTAGTGTATAGTAATAAACAATTCATAGGATGCAAATTTAAAAATAATGAATATACTCAAAGAAATTGGGATCACTTCACTAGTTTGCTAACAGAGAATGTGCCAAATTCACTGAATTATTTATGTATTGGCAATGAACAATTCACTAGGTATTTCATAGAGTCATAGAATCATAGATCATTAGGGTTGGAAGATACCTCAGGAGGTCTTCTAGTCCAAACCCCTGCTAAAAATAGGACTAACCCCAACTAAATCGTTCCAGACAGTGCTTCACCACCCTACTAGTGAAATAGTTTTTCCTAATATCCAACCTAGACCTTCCCCACTGCAATTTGAGACCATTGCTTCTTGTTCTGTCATCTTCCACCACTGAGAACAGCTGAGCTCCATCCTCTTTGGAACCCTCCTTTAGGTAGTTGAAGGCTGATATCAAATCCCCCATCACTCTTCTCTTCTGTAGACTAAATAAGTCCAGTTCCCTCAGCCTCTACTCATATGTCATGTGCCCCAGTCCCCTAATAATTTTCGTTGCCGTCCTCTGGACCCTCTCCAATTTGTCCACATCCTTTCTGTAGTAGGGGGTCCAAAACTGAATGAAGTACTCCAGGTGTGGCCTCATCAGTGCTGGATAGAGAGCAATAATCACTTCCCTTGAGCTGCTGGCCGTGCTCTTACTAATGCAGCCCAATATGCCATTAGCCTTCTTGGCAACAAGGGCACACTGTTGACTCATATCCAGCTTCTCGTCCACTGTAATCCCCAGGTCCTTTTCTGCAGAACTGCCATTGAGCCCGATGATCTCACCTGCTTTCTATCCACCTTATAGTCCATTCATCCAATGCATACTTTTTTAACTTGCTGGCAAGAATACTGTGGGAGACCATATCCAAAGCTTTGCTAAAGTCAAGATTTATCACATCCACTGCTTTCCCCATATCTACAGAGCCAGTTATCTTATCATAGAAGACAATCAGGTTGGTCAAGCATTTCCCTGCAGTAATTTTAAATCTTATTTAATTCACCAGCAGGTTCTCGCATCTGAGGGGCACTTTGTATAGGTCTTTACCTGACTTAAGTTCTGTCACTACCCTGAAATTATTAGACACTACAAAAATCTTATGAACCTTGTGCACGTTCTTAGGCTTACCAAACATCCTTTGTTTATCTGAGGATATCTGATGTCTGCACCCTAAACATCATTTGGAACAATATGCTTCTAATCTTGGCATCTAAAAGCTGTCTAAAACATGTACACCCATAAACTTTCAGGCACCTCCACTGAGAAAATCTGGCATCTGCTGAAAGTGCTGTAGGCTTGGAAACATAAAATTCAGATACAGAAGATGCGGTCAGTAGATTCTGTAGATCTTTTCACTTCTCACTTTCACTCCTATTCTTTGTCTCAGACCCACACAGTTTGTTTTAAGCCGCTGATACAGAGCCTGGCTTTGTGAGGACAATGGACAGGGTAGGTAAGAGTTTTCTCCAAACCTTTTTCCTGTTGAGGAACAGTGTCAGTTCTGAGATATTTCTAGCTGGTGACTTTTCAGCCATGGCTCTGGCTCTTTTTGGATCTGCCTTCCTCCCTTCTTGATCAATCATGTACCCTAGGAAGCCACAGGTGTGTTTGCTGTAGCTCACATTTTTCTCAATTTAAGTCCACCAGCTTCAACTGCAATGGTACCTTCTGGCCTGCATATTGCTGCCCAGAGGGAAGGTTTGGCCAGCATTCACCCCTACACCTTCCTCACTGGCAGTCTTTACCAGTGAATGCTCTGTTCCATTGGTAGCCAGTGAAAAACATTCCAATGCCTTAAAATGAGGAAGGAATACCATGGCCCCTTCTTAACAAGACATTCTCTTTCTTCAGCCTTGCACAGAAGTAGGTTAATTGAAACAAATAAAATACATGGAAGAGTAAACAAAATGGGATGGGTTATATTCCCCAGCAGTCTTCTTTTTTTTTAATGCAAACATATGCTTTCTTTTCTTGTTTCCCAAGAAGAACTATTTCAGACAAACACCCCAATAACCTTTGATGCTCCCTATAGATTTCTTCTTTTCACAGAGAAACCAAAATAAGTACTGCCAAAGAAGTCAGAAGTCTTGTTTTCTGCAAATATTCACCTCCTGATCTTCTCCATGGGAACAAGAGTATAAATGTAACTCTCTGTTCCAGACGTAGCACAGAATAGCCATTGGGGACAGAAGGTGGTGGGCTAAAGGAACTATTTTTGGTCATACTTCATTTAATTATATTTAGTTGTTTATATATATATATAATATGTAAATTCTCTTTTGATATGGTTCTGTGGCCCCACACTGAGACTTATGGGGTGGAAGCACCATCCATCCCCTGGTGCGTGGAGCTAGGCCAACCACTCCTGCCCCACTGGACGCAGAGGGGTATGACACGAAGCTTAAAAGACGGGTCCTGCAGTTCAGTTATAAGAGAAATGGCAAAGGAGACAGATGCGTCCCACCTGCTGCTGAGCCCCACTCCTGAGGATGAGCCCTTCTGCACTGAAGACCCAGAAGGACTGCTGGGTTGGCCGACTGCCAGGAGCACATAGGTGCTACTGGGACTGCTGCTGGCCATGTACCTTTGGGAGTTGGAGGACCCGCATGAGACAGAGGTACATTTCAACAGGCTCATAGAAAGTAGCCCAGGGACACTGGACAAGTGTTTGGTTTTATGGACAAAATACTGGTTAGTATGTTTCGATGGGATCCCCACTGAGCCAGTGGTAGAGCCCTCTGCCATTGTGAGGTCTCTGGGCTGGGACTTGGTGGAGTAGAGGGTCCCTCTACCCCTTGCAGCTGCCCCATGCCTTGAGTGGCCACCTACCCACCTTAGGCCTAGAGACCTGCATTTGTCTAACACCTACCTGAGCCCAGAGGCCTGGCAAAAGACTGCCTATTGCTCTGTCCTACCCTGAGGGTCAGACTCCCCCCTAAAACTGTTGCTCTGCTCTCTCTGAGGGCATAAGCTCCCTTGACTATCTGTTGCTCCACCCAGCCTGAAGGCCTGAGCTACTAGACTGCTTACTGCTCAGCTCTGCCAGAAGGCCTGAGCCCCACATATTGTTTGTGTTCTGTCCTGTCAGAAGGCCAGAGCCTCAGACTGCTTATTACCTGGCCCTGCCCAGAGGGCGAGAGCCTCACAGACTGCTTGTTGCTCTGGCCTGCCCTGGGGGGCCAGAGCACTGAGAGCACTAATTCCCACTTAAGTTTTGTGAGGTACTGTAAGGAGGCGCCCTGGCTCCCCGCTGCACCTGAGGGGGACGAGCCAGAGCAGGCGCCTCAGTGGGCGGAGTCAGCATGGCCTGTCCCCGCCCCCTGGAAGTCAAGGGGGACAGGAAGTATAAAAGCCCGGCCCCAGCACTCAGTTGGAAGCAGACTGCCAGAGAGGACAGACGCTGGTGCCCGGGCTCCCGCCGGGCCTGACCTGCCCCGTGCCCACTACCCAGAGGAGCGCTGCCTGGACCTACCTCGCGCCCACTACCCAGAGGAGCGCTGGCCGGACCTGCCCCGCGCCCACTACCCAGAGGAGCGCTGGCTGGACTTGCCTCAGATCCGGTACCCGGAGGAACGTCGGCCTGACCTGCCGTGTGCCCGATACCCCGAGGAGTGGCCTGAGCTTCCCCACGACCGGTACCCGGAGGAACCTATGGTCTGGGACCCATCAGACGATGCCGGCAAGAACCAGGTACCCAGAGAGGGGGAGGTTGGAAGTGGCCCGGGGGTAGCCGACCCCGGTTTGGCTCCAGAAGAGCCCGAACCCATGTCAGTGTGTTGCGGCCAGGATCCCCACTGACCGCAGCGGGTCTTGACCGCTGCTAGGGCCCCGGGCTGGAACGCAGTGGAGTGGGAGGGCCTGCGTTCCCCCTGCCACCCGTAACCGGGTGGCAGACTCCCCCTTTTCCCGCCTATTGCCACTGCTCTGCCCTGACCCAAAGGGCCAGGGCGAATTAGACTTGTGTTTGGTGCCCCACCCGAACCAAGGGCTGGGCCCCGTTGACTTTGCCACTGCTCTGCCCTGACCCAAAGGGCCAGAGCTAATTAGACTTGTGTTTAGTGCCCCGCCCGAACCAAGGGCTGGGCCCCGTTGATTTTGCTACTGCTCTGCCCTGACCCAAAGGGCCAGAGCTAATTAGACTTGTGTTTGGTATCCCGCCCGAGCCAAGGGTCCAGGCTGATACTGTGTTTGCTCAGCCCCTGCTAGGGGCCTGAGCCTGAACTATTACTGCCCGGCCTGTCCAAGGGCCTGGGCTGATACTGTGTTTGCTCAGGCCCGCTGGAGGCCTGAGCCTGAACTATTGCTGCCCGCCCTGTGCAAGGGCCAGGGCTTATTGACTTTGAGAGCCCCGACCCCGGCTAGAGGGCCGGGGCTCTACCCTGTTTACAGACCTTATACCCTGCTCAACACCTGCCGAGGGGCTAAGCCGACCCGGACTGCAGTGCGTAAGGAGGCGCCCTGGCTCCCCGCCGCGCCTCAGGGGGACGAGCCCCGACACAACCGGCTTACAGGCACCCACATGGTAACGAGAGGCGTGGTTCCCCACCAAGACTAACGGGGTGGGATGACCATGGTCCCTTACATTCTACTATATAAAGAGTAAAAGGAAAACATACAATATATTGTTCATCTTGTCAGCGTCAGCTCATGGCAAAATCTGTGGATGAATGCATGGGTCATCCAATTACAAGGAACGGAAGACTTGACTTCCTTTGGATATCTTTTTATGAGTAGTTGTCACAATGCTTAGGAGACGTCACTTAAGTTAATACCTCCTCACTTCCAGAAAGTGCCTTGAGAATTTTAATGACTACAAAGTAGTCAGGACCTCATCACGTCTATCTCTTGTGAAAGATGGCACCTTGTGCAGCACTGTAACATCAAACACTATGCATTGGTTCAGCACGCCACCTACAAAATTACTACTTCCCCTTAATGATAAAATAATGTTATACTATTTGGACTTCCTCTGCCTCCTCCTATCTCCACTAGAAGCTATGGATGGATTATTTTAGGGAAATTTGGAAACATAACTAAAATTGTAAACATTAAAACTACAAAGATCATAATAATCTTTAATAGAGGTAGGCATTTTAGGACTTGGACCCTGATTCATTTACGTTTCTTGTCCTGATCTTGGTCATACTGAGAAATTCCTCTCCCTGAAAAGGAATATTTTTAAAAGCGGAAGAATACAGTATAAGATGTCATCAGTCTGTCATTCTTTTTAATTTTGGTAAAGCTTATTGGTCCTTAAGGAAAGAAAAATAAGGGACCTTGAATCATGCTATGTGGCTGAAAATGGGGACATGTGTAGACAATAGAGAGAAGGAAATGCTCCTTCAATTATCATCTCTTTTTATAAAGTAGGATTGCTATAAAGATGGACTGAGAAGTTGCAAAATGTAAAACAGAAAGACTAGGAAAATATAATTCTCATTCACTTCCTGACCTGCAGGAAGCCAGCTTTTATCATGTTTTAGATTATCTGTGCTGGTCCTTATTAATAGTAAAGACCCAAACCAGCTCTATTCAGTTGAACTACTAGGCCTAATATGTCACAAATTATAGAATCACAATATCAGAATTTTAAAATATCCTTTTGCTGATATAAAACCGGTAGAAATTGTATATCTATTCTGGTATTTACCCTTTATTTTCTGATGGTTCTTTAATTTTATAGCAGAGTCCTGAAACGAAAAATGTGATATAGATCCTGGAAAATGGAAAATCTAGTTGTCAGGTTGCATAATGTAAGTAGATGGCCAGTGAGAGTCATTCAGTTTTTAAATTTACTTTCTGGTGCTTCTATTTTTCTCTTATAAATTCTCTTCCCTTCCTAATGTGCTGTGTTGCCACAAGATATTTGTTATGCATATTTATGTATGTCAGGGTTAAAGTGGGAATTTCCACTGATTGGCACAAAGATCTGTGTGATTTGCTCCTGACTCAACATGAAAACATGCTGTCCGACCTTCTCCTGGGGGCTATGGCACTGTTCTTTTATCCCTTTAACATTACTATCAGTAAGCTGGAAGAAGCATTTAATGGTGCCTTTTTGTATTAAAGGGATGCTCTAAAGCAGTGGATGTCTCAGTTTTGTTCTGTCTTAAAATTTATTTTAATCTTGTCAGGAATGTCTCCTGGATTCTAAATATTAGAACCAAACCAAAACTCCATTGCTCTAATGTCAGAAATAAATTAAAAGCAAACAAACACTGGTTAATGCATGAACTTGCAGTATTTTAATTCTGCTGCTATGGAGACAGCCATGGTTTTACTGTTCTGTTTTGTTTTCTGTTTGTAGCTTTTACCTGGTAATTTTTGGTGGTCTAAATACTTCAGTGAGGCACTCATCCAAACTCATCTATGTAAACAGACTCTTGAATCTATGTGGAGCCCCATTGAAATCAATGGGGCAGTGTCTGGACAGATGCTGCATTGTGCTAAATGTCCTTAAGATTTATTAAAGATGACAATAGGGAGTTAAGGATGCTCACAGGATCAGGCTCTTTGAGGACAGAAATCTGCCCACACAGATGTAGTTGCAGCATCATGACCTTGGCAACAGTATGGCCTATGACTGACAAAATGAAATATTTGTATCAGACACTTTTAGCGTTTCTAACATAGAAAAGTGAACTTTGGTCTATGCTCTGCAATAACATAATGACCTCGTCCTACAATCAATTAACCACATGCACAACTTCCCTCCAGAGAGTAGTCCTATAAACTTCCAAGATCTAAATGCATCTGCTTCTACCACTTGAGCTAAAGGAGTAACTCCTCTAGCTGATGGCTGTAGTAGAGCCATACAGTGTGGACCAGCCACTAGACAGCTGTGCAACACATACTGAACAATGAATTACAAATGAGTTCTTCTAGCTGCAATATACTCAAAAGCCCACATGCAGATATTGCAGATTGAGTGGCTTGTACATTAGTTACTAAGTACAAAAACAACATTGAGATACAAATTCTGTTGTGCAAATCTTCCAGCTAGAATGAGTCAAAATTGTATGTATTTTCTATGAAATGTTTCATTATATTCAAAATTTTCCATGGAAATTTTTGTCAAAAGAAAACAAACTTATTTGGATTGTAATTAAAATGAACATTTTTCATATTTTGATTTTCTATTATTTTAGGTTTCAACCCTTTCTTTTTTCTTTCCACCTTCTGGGAAAGGTGAGGGAAAACTGAAACAGGGTTTATTTTTTTTATTTTCAATTAAAAATGGAAATTTCAGGTATATTTTCATATTGTTCAACATATTTTTTCAGTGAAAATCTTTTAGATGAGAAAATTTCAATCAGCTCTTACTGATGGTATAATGTGTAATGATTTAATGGCCAAATATCACAGCTAGTGCCAATGTCTTCCTTGATTTTCTTTGGACATCTTCTATTCCTCCTGTAGGACTGACACTCATGGTAATTGTGACTTATGAAGTTGATGTGAATGATATAAGTATTAACATTCACTGTCTGTTCTTTCCCTTTAACATTTTAATTTTGGAAATACAGTTTTCACTAGCCCTGCCAGTATCCACTGTTCTTTACAGAATCAAAACCATTTCTCTTGATAACCTTACCATAACCTGGTTATCAATTATATTGCTATTTAGTCGATGTTTATTCCATTTGTTAACTGTTCAAATTCACATAACTTACTATGATGTACATCAGTAATATAATGGTCAATGGTCTAATCTGGCAGCTGGTTTCTTAAAGAAATGGAACCATTCCCAAGTGATATTCTTACATGAGTTACAATATTCTTGACACTT
The DNA here is from genome assembly GCF_007399415.2 of Gopherus evgoodei. Lineage (NCBI taxonomy): Eukaryota > Metazoa > Chordata > Testudines > Testudinidae > Gopherus > Gopherus evgoodei. The sequence continues at coordinate 32,320,289 of NC_044322.1, read as the reverse complement.
TTGAATGACTGTCAAGCTTTTACACACCACTTTCCACTCCCACTGGAATGTTTTGTGTATTTCCAATGCCTCCAGGCCTGCCCTATCTGTAGCAATGTGGAGGATTTCACTCTCTCTATTTTCTTTGTAATACCAGGATAGCCCTTCCGCAAGAAGTATTGAGCATTTTCACCTTAGTGGCAAAGATGAACACTTAGTCATTTTAGCTTCAAAGGGAATTGACCAGATTGTCACAGGTGGTCCATTTCAGTAGAAACAACTTCATAATGGGAACGAACTGATCCCAGAGGAATGCTGCTACACAGGTTCAATCACATGGTCATCAAAAGCTTTGATGGTCATTCTTATGTTCTTAAAATGTGAAGCAAGTACACCCTAAAGTCTCAAAAATCAGAATGAAAATAAAAAGAATCCTAAATTATTATTTTTAAGAAAGTGATAGACATAGGCTGAACATCTAGCCAGACCATTTTAAGAACTTAGCTTGAGACTGATCCGGGAGGTGCTCAATTTACAATGACGATCCCTTACAATTACAAAGGATCTCTTTGGGATTTGCCTTGATACCTCTATTGCCACCCCCAAATGTTCAAAATCTTCTTAAAAATAATAATTTGGGATTTTTTTAATTTTCATTCTGATTTTTGAGACTTTAGGGTGCACTTGCTTCACATTTTAAGAACATAAGGATGGCCATGTTGGCTCAGACCAAAGGTCCATCCAGCTCAGTATCCTGTCTACTGACAGCGGCCAATGTCAGGTGCCCCAGAAGGAGTGAACCTAACTGGTAATGATCAAGTGATTTCTCTCCTGCCATCCATCTCCATCCTCTGACAAACAGAGTCTAGGGACATGATTCGTTACCCATCCTGGCTAATAGCCATTAATGGACAACACCTTCATGAATTTATCCAGTTCTCTTTTAAACCCTGTTATAGTCCTAGCCTTCACAACCTCCTCAGGCATGGCGTTCCACAGGTTGACATGCGCTATGTGAAGAACTTCCTTTTATTTGTTTTAAACCTGCTGCCCATTAATTTCATTTCATGGACCCTAGTTCTTATATTATAAGAATAAGTAAATAACTTTTCCTTATTCACTTTTGCCACACCACTCATGATTTTATATACCTCTATCATATTCTCCTTTAGTCTCCTCCTTTCCAAGCTGAAAAGTCCCAGCCTCTTTAATATCTCCTCATATGGGTCCCGTTCTAAATCCCTAATCATTTTAGTTGCCCTTCTTGGAACCTTTTCTAATGCCAGTATATCTTTTTTGAGATGAGGAGACCACATCTGTATGCAGTATTCAGGATGTAGGCATACCATGGATTTATTTAAGGGCAATAAGATATTCTCCATCTTATTCTCTATCCCTTTTTAAATTATTCCTAACATCCTGTTTGCTTTTTTGACTGCTGCTGCACACTGCGTGGACATCTTCAGAGAACTATTCACAATGACTCCAAGATCTCTTTCCTGATTAGTTGTAGCTAAATTAGCCCTCATCATATTGTATGTATAGTTGGGGTTATTTTTTCCAATGTGCATTACTTTACATTTATCCACATTAAATTTCAGTTGCCATTTTGTTGCCCAATCACTTAGTTTTGCAAGATCTTTTTGAAGTTCTTCACAGTCTGCTTTGGTCTTAAGTATCTTGAGCAGTTTAGTATCATCTGCAAACTTTGCCACCTCACTGTTTACCCCTTCCTCCAGATCGTTTAAGAATAAGTTCAATAGCATTGGTCCTAGGACTGACCCTTGGGGAACACCACTAGTTACCCCTCTTCATTCTGAGACTCTACCATTAATTCCTACCCTTTGTTCCCTGTCTTTTAACCAGTTCTCAGTCCATGAAAGGATCTTCCCTTTTATCCAATGACAACTTAGTTTACGTGAGAGCCTTTGGTGAGGGACCTTGTCAAAGGCTTTCTGGAAATCTAAGTACACTATGTCCACTGGATCCCCCTTGTCCACATGTTTGTTGACCCCTTCAAAGAACTCTAATAGATTAGTAAGACATGATTTCCCTTTACAGAAACCATGTTGACTTTTGCCCAACAATTTATGTTCTTCTATTCTGTCTGACAATTTTATTCTTTACTATTGTTTCAATTAACTTGCCCGGTACTGACATTAGACTTACTGGTCTGTACTTGCTGGGATCACCTCTAGATTCCTTTTTAAATATTAGCTATCTTCCAGTCATTGAGTACTGAAGCTGATTTAAAGGACAGGTTACAAACCATAGTTCATAGTTCCACAATTTCACATTTAAGTTCTTTCAGAACTCTTGGGTGAATGCCATCTGGTCCCGGTGATTTGTTACTGTTAAATTTATCAATTAATTCCAAAACCTCCTCAAGTGACACTTCAATCTGTGACAATTCCTCAGATTTGTCACCTACCAAGGATGGCTCAGTGTTGGGAATCTCCCTAACATCCTCAGCCATGAAGACTGAAGCAAAGAATTCATTTAGTTTCTCCGCAATGACTTTATCGTCTTTAAATGCTCCTTTTGTATCTTGATTGTCTAGGAGTCCCACTGGTTGTTTAGCAGGCTTCCTGATTCTGATGTACTTAAAAACATTTTGTTATTACCTTTTGAGATTTTTGGCCAGCTGGTCTTCAAACTCCTTTTTGCCTTTTCTTATTACATTTTTACACTTAATTTGGCAGTGTTTATGATCCTTTCTATTTACCTCACTAGGATTTAACTTCCACTTTTTAAAAGATGCCTTTTTATCTCTCACTGCTTCTTTTACATGGTTGTTAAGCCACTGTGACTCTTTTTTAGTTCTTTTACTGTGTTTTTTTAATTTGGGATATACATTTAAGTTGGGCCTCTATTATGGTGTCTTTGAAAAGTGTTCATGCAGCTTGCAGGGATTTCACTTTAGTCACTGTACCTTTTAATTTCTATTTAACTAATCTCATTTTTGCATAGTTCCTCTTTCTGAAATTAAATGCCACAGTGTTGGGTTGTTGAGGTGTTCTTCCCACCACAGGAATGTTAAGTGTTGTTATATTATGATCACTATTTCCAAGTAGTCCTGTTATAGTTACCTCTTAGACCAGATCCTGTGCTCCACTCAAGACTAAATTGAGAAATGCCTCTCCCCTTGTGGGTTCCTGTACCAGCTGCTCCAAGAAGCAGTCATTTAAAGTATCAAGAAATATTGTCTCTGCAGTTCGTTCTGAGGTGACATGTACCCAGTCAATATGGGGATAATTGAAATCCCCCATGATTATTGAGTTCTTTATTTTGATAATCTCTCTAATTTCCCTTAGCATTTCATTGTCACTATCACTGTCTTGGTCAGGTGATTGATCCTTACTGTTATTTTTGTATGAGAGCATGGAATAACTATCCATAGAGATTCTATGGAACATGTGGATTCACTTAAGATTTTTACTTCATTTGATTATATATTTTCTTTTACATATAGTGCCACTCCTCTCCCCCCCACATGACCTGTTCTGTCCTTCCAATATATTTTTTTTCTGTTGATGAGAGTTACAAGTGGTTTATGGTCTGTTATCAGTATAAATGAATCCAGTGCACACAGATATCTGTAAAAGTTCTCACATTTCCATACCTGTACCTGGCACTCCTTTTCAATCTCTGCATATCGTTTCTCAGCTTCTGTAAGTGTGCAATTGGCTTTCTCTCAGAGCTATGTTGTTGCAACAACACACCATGTAGGCCATAGCTGCTTGAATCTGCACAGATCATTGTGGGTTTGTGCGCATCATCGTACTTGAGAACTGGAGCTATTGAGATAATTTCTTTTACTTTTTTGAAAGCAATTTCTTGATTTGGTGCCCATAGCTAAGATGTGTTGGACTGTAACATTGCATTCAGTGGTTTTGTCACTGTAGAAAGGTCTTGACCAAGATAGTTTACCATCACCAGTATTTGTCTCAGTTCTTATACTTTAGTTGGTGAATTCAAGTCCCAAATTGCCTTTAATTTCTCAGGATTAGTACTGATTCCATCTTTGTTTATTGTCTGTCTGTAGTGAGGTGGTGTGGCCTCTCTCGGACCCAGAGTGGGAGGAACCCACCTCTGTGCCTAGGTGGGCAGAGCCAGACCTGTCTTGCGTCTCCCACTGGAAGTGGGAAAGTGGAACAGGAAGTATAAAGAGTGGGGACTTTAGCTCAGTTGGTGCTGGGACACTGAGGGAGGCAGACCTATCGTGCTTGCTCCAGGCTGCTGGTTCTGCTACCAGCCCTGCTCACTGGGGAACCTGTGCCCACCTCACACCTGCCAGGACTGCTGCTGGCCACCTACCCAGAAGAGATGGAGGACACCTCATTGATCCAGGTACACCCTGAGAGCAGGGAAGGAAATGGCCCAGAGACAGCCAACCTCAGTCTGGCTGTAGCGCTGCCTAAAGCATGGTTAGTGCGTTATGCTTGATTCCCCACTGAACCAGTGGTGGACCACTCCATCACTGATTAGGGCCCTGCATCAGGGCCCAATAGAGTAGGGTGGCCCAGACCCCACCTGCCACCCCATCTCCCCTCTCCAGGTCAAGAGGCCTGCCTTTGTTGGTGGTTTGCCAGAGATAGGATGCCTGACCATTGGATTTGCTCTTTCTCTGCACCAAGGGCCCAGAGCTAATTGACTCTGATTTCATAGAATCTGATTTCATAGAATCATAGGACTGGAAGGGTCCTCCAGAGGTCATCTTGTCCAGTCCCCTGCACTCAAGGCAGGACTAAGTATTCTATAGACCATCCCTGACATGTGTTTGTCTAACCTGCTCTTAACCTCCAATAACTGGAGATTCCACAACATCCCTAGGCAATTTATTCCAGTGCTTAACAACCCTGACAGTTAAGAAGTTTTTCCTAATGTCCATCCTAAACTTCCCTTGCTGCAATTTGAGCCCATTGCTTCTTGTCCAATCTTCAGAGGTTAAAAAGAATATTTTTTCTCCCTTCTCCTTGTAACAACCTTTTATGTTTTCTCGGTCCCTGTATCAAGGACTGAGAGCTTAAATGACTGCTGGGTCTAGCTCTAGCCCCTGCCAAAAGGACCCAGAGGCTGTAGCCTGCAGTGTTTGTCCAGGCCCTGCTTAAAGGGCCCAGGGACTAGAGACTGTTGGCTGCTGAGTCTTGGCCTAAGGGCGAGGGCATCCTGACACCTGGGAGAACCTGTTTCTGCCTAAGAGCCAGAACTAATTGCCCATCTGAGGTCTTGGCCCCATTAGACTAGTCAGGACACTAATGTCTAACTTGCTAATTCCCCTAATACTAGGCAGTGATCCCAACGGCATAGTGAGGAGATGTCACCTCCCTCTGACCCAGAGGGGGAGGGATGACCACCATACCACTATATTGTCCCAAAAACTCAGTTTGATGTTGGTAGAAGACACATTTTCCCTTGTTTAGCTTCAGTCCAGACTGATTGGATTTTGCTTTATTCCTCCATTGAAGATCCATATATCAGAATAATGTCCATGAAAATTACAACTCCATTTGTTAACAGTTCTGCCATCTTTCTTGGGAAAATTTAGGTGCACTGGTAATTCCAAAAGGTAACCTTCAAAAGCAAAATCTGTGATAAGTGTAGTCAGGTTAGCACTTTCTTTGGCTAAAGGAATTTTTCAGAATCCATCCAAGACATCCATCTTGGAGAATACTGTAGCTCCACTCACTATGGGAAGGAAGTCATCCAGTAATGGGAGAATATATTTTTTTGTCTCTCAACTACTTCATTAAGTCTTTTAAGAGCCACATAGATTCGTATTTTCAGATTTTTCTTTATAATTGGTACCACCACCATTCTCTTGGCTTGGAGATTTTCTCAATTATGCCAATCAGCTCCGTTCTCTTTAACTCAGTCTTCACTTTATAAAGTAATGGGATAGGACTCTTGTGAGGTGTATGTACATTATATGGTTCAACACTATCTCGTAAGGTTATTTGTAATGGATTGTAGTGGGGCGGACTGCCCCACTCCCTGGGAGGATAGGCTGTGGCAGGCCAGGGAGCCTGCGCAGCCCAGGAACCAATCAGAAAAGGGCTTATGGGGAGCCAATCAGGGCCCAGATTGGAGGGAACCAATCAGGGGCAGGCTCACCCATATATAAAGGCTGTCCAGAGCAGGAGCAGTCAGTCTGTCCCAGGCCTTTAACAGGGGAAGGTCAGTCTCCAAGGGGGGAGACTAGCACCGTGGACAGCGCAGCGCTGGGCAGGCTCAGGGAGGCTAGAAGGCTCTAGCCCATAGCCGCCAGGCTGCAGGCCCTAGAGGGAAGGGCCTAGCAGGTGCAAGGGACCGTAGGGGAAGCACCCCAGGGGAACAGACAGAGGAGGGAAAAGAAAGAGGACAGCGAGGCTGACGCCAGAGGGTCCCTGGGCTGGGACCCAGAGTAGAGGGTGGGCCTGGGTTCCCCCCCCCCTTCCTCCTTGCAGTACACCCAGCCATCGGCCATAGGGAGCGGCTGTTACAGCCTATGCCAGATCCTTGACAAGAGGGATTAGACTTTGGGGTATGGGGTTGCACATGGTGGCTGGAGTGGAGGACTGCTGATCACCGATCCCCGGAAGGGGGTCCAGATGGACTAAGGGACACTGCTGGAGGGCAGTGACATCAAAGAGGATGCCGCTGAGCAGGGAGCAACGTGGGTCCAGCAACAACAGCGGAGAGCAGAGGGCAGAACAACGGACGGGACACCACCAGAAGGGGGCGCTCCACTGGAATCAAGCTAATTCCCGGAGTCACCAGCAGGCGGCACCATGGGTGGTGAGTCCCAACCTGTTTACATGGATCTACTCTCAAAAGTCCACTAACACCTCTGCTCCTGTCCTGCATAGATGCCCTTCACTTGGAGAGCGATAAAGGGTCAGGGTGGGTTTGCTGTTTCCTGCAGAAGCTTGAAGTATCTGTGTGTGGAATTTTGGGTGGGATGTAATATAGCTCAGTGCTGTACTGTTAACCTCTGGGTCCCCTTGGGGGGTGTTACTGAGCAGCTGCAGGGAAATATGGCCAATGGTAGCACAGCTATTGTGGGGGCTGTTCTATTTTTGAGGGAGAAGGACTAGCAGAGCAGTAGCCACTGTTACAAGATGGTCCCTGCCACAGTTTTAATGAAGGAGGCTCCCTTCCCAGCAGATCCTTGATCAATGGCACTGAGAGAGGGGCCTGGCCTCAAATTCATGGTCCCAAGCTTCTCCCAACAGGGGACAATTCAAGAAAGCTTCTGCAAGACAACCCTGTTCTCCCTCCACTCCCCCAGTCTCCTCTCACAAGCTTTCCCTGGAGTTTCTGAGCTGACTCATTGTGCTGACAGGTTCTGAAGGAAGTTCCATTCAACCCTTGTTTTGTGATACAGGGCTCAAAGCCTGGCTGGGGGAAAAATTCTCCCCAGAAACTTTATTTTGAGAACGTGTTATTGTTATGTTTTAATTTTACAAAATGAGGCTCCAGTGATTTAGGACACTTAGCACTAAGTAGATGAGTAGTCCTACTGACTTAGCTAAGCTGCCATTGGCTGTGACCCCCTGTACCTGGATAGGACCCAAACAAAGGTTATACAACTCAGAGCTTTATTACTATCCTTTATACATGTGCACACCTTAATTTTCACCCAGAAAATCCTGGGCCTTGCAGGCAACAGCACCATGGAAAGTGGCTCCATATGTGCAAATCTCCCAAAGGTCAACAACCAGCTGGGCGAAGGAGGGGAGTGACACTGTTATGGGGCATGATACATCTGCCTTCAAATGGAAGTGGTGAGATCTTGACATGGTGGACCCTCCCATTCCCACATGATGAACCAGCTCAATCCCACAATTGGCTAAAGGGACAGCTGTTGAGTAGCAAGACACTACTGTCTCCTCACTGTCAGCTCCTTTGTGTGTCTAAACATCTCTTAATCCTTACAGCAAGCCACTTACTGCTCCTACATTATCAATAAATCCATTTACACATCGACATCATACATCACCTTCTGCAATATTTTATTAGTCAAAATATCATTAATTAGGGTTTTTGCCGAATAGTTTAAATACTTATGAATTGGAATTATTATAGCCTTCTCAGAATATTTTTAAAAGCTCTATCAAGTATAAAGTTAAATTTTCCATGACTCATTTAGCAGTACTATGGAACAAAAATAAGAGAAAGATATTAAAATATTTTGAGCTGGAGGTTTAGCATTACAAAGAAAGGCTTCAAGTTTGATTACTAATTAAGTTCACATTTAGCACGAACGAAACATGCAAGGTTGTAAGAAAGTTTATTTAACTTTGAGCTTGTGACTAGTTCAGTAGAAGTCAGTTCCGCAATCACTGATGTAACTATTCACCTTAGAATACATAGGCCCATTAAAGTCAATGGGGCTATTTGCATGCTTAAAGATATACATTTCTTGTTGCAAGACTAGGTCCCTATAGTGGACCAAGAACAGCAAACTCAGTTGACTCTAATGGAATTACTCTGAATTAACCCTGGTGTATGAGAGTTGAGAATTGGGCCCAAGATGTTTCTTACAGCTATCTATGCAATTCGAATGATTTAGTTGGATTTATCATTCTTGATGTTGCAGATCTTTAACAGCATAACAATCTTTGTTTAACTAGAGGGAATAAAATTGATTCTAAAAATAAGGCATGTCAAGGATTTTAGAAATAAGCTGGCAATAAGTTTTAATACGTGTTTAGAAATTTACCTAGAAAGATAACATAATTATCCCACTTCACATGGCAATATCTGCATTCAGAATGTTGTTTTATTTTTAGATAGGATATGCTGGAGATATAACAGCATGAATTGGTTAAAAGGACTACTTGCTCTGCATTAGCCATGTGGCATTGATCAGCTGACTGAACTGAAATAAAAGGTTAGCTGGAGTCTGGAGGTGAATTTGAAAGTGGTCTTATTTACTTTATTTCCAGGTACCTTTACACAAACAAAGCATGAATAAACATAGATCCGTCAAAAGTGAAAAGATGTTTGGGAGAAAGCAGCTCTTTTCTGATATAGCAATATCAGCATTGTGCTTTTAGAATAATTCTCACAGAGGGTTTATGCAAACCTAATTGAATTTATTTGCTGAATTTGTTCACTGAAGTCAAACCAGGATTCCTTTATCTAGCTGGATAGGACTGCTCACAGAACTGGGCTCCATATGCTGTATGTGGCACAGAACTCATCCTCTGCAAATACCCCTCATCAAACCCTGTGCCCTCACAAATTGAGGGACCAGGCAGCACAATAGATGAGACAGCAGGATATGCCCTTTAGTGAAGAGCTGATCAGAACTGAAGGAACACAGTGTTCAGTAGCTGCTGTTGCTTTACAAATATCATTTTCCTGGCAGCTGGGTCTCCATACACCCATTTTTAAAGTATCTGAAAACATTTTAATATGCAATAATATTTCAGTTATTGATAGCAAGTACTGAATATTACAGTGGGCGTTCACTTTCATGGCTACTTTGCAAACATACTTACGAAGGAGTCGGGGTGAGTGCCAGAAAATACTTGCAGCGGGGGACAGCAATGCCTGCAACAAAGCATTTGCCTCCCTAGTTTTTCACGAATGCTGAAGCAAGGGCTATGCAGGTTAGGTCTTAAAAATAGCCCCTCCCTAAGGGAAAGGTGCTATTGGCAGGCATGGATCATCTCTGCTCCTGTCCCCGCTGTACAGGGGATGCAGGTGGCCTTTAAGAGATCTTTGTCTCCTGATAGGTGTGGAGGTAGTGGCCTGCACCACAGGCTGAATCAGACTCCTGCTGATGTGGCCGTGGATGATGATGTGCCCTTTCAGGAGACTCTTAGTCTCTCACCTAGAGCTGAGCAGGAAATGGTTTTGCCATCCCATGAAAACATTCATGACAGCAGACATTTTGCCTAATACATATCTGAGTGAAACAGTCCTTTCACATTTTTTTACCAAAAAAATCTCTCAGAATAGCCAATAGACCAATGGCGTGGGCCCTGACCTTAGGAGGAGTTTGAACTGGATCTCTCACATTCAAGGTGAGCACTAACCCCTGGGCCATTGGCTCTTCTGAGGCGAATGGCACTTTCTCTCTCTGACCACAAATTCCATCATGGACCTGACTAACCTGTCTCAATGAAATGTTCACAGTACTCACTATGTATAAAACTTTGTTTTCACAAATCCATATTTGCTGATGGAAAAGCCGTTTTGTCAAAAAATTCCCATTTAACTATGCTCTGCCTTGGAAGCAGCCCTGGGAGCTGGCTGATGTGACAACCCCTGATCTAGAGTGACCAGATGTCCTGATTTTATAGGGACAGTCCTGATTTTTGGGTCTTTTTCTTATATAGGCTCCTATCACCCCCCACCCCCATCTTGATTTTCACATTTGCTGTCTGGTCACCCCACCCTGATCCAGCTCTTCCCCCCCAACCCCCAGCAGCTGCTGGTGGTGATAAATATTGGGAACAGCACACAGCTGCAGTACTAGAGGGCAGGAGCACTAGGGAGCACCTTGGAACTCCTGTGTCTGAGTGCCCCCATCCCCTTTGTGTGCTGCAGCTTACTTCCCACTGGCCAGCCATGCCCCTGGTTTCTCTTGTCTGAGTACTGTTCAGCCCCCAGGCAGTAATGAAGGAGCAGCAACTGGTTTCCCTCCGGCATGCAGTTCTGCCTGGCCCCTATTCAAGCTGCTCAAGGGGAGAAGGGCTCCATCCAAGCACCCTCATAAGGGTCAGTAGAATCTGGCCTTTGTGTGTGTTACTTAACACAATTCATTAAATTAAATATATCATAAACACAGCGTGTGTGCAGCACTGTCCTCTACTGGATGCAGTCAGAACTGTCATAAGTCCTATATATAAAGTGATCATATTTTCAAAATAAAAAAACTGGGACATCATTGTGGCGGTGTTTTTTTCTTTTCTTGGGGTGGAGTGGGGCGTGGTGTGGGAGTGATGTCACAAAATAGTCATTCAAAAGGCAAACAAACCCTTTCCAAAATTCCCCCTTTTTTTAGATAACTGGAATGAAGCGTGTAGATGTCTCAAATTGGAGGGTTTTTCCGTAATGTAATCATCATGAAACAGAGCATGTGTTCACATTCAGTCTGAACCAGACCAAATCTTTGATATTGTCTATGCGCATTTGACTGCTCACTCCAATCACTGTTCATTGCACTGAACGCTCACTCCACTGGACTCTTGTTCTTGGTAGAGACAGAACAAATTCTCCTTGGCAAAGCAACACATCTCAACCAAACCTTTTGTACTTACACAAACAAGAACCATGCTCGATGGCAAAATGAAAAACTGTAACATTTCAGGTGCCTCAGAGAAATCCCTAAGCCACTAGGACATTATATGGAAAGCCAGAGCTGACTGTCCAGGATGTATGCTCACTTCACCTAGACTGCTAAGAGCTACAGATGTTCTCCTTTAATGTAAGTGGTTGGGGCTGGGTGGGGTGCTTTAGAAGCAGTAGAAACCAAGTTCTAATTCTGATTTTGCCATGAGGCAGGGCTAACAGATTCCATGAATCCAGGGCCGGTGCAAGGAAGTTTCACGCCCTAGGCGAAACTTCCACCTTGCAGCGCCCCCCCCCGCTAACACCCCCCTCCCGCCCCGCAGCAGCTAACTCAGCCCCCACCCGGGGAACCTCCCTTGCAGCAGCTCCCCTCCCACGACAGCTAACTCCTCTCCCCCCTGTCCCCCCACGGCAGCTAACTCTGCCTGTGGAGACTCCCCCCGCCCCCCCCGCCACGGCTGCTAACCCTGCCTAGGGAGACTCCTCCCCCCCCCCACATGGCAGCTAACCCTGCCTGGGAAGCCCGCCCCAGCTCACCTCAGCTCCACCTCCTCCACGGAGCACACCGGCGCCATTCTAATTCTCCTCCCCACCCAGGCTTGCTGCTCTGATTGGAGGAGACTTAGAGTAGAGGCTGTGTGCTCAGCGGAGGAGGCAGAGTGGAGGTGATTTGGGGCGGGGAGCTGTTCCCCTGTACGCACCACCCCCCCTTACTGCGGGGAGCTCTCCCCATGCGCCCCTCCATCCAGCTCACCTCCACTCCACCTCCTCGCCTGAGGGGACTTTTAGGCACCCCCAACCACTAGGCACCCTAGGCGGCTGCCTAGTTTGCCTAAATGGTTGCACCAGCCCTGCATGAATCTCATGTCTGCTTCTTTGTGGGCAGGCAATTTGTAGTTGCTTCTCCTAGCAACTAGGACATGTGGTGTTTTCTGAGAAGGCCTTGCCATCTACCCTCTCCTTTCTCCCACTGCCAGTTCTTATCCAGGAGATGGCAGTGGCTGATGGCATGGGCACATAGTAACTAAGCCCAGACTCCCCAGTCAGTTGTACCAGCCTTCTCCCATCACAAACCTACAGACACCTCCTTTATTTGATTTCCGCCCCCCCAAAGATAAGGCCCCTGTGGATGGGTGCTTGGTGCCTAGTGGGTGCTTTTAGCCATTATGAGGGTTGGTAGCCTCCCACTGCTGCTTGCCTCCTCTGCTGGCAGAATAGGCAATCCAGTGAGGGAAGGAAGAAGATGAGATGGCAGCTGGCATAGGTAGCTGCAGTGTCTCAAAGCAGACAGGTTCTGAGAGGGGAATTTGGGGGATCAAACTGAGGAAAGGGAAACCTACCATTTTCTCCCAGGGGGGCATCCCTCCTGCCCTAGTGCAAAAACATGTTGTGGTGCCAAATACTGTTGAAGAGCTCCTCATATGTGGCACTATGAAGACATTTTGAATGGCCATGCTGTGCAGCATAGTAACAACTGTATGTTGGCTGGCCACTGATTTGATACCATACCTTGTCAAATATTTTAAATGCTCAGCCCAAACCAATGGATTGCAAAAGGCTATCTAGATGCTTTTCGCACACAATTGTGTACACTGTACAGGAGGAGAGCACTTTGTTTTAATTTGGCCTATTATTTTTAAAAAGCATGGCATCAGTTAAATGCACCATGCTGATCTATAGGATAATGGCTATTCTTTTAACAGTAATAATTTAGCACTTCCTATCTCATTAACAGCTTGGTTTAACTAGAGAGTAGCTTGACTGATTGAGTTAAATAATTATATGGCAAGAACCAGACACAGGTTAAAGTTGCTTTACAGAGAATAGCTAAGTATAAAGGGAAGGAGAAACGTTCTTGGCATCCCTGCCCTGTCCTAGGAAGTTTCATTATGATTCACTGTGCCACTTCTAGATGCTCAGCACAGCAGTGTTTTAACTGCTGCAGGCAAAATCCAGATCAATCTGTTTTAGGTGTTTGTTTCATTGTTGGTATTCCGTGCTCCATCACAATTGTACGGACATGGGATGCTGACTGCCAAACAGCTGAGGGTAACTTCTGGTGTGCCAGATGGGGGTTTGTGAGTCAGTGTCAGTGGGCAGTGAAATTACTAACTAAAAAAGTATCAGAAGGGTAGCCGTGTTAGTCTGGATCTGTAAAAGCAGCAAAGTATTCACCCACAAAAGCTCATGCTCCAAAACGTCTGTTAGTCTATAAGGTGCCACAGGATTCTTTGCTGCTTTAACTAAAAAAGGTATTGAACAACAAAATATCTACATTTTTGTTTGATTAATTTGCTCGCTGCCAGCCGAAAATCTCCACATATTTTCCAATATTTGCACTTTGGAACATTCCCCTTTGTCCAAGCAAGCACCATTTTCTGGATTGTAACACAGGTGTTATCTGTTTGACTGAGACATGGGTGAAAACTCAGCAGTATTCTGGAACTGCTAAACAATAGCTCCTGGTTACACATTTCCCACAATAAACCTCATCTAGGAAAGATTAAACTTTTGCCTTTGCTACAAGATTTTACTTGGGTAAAATGTTTAAAACTGTATTTCATTTTTGTAATCCCTACAAAACCTGGCACCACAAAATATAATCCCATTGGATTCAGCCCAGTCCTTCTTACTTCAGAGGTGGATACATTGAGCCTGATTCTCTTCTCATGCTAGTTTTGAACGAGAATTTCATTGATGTCTGTGGTGCTACTCCTAATTTACATTAGTATAAGTGAAAGAATGCAGTGGGCTTTTATTACCCGAGGCTTAGAAAACGGAGGCTTTATTTGCCATGCATGAACATTAAAGATCAATCCTATGGAACTTTGGGCCTGTCCATGTCACTATTCTCTCCACCTTACAGGTGATATTTATAGTGCCAAATCTTCACCTTATTCAATCAAATAGTCCCACTGGATTACTGTCATGGTGGTGGATTTTTTATGAGAGTAAGGATGGAGCATTTAGGGTTTGATTTTTATTTTCAGAAGTGCTGAGCACTGACAGCTCCAAGTGAAGACCATAATGAAGAATTTTAGGAGCCCAATACCACTGAAAAATCAAACTCTGAGACTGTAAATCAATTTGGGATCCTTCAGCAGGAGATACATGCTATACAGATGTAAAGTAATAATTTACACGAACTCTTAATTAATGAAAACTGCATAGTGTCACATTGAAAGAAAAAAAGAAACAGGGGCTTGACTTTCTTTTGCTTCTTTATAATTGTCATGATGCCTGGTCAAACTGATTACTCCTGAGACCATTCTGACAGATGCACCTGTCTCCACTGTTACCTGTCCTCTTGCATCTACTCATCCCTTTATATATCTGGGGGTTGATCCAAAGCCACTGACGTCAGTGGGAGTCTTTCCATTAACTTCACTGGGTTTTGGCTCAAACCCATGTTGCATATTACCTAACCACTACATTGTAAACTCTCTGGCGCAGAAACTGTCTTTGTGTTATTTGTTTGTACAGGGCCTAGTACAATGTGACCTTGTTTGGGGTCCTTACATGTTACAACAGAAAGAAAAATAGCCATAGTAAAAATATATATTGAAAAAATAGTAAAGAAAAGCTCAAATATATTTTTTCCCACCTTAACTGTAGGAGATGTTCATAGAATTCATAGATTATAAGGGTTGGAAGGGACCTCAGGAGATCATCTAGTCCATTACTACTATCTACCAATGACTGCATTTTATTTCTGATCCTCCCCTGCCCCCATCTTTTTACCTTCTTAGTAATAACATAAGTATTCTAGTGGATTCTCACTCCTTCTGTGTTCTTCAGATTTGCTACCCTTTTCTATTTATTTCATCTTCCATAATTTGTCACACACTCACATGTTCATGTCATGAATTTTTGTCTTGTCCTAGTTCTGGGTGTGTTACCTACAAATCTTTCAGTATCTTGTCTTTGATTTTTTGTCTGTTTCATTTGAACTGAAAGCCTTGGCAGAATCAAGCCTCTGAACTTGCAGAACATGTGTCTTGATTGCTTCATTAATAGTATTAGGACAGGCGGAGAACATATGTTGCTCAGATTTTGCAGGTAATTGCAGTAGCCAATTTAGTTGATCTTCCATACCCTTCATAAATTAATTAAACTTGCAGAGTGAGAACAGTGTGACCCTCAGGAGTGACTGCGTGAAGAAGAAAATGTTTATTTTATTATGAATTGGAAATGTGCTCCATAAACTTCATGTGGCAGTTTTTTGAAGAGAAGCATATGAATCAGCCTCATTACTACAGGGAAGCAGTAGGGGGCCACACCTCCTCCCTCTTCTGGAGCCCCAGGAGCAGCTCTGATATGAGTGAGGAGTGCTCTGAGTAACAGCAGCTGCCCTGCTGGCAGTTTGCTGCATTGTAGGGAAGGGAGGAGAGGTGGCCAGGTTGTACAAGCCCCAGGCAGAGTAGGTTAGGAGGTCATCTGGCTCCTCCTGAGCTACAGGCCACGTCCAGACTACCCGCCGTATTGGCGGGTTAAAATCGATTGCTCGGGGATCGATATATCGCGTCTAATCTAGATGCGATATATCGATCCCCGAGCGCGCTTATATCTATTCCGGAACTCCATCAACCCCAACGGAGTTCTGGAATCGACACGGAGAGCCACGAACATCGATCCCGCGCCATCTGGACGGGTGAGTAATCTGATCTTAGATATTCGACTTCAGCTACGTTATTCACGTAGCTGAAGTTGCGTATCTAAGATCGATTTCCTCCCCCCTAGTCTGGACCAGCCCACAGGAGCATGTAGCAAAGAATTGCTCCCTCTGCCATACAGCCACACAGTTGGGGGAAAGTGGAGGAACTGAGAATCAACCACCAGTGATAGCCTCCTGCTTCTCTGCCCTGGCGCCGGCACAGATAACAGGAATATGGGAGCTACTCTAACTTGCAAAAGCCCCCAAGAGACTGTGCACCTCCAGGAGATAGCTGGATTGCATCCCATTCCAGGCACTTACCCTCCTCGGCCTGACATGCCCCTCTGTGGCAGCAGCTACTGCAAGAGTGACATAGTATTTGGCTATAATGGTTCTGTGCCCACTGAGAACTCCTATGACAGGGGAATACCCAGGAAGGGACTTGGTTTCTACTCTTGTGGTTCAAAGGCAGCAGAATGGGACAAAAAATCAGCAACTGACTACAGCAACTTGATCTTTTTGACATAATGTTTGGCCCTCAGGCTGGCATGGTTGACTGCCACTGAAGTACAGTATAAAAATGTAGCATTAAATACAGAAGCATCAAATGGCATCAAATCAAAACTGCAATTCAGCAAGAGTTGGCATTGCCAAGTACCAGTGTTTGGAGATAATTCTGTAATACTTTTGAGCAGTAATAACTGGAACTGGAAAACCAAGAGTGCTCATTTAGTGGGACCAACACTGTTTGAACACTTGCCAGTTTATTAAAATATTCTAACATAGGATGTGAAAAAGTTGGTCTTTTCTGCTTTTATGATTTGCTGATAACTATGCACAAGTCTCTGCAATCTGCTTTTATTTGTCAAATTTTAATCCAGATAAATAGTCTGAATATTTTTGAATAGTGACCTCTATCAGAACTTAATTTGATTTAGATCTATGTAGCAATTTAAAATACAATCCTGTCTGAAGCCTTATCCTCTTTACAGTATATAAGCCACTACACTTTCTCTGCATTTATACTGGGAATATCAAGCTCAATGTAGAGGAATTGTTAAGGCTTACATTGGTATATTTTAGTTATCTATAGTATCTTTACAAGACACTTGTCCCTAACCTCTGTTTGCCAGAAGCTGGGAATGAGCAACAGGATGGATCACTTGATGATTCCCTGTTCTGTTCATTCCCTCTGGGGCACCTGGCATTGGCCACTGTCAGAAGACAGGATACTGGGCTAGATGGACCATTAGTCTGACCCAGTATGGCTGTTCTTATTCATACTTCAAATTCTATTCTAGCATTGGACTGCTATAAATGTTGCTTTATATTATTTAGAAAATGTGTGTTGTGATTTACTTACTACCAGGGTGACAAACTCATTCTGTGGAGTAGGCTAAAATCCATTCTTTAGTGTAATCTTGGACCTGGGATATCCACAGCACAAAGATCCAGGGCACAATCTGCCTTTTATATGTAGTAGCTAAGATTTCAGCTTTCATTATTTTTTGTTGTTCAGAACTGCATTGTTGCATTCATCATTATCACTCACTGGAAAAATATGCTCACATTTAGGACCACTACTATCTTTGTATCTCTTCTCATCCTCTTTCCCCATCTCTCTACTTTTCTTCTGCCTTTCTGTTTCACCCTCCCTTTCTCTGCACCAGTTCTTAAGGTATATCTATTGTGGCAAAGTACCTTCTTCTCCTCAGCAGGCTCAGTCCTTTTTAGCCTTGGAGACACAGGCTTGGGCAAAGCAAATCCTTCTAGGTAGCACAGGGTCTGGCTATTCCTTCCCTCAGTCAGTCCCTAGTGCTTCTTTTTCTTCCCTTCTGGGGAGGGAATACAGCCTTCCTTGCTGCACCTAGCTTGCTGGCAGCTCCCCTGCTTCTCTCACCCCCTCCTCCTTCCATGCAGGAGAGGGTTTAAAAAGGTCTCAAGCAGTTGGAGCCAGCTGAACCTAATTAGTTCCCCCGGTAACCCCTTTTCCAGCTGAACCTGATTACCCCATGGCTATCTCTCCTTAGTGGTTAGGGAGAGACCCTTTAACACCCTGGGACTAAGTACTAACCCCCCCCCCCATTTTGTAGCTGTTTTGTCCTGGGTTTACCACACGATGTTGAAGCTGGAGGTCTTGTTTCCAGCTCAGGTACACATACCTATGAATCAGAGCTAGTGTGCTAAAAACAGCAGTGTAGCTGTGGCAATGTGAGCATCAGGAGGGACTAGCTGCCCAAGCACATACCTACAGTCTCAGAATTGTACTCGGGTGCTTGCCTATTCCGCCACTCATGCTACCATAGCTATATTTCTGTTTCCCCATATAGGCTACACCCCCAGCCCTTCCCTATTCCATTTGCTAAAATAGCCTGCAATGAAATAGTTAATGATGACATTTCAAATATCATTAGGCTTTGTGAGATTAATGGCGGGAAGGGGACAGGGGAGTTCATGCCTATGGGGGTGCACTGATCAAGTTTTCAAGGTGATCATTGCAAATCATAAGGGCTAGAAACTTACTTTTTAAAAGGAAACATAAATACATCAAGTGGGTCAGATTTAGCCCAGGTGTTTGACTCGCTTGGTTACTTCAATACTCTCCTTTGTAAATCAAGTTTTCTCAAATAGAATGTCCTTAGTTCGATATTTGTTATACCAAGAGGAGACTTACCTTCATGGTCAGATTTATGGAGTGATGTCCTAGCCCTACTGGGGTCAATGGGATTTTTCCACTGACTTCAGTGGGGCTTATCACCTATACCAACAGCCATATGCTGTTCAACTGTATCATTATGTTCCACATCTGATTTTGTGTTGTCCCCTTTCACAAATTGTATCGGTCTAGCAGCAGGGCAGGATTCTCACCAAGTGTTTCAAATAGTGCAAGACCTGGCACATTGCTACTATCTTAAAAACAAACAAAGCACTGAGTACCACAACCATGCTCCAGTCTTCCTTCTCCAGCAGGCTGGCTCTAGGAATTAATTTGTGGCTGACACCACTTTTATCCATGATATTTTTATGGCCTCCATCACCAGCTTATCTGAATAACCCTTTAACATATTTATCCCCAAAATACCCTTCTGAGGTAGGGAAGTGCTATTATTCTTATTTTACGGAAGGGAAACTGAGGCACGGAGATTAAGAGATTCGCCTAAGGTCACACAGGAAGTCTGTGGCAGAGAAGGCAGCTGTATCCCTGTCTCCCAAATCCTAAACTAGAGCCTTGGCCACTGGACCATCCTTCCTGTTAGCACCCCATTTTTTTCATATTGTGGCAGGACTTTGCAATATGTATACATAAGGTTCCTACTTCCATGTTAATTTTGCTACCTTGCACTTACATAGAGCAAGATTTTATATCCCCTAATCCACACATGGAGCTCCTCACTTGGGTGTGGACAAGCGCCTCAGCTGCCTTCATAGTTTATTTAAACTGAAATAATTATACACATTTAATTTAGTCTTCACCATCAATGTTATTTATTTACTTTTTGCATCTCCTACAGCTTGTGCCATGAAAAGAGCTTGAGCAGTTTCCCTGTTAATTTATGGTCATTTTCACTTTCTAGTTCCAGCTCCTAATGCACTGAATAAAAACAAAATCTTACATTAAAAAGAAGTTTAAATAACATTACTATTTACATTAGGTTTGTAAAAACCCTCATTATTTAACAGTTTGGGCCCAAATTTCTTACCAGACTCTTTCAACTGTAAGCAGGGATATGAAACAGTTTTTATAATAGGGGTGCTGAAAGCTATTGAACCAAACTGTAAACCCCTGTATATAATGGAAACCACTTCAAGCCGGGGGTGTGGCAGCACCCCCAGCACACCTAATTCCAGCACCTATGACTGTAAAGTGAGATTTGAAGGTGAGATGTCATTTCTCTGCTTCTATTATTGTAGCACCAGAGAACCCTAAACAGGGATTAGGGTCCCATTGTTCTATGTACTGTACAAACAAATAATACAGACAGTCCTGGCCACAGAAAACTCACAATTGCTTCAATGAATGGCTCCAAGAACTTCTTAAAATACCATTTAGTAGCTTCTTGGCATTGCAATAACTTTAGGCACAAATGAGGCTTGGTCTACACTATGAGTTTAAACCAATTTTAGCAGCATTAAACCGATTTAACGCTGTATCCATCCACACTACGAGGCCCTTTATATCGATATAAAGGGCTCTTTAAACCGATTTCTGTACTCCTCCCCGATGAAAGGAGTAGCGCTAAAATCGGTATTACCATATCGGATTAGGGTTAGTGTGGCCGCAAATCGACGGTATTGGCCTCCGGGCGGTATCCCACAGTGCACCACTGTGACCACTCTGGACAGCAATCTGAACTCGGATGCAGCGGCCAAGTAAACAGGAAAAGCCCCGCAAAATTTTGATTTTCATTTCCTGTTTGCCCAGCATGGAGTTCTGATCAGCACAGGTGGCAATGCAGTCCCAAATCCAAAAAGAGCTCCAGCATGGACCATACAGGAGATACTGGATCTGATCGCTGTATGGGGAAACAAATCTGTTCTATCAAAGCTCCGTTACAGAAGACGAAATGCCAAAGCGTTTGAAAAAAAAAATGTCCAGGCTACATAGTGCTGCATGACAAGCATAACGGGAAGCCAGAGACTCAAATAGATGCTCATGGAGGGAGGGAGGGACTACTGAGGACTCCAGCTATCCCACAGTCCCCAGCAGTCTCCGAAAAGTATTTGCATTCTTGGCTGAGCTCCCAATGCCTGTAGGTTCAAACACATTGTCCAGCGTGGTTCAGGGAATAGATCGTCAATTTACTCCTCCCCTCACGTGAAAGAAAAGGGAAAGAAATCATTTCTTGACTTCTTTCGATGTCACCCTATGTCTACTGAATGCTGCTGGTAGACGCAATGCTGCAGCAGTGAAGAGCAGTATCCACTCCTCTCCCCTCCCTGGTGGCAGATGGTGCAGTAGGACTGGTAACCATCCTTACTATCAACCCATGAGTGCTCCTGGCTGGCTTCAGGTGAGGCTGGCCGGGGGCACCTGGGTGAAAATAGGAATGATTCTCGGTCATTCCCAGTAGATGGTACAGAACAGCTGGTAACCATCCTCATCATAGCAACTGGGGGCTGAGCTCCATCAGCCCCCTTCCTTTCCTGTGTAAAGAAAAGATTCTGTCCTGCTTGGACTATAATAGCAGCGGCATGCTGGGCTCCTCTCCCCAGCACCACTTAATGTCCTGCCTGGACTGTCATAGCACCGGCAGGCTGCCTCCCCCTCATTTTATCTCACTAACAAGTCACTGTTTCTTATTCCTGCATTCTTTATTACTTCATCATACAAATGGAGAGACACTGCCACGGTAGCCCAGGAAGGTTGGGGGAGGAGGGAAGCAACGGGTGGGGTTGTTGCAGAGGCACCCCCCGTGAATGGCATGTAGCTCATCATTTCTGCGGGCTCTGACATGGAGCAGCTGTGCTCTCTGATACACTGGTTCTCTAATACACTTGCCCCATATTCTAGGCAGGACTGACTCTATTTTTAGAAACCATAAAGGAGGGATTGACTCAGGGAGTCATTCCCAGTTTTGCCTTTGCGCCCCCGGCCGATCTCAGCCAGGGGCACCCATGATAGCAACAGACAGCACAGAAGGACAGATAACCATCATCTCATTGCCAGTTTACACCAGCAGCAGATGGTATAGAACAACTAATAACCGTCTCTGCTATCATGCAAAAGCAAATGAATGCTGCTGTGTAGCGCTGCAGTATCGCCTCTGTCCGCGGCATCCAGTACACATACGGTGACTGAAAAAAAAAAAAGCTGAACGGGCTCCATGGTTCCCGTGCTATGGCATCTGCCAGGGCAATCCAGGGAAAAAGGACACAAATTGATTGTCTGCCGTTGCTTTCCCGGAGGAAGGAATGACTGACGACATTTACCCAGAACCACCCGCGACAATGATTTTTGCCCCATCAGCCACTGGGCTTTCAACCCAGAATTCTAAGGGGCAGAGGAGACTGCGGGAACTATGGGATAGCTACGGAATAGCTACCCACAGTGCAACGCTCCAGAAATCGACGCTAGCCTCGGACCATGGATGCACACCGCTGAATTAATGTACTTAGTGTGGCCGCATGCACTTGACTTTATACAATCTGTTTTATAAAACTGGTTTATGTAAAATCGGAATAATCCCATAGTGTAGACGTACCCTGAGGTTCTGACTTTCAGCCAGATGATAGGGAGATCAATTTTTCCTCCCTCGCTTGAATCCTCATAATTTGCCTTATTGGGTGGCACTTTCCCCTCCACCCACACTGTCCCCCAAATTAAACCCAGGTAGATATCAAGCTGTTACTCTGGAATTTGGGCAAGACAAAAATAATTGTTTTTTTCCACACCTGCTATATGTTAAATCATTCCTGTCATCGACATCTTACCATTAATAACTGTGTATCTACCAAAATCCACTAGGAATTCAAGGTGTTTTGAACTACCCGAACAAAGTGTAATTCAGGGCATTTGAAAAATCCATAGTGGCATTCGTCAGTTGACGGACACCATGGATGCTTTCCCAGTACCTCAGATTCCTTCTGCTACATTTTGATCTCTACCCAATAAAAAAATTCATTTTTTAACGTTTCAGATGCCTTGCCTCTCATCATGTTGAGTCATATAAGGTAGCAAGCTGTCATCACTAGATGGGAAATGAGATGCTATCAAAAGAGAAAGCCATGTGAGAGAAATGAAAAGCAGTGTAATTTTGAAATTATATATCAAACATAAGTTTAGATAACAGCTATCCCATTTGTAACACAGATAGAAATCATGAATCTCTTAAGATTGGGCACTTTGTATTAAACACAGATTAGTTGTGCACAGTACCATATGTAACTCAAACTATAGATCATATAATCTGTGTTAGTACTTTAATTTGTTCTGGAAGCTAATTCTCATGTTTGTGATTTTTTTTCATCCAATACAGTTAAGTTTCAGTTGAATCCTACTGCAGCAGAAGTATTATGTAAGCAGGTGTTATGCCAAAAAACTTTTCTTGATTGGCAAAACAACAGTTTGTATTGATTTTTTTACTTCATTTGTGAACCAAACATTTGACCACACAATTCCACCTCCATAATAAGCTTTCAAGAGACTTTCTTTCGCTCTTAAAGGTGGATATTGTATAGCTGGTTTACTTACTGACTTTTTAAATTAATCCCAAGTGCTATATTTTGTTGTCTTAAAATGTGAACCCAATGGATCAGGCCTTTAGTGGTATTTCACTTTGAAAATCTTGCTCCTCTGCTTTATTAATCTACAAAGGCTAGTTTTCTGATAGCCCTACTCCTCATGTTAGTCAATGGTGTTGGTAGTCAGACTTTATATTTACGTTGTTACTAGCAGCCAAAATACTAACATAACAGTATGTGTCTTGCCTGTGGAATTACGTCTCCCATGAAAGATTTTTGAGGCTGACTCATTTTGGACCTTATACTGACAAGGCCTGAGAGCTATACATGGTGCTGTGCTCTCAACTCCAATTGGCTTTGAGGTTGCTTAGCTCCTTGCAAGATAGGGCCCATGGTGCTTTTAAATCCACCATGAAACTTCAACTGTTTGTTCGAAGCTTATTCACCTTACAGGCATTTGCTTTGTAATTGCTTGGAAATTGCTTTGTAAATCTTGCAGCGGAACGTGCTATGAAAGTGTAATAGTGATGTTATGGCAGACATATGGTGACCCACCCCCACATGATTCCCTCACAGCGACCCATCCTGTCACACCTTCTTGCATAAAAAGTGTTAATATGAAAGAAGACTTGAGAATTAAATAGCAGTTTTGTATAAAGCTAGGATTGGACTAATTTTTTCATAGAGGAGACTGACCTTTCAATGTCCCTCCGAGCCTTACATTTCCATCATTCTGTGATTCTATTCTGGGATCCAAAACCTCAATTCTAAAACTAAAACCATATCATTTTGTTTTCTACCTTGTTAATATGAACGGATATGTTTATTTAAGCACTCCCGGCATATAGCGAGCTAATGATCAGTTATTCCCATTGGTATTTACACTATCATTTGCATAATTATCCTCCTTCATGGAAAAGTGCAGACATTTTGCAGAGAATACAAGAAATTTTGGAAGAGTTAAACTATGACAGTGTGATTCAAATTAAAGCTACCAGTAGTGGCAATGTTGCAAGTTACAGAAGTGTTTGTATTTAAAATGTGTACTTCTTCTCCAAAACAAAAAATGACATAAACCAAACAGTTGAAAAAGAATTTCCATTAGTATTAAACAATAGCAATGCATATTATTAAGAAGTGAGGTGAAATGGAGATTCAGTTTTTGAGGGTTAAAGACACTCTGGAAGAAATGAGGAAGCACAAAGGTTGGAGAGCCCTCTGAATAGGGCCTAAGGGTTAAATAAGCTGATGATAAAACTTAAGTCCTAAAGTTTTATTGATAATGTAGGATGTTGCTCCATAATATAAAGAGCATTTTGTTTTTGTTTTGGGTTGATGTTGTTTTTTGCACAAGCAATGTTGAAACTGGTTTAGGCAGCTGAATAGATGGGATTCCTGAACCCTAACAAGCAATTGAAACCTTTTTATGGGGCAACAACTTTTTCATTTTTACTGAAAATCTAAGCAGAGCAAGGCTAGATTTAGCCTTTAAGGCACAGACTGCAAAAGATCCTGGGGCACAGTTATACTCCAGTTACATCATCATTATAATGTGTTATGTACAATTTATATAGATGGATCCCAAAGCACTTTACAAGCCCATTTAGAATCCACATTGGAATCACATCAACCAACACTAAAATGCAGCCACTTCTGGGGAGAAGAACAATAGATTTCTTCTAAAGCCTAGTCTACACTAGAAAATTCAGTCAGCATAACTACATTGCTCAGAAAAATCCACACTCCTAAACAGTGTAGTTAAACTGACCTAAGTTCCTATGAAGACAGTGCTAGGTCAATGGAATAATTCTTCCATTGACCTAACTACTACATCTCAGGGAAATGGATTACCTACAGCAACAGGACAATCCCTCCCATTGGCAAAGGTAGTGTCTACACTGAAGTGCACTAGTGGCACACTGTAGCACTTTAAGTGTAGACAAGCCCTAATACAAAAGTTCTCAAACTGTGGTCTGTGGACCACCAGTGGTCTGTGAGTTCCATTCAGGTTGTCTGCAGATAGTTTCCTCTAAGATGTGCACCTGGGCAGCTCACATGAGAGAATGAAGGGCTACCCACCCAATTAGTGGAGCTGCGCAGGCGTGGCTCCACTGATTAGGTGCCTGGACCCTGGAGAAGATGGACATGTAAGATGAGGTGGTGGCCTTGAGGGGAAAAGGGGGTAGGTTGGAGAGGGCAGTGGGATGAGAAGCATGGGTGGGGAAATTTGGGACATGCAGGGCTGCAACGACCAGAGAAAGAGGCAATTTTCCCTAGCTTCAGGGCTGTGGCTGCTGGGGAGAGATGGCCTCCTTCCCAGCCTCATCTCTGTGGCTGCTGTAGTGGGGGAGAGACCGCCCCCATCCTTCCCAGCCCCAGCTCGGGGGCTACCATGGTGGGGGAGAGAGGGCACATCCATTGCATTAGAAAAGTAGAACTACTGATATGAAAATATGACTTGTCTGCTTTTTTTTGTAGAATAAAAAAGGTTATTATATATAATATATATATTATACATATAGTGCTTTTATCTAAAGCACTTTACAATAGTTAGCTAACGGTACGAACAATATTTGGAAAGATGATTAAGGGTCCGCTGAGACCCTCAGCAATTTTCAAGTGGTCTGCGGAAAAGAAAGTTTGAGAACCACTGCTCTAATAGATTATCATTCTCTTTCATAGGCAAAGTATGGCCAGACTGCCGCTGTACCCCAATGTTCAATGAATAACTCCATGTATGCTTGTCAGGACAAAGATAGACACACTTTCAATCCGCTCTAGATACTATTACAGTGGCTTATTACTCTATACATTCGTACACATTTTGCTGTCTTTCACTGGAGCAATCTAGCAACACAATCTTTATTTCTTCTATATGTTCCAAGGAGTAAAGAATTGGAGACAACTCTGTCATCAGTCAGTGTATGCATTATGGAGTGCAAAAGCGTTTCCCAAGAAAAGATATCCACTCTTCATGTGTTGTGTGAGCTTCCTTGTAGACTTGTCTGGAGCTAGTATTCATTCAGTGATTTCTTATTGTAAGTAATGAAAAAGAAAAAGGTAGACTGTGTACATAAGATTCCTGTCTGGGTTAATATTTGACCTAAAAATCAGCAACAGAAATCTATTGGTCCATTTTAATGTGAGCAACATTGCTTCTGGATTTAGGAATTTAAAATTTGTAAACCACTGGTATAGAGCTCGAGTTTATTAATGGTAAAAATCCATCATTTATGGAAAAGACTTGCTTGATCAGTTAATACTAAAGAAGGCGCACCACCATAAAGACTTCGGTTAATTATTATATGCTGTGCTTCAAATGGTATTAAGTGGAATTTCTACAGTAAATAAGGGTGTTGAGATTTTTAAAAGTATAAATTAGCCAGTACTAAAAGAACTTATTCATAAAAGCAGCCAATCAGTTGTCAGAAAATCAATGAAAGAACAAACAGTGCATGCGTTATTTTTACAGTAATATAAAGTGTGCTAGGAGTTTTACAGAACAACTAGAAAGTCAGTGTCCCTATTCTGAAGAGCTGCAGTGCCCCGAGGCATGTGGGGGACACAACCCATCAAGACCACCAACTCTGATTTCCTTCATGAGACAAGACAGTTCAATAGTCATTTTAGAATCTTTAGAAGTCTTGGTTTGGTTTCCAAACCCCTGTGCAAGCATTGTCTATGACCAAAGATGTTCTCTTAAAACTGAAACGCAGGTTTTACAGCTTTTAATAGAGCTGCAGTGGGCCTAACTGTCTCTGTCAGTGTAAGAAATTCCTGGAGCTATTTCAGAAATTTTGAAAAAGATGTTTGAAACCAAAATGTCTAAAATGAGTTTGGACTCAGTTGTAGATGCCATTGTAGATTCTTTGGGCCAAGACTACCTTATGCCAGTGAAGATCCTGAAGAAGACTACTAGTGGCAGAAAGCCTGTCAGGGAGGGATAGGGGTGCAGTAGCAACACAAAGTGGTTGACCCCTCCCCACTCCAATACAAATAGAGGATAGAACTGACTGGGAAGATGACAAGTCCAAAGTGATTGAGGGATGTGGTGTTCAGAGCCTCCCCCTTAGCAGTTTCCATTTTCAGTGCTCTTATGGAGCTCCTGATGGGATTTTATAGGTACCTTGAGGTAGAAAAGACAATGTCAATGTTAGGGTAAATCCCCTAGTGCATAGAAGGAGTTAGCTACTGCATGAGGGTTTAATTTATCGACTTGACATCTGGGTCAGTAAATCTCATAGATTCATAGACTTTAGGGTCAGAAGGGACCAATATGATCATCTAGTCTGACCTCCTGCACAAAGCAGGCCACAGAACCCTAGCCATCCACTTCTATAACAAACCCCTAACTTATGTCCGAGTTATTGAAGTCTTCAAATTGTGGTTTGAAGACCTCAAGCTGCAGAGAATCCACCAGCAAGTGACCCAGGCCCCACGCTGCAGAGGAAGGCGAAAAACCTCCAGGGCCTCTACCAATCTGCCCTGTAGGAAAATTCCTTCCCGACCCCAAATATGGCGATCAGCTGAACCCTGAGCATGTGGGCAAGACTCACCAGCCAGCACTCAGGAAAGAATTCTCTGCAGTAACTCTGATCCCATCCCATCGCACATCCCATCACCGACCACTGGGCATACTTATCTGCTGGTAATCAAAGATCAATTGCCAAAATTAAGCTATCCCATCATACCATCCCTTCCATAAACTTATCAAGCTTAGTCTTAAAGCCAGATATGTCTTTTGCCCCCACTACTCCCCTTGGAAGGCTGTTCCAGAACTTCACTCCTCTAATGGTTAGAAACCTTTGTCTAATTTCAAGTCTAAACTTCCTAGTGTCCAGTTTATACCCATTCATTCTTGTGTCTACATTGGTACTAAGCTTAAATAATTCCTCTCTCTCCCTAATATTAATCCCTCTGATATATTTATAAAGAACAAGCATATCCCCCCTCAGCCTTCTTTAGGCTAGACTAAACAAGCCAAGCTTTTTGAGTCTCCTTTCATATGACAAGTTTTCCATTCCTCGGATCATCCTGGTAGCCCGTCTCTGAACCTGTTCCAGTTTGAATTCATCCTTCTTAAACATGGGAGACCAGAACTGCACACAGTATTCCGGGTGAGGTCTCACCGGTGCCTTATATAACGGTACTAACACCTCCTTATCTTTGCTGGAAATACCTCGCCTGATGCATCCTAAAACCGCATTAGTTTTTTTAACTGCCATATCACATTGGCGGCTCATAGTCATCCTGCGATCAATCAATACTCCAAGGTCCTTCTTCTCCTCTGTTGCTTCCAACTGATGTGTCCCCAATGTATGTCTAAAATTCTTATTATTAATCCATAAGTGCATGACCTTGCACTTTTCACTATCAAATTTCATCCTATTACTATTACTCCAGTTTACAAAGTCATCCAGATCTTCCTGTATGATATCCCGGTCCTTCTCCATGTTAGCAATACCCCCCAGCTTTGTGTCATCCACAAACTTTATTAGCACATTCCCGCTTTTTCTGCCAATGTCAGTAATAAAAAGGTTAAATAAGATTGGTCCCAAAACTGATCCTTGAGGAACTCCACTAGTAACCTCCTTCCAGCCTGACAGTTCACCCTTCAGTACGACCCCTTGTAGTCTCCCCTTTAACCAGTTCCTTATGCACCTTTCAGTTTTCATATTGATCCCCATCTTTTCCAATTTGACTAATAATTCACCATGCGGAATCGTGTCAAATGCCTTACTGAAATCGAGGTAAATTAGGTCTACTGCATTTTTTGTCTAAATAATCTGTCACCTCCTCAAAGAAGGAGATCAGGTTGGTTTGGCACGATCTACCTTTAGTAAAACCATGTTGTAATTTGTCCCAATTACCATTGACCTCAATGTCCTTAACTACTTTCTCCTTCAAATTTTTTTCCAAGACCTTACATACTACAGATGTCAAACTAACAGGCCTATAGTTACTCGGATAACTTTTTTCCCCTTTCTTAAAGATAAGAACTATGTTAGCAATTCTCCAGTCGTACGGTACAACCCCTGAGTTTACCAATTCATTAAAAATTCTTGCCAATGGGCTTGCAATTTCATGCGTCAGTTCCTTTAATATTCTTGGATGAAGATTGTCTGGGCCCTCCGATTTTGTCCCTCTGTGTAAGGAAGAAGAAAACAAGCATTTGCTTTATAGGCTTTCAGTGCTTCATTTTTTCATTTACATGTTATAGTTTGCCAAGTCTGAATGTTTAGTCAGCTGTGTGCTCTTCCTAGGCTATTAGTTGAGTCAGGATTTTATTAAAAAGACAATTTCCCCTGGATTTGCAGTCTCAGATTCGACCTACCACCTCAATGTCACAATACTGTAACCTGGGCATTCTTACCATACCCATTCCTTCAACAGCAACTGCACCAGATTTGTGTAATAAAGGTGACATTAATATAATGCTTTTTCCACTGCATTAATGGTTTTCTGCTTTTATCTGTCATTGGGAAGCCATTATGGTACACAAAATAGAATTATTTTATATATCCGCCTAATGAAACCTATGCCAGCCAGTCTGATTTTCAGATGGCTGACTGAACAATTAGTGATTCTGTGGTTGATTTGCTGTGTGACATTGGTCAAGTGACTTTACCTGACTGTGCTTCCCTTTCCTTATCTGTAAAATGAGGATAATACTTACCTTTGTGACATGTTTTGAGAGCCATGGCTTAAAGGCATTTTATAAGTACAAAGGTCCAGATTCTGCCACCTTTACTTACATTGAGTAGTACCTTATTCCACAGATAAAATCAGTGGGACTATTTGCAGAATAAGATATTATACAATGGGAGTAAGTGTGGTAGAACCTGGTCTTACCTAGCTACTATGAATAGTAAATTCAGCCAGTCGGAATCCCATGTACATTTTTAGATAAACTTATTTCTGATAGGTTGAAGCACAAAGTAGATCTGTTCTCCAGTCCAACTGGAGTTCAAGTCAATATTGATAAGTGCCCCAAATCCTTCAGTCTTTACTTGGTAGTTTTTGTGGCAAAACTCCCCATTGGAAGCATGAAAAAAAGCGAAGGATTTGGTCCAATGTGACAAATTAATTAATTTACACGACTGAAATGGAATAATGGTCTGCTGCTTTATAAATACTTTGGTAAAACTCAGATGTTTATTTTCGAAGTACGATATGCTGATTCTGTGACAATCATCTCTTCTATTACAGGAAAATTAACTACCTGTAGGTTCAGAGTTTTGATTTTGTAATAAAAGGATTTAAAAAATCTAATATGAATATAGCTTATTGAGTGTATTTCAAATTAAACAGTTTAAATTAAACTTTTCTCTGCAATATTGTGACTATGATTGTGCTAGTGAATGTGGACCAGACAGGAAAACTGATTAGAAACAAAGTGAAATGGGGCCATCTATTTTAATTGTCCAAGGCCAGGGTGAAATGGAAAACAACAAAAACAAAAACCCTGAACTGCCAAAATGGTGAGAAATACATTTAATTATTTTAGAATTCTAAGATATTGTTGATAACAGATATTGTATAACAACCCAGCCAAAACATGATTTTTGTGTTGTCTTACTTCAATACTATCTCCTAACTGTGCATTTTGGTGAACCAAACCAAAATTGGAAGTTAACAGATTTTTGTATTTTATTGGGCAGCAGAATATGAAAAACAATAACTAAAGAAAACTTTCTAAAATAATTTTTCTGTAAAATATCTGGCATAAGCAAATTGTACTATGATGTAGCGTGTTAGAAAAGTTCCACTGGCACTTATTTGAAGCGCCCTACATTATTCACTACTGGCTTCACTGTTCATCAGTAATATCCCTACCCCAAACTCATGCTGATAAGACCTCTGTACAACATCAACATGTAATCTCTATATTCTGTAGCTGTCTGTCAAGGACTCTGTGCTGTATTTTTTTGAAGAAAGATATTCAACTTTTAGATGCAGCATCTATCGTTGGTATTTGGGTCTTGCCAGTTTATAGTGAAGTCAAGTGAAGTAAAAGGAGGGCAAATGATTGAGCAAAGGTTGAGTGGCTTGTTGGCTTTACCTCAGTGGACTCCAGGATCTTAGTAGCCCCTGATCTTCTCTTTCTAATTCCTAGATTATACCATCTTTTGATGACATTTACTACTGTAACAGGTAGTCCCTCCATCTACTTCAATCTATTTTATAGGCATTGTGAATTCCAAAACAGAGTTTATCATGCACTAGACAGATCACTGACATATTTCTGGCTGGGACAAACAGTTGTTGATCCTACTAATACTAATTTCACAGTCTTTGTTCTTGCAGAATAGAAGCCAGTGTTGCAATACTAACTTTTGGCTCGCTGCTGTTTTCTCAGTGTGCTATATCAGCTGGAACAATAGCAGCCTTGAAGTCCTTATCACATTTTTTATTCTGCATGCTGAACTTCAGTTTGCACAATATCTAAATTCTCAAGGAAAGCATTCATGTTTTACATTCTTAAAATGAGGAATTTTTGTGCATAAGTAGATCCAGTGGTAGCAGTGTTGACCTTAAGGATAGGAGTTAAACCAGTCTTTCTCTTCCTAGCTTACCTGTACTCAATGTCAAACATAAAAGGATCAAAGCCATGAATATGTTTTTTTAATACTCTAAAGTGTTCACAGGGAGCCATAGGAAGTTTGGTGATAATATGTGTTGGGGAATGGTGCTTTGGACTTTACCCTTATAGAGAAAGGGAAAATGGCCATTTACAATTGTCATAAGTATTGTGTATCTTACAGATAAGTAAGTTTTTAATATTGTTTTTTTCTCCCCAGTTCTGAATAACATGTAAAGATCCCCACCAGCAAGGTAATGTGTACCTTAGATCATACACATTAACAAAGCATTGCACATGTAATAAGGTACCTGATGACACCTAAATATGATTTTATTTAGCTGTAGTAATGGCCTTATTTACAAATATATTTAGAACCTCAGAGCTAAATACTGCAGTTCTTAGTTATAACTACCTTTGGAAGATTTGCCTCACTTAGGACTGTGGGATTTGGCACATAAAAAGGAAAGGAAGGGGCTCAAGACAAGCCTTAGGCATCAATGAAAGATGTAGACCTCTGAATATCACTTGTTCCTGGCTTTGGATTACCCCTCAAAACAAAGAAAACCTTCCAACCCAGTTAAAAGTGCCTGATACTATTTTGTTGAGTCACCTCAATTCCAGTGGGGGTTAAGGGTAGTCCACATGTTATAGGATTAGGCCCTAAAGTCTCTATTTGTGTTGGTATAGTGGCTTAGCACTGGCTCTTCTGTGGAAGAATGACAAGCAATAGCTGCTATCTCCTGGATGTTCTTTGGTTTTAGGATACAAAGGAATAGCTGTGATTCACTGGGGAGTTAGAACCAGAGCATGTACTGCAAGGGAAGGACATGAAGGCTCAGAGAAGCTCAAGTGTTAAACTACAGAATTTTCAGTCCTTTTATCAAAGCAACTGCAGCTCCTGTTCTGCAGTAGCTGAAGGCATAACAAAGATTGTGCAAAGAAAGCCTGTCCCTAGCCTAAGCATCATGTTTACTAAAAGAGAAGAAATCAGTGCAGGCCATTTGGTTATTCCCAATGCCTTTTATCATTTCAAGCCTCAGCAGACCCAAATCAAAGAATTTGGGGGTCCTGTGCACTATGGAAATTCCCCCCCATCTTCCATAAACTAGAGCTCTGCCCCACCAGCCTAACCACCAACATCTGGCCCTCCAACACTCCCCACTCACCCCAGCACCTGAAAACAACTCACCCCCAGCCTCTCCCCCACCACCCCAGGACCCTCCTGGTCACTCCCTTTTACGCCCGCCCCCACCCTAGATCAGTGATCATCCTGGGCTAGGGTGGCTCCTTCCAATCTCAGCTATCCAGATGTGCTTGCTCCCATCATCTGCCCCTCATACACAGGCCCATGATGCTCAAGTTTGGCCTGGCTACACTCATGACAAAGGGCGGCCAGACATAAGAACCTAAAAACCGCCATACTGGGTCACACCAATGTTCCATCTAGTCCAGTA
This sequence comes from Gopherus evgoodei, assembly GCF_007399415.2. Classification (NCBI taxonomy): domain Eukaryota; kingdom Metazoa; phylum Chordata; order Testudines; family Testudinidae; genus Gopherus; species Gopherus evgoodei. The sequence goes on along the minus strand of NC_044322.1, from coordinate 32,287,150 downwards.
TCCTCTCTTTGACAGTGGCCAGTGCCAGATGCTTTAGAAGGAATGAACAGAACTGGGCAATTCTGAGTGATTCATCCCCAGTCATCTACTCCCAGCTTCTGGAAGTTGGAGGTTTAGGGACACCCAGAGCATAGAGTTGCATCCCTGATCATCTTGGCGAATAGAATTGATGGACCTATCCACGATGCACTCCTTTAATTCTTTTTTGAACCCAGTGATACTTTTGGCCTTCACAGCACCCTGTGGCAATGAGCTCCACAGGTTGACTTTGTATTTTGTGAAGAAGTACTTTCTTTTGTTTTGTTCTAAACCAGCTCCCTATTAGTTTATCAGGTGACACCTAGTTCTTGTATTATGTGAAGGGGTAAATAACACTTCCTTATTCACTTTCGGCATACTATTGTGATTATATAGACCTCCTGCAGTGGTCTTGAGGACTGCTAGGGCAGTGGTTCAAGGGGTGGTGGCCCCTAGCTCATGGTGCTGCTGGCCCCAGGGTCCCCCCAGAGCAGCGGCCTCCCTGGGCACCTTGAGCAGTGCCCCCCACAGCATCCCCCAGACCTTTCCAGCAGCTCCACTGAGGGCTCCCCAGAATATCAGCTCCCCCAGGAATCCCCCAGAGCAGCAGGGGCCCCCATCTAAGATTCAGGGGTATTTATAGTACAAATCATAGACAGGTCACCAGGCTGTGAATTTTTGTTTGTCTGTGACCTGCCCATTACTTTTATTAAAAGCATGACTAAATCATAGTCTTAGCTATTGGCCATTGACCCTGCCAGAGGTGGTAGATGCTCATGGAGAATTATCTGTCCGCCGAGGACTCAGCTTCACTGCCACAGAAGTCAGGCATTTGTGGAAGTAATGCTCAGATCCCTAGCAGAGGCTAGGCTAAAAGGGAAGATTGAGAAATGCTAAATGGACTGACCCTGCAAGAAGTAGCTCTGACCAAAGGGAGGAACCTGATCATTGGGGCAGGATGAAGGGGAGGCCAAGACTCCTGAACAGAGGAATATGCCTTACCTGGAAGACCACTACTCTGGAAGTGAGCCAGCTCAAAGTGACTAGTGTTAGTACTTTGAAAGTGGACAAGAAGGGCATTTCAGGTGAGAGTGTCCCTTTATGGACTGCATCTATGGACAGGCATGGACAACAGGCCTCAGAGCCCAGAAATGGGGCCTGGCCAAGCTGCTACTATCAGTATGCGTCAACAGCACCCAAGGGATGGGCCTAGTGGATTCCAGATGCAGCCAGACTATTGTCCAGACAAGTCTGGTGGAGTTTTCAGATACGGTGGTGGCTCCTATCTACCTCCAATGCATTCACAGTGATGCACCTACCCAGTGGCCAAGGTATGATTAGAAGTGGAGGGCCACACTGAAATGTGCTGAGCTGGCCTTGCAACCACCCTTGCCTACCCTATAATATCGGGTTGAGACTGAAGGTGATTGGGGAGATCCTAAAGCAGCAGAGCAGCAACCATCCGCACGGAAACTAACCCCGTTAGTGAGGGGGCTCATGGGCTCAGAGGAGACAGAATATCTGGGTGAAGGCCTCTCACACCAGACAAGGACACCAGATCAATGCCACACTAGCCAGGGGCTTTAGATGAGGTAAGCCACAACTGGCTATCAGAAAACAGATTTTGCTTCCCTTCATGTGTTATATTTAAATGGAACTTAAGTTTGACTATTCCTCACTAATTCCTACCTGTACTTTACCAACTTCTTTCCTATCCTCTTTACTAGTATATAGAGTTCCCTTTTTAATATATTTATCCCTAAGAGATCTCTCTGCCCAAACTGTGTGCTCCTCCACAGCTATTGACTTTCCCCCAGCTCTTAGTTTTAAAAATCCCCTACACCCTTTTTAACTGTACATGCCAGCAGTCTGGTTCCATTTTGGTTTAGGTGGTGCTCCTCCTTCCTGTATAGGTTCCTCCTTTCCCAAAAGAGTCCCCGATTCCTAATAAACCTAAAACCCTCTTCCCTGCATTATCATCTCATCTATGCATTGAGACCCTGCAGTTCTGCCTGTCTTCCTGGTTCTGCAGATGGAACTGGAAGCATTTCAGAGAAAGCTAACATGGAGGTCCTGGACTTCAATTTCTTACCTAGCAGTCTAAATTTGGCCTCCAGGACTTCTCGCCTACCTTTCCCTATGTCATTGGTACTTATATGTACCACAGCACTGGATCTTCTCCAGTACTACACATAAGTTTGTCTAGATGACTCATGAGATCTGCAACCTTCACATCTGGCAGACAATTTACCATGTGGTTCTCCTTATCACAAACCCAACTATCTAGATTTCTAATAATTGAACCCCTCACTATTATTTCCCAGCTCTTCTTAGTAACTGGGGTTCCTGTCTCAGAAGGAGTACCCTCAATGCAAGAGGATGCCATGACACCATCTGGAAGGAGGTTCCCAACTATGGGATTGTTTCCTTCTGCTCCAGCTAGATATCCTCCTTCCCTGATTGATGTTAAAGCAGCAAAGAATCCTGTGGCACCTTATAGACTACCAGACATTTTGGAACATGAGCTTTCCTGGGTGAATATCCACTTCCTCAGATGCATCTGACGAAGTGGGTATTCACCCAGGAAAGCTCATGCTCCAAAATGTCTGGTAGTCTATAAGGTGCCACAGGATTCTTTGCTGCTTTTACAGATCCAGACTAACACGGCTACCCCTCTGATAATTGATGTTAGTGGATGTGATGCTAGTACAAAAGTGGAATAATGAACTGTTGTACTGAATAAAGTTAATGACAACGTACTGTTTTGTTTAAAAGTTTTTACATAATTCTTAGCTTTTTGAGTGACATTCAGAAAGTTCTTATTTTGGGAGAAAACACTTAGCAAGATAAGTAACAGAAGTCTGCTTCTTTAGCAGTTAGTTGCAGAGCTGAAAACATCTTACTGTCAAGAAACGGAGCTGTCCAGTACTGACTCGGGGAAAAAATGTATTTGAAAAATAAACAAACACCTGTAGCTAGAGTTTCCAAGAAAGGCAAAATAAGAAAAATGGAGAAACTGATGGACCCAACAGCTGGATGTGTGATTTAAACTAAACTAATTTTTGCAGCCTCCAGTAAGTCTTTCCTCTGAAATGTACTCAATTTGTTTATTACAACATGTAAACTATTTCCTGCTATGGCCGCGGAAGGCACTTGCTTTCAATATATCTTTATGATAAATATGTGGCATATCTATACATTATATATTAGCATTTAACCACTTTAAATCAAAGCGATGAAACACCATCCGGCAAGGCAGGTGACCAGACAACGAGAGGAAGAGATGCTCTAATTCATTAGCATTGCCCTACTCACACCAAGCACAATGCACGTGGGGCCTGATTCTTCGCTGTCATTCTCAACGTAAACCATGGATAAAATCACTGCACTCCCTGCAGTAACAGCACTGTAGAAGTTTGGCCCTTCTGGGATACCCAGCGGGTCAGTGGGGAAACAATTGCCCCCAGCTCTATATTCCCCAGCTCTTTCTCTCTTTGGTACATTTGTTCATACCACATAGTTAAGCATTAAAGACCATAATGTCAGAAAGTGGGATCCAGCATCGCGTCTGCAGTTTGTGCTCCTGCCAGCCAGGGGCAATTCCTTCTCCACTGGGCAGAAGGGAGCCCCGGCATGGCTTAGCCTCCTGTGAAGGGCAAGAGGGGAGGACGAGTCTGAAACTTTAGGGGACAGACGGGCCACCTCAGGACACCCAGCCAGATGCAGGGCGCCTCAGCCCGTCCTCATTCAGAACCGGGCCCAGCCCACGGGAATAGGATGTGTGTGTATGGGAGGGATGCAGCCCAGGGCACTATCTGGATGGGGGAGTTGAGAGACCAGGGCATTGTTCGCACAGGGAGGGGAGTCCGACCCATGCGCTGGGGCCGTGTAATGGGCTCCGGGGGCCACAGGCTGAGCAGGGCGAGTTCCGCACGGCTGGGCACTGCAGGCAGGCCACGGGGGAAGGTGCAAGTCCCAGCCCCGGCTGCACCTGCCCAGGAGCGCGAGGGCTGGCAGCCGAGGCCATCGCATGCACCGGGGGACAGAAGACTCCGGCCATCGGACGCACCGGCGTGGGGGAGGGGACTGACAGCCCGCGGGGGGGGGGCGCCGGTTCTCTCCAGGGGGTGCCCGGGGGAAGTCCCGGGAAAGTGCCCTTGCGGCTCCCGGGCTGCGGCGACAGGCGAGGCGAAGCCTCCCAACCCCACGTGGTTCCGGCGGGCGGGGGCGCGGGAGGGAGGCAGGAGCCGAGCGAAGCGGCGGCGGCGGCAGCGGCGGCATCTGCTTTAAAACCGCCCAGCCAGGCGGAGCGCGCGGCACCCTCTGGCCAGGGCGCGGGAGGCGCTGAGCCGGGGCCAGGCTGCAGCCCGGACCCGCTCCCTCCACCCGCAGGCACCTGGGCTGGGCCATGAACTTCCAGCCATGAGCCGCCCCGCGGGTCCCCCTCCCCGCAGCCCGGCCGAGCCCCGCCGCAGCCCCGGCGCGCTGCCCCTGCCCATCTGATGCTCGCGCGGCGCCCGCAGCAGCATGGCCCGCCGGAAGATCTCCTCCGAGTCCTTCAGCTCGCTGGGCTCGGACTATCTGGAGACCAGCCCGGAGGAGGAGGGCGAATGTCCCCTGTCCAGGCTCTGCTGGAACGGCAGCCGCAGCCCGCCCGGCCCGCAGGACCCGCTCGCCGCCGCCGCCGCCGCCGCCAGGAGGGCTCCGCGCAGGAGACGGGTCAACCTGGACTCGCTCGGGGAGAGCATCAGCCGCCTGACGGCTCCCACAGTACGTAGCCCGGGCGGGGGCTCCCCCAGCAGATCTCTTGCCTGCCGCTTGGTTGGGGACGTCAGGACTCCGGGCCCCACGTCCCCCCTTCCCCGAATCCTTCCCTGCCTGGACTCCTGTCTCCCCCCCACAGCCCTCAGCCAGAATTGACCCCTGTTTCCCTTCCCCCCGTGCCCGGACCCTTATATCCTCCCTGCATCCGCATCCTGCCCCTATAGCGCCCCCCTTGCTCATGTCCCACTCCCTAGAATCTACTTCTATAGCCCCCTTTCTGCCTGGCCCCCTATATCCTCCCCGCATCCTCCTCCATATGCCCCTGTAATCCTATCCATGTACCCCCCTGTTCCTGGACCCCTCTGCCCTTCCTCATGTCCTCGCTGCCCCGAGCGACCTCCGTCTCTTCCTCTATATCCCTCCAGTGCCCCTGCGTGGGAACCTAAATCTCCCTGCAGGTCTCCCCAACACCCTCACCCTCCCGGGCACTGCACTAGCCTCACTGCCCGGACCGCCTGGTCTCTCTCCGCTAGCCTGCCTGAGTCCCCGAGCCCGCTGGGCTGTGAGCGCGGGTGCTCGGGGGCTGCAGCACCCGCTCTTGTGCAGCCCTGATGGGTTTCCTGCAGCCGTGCTCAGGGTGAGCTGAGATGCTTTATCCCCAGCCCCTTTTGTGCATGCGACCCCCTGCTTTCTGCTGCTTCTAGAGCCACTTGCAGAGCCCTTCTGCCTTCTGGGCAGGGGGTCTGCAGGATGGGGGTCAGGGACCCAGCAGTTGCTCACTCTCTCCTCTTGCCTGTATTTCAGTTGTAGATCGTGTCTAGCCCACTTCTTGTCAGACCTTTTGAGCACCCTCTGATGCAGTTCTGGGGCAGCAGCCCAATACAGATACTTCTGGGAGGGGGGAAATTCCAGTCCCCCCTTCCCTCTTGCAGGTACCCAGGTCTTCCTCACCCCGGGTGTCTGCCCTCTCCTTTACTCACACAGTGCATGAGCCGGTGTTGCTAGGAGTGGAGTCCTTGGAGGACCCCTCTGTGCTCTGCCCTGCAGAACAGACTTCCCTTGCAACAGGTCACAACACCTTTGGCCTGGGTGCTCCACTGTCTGGAGGGAGGGGCAGCCAGGCCAAATTTCAGTGGCACTGCAACCACCTGCACCAGATCGCAATGCCACTCTCTCGAATGGGGTCCAGCCAGGTGAAATTTCACTGGTGCAACCACACAGCTGGTGCCCTGCTCTGGACCACTCGAGCAACAGTTGTTATGATTTAGGAGCATCCCTACATTTAGTAGGGGACCACTGCTTAAAAGTGGTTGGGTCATGGCCCCCGTAGCTCGGTGGCCTATGGAACTTTTAAGTAAGTGCAAAAACCTTTTTTTGGGGGTGTGTCACATTCCCTCCAAAATTGGTGCCATTGGGGGCATCTCATTTAAATAGGGACTGTGCAGTAAGTAAAATGCCCAGCGCTCCAGGAGCTGCTGCTGGGAATCTTGTTTGCTAAGAGGAGAATGAGGAGTTATTAATCTGTGCAAACCACTCAGTATAGATCATTTAAAATGGGTTGTTGCTTATATTCCTTTTCATGCCTTTTCTAGTAAGGGGAGGGATATAGAAAATCAACCCAGCTGCAGCTGTTTTACTAGTCATAAAAATAAGGCATTTCCCAAGTAGCATGAACAGAGATTGGGAAAGATTCATTGTCTTTGAACTATTACGTAGTATAAATAGCAATCAAATATAGAATCATAATTAAAATTCCATACTATCTGTGTTTACTGGTACATAATAAACTGTTTTTAAATTAAAAAAAACCTGAACTTGTTTTTGGTATAAGCAACAACTTAATTATTTTGATTAAAATTAATATTTACTTTTGTTGGTAAATGTTTAACTTCCTTCCAGTTATTTTAGCTCATAGAGATTTTCATATTACTTAGCATAATTGCAGTGCACCCTTGTCATGGACTCATAGACTCTAGAACTGGAAGGAACCTCGAGAGGTCATCGAGTCCAGTCCTCTGCCCTCATGGCAGGATGTTTTAGTCCATTTATTTTAAGTAACTTAAACCAGATTTAAAGAACTCCTATTAGAAATCAAGTGTTTGTAACTGGGCTGGGAGATATAAATACCCTCAGCTATCCTATTAGAAATCAAGTGTTTGTAACTGGGCTGGGAGATATAAATACCCTCAGCTATCCTATTAGTTATGTTTGTAATTTCAACTTGAATTCCCTTCCTGCAAAAAGCCTGTTCAAAATAGTAAACATACAGTATTTTTAAAAGAAATTATTTAAAAAATGAATAATTATGATTAATAATTGTAACTAACTGTTGATGATGTATTATAGTTTTCTAAAACATTCCTACTTCACGCTAAATGTACATAGTGCTTGCTGTACAGATTTTTTCCTGTCTCGAATAGATGTGAACTCCTTTCATATGTAGGTTTTTTTCCTTATTGAACAGGGTAAAAAGTTTTGAGTGACAGATTTGCCTACAGTTCTAGCATTCATTGAAATGGGTGCAGTTTGAAGACCTCAGTCTCTTAAAAATGGTTTGTTGATGATTACTTGACTAATCATGTTTACATCTGAGAATGAAGGAAGAATGTTAAAATACTGTTACTGTTAACATTAATTTAGAATTTGGATAGAACCTGCTATATAAAATTCTATTGGTTTGGAAGACTGTAAAATTAGTGACACAAACGTTTCCAACGTTAAGTTGTTATATGTAAAATATTTTTTCTTCCATATAAGATGTGTATGTTGAGCTCCATAATCATATATATGAGGATCAGAACATTTCCATCTGCAGTTGAATATTTGGTTCTTAGAGACATAAATGACTCTAACGTATTAAGGTATCAGTTTCTAGTTTTAACAACTAGTATGTTCATCTATAATCAGATAATATCTGCTGAATAATGTGGCAATCACTAAGTGTTCTTGTATTCTGTTATGCAGCATTGGAAATTATCTACCCGTCTAATATTCTGTTACTGAGGCACTGAGTTAGTTGCTTTGCTTGTGATGTACAGTACTCCTTTTTGTTCATTTTGACTTGGATTGGGTAGATGGAAGGAGACCAGTTGTTTAACAAGGAAAGTTTAGTGGATTACATAGTTAACAGTTTTGCAGTTTCAGTGTGGAGTTTTCTCTTACATTGATTTTTCGCTCCCGGGGGGGGAGGGAAATCTGATCCTGTAATGCTGAAATTAATAGAAGACATCCCAAGTGGCCTATCTTGCATTATTATAAAATAATTAAATTATTTAATATAATAGTAATGCAGGTGGTATAACTAGAGCAAGTTTTACCCAATATTTAAAATATTCTAAGGTAGCTCAGTATAGTATTTTTAGATCTAGTATTACTATTGCTGATAACTTCAGCATTTGTATTTTCACAGCTTCGACTGTTACCTTCTGTAGTGGGATACTGTAAAAGACAGCTACTGTTTTGCAGTTTAATTTTAGTTAATCATAGCATTAGTTTGAAGAGTAAACACAGAAACATAGAATCTAGAGTTGAGGAAGACCTGTTAAATAATTTTGTCCACCTTTCTGCCATTACAGGTTTATTCATTCATGATTGTGTAGGTTGTGTCCAATCTAGTTTTAATGTCCTAAGCAATCCGTCTTCCACTGGTTTCCGTAGGAGATAGTCCAATAGCTCTTACTGCTGGATTTTTTTTACCTAAAATTTCCCTTTCTTAATTTTATCCAAGCTTGTTAGTACCAGATATATGGTGCCTGATTCTGATTTCAGTTACACTGTGGAAATCAGGAGTAACTCCACAAAGTTAATAAAGTCACACTGGCACAAATGCAATGTAAGTGACAGGAGAATCAGGCCCAATCTCTTCTAGAAATGATTGGTCCAAGATATTCTGATTTTAATTTATTTTTTTTTGTTGAAAGTCTTTTCAGTGATAACACAACAGCACAACTACAGATGTAGTGCTGTGTTCAGCAGAGTACCGGTCTTACAGTCCGTTTAGTCACTCATGTTTAATACTTTGCACCCAGTTTTCTTCTCTCATACACTGATGTAAATCAGGAGTATTTATACGGAAGTTAATTGAGTTACACTGATATAAAACGTGAGAGGAGGGCAATGTCAATTTAATTCAAGCAGTTAAATCTGAAGGATCACATATATTGGGGAACAACTGGGTGTCTTCATTTCCAGAGTGAATTCCGCAGCACTTTCCTCCCCTATATTAAATGCTTTCAAAGTTGAAAGGCACCACAGATCTTTCAATGTTTGCATTTAGCCATAGTGTTATGCTCAACATGTTAGTGTCAAGATGGCAAGGGTTCAGACGCAGAGTAGTATCTATTTTGTAGTTTTCACTGATGGAGAAAAATAATATTTGTGTGTAATGCTGTGGCATGCAGAGGGATCTCTGTGGTGATGTTGTTTCAATCAGGAGGTAGCAGAGGCTACAAAGAATTGATCTGTGAAGGCAAGAATTGAGCATGAGAGCTGAGTGCAAGGGAACATCCAAGGGGCAGAGGAGCAGACTGAGAAGGAGCATCCAAGGGGCAAAGGTGCTGAATGAGAGAGAGCATCCAGGGTAAAGAGAGAGAATCTATTGTAGCTTGGAGTGAAAAAGCTGTGATATGAAGAGCACTAGAATAAAAGACAAGATGAAAGCATAACAAACTATTATGCCCCTCCGAAACAATGCAGTTTTTGGCTCTTGCCAACTCTTGTTAGACAGGGTGAGTAGAAAAGTACTTAATTGCCGAAGGAAAACGGAATGCAACTGGAAAGAAATGCATTCATGAACGACATGAGCTATTTTGTGCTAAGATATGCAGAAAATTGGCTACTGAATTTTGTATCACTTGTAATCTGTCAGATGTTGCTGTCTAGTTGAAGGCTGCCATTGCATAAATATCACTTTCCGCAGAAGGTGGAAAGATTTATTTTTTAAACTTACAGTATTTTCAGTGTCTAATTCTGGAGTTTTTCTTCCAAAGAACTGAAAAGAAACAGTTTCTTGCACTTTCAGATCACCTGATTGAGCTCGCCTCTAAAATACCTGTTTAAAATGTTCCCTTTTGAGGATTCTGTCTGGATCAGGGTATTAGAAAACCTTTAGGGGCATGATTCTCATTCATCCTACAGCCACTTTATGCTGCTTTTTTTTCATATAAAGGGGCCTTGAAGTGACTGTAAATGTAATTTACTCCTTCTTTAAGGATTCTATACCCTGCCAGAATCATGTAAAGTGACTTTGATGTAAATGAAAGTAGGGCCCTTGTGGCTCCAGGTCCTAAAGATGTCTTTGTGCCATGTATTGGTGCACGCTGTTGAAAAGTATGGTGCTCTGAAAACCAAGTGTTCAGAGTTAGCTTATCATGGGCCCAATTCTTTTAATTGAAGCAATTGAGAGGAATATTGGGCCCCACTTGCACAGAGAAGTTTCTGCATAGTTTGGAGAAAAGTACGCAGTGCTAAGCAACGTGAGCAGATCTCTATATCCTCCCTGATCTGAGAGCTTGTGAGCAGGGGGGAAAGTGGAGTGTGCAGAGGGGGCAGAACATCCAGATGGCATGAGAGAGAAGTGGTCAGGCCTAACCTGCCCAAGCTAACAGTGTGCACATGGAACACTGTTATCATTTCAAGATACTCCTGTTGCCACCTTGGAGTACTGCTTTACAAGCGTACAGAAGAGCTGACCATAGGGAATGTGATAATAGAGGCTATTATGACACCCAGCCAGAGACACAGCTGAAAGAAGCAGGCACTGCAGTTGTGTTGAGAAGTTGAGTGTGAAAGAATGTTTCCTGGGAACCACACTCAGCTGCTTGACATAAAAAGCCCTGGGCACAGTGTTTGCTGGCCATTCACTCTGCAGAGTCTGCTCCCTTTGACATATTACATATCACTGAATGATTCCTAACAAGGCAGCATGTTCATCAGCCCTTGACCTGTCTTAGCTCTGCTCTCTTGCAACCCTCATCCATGTCCCTGCAAAGCTGTAGGCAACTTTTGTTAACTCTAATGGGGGTTATGCACCTAAGTGTCACGTTCATGGACAGAAGAGACCCACTCCCTTTATAGTTATCCATTTGAACTGAAATCAGTGAGGTGGTTCTTTAAGTGTCCAGAAATTTGAAAAACAGGTTTGGAAAAGGAAGAAATTCATTCAGGGCCTGATTCAACTGTCCTTGAAATCAGTAGGAGCCTTTCTCATTGGACTGGTCCGTATTTTCTAAGTTGGCAAAAAATTCCTGAAATCCAGCACATAAGTTGATTTGCACACTTTTCCAACAGGACCTAGTTTGTGAGAAATTAACCGAACCTACGAACGGCCATACTGGGTCAGACTAGTGGTCCATCTAGCCCAGTATCTTGTCTTCTGACAGTGGCCAGTGCCAAGTGCTTCAAAGGGAATGAACAGAACTGGATAAGCATTGAGTAATCTATCCCCTGTCATCTACTTCCAGCTTCTGGCAGGCAGAGGCTGAGGGACACCCAGAGCATGGCACTGCATCCATGACAATCGTGGCTAATAGCCAGTGATGGCCCTATCCTCCATGAAACTGGCATAATCACATGTAAATCTCTCTCAAATTTAAATTCTATTCCTATTATGCTGCCATATTTATTGCTATGCCTCTTTTAAAAGATGAATTTTGACATTGGGTGATGACATAAATTATGATTAATTATAACTAGAAATGATAATCTGTGTTCTTCACTTTCAGCATAGAGTTTTCTGCCTTGGAAGGGCTCTGATAAAGGGCAGTGGTACTCTTGTTCTCTCAGATAAGGGTTTTATAGTATAGAAAATACAATTTATTATTCCACAGGACACTTTTCACATTTGCAGCAGTTTTCACATTTGCTCCAGTTTAATCTTGACTGATAATAGAGCCAATGTAGGCTGAAAATAGAATTAGAATTAAAATAAGAAGAAAATAATTTGTCACTGATTTGCAAGTAAAATACAGTATGCCCACCTAAGGGACATGGACTCGCTTTCCTACAGGTGTGTAGAGTAACTCCTATTAGTTCATTGGAAATTAGACATGCATCTAGAGGAGGCTATGCCCTCAAGCATTTAACTGACATTTTTGGAAAGAAAATCATAGCATTACATAAAACTAAATCTTCTAAAATTTCTGTTTGCTTTTGGTGTCTGAATGGCTTAAGTAACATATTTCCTTCCTGACATATATACTGTACATGGATTTGCAATCAAGCCTGATAAATATTAAAAAAATTAGGACTCTTCCTTTGTTTAATGGCCTGATCCAAAGCCCATTGAATTCAGGAGGCATTTTTTCCCATTGTTTTCAGTAAGCTTTGAATCCAGCTCTAGATTTACTATTAAATAACCTGATTTCAGAATTGTCTTTTTCTATACAATCCCCATTTCCAACAATATGCAGCAAGGACTCTCCTTTAAATTAGTATATAAACTCTTATTTATGAGTCACAAAATCACTAAAAATTAGATGAGGAATAAATGTAAAATGTATCTTCTTTGTTTATTCCTCAATGATCTTGAATTGTTAGCTGGATTTTAACCTAGACTTGCAGGAGCAAAGCACAAAGCTCACCACGTGACCTAAAGGAATAATTTCTGTAGATAGAACCAATAGCAGGCTGTAGCCACTAGAAGGAAAAATTACACATTTATTACACCCCGTACTGTAGATCCTAATGATTCAGTATTAACCCATCAGAATATCATTATGGATCAAATTTCATAGTTGCTGAGAAGAGATTTCTGCCTGACTCACTGGATGGAGAATGTACATGTCTTAAATAATAGGTAAATTCAAACAATGTTTTTGTCACAATTGCTACCAACTTGTCTACTTGACTCGGGCATCATGTGGCGGGTTTGGTTGATCTCTGCAGCAGAAGCAGCCATCTATTAGGGATAATTGTTTAAAGGAAAAAGTCTTATAACTGTCAATAAAACTCAGGGAGATCACTGGTGTCACTTCCAGTTAGAACACTTAAAGTCAGGAGTACACACTGTTTTGAAGAAGTAAGTGATTGTGGCAGACTAACGGTTAATTTTCTTAAACTTAATAATATCATACCTTTTTATATAGTACCTTTCAATTTAAAAGATCCAAAATCACTTTTTACATACTGTCATTTCTGGGGTGGAAGGCCAGTATCCAGGCTGACAACCAGCTCACAGTATGTTGCGCAGCAATGGAAGTATTAACTTAAAACAGCCTGTCACACCCTTACTAATATGAAAATCACCATGGGAAAATCTTGGGGGTTTAACATCTCATGCAAAGAATATTCATCCACTATATAAAACTCATTATCTGCCTCTGAGGATATCCTTTACTCCTCAGAGGCAGATAATGAGTTTTATACAGTGGATGAAGATTCTTTGCATGAGATGTTAAACCCCCAAGATTTTCCCATGGTGATTTTCATATTAGTAAGGGTGTGCCAGGCTGTTTTAAGTTAATACTTCCATTGCTGCGCAACATACTGTGACCTGGTTGTCTGGTTGTTGATTACCCTTGCAGCAATTTGAACCTTTGGTTCCAATATTGCAAACATAATCCTTAGACCAGTTATATTAATAGCTACTGTATGGTGCACAAGCAAGAAGAATGTCCCATGACTTTGTTTGGGATAAAAAATACAGTTTCATGAAATTCTGAAATAAGCCTGATTATCCTCCTAAAGTTTTCATATATGCAAACTGAAATCCTGAATATTTTGTAACCTCTGAAGCAGAGAATAGGGGGAGGACAGATTCTCATCTCCAGAGTGCTGTGACTTAATTTGAGGATTCAGACAAAAATAAGGCCTTGCCTGTACAGGGGATTTCAGCCATGGGTGACCAAACACCAGGATAGCTGCACCAGTGCAGTCCCCTAGTGTAGACAGGTAAAACTGCAATAAATGGTTTGCACTGGTTCAGCTCTTCTCAATGTCAAGTTGCACTGCAGAAAATCACAGATTATAAAATAGAAGGGACCATTATAGTCATCTAGTTTGAGCTTATGCATAAATGTATAGCAGTCTTGCCTGTCTACCCTTGAGATATGCCACAATAGCTGTAACTAAAGTAGGGCAAATTCCCTCATAGTTGAGGCCTATGTTATTTTCCAGTGTGGTTGCTTGAGAGCAGAGCTATGTTACTTCACAATGACACAATGTCAATAAGGTCTTTGTGGATCTTACAATGTTTGCAGAGAATAAAACCCCCACCCCAGTCTTAATTGTAAGTGCTGTTAAACTATGCTTTGAATAAAATAAGTCATTCTCGTTAATAATGGTTAAAATTCTTTCTACAGGTATCTGCTTGCAAACTACAAAACTAGCTTTCACAGTTAAGGAAAAAAAATGAGGTGCAGTTTATCTGTAGCCCTCAAAGGCATAAGTTACTCTGTAGCATAGCATATAAAACTAAAATCATTTCCAGTCTGAAAATTTTGGTATACATTATGTTCTTAATATAAGAAAGTCATGGGATGTGGGGGAAGGGGAATGGACACTAAATCCCTTAATTTCTAACCTGTTACTTTAAAAGATGAACAGTTAGAATTACAAATAGATTATGTATTATATCTTCACTTGGAGAATGTGTTCCTTCCGTGGCACAGAAGAGAATCTCTTTTTCCAACCCATATGTGGCTGAAATTCAAAGAGGAGTAAAGGGATTCCTCCCTGCATGTATTATAATATACAGCACCCTGGGATAGTTATCCTTCATTGTGAGGTTAGACTAGATGATATAGTAGGCAGTTTCCATTCTGAAGGCCTGTGGTTCTTCTAGTTGAAAGGCAGCTGGATGCATGCAAATTAATATTTATTTTTTCCATATTTTTTTTTCAAAGAGCTCACACTATTAGAGCCAAGGTAAAGTATTTGTGCATTCCAAAGATTTTGTTACATATTAAATAAAAATAGTTTTTCTTTACTCTGTGTGTGTGTGTGTGTGTGTGTGTGTGTGTGTGTGTGTGTGTGCGCGCGCGCGCGCATGCGCTCACAGCAGTTTACACATAGACTACACAACGGGACAGTGTGGGCTGAAAGAATGAGAATGGGGTAGATATCAGCTAGCTCTGAGTGCTAATCCTGGCTCTGCTACTGACTCTCTGCATGATGCTTATTTTACCTCCCTGTAAACAGGAGTGGCGCCAGGGTTTCTGACGCCCTAGGCGGACGGCCATTTCGCCACCCCCCGCGGGTCTGGTGGACCTACCGCAGTCATGCCAGCGGACGGTCCGCTGCTGGAAAGGCTCCAGTGGAGCTGCCGCAGTGATGCCGGTGGGCGGTCCGGTGGTCTAAAGGCTCCGGTGGACCTGCCGCAGGCATGACTGCGGTAGGTCCGCCGAAATGACTGCGGCAGCTCCACCGGAGCCTTTCCAACAGCGGACCGTCCGCTGGCATGACTGCGGTAGGTCCACCGGACCCGTGTGCCACCCCCCCGGCAAAATAGCACCCCCCAAAAATTCTGGTGCCCTAGGCCATTGCCTAGGTTGCCTAAATGGTAGCGCCGGCCCTGCCTGTAAATTCCCCTATCCTGGCCCTCCAGCCAGCCTCCTTGTAGGGAACCGTGGAAGACTGTGTTACGGCCTAGCTAGGGTAGTTCCGCTTTCTCGGCGGCCGGTCACTGTAGGACACGGCACGCCAGTTATAACCTGCTTTGAACTGGTTAGAAGCAGTTTGCATGGCTTTTAGCCAAAGGGCATACACTTCCTGTGGAAAGCCCCTATTTGCTTCTGTATGAGCTGTGTTTGTGTTTTGTATATATAACTGCATGATCCTGATCCCGCCTTTGGACTCCAAACCAGGCCGAGCTTCGGTGCGCTGGGTTCCCCACCTCCATGACAGCAATGCCAGGAGTCCCTGTTGCGGGTGTGTCACTTTACCTTCATTAAAGCCAATAACTCACAGTGTGTGTGGGCCTCGTTCTTGCCCGTAGCCTCCCAAGAACCTTACACTCCTTATTGGGACCAGACTGCAGGCTGTGCTGGTTCCACATTGCTAACCCTACTGCTTGATTCCCCAACTGAATGCTCTTCTGGGCTTTTTTATTGTAGGTCTTCTATGATGGGTGTTTTCCCTAGAGTCCCCGCTGCTAGAATAAAGAGATTGCATGAGAATTTTGGCATATCTTTTTTAAATGAGAGTTTCTGGCCTTTGTGGTTGCAGAGAAAAGCTTGGAAATGTGAACTGATTGCAAACTAAGGGCTCAGGAAGCAGAAGGCAAATATTAAAACACACACACATATACACAGATGTATTTTATTTACTTTAACCCCCCCCCAAAACCTCATGATTTTTCATTTGGGGGGGTGGGGGGCTGACTGATGATTTTCAGATGTTTGAGACTGGCAATACTGGGTTCCAGCCCCACATCTATGTCCTTTCCTTGGCTCTCTGTGTCCTCTCTGTCCATTCTCCTCCTGGTGTGAGGTTGTGTAGGAAGGGAGCTCTGCTCTACTCAACTTTATCGTATCCACAGGAGAAGGATTCCCCTTTTATTAGGCCATTGTGGTGCCACCAGCTGCTAAAAGTGCCTGCACATCTTTGATCTCTTCAGGCCCTCTAGATTCAGTGATTCACCCAGCTTTTCTCCCAACTCCTTGGTAGTTCTGGAGAGCAGCGGCTCCAGGCACCAGCGCTCCAAGCGTGTGCCTGGGGCGGCAAGCTGTGGGCAGTGCCCTGCCGGTCCCTGCAAGGGTGTCAGTCCCATGGATTTGGTGGCAGTTCAGAGGCGGGTACGCCAAAGCCGCAGGACCGGTGGACTTCCTGCAGGCAAGCCGCCAAAGGCAGCCTGCCTGCCATGCTTGGGGTGGCAAAAAAGCTAGAGCCGCCCCTGGTTCTGGAATGTGGTTAAGTGCTTAGAACTGAAGGTTGCAAGGAGGGGCCTCATTACTAGTTTGCCTCAGTCTTGCAGCTTTTAATAGGAACAAGCTACTGGTATGAAAAGAATGATTTTAGGAAGTTTCAAAACTACAGGATAAATACAATAGAAATGACCAGAAATCAGAATGACTTTTCAACCACTTTTCACTCATAAAGAGACCAGTTGCAAAACCCACCGACACTCATTTACAAATCTATAATCTCTTGTGCACAGACATTTGAATAAAGTTTTGAATAAAATTTATTTTGAAACCTGAAATAAAAAAGAACCATTTCTCATTAAAGTCAGATCACCAGCAGCAAAGCTGTCAGTTTATGTAAATATCAGCCAATTGAGTGATTCAGCACTAAAAGTTTAAAGCACGTAAAACTTTAAACAGTGAATCACTACATTGGCCAAGCTCTCTGATGGCTTGGCTTTGCAATGTGCAGAACTGATTTGTATAGGAGGCAGCTTTGCCACACCTCAGGGTACAGAAGTCCAGGGGGACCCTCTGACTTGAATGAATTCTGTTAAAAAAAAAATTGTCATAGAAGCAAAGTGGTTTCTAGCTGAGCCAATTATTCTCTTCAATGCTTAACTTTCATGCATTTACATTTTTAAGGGCTTAAGTTTTAAGTGCATGACAGTGGAAGTGCTGAAGCACTTCAGAGGCTAAGCTAGAAGCCACTTAGTTTCTACAAGGAGAAATTATTAAGGACTTTAGAGGGTCAGGAAACACTCCCTGGAGCAGGGCTGGCCTTATAGGTGGGCGACTGGCCAGGGTGCCATGGTCAGGGTATGTGTGCGCACTGTGATAAAGAGGTTGCAGAAGGGCCATGCCCACCTGGGAGACGGGGTGAGGTGATAAAGGGGCTGCGGAGCAGGAGTCAGGCTATCACATTAATCTCGTCTTTATCCTCCCAGCAGCATGACATCTGCAGCGCCACCCCTGCCCCCATCTGCTGGTTTGCCTCCTGAGCCACCACCCGCTGCTCAGGGAGCAGTACTTAAAAGGCACAAAAGCAAGCTTGCGCAGGGCACCATTTTCCTTAAGGCTGGCCCTGTTCTGGAGCGCTACTAAGATTCTCTGGGCAGAAGGCAGCTCCCCTCATCTGTTACCATCCTCTAGAACTCCTAACTCTATCGGGTCTACTTCCTTCCTAGTGTTAGTGTGTGATCTTAGGATGCATGAGAAATGGGATGGTGAGTGCTATGGAGAATGTTATAATGACTTTATGTAAATTGGAGGTAGTCAATTATTTTTTGTCAAGGTCCATGTTTCTTGGTCAAGTTATAGTCAAGGTCCAGACTCCAGAGAAAATAATGAAAAAAAAACTCCAATGATAAGTAAATAAAAAGATTTTGGAGTCTATTCAAAAGCATATGGTGGTCTGGCTTTGGCCTGCAGTCTGCCTGCTGACTACCCTGATGTAAATCCATGATATGTACAGGATTGGATTAACACACAGGCAAACCAGGTACATGCCTAGGGTCCAAATTTGGTGGGTGGGGTGAAATTTATGAATTTAATTACGTGTTTTACTGTTGTGGATTTGCATGCAAGTTGAGAGAACTTCACTCACTTAGTGAGCAACATTGTGACTCCATGCACCAGGTTGCAATGCCACTCAGTCAAGTTCATTAAATTCTTTCAGTTTGTGGGCAAATCCACACCAGTGGATGAGTGGACAGAAACAGGCCTCATGCACAGCTGAGACTCACTTTACCACTCCTAACAGAGACAAGGAGAGAGAAGAGCCCTGTGTAAAGAAACTGCATCCTTCTCCAACCAGATAGAGGCCCAGAAGTGTATATTTGCCTAAGGCCCAGTGATAGATTAATCCAGTCCTGGATGTGGCCTCCTCTGGAATACTGTACAGTACTGATTGCTCCATTTCAAAAAAGGATATTGCAAAACTAGAGGGGGTTCAGAGAGGTTCATCAAAGATGATAACGCCTGGAAAAACTCTCCTATAAAGAGAGATTGATAAGTTGAGGGTTGTTTATGTCAGAAAAGAGAAGAATAAGAAGAGACATGATAAAAGTATATAAAATAGTGAATGATCTCAATTAGGTGGATTGTGAGCTTCTGTTCTCTGTGCCTTATAACACAAGAACAGGGGGATGTTAAATGAAATAAAAAGTAGCAAATTCAAAACTGATAAAAGAAAATATTTTCCACACAACATGTGATTAAACTGTGGAAATCATTGCCACAGGAAGTTGCGACTAAGAACTACAAGATTCAAAAAGAACTAGGACATGTTCAGGGGGATGACCTCCTGAGATTTCTTCCAACCCTAATCTTCTATGATTCTATGATATGGATAACAAGAATATTCAAAATTATAATAGTTAATGCCAACAAAAGCTTTGAAAGGAATGTTAGATTGCGTGCTTCTGGGCTTGAGAAAATCTCCAACTATCTAGATTAGGGTGAGACCTACTGTGGGGGGCAGATTACCCCATATCTGGGTAGTGTTTGATGTATCGGGGATTGATTTATCACGTCTCGTCTGGATGCGATAAATCGATCCCCAAATTGATGCCCGTACTCCACCTCGGCAGGATGAGGAAGCATAGTCGACAGGGGAGCTGCGGCAGTCGACTCACCGCTGTGAGGACGGCCAGGTAAGTTGAACTAAGATACTTCAACCATAGCTGAAGTTGCTTATCTTAGTTTGATCCCCCTCCCTGGTGTAGCCCAGGCCTTAGGGACATTATTAACTATTTTATATGTATGTAGAGTCTTCCATTTCAAAGGATGCCAATGAGCTTCAGCACTTCTCTAATATGTGGTTCTATTGTGCCTTTAAAGGAAAGACTTGTATTGGGGCAGAGAAGAGGTGCATTTCCCCATAGATAGTTACAAGCGGCACTTTATCTTAGACAGATGCAATGCTTTCTGGAGCTCCACAGAGCTCAGGTGGATTGTGCTTCTTGGAGAAGGTGCAGTATATTCTGTGTCCAGCCAGTTCTGCTGGTAAGTGCAAAAGGTTGAGGAGACCCACTCACTCCCTGTCCCCTTTGGAAAATATAAAACGGGTGACACTAGCACTGAAGCTGTCATTGTGGATGGCTTTTTGCACATGGGCACAATGAGGGGTTTTCCTTACCCACTCTCCTTCCATTGCTTACTCTTGTGTGGGTGGGCACAGTCAGATCCATTTTAGAATCACATTGCCCAGAAGTGAAATGCAGCTACTTCTGAAGTGAAACAGCATAGATAGAGCATAGCAACATGGTGTAATAAATAAATCCAGAAGTGAATAATAATATAATACTTAGCATTTGTTAGTTTAATTAATTCTCACAATACTTACCAACTTCATAATGGTGTTATCAGTCATTATCCAACTGAGACTACACGGGAGGGGGGGATTTGTATTTAAATGGTAATTCAGAAGCGTTCAAGTCAATAGTGGTCATTTCTTGTTTGTACACGAAATATATCTCACATAGATCCATATATATTCTTTTTATTTATCTGTTTTATTTCATATATTTTGAATGCTTGCTTTGGTGTGTGTATGTGCTTGCACATGCTTATGTAAGGATTACAGTTTTACACATGGGATTAATTTCGAAGATAGTTTATGTTGGATTGTTTTGTTAAATTAACTTGTACTTCTTTTGTTAATTTCTTTTTTATTACCACTTCAGAAAACTAATTGTGTTTTTCCTGATGACTTCAGTTTAAATATAAAATGTCCAGTTCATTTAAACATTTTCAGAATTTGGAGATTTAACTGTGTGACTCTATTGATTTTAATGGCCATTTCAAGGTTTAAAACCATGGAAATTTTCATAAATATAGGGGTGAATAACACTAACAGATTTTTATTCTTTGAGTAGTTTGTAGATCTCTAGCACAAACCAACAGATATTTCTAGTGAATGTAGAAAAACTTTATCTGAAATATTTTTACCTTCTTCTTTGTAAATGTGACTTTGCATTTTGTGTACTATATAGTTACTATCTGAACAATAAATCATCAGGTTCATGTTCTACCCTCAGCTATCCTTGCACAATTATAAACTGGTTACAATTTTCAGTTGCAATCTGACTGACTGAATGAAGTGGGAATTTGGCCCTTGAGCTTTACCGTTCATATGAAAGATGAACACATTATATAAGGCTATGTTTACAAACAATATCATAATCCTATATCCAGATCTTTTCCATCCCTAGGATTTGCTGATAAGTGGCTTGAGCGTTGTTATAACATGCTGTCAATAATTTATACACATAATTTGGCCTACAGTGATGATGGCTAAAACGTGCAGAACGTTCTTGCAGGGTTAGACCCTACAGGAAATCCTGCAGTGTGCACTGCTGAACAGAGCATAGGATTGGGAGTCTGCTTGTAGGGCCAAATCTTGATGTCAATCTAGGTGAGGAGTGTGGTTTTTATCCCTCAGGAAGGGGAGGACCACAGACATTCCATTGGGGTGGAGCTAAGAGTCTGAGGTATGCAACCTTTTAATGTGAGAAAGCAGAGCCAGGAGCTCTGCTGCTTGTTCTCTGCTCCTGCAGCCCAGCCTTCCCAGCATGCTGCCTCCCACACCTCTGGACTAGTTCAGGAAAGCAGAACTGCAGTTTAACAAGTGGAAGCTGCTGTCAGGCTGCGTTCCCACCTCACTCCGGAGTAGATTCAGGGGAGGAGGGGACAAGTTTGTAGAGTGTGTGTATCACAGTGGGAGCAGCTGGCATGGGAGTGTGTGGAGAAGGTTAGGGGAGCTGGAGTGTAGAGAGGGCAACTGTTTAGGCCTTTTTTTGGTATCCATTTCTGCATCATGGCTGCCGGAGTAGGAAAACATACCGCTCACCCTGCCAGGGATTAGTCTGTGTGGCTGCAGGGCAGAGGAAACCTGCTGAATTTTCCTTGTGGTAGCAGCTGGCAAAGTACATTTCAGCTGCATCGGGCCCTTAGGACTTCGACACCTGCCATACCAAATGTGAGGAGACTGGTTCTTGCAAGTGTGATTGTCTCATTTGTATGGAGCGTCTGTAGGTTTTGCAAGAGCGCATTTGAATGTTTTCTGTGAGAGTAAATTTAACTCCTGCTGAGAGGAGATGTTTTTATTCTACATCAGGTAATTACCTCTTTAGAAGGTTGAATTCTGTTTTCCCACTTTATTTTACAAGTACATGCATTTCTGCAGATTGAAGCTCAGAAGCACAGACAAATTCTTTTGTATGCTGGGTTGTTTTTTTTAAAGCTCTTCTGCAAATTGTGTGGGCTGCACTTACATTCTGTGGGCCCCAAAGAGCTGATGGGGGGAGAGGATTATATTACAGTTTTTTCCTTTTTATTTATTTTGTTGTTTTTTCAAAGGCAGGGAGCTGCCTTCCTCTCCAAACCCACTGGAGGCTAGCTCCAGAGTTGCTGAATTTGTATAGGGCCAACAAAATATCGGGCTGCAAGGCTACCCTTGCTTCTGGTGAAACACATCTAAGGGTATGGCTACACTGCACTTCAAAGCACTCCCGCGACAGTGCTTTGAAGTGAGTGCGGTCGCAGCGCCAACGCTGGGAGAGAGCTCTTCTAGTGCTGCACATACTCCACATCCTCATGGGGATTAGCTTGCAAAGCCGCGCTCCCAGCGCTGCAGCACTGTTTGCACTGAGGCTTTACAGTGCTGTATCTTGCAGCGCTCAGGGGGGTGTTTTTTCCACACCCCTGGGCGCGAAAGTTGCAGCGCTGTAAAGTAAGTAAAAAGCATTTCCACCACTGCTCTCAGAGGCAGCTGGAAATTGTTCCAAAAAAGCAGGGAAACACTGGTCTCAAATTTCCCTAAGGGTCAAGTTTCTGTGATTCTGACCCTGTCTGCCTTTGGTTATCCCATGATCCTGCATGACACTGAGACAACAGGGAATCTTGTGTATCAGAATTGGGAACACTGAACATGGGCTCTGCTAAATTGACAGGAGAAGGTGGACAGGTGGGAACCTTAAAATATAATTGCTTAATAATGTATTTGATAAATGCTCATCTCTTTCTGGGAAGATAAAGTGCTCTCATGACTTACTTGGGCAATACCAAGAAGCGCTTGTCTGTAGTTGAGAGCACTTCATAATAAGAGACCGTATGGGGAGCCCTTCTTAAATATATAGCACAAAAATGCCTGAAACGCCTCACAATTTGCCCTTTAAGGGCTTGATTTTGCAGGTGGTGAGTACCCTGAACTCCTATTGACTCCAGAGATTTGAAGGTTCACAACATGTCAGAGAACTGGGCCTTAATAGATTTTTTATTTATTCTGTTAAAACAAATTTTTCTGTGAGAGTTTCTACTACCATGTCTCAAGTAGATTTGGAAAGGCCAATTCCCTTCCCTGCTGATGAAAATTGAGCATATGATATTGTCCCAAGAAAAAGCTGGTTCATTATGTCTTGATGTAATAACATGTGTGACAAAGTTCCTCCTCTGCCTTAGTGGGTCCTGCGCTTATTGGCGGATTTGTGCACCTCTGTGATCTTCCCCTCTTGTGGAACCCACAGTCTGGGTCAGCTCCTCCTGTGTCTGATCAGGAGTTGGGAGGTTTGGGGGAAACCCAGGCCCGCCCTCTACTCCAGGTTCCAGCCCAGGGCTCTGTGGATTGCAGCTGTCTATAGTGCCTCCTGTACCAGCTGCATGACAGCTACAACTCCCTGGGCTACTTCCCCATGGCCTCCTCCAAACACCTTCTTTATCCTCACCACAGGACCTTCCTCCTGGTGTCTGATAACACTTGTCCTCCAGCAGTACACTCTCTCTCTCTCTCAGCTCCTTGCATTCTTGCTCCCAGCTCCTCACACACACTCCTTCTCCTCTGGCTCCTCTCTGCCTGACTGGAGTGAGCTCCTTTTTAAACCCAGGTGCCCTGATTAGCCTGCCTTGATTGGCTGCAGGTGTCCTAATTAAAGTAGCTATCTCTACTGCCTTCTAGAAAGATCTTAATTGGCCCCAGGTGCCTTGATTAACCTGGAGCAACTGCCATTTGGTTACCAGGGTCCTAGGGATTTGTTTAGCCTGGGGCTAACATACCTGTTTCTCAGTACTTTACTGTAGCCATCTGGCCTTGCCCCATCACACATGTTATTGAATAGTTTTTAAAGTTTATTTTAAAATGATGAGATTATTGACAGGTGATATTCTGTGAAAACTAATAATAAAGCAAGGGCCTCCTTTGTCTACATAGTTGTGTTTCTGTTGCCTTACAGACAGTTACAGTTGTGCCAGGTCGTAACATTCATTGCTGTTTAAATAGTGAAATAAAGTATAAATAAAAGAGCCATGAAATATTGATGTATTTGCAATATAAGAACAGCGTAGTAGTACTTCTGGGATAGTACCTAGCCATCACTGCTGGAAACATGGCAGGTGTAAGATGAAAATGTGTAGAATGGGAAAAACAAATAGTACATTAAAGGATAAATCAGTAGTCACCTATTCAGACACTGTGCTGCTGATTTGCTGATAATGGTTGTTTTGTTTTTGTTGTTGTTCTGTAGCCTCAGACCATACGGCAGACTCTCCAAAGGACACTGCGGTATTATGAGCATAAAGTTATTGGGTAAGTAAAACAGACCACAGTAGCGATTAGAAGGGTGAATAAAAGAGAAGTGATAGCTATTAAATCCATATCTTTCTGCCTTAAAAAGTCTTTGGCTTAGGTAACCAACTTCTCTGAATTTGCTCACAGATACTTAGGAATGTTCTTCAGTAATGATAAATATTATCCATTCTTTTTGTGTTGTTCTTCATCTCTCCTGCTGCAGTTAAATAACTACAGCCCAATCCTTTCATTCAAGTCAATGGGAGTGGGACTGAGCCCATGGAAGAGCAGTTGTAGAACTTATGTCAGTGTTGGGGAGCCTTTTTGTTAAATTATAAGATTTTTCAGAATGTGCTCTTGACACAGTCAGCCAAAACGACGTAACAGATTAATTATTGCTAATGTTTATGTTTCAGTCAGACCATGATCCCATTGTGCTGGGTGCTGGAGAGGCATATTGTAAAAAGCTTACAGTCTAAGGCCTAGACCCTGCAAACAGTTACACATGTGAGTAGCTTTAAGTACATGAATAGTCACATGGAGTTACTCACTTGCATAGGCATTTGCCAGATATGAGCCTAAAAAACAAGTTCTGACAGCTGGCTGAATCAAACAAACAGGCAAGGGGAGGGAGGACAGGGTAACTATGACAAAATAATATTAATCATTCCAGCAATTATTGCTACTCTTTTGTTTTCTGTCTATCCCCTACCTACCCAAGGGTGGTTGTTGTCACAGATACCATTCCTAATGAAACAGAATATGATGCCTGCAAGAATGTATCAATTAAACAACTCTGCCAAACATAAAATAGTGTCTGCAACTCTTTCTTCTATTACTCAGGTTGGGTCAAAGGTATATTTAAAATTCATGCCATGATTCTGAAACTTTGTACGCTGGAGGGAATTGTTCTTGTACATGTTGTCAAAATTCACACGGCTCTCTATTGTGCTATGTAGCATTTGTAATGCTGGCACGTCTAGCATGCACCCCAGAATAGAGAGACTGCCATTGCTGCGGGGGTCTAGTATATCGCTTTGCTGGTAGTTATGACATCTATTATGGAGCAGATATGGGTAGGCGGGGGAAAGCCTTCTGGCAAAAAAAAATTTCTTTTGGTCACTTGAAGGGATTGCTTTGAAGTCTCACAGTAGTAGATCTCGGTGGGGGGGAAGGGTGGAGGAAGGGAACTACGGTGCTTTAAGAACAGCATATTTATAATAACAATATAGCTTTAACAATGAGCCACTAGTGACTCAGAACTGTTTGTTTTTAATGGAGATGAAAATAAGGCAGCTCTTCTCACACTCTGAAGACCTGTCGCTCCTGGTGCTATGCCAGCTACTTAAGCTATGTTTTGCTTCACTTTCACAATTCTCTATATCCCCTTCCTCATCCAATATCTGCATCTCTTCTAGGGGTCCTATATTAGGCCTGATCCTGCAGTTCTCACTGTTACCAGTGGGAGTTTTGCATGTATGAGCCTGCTGGATCTCCCCGATACACTTTAGTGTAAAACACAATATTCACATGAGCATAAAGAGCCAAACTTGCTCTCCGACAGAGTGAATTCCTGGGTTCTGATTCTCTGCTGCTCTGCACTTGGTATAGTCTGTATATAATAGAAGCTAACAAAATCAGAATAGTAGAGCTCTGCACATGAGTGTGAATGACTACAAGAAGCAAGTGATGGAAAATCAGAGCTATAGACTAGAGAGAGGGGATGGAGAGAGAGAGTCTAGTAGCTTGGACATAGGGCTGGGAGCCAGGAACTCCTTCATGCCAGTCCTGCCTCTGGCACTGACTTGCTCTGGTTTTGGTCAAACAGTTTGATGATCTTATCTTGCAAGGTGTCAGGCATCTCCCTTTGACTTCATTGGCAGTTGAAAGAGCTCAGAACTTCCCAGGAAGTGCTCAGCATCCTAGAGCAATGGTTCTCAACCTGGGGTACATGTACCCCAAGAGGTACACAGAGATCTTTCAGGAGGCAGATCAACTCATCTAGATATTTGCCTAGTTTACAACAGGATACATAAGAAGCACTAGCAAAGTCTGTACAAACTACTATTTCATACTGACAGTGACTTGTTTATACTGTCCTAGAGGATGAGAGCCTTTGGGCCTGCTGGGAGGTAGGGAGCACTCTCTTCACCCAGCAGGGCTCAGTATTTAGTAAGATCAGACCCAAAATCCGTGCCCAAATTTTATTAGTGAAATGGAAGATAAACTTATTTAGCTATCCTTCATTTTTCTTTAGTGCCTTGATTGATATTTGTGGTTTGCTGTGTTGTAGCCATTTTGGTCACAGGATATTAGAGAGCCAAATTGGGACCAACTTCTATTGATGAAAGAGACAAGCTTTCAAGCTGCACAGAGTTGTTCTTCAGGTCTGGGGAAGGTACTAAGGACTGGTCTACAGCAGGGGGGTGAAAATCCACACCCCGGAGTGATGCAGTTTAACCAACTTAACCCCCGGTGTAGACCATGCTAGATTGACAAGAGAATTCTTCCACTGACCTATCCACCACCTCTCGGGGAGGGGGATTACGTCTACCAATGGGACAAATCCTTGTATCCATGTTGGTAGCATCTTCACTGAAGTGCTACAGCATGCAGCGTTTTAAGTGTAAGAGCAGCAAAGAGTCCTGTGGCACCTTATAGACTAACAGACATATTGGAGCATGAACTTTCGTGGGTGAATACCCACTTCGTCGGATGCATGCCGACAAAGTGGGTATTCACCCACGAAAGCTCATGCTCCAATACGTCTGTTAATCTATAAGGTGCCACAGGACTCTTTGCTGCTTTTACAGATCCAGACTAACACGGCTACCCCTCTGATACTTAAGTGTAAGAGTGTCACAGCTAAATAGAAGGTGGAAAAGATTGTTTAGCATAAGGAGTTAACACATATTTTAAGGGACCATTCGAGGTGAAGTGGCCCTTTAACACCTCTCCAGCTATAGGACAAAAAAGGGAGGTTAGTGGATTACAGGATGTTGTAATAAGCCATAAGTAGAGTGTCTTTATTAAGACCAGGATTTTTATGCCCCAATAACAAGTATGTGGATGAACCCAGACAATCACTACACTCTCGAAGAACTCACACAGAAAAATGATAAAAGATAAAAATACCATATCACCCAGGGGTGAACACTTTTCACAGAATGATCACTCTATATCTGACCTCTCAGTCCTTGTCCTCAAAGGAAACCTGCACAGCACCTTCAAGAGATGAGCCTGGAAGCTTAAATTCATAATTTTGCTAGACACTAAAAATTATGGTGTTAAGGAAGACACTGGATTTATGGCTTATTACAACAATCTTTTGGTTTAAGGTATAATTACTAAGAACAGCACCCCAGTGAGGATGACATGTAAAGGAAGAGAGATTTGCCCACTACTTTGCCCTTTGGTCCTGTCCCCCCCCACATGCCTTTATTTTCACTACAGAAAGTGCTCAATATTAATCACTATTATTACTTTTCAGATGTTTGCTCCAGTTCCCAACACTGGCTGCTATTGCTGATATTAATAAAGTGATGGGTCGGTGGGTGTGTATATGTATGTTTTTGCCAGATATTACAGGCTTGATTCTGCTTCATTAAAATAAAAATGAGTTTTTTCATTGGTCTGAATGGGAAAAGGATTAAGCCCTACGATATAGGAAGTTAAAGACAAAATGAGATGTGCTTTCAAAAATACATTAATAATCAACTGTTAGTCTCCCAACTCATTTGTTACGTAAGTTCAGCAGAAGTATAGAAATTGTTTATTTTTTTCCCTAGTTACAGGGATGCAGAAAAGAACTTTCACAATATATCGAACAGATGCTCCTATACAGACTGCTCTGGCAATGATGAAGCTGAAGATGTCTCAGGAATTCTCCAGTGTACAGCTAATATACTCGGTACTTATTTTTTGTAATATGATTCATTTGCTTTGGTTGGAGGGGTTTCTGATGGTGGTTTTTTTTTCTTTTTTTTTTTTTTTTGAGAGGCCCATCATTAATGAAGGTCTTTCCTGTTCCATCCAGGGCATCTTAGACTGTAGTCAGCATCATCTCATTGGGCTGTTGGTGTCAAGGTTATCTCTTTTTCCAGGCATATTTTACTTGTCTGAAATAATCCACCTTGCTTTTTCACTGGGTGTTTACTGTGTCTTCCACTTTGTTGTCACTGAGTATTGGAATTTCAAAGGTTTGGTGCCCAAATTCATTTGGGATTGCCAAGGTATAATTGGAAAAAAAAAAAGAATTTGGCCCTCAGAGGTATGTCAGGAGGTGTTTAAGCATTTTCTACAAAACAGCAGATGCACAAGGGTTCTGTTAGCCATACTGGTTAGGTCTGGAGAAACCATGTTTTAGCAGAATTAAGCCCGCTGAATCATGAGTATCTTAAATTATATTGCTCTCTTCATTCTGAAGGATCCCAAATATGACAAACTTGTATAAAGGTAAAGAAGATGTCATCCACCATTGAAGTGCAGCCACCTCTGGTTGACATATACAGCTACTTGAGAGAACACAGCAGCATTGCACAACAGGACAGGAAATGAAGAGCGTTACCATACCAAACTGAAACTGCAAGGAGAACATAGCTTGTTGCTAAAGTCAGATGTGAACTCTTCATTTAGTAACACTGGAGAGCTGTATACAGGATTTCAAAGTGAAGTTTATGTAATAAATTAGTCCAATTTCAGATTATGGGTTCAAATAGAGGGAACTGGCCCTACATATTCTCAGATTCTTCTGCTACATCTTTAGGATATGTCTAGACTGCAGTTAAGAGGTGTGATTGCAGTTTGTGTTGAGGTGCCCAAGTTAGGTTTATTCTCAGAAGGACAGCCCTGTGAGTGATTACTTTGGGTTCTGGGCTGGCTTGTACAGCCTATGTTGAGGCTTGCGCTGCCATGGTCTCCCTGTTCTGGGACCTGAGCTAGCTAGATTAAAGATAGCTTGGGTTTGCTGACTACTACCCATGCATCGATTGCTGTCTAGACATAGCCTTTGTTCCTGCTCTTCTCTGGAGTATCACTAGGGTTTTATCAATTCTCAGTCTGTGAAAGCTTCTATAAATCCACACAGAAAGAAAAAAAGCAAAGAACTTTTTACTAAGAACTTTAATTTAAAATGAGGCATTTAACCCTTTGTTTTCAATAAAACTTTTCATTTTTATTGTTTTGGAGAAACTTTTACAGATCACCTTAAGCCACCAATTGATTAACTAATTTTAACATAGCACTTTGAAGAAATAAAGTGCTAAAAATGATTTATGATTGCTACAAGTAACACTTACTACTGATTTTTAGTCAGGGTAGTGCCACAGCTGACATTATAAATCCTTGGGATATAGAAATCAGTGATAAACTTGCTCTGAAATTTGGCTTGGAGTGAATTTGCATATGAATTATTTAACCATTTAAAGAATGCACTGTTACAGATCTATGCACAGAAAATACTATCAGTGCTAAGTATTATTATTTATTATTATTTCTTTAAAGCATCTCACTAGCATTAGATGTTTTTTGAATTTTCAGTACTGCACTTATGGCACCTGGGGCTATATTTTCTATGAAGTCTCATAATCTAAACACTCTTGCTAGTACTGTCTGAGGGTTCTCCAAGGAAATCCCAAGGTGCTGCAGGAGATGGGGGTAAGGGGCATAACAGGTGGCACTCTCAGCACTTAATAGGTTCCCTTTCACTTGGTAATGAACAAAAGCCTGAACAGGGTCCATTTTCAGGAGGTTATGTGGCTGGAGATTTCTCATCCCAAGGACAGCATAAAATTGAAGTCCTGACTTTGTGTGATAATTAAAGATCGCATTACCCTCTTTGCAAGAGGACTGGTATCAACTCTGGTATTCTAGCTGCATTCCAATTTGGGTTATTACATTCTGCTTAACTAAAATCCCCCTTGCAGTTGGAGTAACCCTTTGTCTTCCTTTTCTGTCTCAAACTGTTGTATAGGGTTGGTATGCACTGTAATATAGCTGATATGTTCCACCTAAGAGGTGGCTGCGTTTTACTGATGATCGATGTGCTTCCTCGTCATTAAGACCCTTACCAGGCAAGATGCTGCGTGCCTGTTGAGAGGTTGTGAGTGCCCTTAACTCCTGCTGAAGTTAATGAGAAGAGAGCAGGCACTCAACACCTTGCAGAACTGGGCCAAAAGTGCTTTGGGATTTTTCAGAATTAATGACATCACAAAATGTACAATGCAATATTATTTAAAGTGATTTGTTTTTGCTTTTATTGTTGAGTCCGTACCCTTTCAAAATCAGCCCTTGTACACCTCTTCATGACTCATGCAGAGGAATCTCTCATTATAATACTTTTAAAACATACATAATATTGTAAGAGGCCAGACTAAAATCTCAGTACTTATTTTCACTATGAAACTACAGCTCTTATGGTTTATCAAGTCTATGGGGGCATTTAAAATGGTTATGAATACTTGTTTGTGTGTTCTTAAAATAATATCTAAGGCCTTGATCATGAAATAAAATCTAATAGTGTGGGCCCAGGTGCTGCAGTGGATGCAGGGATCTGTACTGAGCAGATCAAAAAATATCTGTTTTATTCAGGGAACTATGCTGGTCTGAGTGAAAGGTACATTTAAAAAAAACACATATTAAATAAGGTGGGAGGAAGTTACTATTAGGAAATCAAATTTTAAAAAAATGAAGAAGTTGAGTTCAGGATAAGACATTTTAAATTTAAAGTAAATTATTTAGGGTAATTTTTAATAAACACTTACTTCCTTCTCATCCAATGGCATGAATTTAGGAAGGAATATCAGCATTAATTCTGACTTACTTTGTGTCACAACAGCCAAACTGTTAATGAAGGCTGCTTAATTAGCTCTCAGTTCTATATGTGACAGTTATTTTCCTGGATGAATAAGGAATAATGAGAGACTGCTTTATACAAATGGGAAATAAGCACTGAGGTGTGTAATCAGTACAATTGATCTTATTATGACATTGTTGAGACAGAAGACTTGAGTGGTGTTTAAACAAATGTTAATCCAAATTCTGCTCTCATTTTATTTCATTTATAATAAAGATTACCCATCTGGCACTCAGTTATACTTCATGCAACCCAGGGATTGTGCCTGTTTATGCTAGAGGTGAATATTTGCCAGCGTGGGTTGCATGGCCAGTTATATCTAGGTTATCGTTTTGACTTCAGTCTTTACTATACCCAAATTTGAAACAGAAGACTTTGGAACTTTGGCTTCCATTTGTAGTAATGGAACAAAGCCCTTTCTTAAAGATGTCTGCCAATGAAATATCTGCTATCCTATTCTATTTTACCTGCGAATACTTCAGTATGATTTACCTCTCCTGACCCACTAACTCTGACTCTAAAATTCTCATTCTGTGTTCTTTGACAGAACACAGTGAACACTGAGGTCATTAGTAGACCTGAGAGATTGTGGACAAATGCCTCACTTTGTGGTCTTGGTATTTACACTATTCACAGAACAGTGAAGTCTGATAACACTGCTCTACAGCTAAAATGCTTCTGAAATAAATGTAGTCCAACTTTACTAATTCTGGGTCACTGAGAATGAAAATGATGCTTAAAATTGTTGATTGGCTCTAGTTTTCAAGATATGCTATTGGGTCAGTATATACGACTCTTGACTTGGGAATGGCGGAGGATAAGTGAGTAGTAAAGGGAAGAGATCTCAATTTAAACCAGAAATGACTAAAATACATCTTTGACTGGATCTATGAATAAATCTATGACTGGGTTTGGACAGTACTTGCTTTTTAGGCAAAACAATGAATGATGCAATCTGAAGCTGGTATTGCATCATACATGATATGAATTGCATCATGTTATTCCTAGAAGTCATGGATGATGCAATCATAATGAAGCTTACATCACTCTGCTGAACAATTGCCCTAGATCAGCTCTAGAAATCATACAGTGTTGTGCTCTCTTCTTTGTCAGTGTTTGATTTTGCAAAGGGACACATTTCTGTTTAGCCAAAGTGAGCAGAGATGCCTCGTGCTTGTGTGAACAGTGCAGATAACTTCTGCTATGTTTGTGGTGAAGTGACTTTTGCATCACAAAAGCGCAGTATAACCACTCTGGTTAAGAAAGCGTATCACCTTTCTTTTGGCTGCAAAATTGGAGATCAGGACAAGAGGTGGGCCCCACACACATGCTGCAAGACTTGTGTAACAAATCTTCGCCAGTGGTTGAACAGGAAAAGGAAATCTATGCCTTTTGCAGTGCCAATGATTTGGAGACAGCCAACAGATCATACCAGCAATTGTTACTTCTGCATGGTGCCTCCAGTTGGGAAAGGTGTGTCAAAGAAGAAAAAGTGGACTGTGCATTATCCAAACATTCCATCAGCTATACGCCCAGTACCCCACGGAGAAGGACTGCCCGTTCCTGATGCACCAGAATCATTCTCACTTGAGTCAGACAAGGAAGAGGATGAGGATGAAACTTCTGGTCCTGAACCATCAATGTCACAGGACCCACATTTTCTCCCATCCTCTTCCTCTGAACCACACCTCATAATACAAGGTGAACTGAATGACCTTGTCAGGGATTTGGAACTACCCAAGAGTAAGGCAGAGCTGTTGGGCTCCAGACTACAGCAGTGGAATCTCCTGGCCGGCTGTCAGGGCAAATGGAACCCATCAATGCCTGCAAACTATTGCTGGACAGTGACAAGAGATGCTCCATTTAATGAATACAAGAGACAAGCCAAGAAGCGTCGAGTAGACACTGAATAGGACTAAACTATATAGTTTTTTTGCCTTTTGTTTCATAATAAATTTTATTTATATAACCCTTTTGCTGATTTTTAAAGTGTTACATAAACAGGACAGGTGAAATATTATCATGTAAAGCAACCATAAACACATGAAAAGACCTAGGTTTACAACTGATGATTAAAACTCTACTATCTACACAATATGCATAGACATAAAATGTAAAAACTTAAATATCTTAGAAACAGTAGCCAATCAGTTGTTTTAATTGTCATATTTGAATTCAGCACATCAAAATACATAATAAATGTCACATTTTATCTCTGAAGCAGACGACTTCTCAAAAATTGTAGACCAGTGTAAGATGTGCATTCAACTGTGTGTGTGTAATTTATACTGTATGAATACTGGAATTTTTCCCTTAGTATGCTGTCACTAGCAGTGTAAAGCAGTCAATCTGCAATAAAAGGACCGATTCTCCTCTCGCCCTCACTGATTTTACACTGAGGCAATTCCATTGACATCAGTGGATTTATTCCTGCTTCACACCAGTGTCATAAAGGTATCAAGCTGCCTGGTATGGGACATGGCTAAGAGAGCTGCTCATGTGCACCCAGGCAAACCAGACTTTATGATGAAAGGCCATTAAAACCAATATTAATCTCATATTAGGTTCTTCCAGTTCCAGAGAACCAGCCACTCACCGAAATGTACTTCAGGATCTCATCCCAAACCCCTGCAGATAGCCAATCCTTTAGTAAACTGAAAACTAAAGGTTTAGAAATCACAGTCCAGAGATGTAGGAGAGGCATGAGGCAAGAAGGTGATGTCATTGTCTTCAATTTATACCCCCATCCACGTGCATGGAAAAATACTGGCTCAAACATGGAGCTATGCATCACATAGTCTACGTGCACTGCTCAGTCACTGGGCCTCCGTTGTCCATATGCTATCAGAGGAATCCTCTGGACGGGCACTGAAAGAGTTGATTCTCCTTAACACCTGGCCCATCAACATCTGATGTAAATCTGTCTTGTGGGTGTTATCCAGGAACATACGTGTAGTAACGAGGGTACAGTAAAATATCATAATTTCATACACAATGGTGATACATTTCAACACAATAATAATAGCAAATTATAACATTTCTAGTGATACTGTATAAGGCATACTTTGCACAAGATTGATCACAATTGTGTAACATTGGTGACAATAGTGCAGACAATCTCTTTTATACAACATCACAAAAGGGATGCGGATCCATCATATCAACTGATTGGATACCAGATCAACCAGCCACGTTACTTTGGAGTGACAAGGAGGTTGAGGTTCTGTTGGTGAGAGAGACAAGCTTTTGTTACATTTAAATTCTGTCTCCTTTTCAAAACAGTACAGACTCCACCTCCTTCAATTGGTCTATGCAGATTGTACAGTTTCCTGCATAAGGCAGTTCATCATGTGAAGGAAAAGGAGAAAGTGACCAAGATACACTCTTGCTTTCTGGATGGCACTATTAAGACTTTCCTGTGTTGAAACACCTAGAGCTAGATTCATTAGTATGCTTCAGTCTATGGCTTCTCTGTGTCACCAAACTTATCTTAGTTGGCTAACCGAGCTGGGTTTAAAATTGCTTTGCATTGTCAGAGAGGTGCAAAGCAGCAAGAATGAGCCAGTGTATCTGGCCTTTTGATTTACTCTAAAACCACATCTCTTGCTGAAGGCAATGGAGCCTGATGAAGCAGGAATCTAGCTTGAAGGAGGCTGTCATAGGCTCCTTAGAACACCCACTTATGGGAATGAGTCAGGTTCCTCTGTAAACAACCTCTATTATATTTTTGACTGAACAGTTCTAAATAAAAGATCTTTGAATTATTTTTTAAAATAAATTTAAAGCCAATAGTGAGGTCTGTCATCGTCATCATATAATTAAGTTTTATCTTCTTTTTAGTTTATCTTCTGTTCAGTCCTCTGAGGAGCTATGATGGCATAATAAGACATAGGACCAACTGATGTCCCTTAGAATCTTCTGGAATAGCATCCTTGTTGCACAAAATTGCTTGCCATTTGAAGAGTCACAAGAAGTCAAAACAGAATTAACATAAACATCAAGAGCTCTGTTTTGATAGGAGTTCCTGATACAGAGAATAAAAGGAAACAAACATAGCATATAGTGATGATGATGATGATTACTTCATTTATTTATTAGGTGTCTGTCACCTAATATCTGGGTACATTAGGGAGAATGGAATGGCCCTGTGGCTAAAGCTGACTGTATCTTGGGAAATGTTTTAAATGTCCATGACCAATTTCTCGTTTGACTTTGAGCATGTCACTGAATCTCTCTGTGCTTCAATTCCCCATCTGTAAAATGGGGATAATACTTCCTTTCTTTAATCTTTAACCCTCTAATACCTGTCTGTCCTGTCTATGTGGAGTGTAAGTTCCTTGAGGCAGGATTTTCTCATACTATTTGCCCTAGAGCACCTGGGCCCAGGTCTCATCTGGCACTGCTAGCCACTATTTTAATACAAATAAATAATTTTATGTGGCTTAGATTAAGAGCAAACGTATCTCCAAAATACAGCAATGCACCGTATGACTCACTACAGCACTGAATTTGCTAACCTGAAAGAATCAGAGAAGGGGATAGCGGGAATTTAAATCTGTAGCAACTGGAAAATGTGGATCAAGAGCTTGTTTTACTCTGTGCTCCAAAAGTGGACACATTCTACCTGACGAAGTGATTTTCAGCAGCACAGTCTTGCTACTGAGAACATCCTGTCTTCTGCTGCCATGTTTTTCTCAGAGGTGATTATTAGTATTATTTTTTATTTGTATGACCATAACACCTTGAATTACACCTCTAGTCATGGAGCAGTATCTCATTGCGCTAGGTGCTGTATAAACACAGAACAAAAAGATGGTCACTGGGCAAACATTCCAAGGAGACTGTGCTGAAGTTGTGTGTTATACAATGGGGAAGTACCTAATTCTCTTATTTGACTAGCACTCCTGTAAAAATTTCTGAACTGTTACACTTCACCTTATTTCTCACACCCTAACTACTGTCTGTATAGAAAGTTACGCAAAAATATTTTTATTGTGTATGAACACAATGAAGAACAACTCCCCTCCACTCCCATCACACAGTTATTGTGGGTTTTGTGAAAGAGGAAAAGTTTTCACTATCTCTTCAGTTCTTTGCAAAAATGAAAGGCTGTTTCTGCAAACAAAATATATTTTTGCATTGGAAGTTGACAATATTTTTCTTGGAACATATTAGCAACTTTTCTAAATGGGTGGAATGTCGCCACCATGAAGAGCTGTGTTGGCTGTTGGAAGTGATGAAATTTAACCTTGGATCAAATTAATGAACATTTGCAAAAATCTGTTTTCAAATGTGAATACTTGCCAAGTAAAAATGAGTATTTTTGTGCAGCCTTTTATTGAGAGAGAAATGACAGGGGACCAGATCCTGTTGGCTTTTAATGGGAGTTGGGCATCTTGCTTACATTTGCATCTTTGAAAACTTTACTGCTTATTTACACTGTGGAACATCTACACCAGTAGTTCTCAACCAGGGATACATGTGCCCTTGGGGGACATGCAGAAATCTTCTAGGGAGTACATCAACTCATCTAGGTATTTGCTTCGTTTTACCACAGGCCACATAAAAAGCACAATAAGGTACTTACAAACTAAAATTTCATACAGACAATGACTTGTTTATACTGCTCTATATGCTATACCCTGAAGTGCAAGTACAATATTTATATTCCAATTAATTTATTTTATAATTATATGGTAAAAATGAGAAAGTCAGTAATGTTTCAGTAACAGTCTGCTGTGACACTTATATTTTTATGTCTGATTTTGTAAGCAAGTAGTTTTTAAGTGAAGTGAAACTTGGGGGTACGCAAGACAAATCAGACTCCTGAAAGGGAACAGTAGTCTGGAAAGGTTGAGAGCCACTGATCTACACTAGACATGCTGTATGAGCACCTGATCTTGCTAGAAGTTATCTGCACTATGTAATGACCAAAAAAAGCCTCAAGCAAAGGACCTGGAAATAATTTGTACTGCCAACAATTCTGTTTATCTTAAATAAAAAAAATAAGCAACTAAAAATCCACTGTAATTATATTCTTAAAAAAAGTTCACAGCATGAGTCAATGACTCCTCTGTGATGTGCAAATTTGATACATTGTAAATACCACCTCCTATTTGTTCTAAATTTACTGACTTTTAATTTTATTGAGTATCCTCTTGTTTTTGTATTGTTGGGGAAGGTTAAATAATGGACTGGTGAGTCAATTTTAAGTTAATAACTTCATGCACTCAAAACACTTTATATGCCGTCAGTATCATCTTCCTTGTGCTAAGAACTGGATGGACCTCAGGAAGCAAATCCTAACTGAGTTAAAATTGTTAAAAAAGGTTGCAAGGGGTCTAAAGGGAAACAGATATCAAATGGCAGAGGTGTGTCAAAATCAATTTGTTTTAGAAACAGATGGGGCTTGCTCCTGCGTTCAGACTCTGTACAGAGCTCCCATAATTGTGCAGATGATGCACCACACTAATATATAAGTAAAATAGACAAAATTATTTACGTAATTACTGAATTAATGTAATTGCTGAAATTAGCAACTCTATATCAGAAATGTGCATATGGCTATAACAATTGATCTCAAACTGCAAACTCTTCAAGGTAATCTCTGTCTACTGATACTTTTGTACAGTGCCTAAAATACTGGAACCCCAATCCAAATCAGAGACTCTAAGTGCTACTATAATATAAGCATTTAATAATGGCAGTAGTAAATTGAACAAACTGTAGCAATGGAATTGGAGTTGATACATAAAAATTTCTTGGTAACTAAAAGAATAATGGAAACTGCCAATAGTTAAGAGTAGTTAAAGGTTGTGATATACGTAACAACTTGTCAAAGGTCAGTAAATAAAATACAAGACATTTTATATATTCGAGGAAAAGTGAGAAGCCTTTTGGGATTTTGGTAAAGTATGACACAAAAGCTGTTAACTTTAAGCCTGCAGATGAATTCTCTTTATATATTTAGAGCCATATTTGCTTAATGAAATGACAAAAATAAGTTTGTTTGCGTATTCCTATTTGCCCTGCAGAGGCAACACAGCTGAAAGCGAATGAACTGGATTCTATTAATGTCTGAGCATTATCAACACACTGTTCTGAAGTTCCAGTCAGTTACACTTGTTTTTAAGCAATAGGCTTCCCCATGTATGAATGAGAGCATACGCTGAAGATCATGGAGTTGCCCTGGTGTTGCAAAGACCCAACTTTGGCTTGCAGAACCTCTGTTACTGAAAATGCTGTGTGGGAATAAAATAACTGAGTTTATTTCTAGAATGTCAAGTTGAGTTTCCAGAGCTGGTAGTGTGTGGGGTGGGGAAAATCTTTTTGCTTGTAGCCTGGAACTCACTGAGATGCATTGATCATGATGTTATTTTTAGTCACTTGTTAGATTTAGAACTGCATTTTAAACATTATTAAAAAATATTATTTTCATTAGAAACACAGGTAAAACCAATATTACAGGTAAGCACATGTGGGTGAAACTTTTTAACCAACCTTTTCTATTTATGTAAATTTCATTTTTTCATTTATTAAATTGTACAAGATATCTAGGTAATATATATAGCTCTACAAAGTAAGTTGTAGTACAGTTTTACAGCAGTGTCAAAGCTGTTTGTAAAGATATAAAATGCTTTTACTATGGTTATATGCAGCCAATAAAAATGACCATATAAAAACTATTGTCCAGCTTCCTCCATTTGATACAGAATTTCTCTTTATACTCAAGGTATGCCAAAGTACTTCACAAACTAATTAGATATAGGTCATACTGTCATTTAGATTCCAATTGATCAGCTAATAAGCACTTGGGTGTGTATTACACCCATCAGAATCAGTTTTAATGAGAGAGTGAATATTGGTTAAAATATTAGTTTTTCCTATTGTTTTTAAATGGTGTCCTGGAGTCTTCAATTTCTGCCTAAACCACCATCAGATAAAAGCAGAAGAGAGTTGTGTTATGAAGGGAAGACTAAATATTTACCGTAAATCTACTTCATTGAGGAAACTTTTGTTACACCCACAGGGACAGAACCTAGTCTTTTGTTCATGATATGAATGTTAGAACTGCAAATTGTATCTCACCTCTACCATTCACTAGATGACACTTCAATTCTCTTAAGGGATATCCCAGATAGTATGTGTTAATATATACCAAGGGAATTGGATGCAATGGAACATGTACTATTGGCTGCTGTTGTCTCCTTGGTTCACTCTACAGGAATAATTGGATGGGTTATAGTTGCTTCGGAATGATCTGTGGCTCAGTCCCAGGGTATTTTGTTGTTTTGATCACATATTTCACCTTCTTATTTATTCTGAACTGCTTGTATGCTGCAATTTCTTTTATGTTAGATTATATTCAGAAAGGGACAGAATAATACTGAAGATCTGATCATGACTTTACATAAATAGATGGTACACTCAAACCCCAAACACTGTGTTCAATTTTGGACGTTCCCCTGCAAAAATATTGTAGCAGAAATGTAAAAGGATCAAAGAAAGATGATAAAAATGAAGAATCACCAGAAAGACTATGAGAAGAGAGAGAAAAGATTCTCGAAATAGAAGAAAAAGAATGAGGAATACTTAGTTTAATTGAATGGCTACGACTAATGTAGATACTTATTGATATAACGTATAATTAACCTGTAGGACTCTCAAAATATTATAACTTAGATGCTGAGAAAAAATGTTTAGAAGGAATTTTTATTAAATCAGTCTTTTATATTAATAATAAAAATATCCACAGACCTACTACCAGGGCCGTAGCAACAAAGAACGTGGCCCCCTCTGAACATATGTCCGGGGCCCCTTACAATGCAGAAACTGGAATGCGGTATTTATTTTATACAATATACAGGGTTCATATTATGTATACATAGGCCTATAGTGTACATGTATTCCGTATTTACGCAAAGCACTTCTTTCGAGCCTTGTTCTCCGCAAATTGGTTAATCAATGCGTCATAGTCCAGAGATCTGGCAATCTTGTTTTCGATTGAGAAAACTGCAAGCGCAGAAAGCCTGTCATCTCTTATTGTTGAGCGCAGGATATTCTTGATCAGTTTAATTTTGCTGAAGCTCCTTTCAGCACCAGCGACAGTAACTGGTGTGGTCAGAAGAATTCTGATGCAAATGCAAAGATTCGGATATATCTCCTGACGGCTGTTCTTGTATATGTACGTTAAAAAATTGTTTGCCGTGACAAGTCCTCTCTCTTTCTCGATGACATAAATAAAACGATTCAATTCCATTATGAGTTCGTTGGCATCAACGTCTCCCCATTTTTCTTTCAAAATTTTTGCTGTGATTCTCCAGTTCATTTTCTCTGTGGCACTGCTTCAGGCTGTTAGCGTTGTACAGAAATCCAAACAACTTATACCACTCCACGAGTTGGTCAAATCGCGACGAAACAGAAGATATGGCCTGATCAGTGAGAACAAGAAAGAACTGCGATTTGAATTTTTCTTCAGCAGAAAGACGACTCGAATCATCAGCACATTCGTAATCAAACATTCTCTTCTTACGTCACACCCTGGTTTCTGGAGACACCTGCTCAATACCCATATGCTCTGCTATTTCACGTGCATTTGTGACCACAGAGTTATATCCTGTATTTCGATAGTCTTCCAAAAACTTCATTGTAGCACCGACTTCTGCCTGCAGTATGTCAATTGACACATCTGGTGACTGAATTAATTTGCTGGTTTTATTGACGTGAAATAGTATATCGTACCATGTGTACACAGTCAGAACAAAAGGCCACATAGTAACATGGTCTAAAAGCACACCGGCTTCTGTTGCTGTATTGCCATCTTTCTTTTCGAGCGCATATTCTCGCAAAGATGACAAAGCATTGCACAATTCTTCAAGGTGATAACGCAATGGCTTCACAGCATCAATTCTCGACTCCCAACGAGTGTCCGATAACCCTTTAACAGATATTGGCATATGTTCTTGAAGTATATTCCAACGTGAAGGTGAAGAAGAAAAGATAACGTATATTCTGTTAATCAGACCAAAAAAGTCAACGGCATATTTCAATGACTTTGCTGCATCTGAGATCACAAGATTCCAAGTGTGATCTCCACATGGTACATACAAGGCACGGTCATTTATTTCTAGCATGCGGGCTTGAACTCCTTTATTCTTTCCTCTCATATTTGTGCTGTTATCATAAGCTTGGCCTCTCATGTCAGCAATGTCTATTCCTAAGTTATTTGCCTTTTCAAGAAACGCTTCCAATAAGCCCTCACCAGTTGTATCATGAACATTAAGAAAACCAACAAACGCTTCACGAATATTGACACCATCTTCACCGTTGCATTCAACAAAGCGTAACACCACAGACATCTGTTCTTCATGTGACACGTCGGGAGTACAGTCCAAAATAACTGAATAATATTTTGCTTTTTTAAGCTGCGCTATGTTGGCCTCTTGAATGTTACTGGCAACAAGTTGAATCAGCTCGTTTTGGATCTGTGGACTGAGGTACTGAACATGTGTCTCTGCCTTCTTAATCCTCTGTAAAAGTTCACTGAGGACAGTATCATACTTTGCAAGCAATTCAAACAGTCCCAAAAAGTTGCCATTCGAAGGATCGCCGAGCTTTTCATTACTTCCTCGAAATGCCAAGTTTCTTTCGGACAAGAAAACGACGACATCAACCATGTGTTTGACAACATTTCTCCAGAAATCTCTTTCTTTCAGAAAAGCCTGCAATTCGAGTTGGTCAATAGATGTATGGTTTACTATGCCTGACCGAAGGTCAAACCATTTCACCATACAGTCTTGATGACCTTTGCCTGTTTCATGCTGCTGAAGTCTTTTTGACAGTGCTTTCCAAGCAGATGTTCCACAATGTAGCAGTATGTCGCCAGTGCCAAATAATTTACAACAAAAACAAAAAATGGCATCTTTCTGAACTCAGTACATTAACCATGAACGTCTTATTTTCTCGCCATTTGCCATGGTTCGATAGAAATGAGTGCTTGTGAACCTCCGTCTTTCCTCGTTAAATGGAAATTCATAACTTTCATTCTGCTGCGGTGGGCCACGTGCAACAATGTCACACACTTGCCTGTCTGATATTATAGACTGCCAATCTCCTGGATCATCAGTCAGTGGTTCAGATTCAGATACTTCTTTCCCGGCAGCAGCTGGAATATCTGTCAGTTTGTTTGGTAGAACAACTGGCTTCACCTTCAACCTCACTTGAAGCACTTCTGGATACTTCTGGATATGATTCGTCGCTGCTAGTGCTGTCCGTTTCACGTGCCTGTACCTGTATGTTGGATTGCAGCGCAAAATACGTTGACAACTTTGGAATTTTCTAAAGTTCCTTCTCGGCATCTTTTGCTGCCTTTCGTTTACTAGCTCCACTCTTATACATTCTCTTAGACATCACAAAGCACTCTTCTGCGTTGGAAACGATAAAAAATTAAACAAACAACTAAATTAATAATATTTATCCGCCGACCGCCATTATGAACGCAAATACACATTCTTTGAATGGGTCCAACTAAAATTCGAAACTGACCGACAGACAACTGATGTAGCCAATAGCATTATGATGTATCATAATGACTTCACGGTTTTGTCAGTAAAACCGACATGGACTGTGCAATAGCGTCAATAAATGTCACTTACCGAGTTATACCTTACATTTTTTTTGCCACTTTTAGTGGCCCCCTTCCTTGCGGGGCCCCCTCCGGTCAGAGGGTACGGAGGGCGCTCGCTACGCTTCTGCCTACTACTATCCTCTTATTTTGGGATATTAGCCAACCACTAATTACTGCAGTTAGGGAGAAGCTTCACCCAAAGCTTGTTGTTGCATAATTAGCCATTAGATTATACAGTTTCTCTGAAGCATCTGGTACTAGCCACCATTGAGACAGAATGCCTTGGCAGATCGACCACTGATTTGATCTGGTATGGCAATTTCTGTGCATCTAACGGTGGTGGTTGTATTTCCTTTTTTATACTTAAACATATTTAACAGGCCTGGGGAAAAATATTGCATTTAAAAGAGAGTGAAAATAACTAAGACTCTTTATACAGGAAATGAAGGAGGAGATGAGATAAAGAGAAACAAAAGAATGAACTTTATAGAGATGGAGGTGGATTGCAAGAGCAAGGGAATGTTCAGCAAAACAGAAAACTGATAGAGTTAAAAGTAGTAAAAGAAAATACTTGATCATACAAGGCACAAATAGGCTGTGGAACTCCGTGCCACCAGATAGCACCAAGGCTAAGAGCTTAGTATGACTGAAAATGGGATAATTATTTTTTGATAATGAGAACATCCAGAGTTACAATACAATTTGTGTGATCTGAAGAAGAGCTCTGTGTAGCTCAAAAGCATGTCTTTCACCAATAGAAGTTGGTCCAATAAAATATATTACCTCAACCACCTTGTTTCTCTGAGTTACAATAGTAAATTATAAAAAAAAAAATAAAATAAAAATTGAACAGGATATAAACCCTCATGCTTCAGGGCATAAATTAGCTTCTAACTCCTGGGGATTAGGAAGAAACTTCCCTTGTGGAAGGGATATCCCATACCTGCTTCCTTCAGGGTTTCTTTCACCCTTCTCTAAAGCATCTGGTCAGACAAAATTCTGAATTAGAAAAACCACTGGTCTGATCCAGTGTGGCCACTTCTGTTTTTCTATGACTGATTCACTGCTATAATACTCCAGTGGAGCCGGTGCAACTCCACTAATTAACACCTAAAATGTTAAAAAAGTCAATGGCGTATCCTGTGGCCATATTACTGAACCTAATTTCATAAAATAACCCCTATTGGTTGGGGTTGGTACTTGCCTGGAAGATAGAGTCTTGTGTTCTGCAAAAGCAATGGTGGTGATTCAGTAACTGACAGCCTTTCCTCTACTAGGAGGTATTGTACTACTGGAGGTCATCTCTTTTGGATTATCCATAAAATCACAGTTCTTACCATTTGTAGTTATAAAAGAGGGCTTTCAACCCAGGTATTCTGGCCAAATGCCAATATGAATAATTATATTCTGCTGCTTATCAAAATGTATCCTGTTAATTTTCCTGCTTAAGTTATTTTTCCTCATGTTCTGTCTTGAGTTGTTGTGCAGTGTTAAGAGTTTTTAAACTCAGCATGTCACATCCTGGATGTGGGTAAAAAGATCACTACATATAGTTTGTAAATCAGTTTGGATGAAGGGTACTGTGTA
The DNA here is from genome assembly GCF_007399415.2 of Gopherus evgoodei. Taxonomy (NCBI): domain Eukaryota; kingdom Metazoa; phylum Chordata; order Testudines; family Testudinidae; genus Gopherus; species Gopherus evgoodei. Next base: position 32,242,898 of record NC_044322.1, on the reverse strand, counting down.
AATACCAAACATCAGTAGAATTGGGCAAAAATTTTTGTCTGAAACTTTCTTAGTGACACCAAAATGTTTTGTTAATTTGTATTGGCTTCTGCCACATTTTGCTGGACAAAAAAAGCTGAAAAAGTTGAAATTTTTCGTTTTAACATTTTTAAAAAGAAACATTTCATTTTTTAGCTTTTTAAAAGAATTTTTGTTTCTATATTCCCTTCAGTTATTTTTTTAAAGAAGTCTAAAATAGAAATAGCTTCATTCTGAGTCAAACATATTTTATTTGCTCCACAATGCTTTTTTTTTTTTAAACTTTTTGATTTGCTGAAAACTTTGAAAAACTTCAATTTTGGGTGAATCTGAAATGAGCTTTTGGTTAACTTTCAGAATTTCCAGCAAATCAAAAAATCAGTAATTTGCAGGGCTCTAGTAGCTATAATTATAGCCATGTACTTATTCAAATACTGCTTTGAGATTATTATCAAAGTTTTGTTCTGCAAACAATAGATTAATAACTTCTGCTGTTCTCATGTCTTTGGGCATGAAACTATTTTAATTACATGATTCTTCCAAGCTCAGAAGCCTATGAGCTATCCAAACAAATGATGTAACAGTCTTCAGAGATCCACTGGTATTTTACTGAAGATAGCATAAGACATGTTGAATATGTATTATAATGAAGATCTGATTTGTACCCTTAGGAAATAAATGACTTTGTCCTTCATTTCTATTGGAATAATTAGGACCAGCTGTCATGGATTTAACTAGTATGTGTTACATTTAATAAAAATGATGCACTAGAAGACTTTTTTTTTTTTGTTCGTTGAATTTATTTTCTCTGCACACTCTTACACTGGGTATATATTCTAATAATTCACATGAAAATTATCCTACAACATCTGGCAACTAGACACACACATGCTATACACATTGTAACTCCAGCATTTGATATAGTGATTAAATGCAAATGATACTTAAAAGAGCATACCTAGAAAATAGTAGAGATGAAAATGTTTAGTCATCATCTTAAAATGGAATTTTCTAAGATAGTCACTTTTCTAAGATAGTCACTAGCAAACTAAAGCAGCATTTGATGCACATTGTCAGCCTGGGATCTTTTTATTGCTGCCATTTTTTATTGCCTGTATGTGATGTTTGGTATCATCACCTTTCAAAAATGCAAGCCTTTTGAGCTTCTGTGATGGGAACGTGGAAAGATCTAGTACATTAGCGGTGGATGACTCACTAGCCCCTTCACCCTTTGCCACATAAATGCTTTTCCAGGTGGCTAAGCCTGGAAGCATTGCACAAGCTATGTTCTCAAATTCAAGCAATTCAGAGAAAGGGGTTATTTCATCTTATTCTTTAGCAATTCCTAGTGGTCAGTGCAGGAAAAGTATTTCAGGCTCTGAGGCTGTCTTACTTCATGGTTGCAGAGTAAATGCAGCCAGAAATGGTATATCTGAGTGCCAGTTGTGGGTTTCGTATTGTTCTGTGGAAGTCCTAGGTTTAATTTCCTGTCCCAGTCTTTGACTCAGTGGGGACTTGAAGTGTTGCAGAGACAATGACGGGGAAGGAGAACTATTGTGTTGTTCTGTAGTGATCCCACTGTCCAATTCAAAGGTGGTACTAAAAGATTCTGAAGGAAGTTCTGTCTAGTCATCCTCATTGCAAAGGGTGGTCAGATAATGTGGTAGTGTGTGAGATATAAAGCAGGAGGAAAGTGTAAGTCCTCTGGGGTCTCACCCAGAATGAGAAAAGGTAAAAGTGCATGAATCACAAACTGCAGCTTATAGAGGGAGATGGGACGGGGGAGTGAGGAAGGAAGACGGACAGGAAAAAAAAAAATCAGTCCAGAATGATGAGATGTGATGCAGACGTCTTAGGGTCACCCACAGAGACCAAATGAAATCTGGTAGCTTTTGTCTTGGGGAAATGGGAATCCCACTAGCAGGTATCCTTCATGAAGAAGCCTTTAGAATAGGGGATGACAAATAGTCTGGTGGCTGGGGCAAGCCCCAAACAAAAGCAGGTTATAAAGGAAAGATATTGCACAACAATAACCCCACCACATTGTTGACATATATTTACCATTGTCCTATAGGTTTGAAGTTTGAGGAGATGCAAGAAAAATTTGGGGAGGAATTCTTCAATATCTGCTTTGATGAGAATGAAAGAGTTCTTCGCGCTGTAGGTGGCACACTGCAGGACTTCTTCAATGGCTTTGATGCTTTGCTGGAGCACATTAGAACTTCATTTGGAAGACAGGTCACTCTGGAATCCCCTTCTTTCCTATGCAAAGAGCTCCCCGAAGGCAACCTCATGCTCCACTACTTTCACCCTCATCATATTGTTGGATTTGCAATGATGGGAATGATAAAGGTGGCAGCAAAGAAGATCTACCGTTTGGAAGTGGATGTGGAACAAGTCACGAATGATAAACTGTACGCAGAGGGGTCGAACCCAGGTAATTGCAGCTGTCTTACTTTTATTATCAAAGAACGTGAAAATGCAAATATCACAAAAGCACTTCCACTCGGATCATCTCAGTCTCCCTCAGACCTGAGGATAAGCATCAGCACCTTCTGCAGAGCTTTCCCCTTCCATCTGATGTTCGATCCAAACATGCTGGTGCTCCAGCTTGGGGAAGGCCTTAGGAAGCAGCTCAGATGCGACACTCACAAAATGTTGAAATTCCAGGACTGCTTTGAGATAGTTTCCCCCAAGGTCAGTGCCACATTTGAACGAGTCCTCCTGAGATTATCAACACCATTTGTGATTCGGACCAAACTTGAGGCTTCTGGCTCTGAAAATGATAAGGTAGGAGCATTAATTTAGATTGGGATGTGTGTGTATGGGAGGGGCGCATTTATTCAGAGTCGAACAGCTCAAGGACTATGCACTACTGAAAATTCATTTAACCCTCCAAAATAAGGCTTAACTGGGATGTAAGTGGTTTGGGTCTGGATTGGGATGAATTTCATCCTACATTATTTATAAATGCGGCCTGTGGAGTTATTGCAGGTACTTTAAATGCCATACAGAAAATTCTCGGTCACAGGGTTGTGTATTAAAACATTGGTGAAATTCCCAGTGCCTTGGTTTGACATTATGCCTATGTCTAATCATTAATTTCATTCCAATTTTATTGTAATAATACTGAAAACGACACCATTCAATGTAATTATTCTCCAAGGAATGCAGTTTTGTTGTGTTATCTGAAGGGGTTTAACTGTAGGATTCCCATTTACTTTATATATCCTACACAACAATACTCTTCTCCATGTCTCTCATGCTGCAGAGATATGGGAAATCTGTAGTAATTAAACACTACAATAAATGATGCCAAATACGATTTATGCCAATCTTGAAATAGGTAGCTCTGATGCTGTTCTATCATAAAACAAGCCCCAAACCAAAGAATATTTGTTTACCTTTGTGCTGAGTGATGCAAGTGTTCTTAGGTAGGTTAACTCTCCCAGGACCTGGAGATAGTGTGGTGGATACAAGTGGACAGATTTTCAAATGAACTCAGCTTCCATTTAGGCACTTACAATGGCATAGGGCTTATGTAGGTGTAATTAGGGCAATGCAGTATCTGTGTAGACACTACGTTCCTTACATTGGCTGTTGGCTGTTCACTGGAGCTGTGAAATTGACAAGAAAACCGACTCCCGGTTTGCCAGCCCTGCTGCTGCTGGGTCTCCTGGCTTGGGCTGCCCTCAGGATCTCCACTTCCTGTGGGGAGCCCTTCTGCCCCCCAGGACCCTGACTCCCCAGCAGGAGCACAGCAGTTGACTGGACTCTGAGCGCAGATCTCCTCGCTTGAAGTGAGAAGCCCCAGGTAGCTTTCCCACCACTTCTGGCTGGGCAAGGGAAGGTGAGATGCCCAGGGGGCAGTTGGGATCCTGGAGGAGAGCTGCACGGAGCTGAGAGCCCTGGCTCTCAGCCCCCACACTATCCCTCTTCAGTCGGTGGAAGTGCTCCTCATGAGGACATGCACCACTGACAGAAGGAGAGTAATCTGGACATCAGTCCATGCAGTAATTACTGCTGTGACCGTAAGTCGACCTAACATAGGGTAGATTTAAGATTATAACGTAGACATCTTCTTAGTGGGTTACAGATTGTTGTAATAAGCCATAAATACAGTCTCTTTATTAAGGTCATTATTTTTAGTGTCTAGTGAAGTTAAGAATAAAAATTCGACTCATCTTTTGAAAATGTTGAGCAGGTTCCATTTGAGGATGAGGACTGATAGGTCAGATATGGAGTGATCACTTTGGGAAAAGTGTTTACCCATGGGTAATATGGCATTCTTGTTTTACCATTTTTCTGTGTGAGTTCATTCAATAGTGTAGTGATTGTCTCGTTTCACCCACATAGTTGTTATTGGGGCATTCAGTGCACTGGGTGAGGTACAGCACATGTTGTGATAGGCATGTATAGGACTCATGGATCTTGAAAGGTGTGTTGTGGAGGGAGTTGTGCATAGCACTGCAGGAGTGTTAATGAGCCACTTCCCCTTGAATGGTCTCTTATAATATCTCTTGAACTAAGGCTTTGTCTGCAGTGCGCAGCTTTTAGCGACATGGCTGCATTGCTATAGCCATGCTGCTAAAAGATGCACAGTGTAGCTGCTGTTTGTCAGCAGGAGAGAGCTCTCGTGCTGACAAAAACATGCCACCTGCAACGAGCGTGCTCCTGCTTACAAAGCACTGTTCACACACTGATGCTTTCCGTCGGTAAAACTTTTGTTGTTCAGGGGTGTGTGTGTTTTTTTTAAGGCCCCTGAAAGGCAGAAGTTTTGCCGATGAAGTTCCAGTGTAGATAAAGCCTGAACTAACAGAACTAAACAATATGTTCCATCTTGTATTTAGCTGTGACACTCCTGAGTGTCTTTCCCAGACCTGAAGAAGAGCTCTGTAGCTTGAAGGCTTAACTTTTACCAACAGAAGTTGGTTCAGTAAAAGATATTACCTCACCCATCTTGTCTCTCTAATATCCTGGGATCACATGGCTACAACACTGCAAACATAATGATAGTAGGAGCTTTGTATTAGCTGACATATTTGCAAGTATGCATTTACAAAGGTGTTTTCTATTTTAGTATTTAAGAAATAAAGAAAAGGTTTAAAATTTTCCAGCTACACATGTTTTTCCTCATCGTTTTTTTGAATGAAGTTTTAGAGTAATTATAAATTTTATTTCAATCAGGATATTTCTCGAATTCTTTCTGTGAGTTTACCCAGATTTATTTTTCACACCCTCCATTTCTTTTCACAATTGGGGCTATTCCTAAAACATATATATTTTACATAGTTTGCCTTCTTGAGGATAAGGATTATCAAACGTGTATATTATACAAATGGAGATGTCCTAGTCTAGATAAAACCCTGTTAGGGGATTGTCTCTTGACTAGGGCTGCCAATTTTGGTAGGATGTAGTCTTGGATGTTTCATTACATGATATAATCTTTAATTAAAAATGAATCTTTAGTTCCTGGAGACTCCAGGACAATCCTGGAGGGTTGGTAACAGTACTATTGACACAAGCTCCTTAGAATCATAGAAATGTAGGGCTGGAAGCGACATTGATAGATAATCTAGTTCAGTCCCCTGCACTGAGGCAGGAGTAAGTATTATCCATTCTAGACCCCCTTTGATAGGTGTTTAACCTGTTTTTATAAACCTCCAGTGGTGAAGATTCTACAATCTTCCTAGATAATCTGTTCCAGTGCTTAACTACCCTGACAGGAAGTTTTTCCTAAATCTCCTTTGCTGCAATTTAACCCTCCTACTTCTTGTCCTGTCCTTAGTGTTAAGGAGAACAATTTATCACCCTCCTCTATGACAACCTTTTACATACTTGAAGACTGTCATGTCCCTCCTCAGTCTTCTTCTCCAGATTGAAAAAATATGGGTTTGTTTAATCTTTCCTCATAGGTCATGTTTTCTAGAACTTTAATAATGTCTATTGCTTTCCTCTGGACTTTCTCGAGTTTGTTCATATCTTTCCCAAAGTGTGGTGCCCAGAACTGGGTACAATACTGAGCTGAGGTCTTATTAGTGGTGGGTTTAAGAATTACTTCCTTTCTCTTGCTTACAACACTCATTCTAATTCATCCTAGAATGTTTTCTTTCTTTGCAACAGTGTTACATTGTTGACTCATATTTAATTTGTGATCTATTGTAACCCTCTGTATTTTTCTAATTTGTTTTTGAGCAGGTCATGTAAGACAATATCAAAGCCTTAGTAAAGTCGAGATGTATCACATCTACCACTTCCCTTCTATCTGCTAGGATTGTTACCCTGTCAAAGAAGGATATTAGGTTGGTTTGACATTAGAGTTACAATCTATTTGTTATATCAATTAAACTTTTATCAGATATTTTGTACAAAGCACAAATTTCAGTATCCAATATATCTTTTAAACATATCAGAAAGAAAAATAGTAGAAACGATAAGGCAAGTTGAAATTTAAACTGCAGCTTTTCTGAGTTAATATAACACTTTTTAAACATGGTTTATGGATAAGGAGAGGTTACCTTCCTGACATTTGCTTGTTGTTGGTGACAGACGTGAAAACCTAGAATTTCTCTAACCACTGTGAACACTTATAACATAACTAACTTCAAGCATATAGAGGTGTTATTATAATGTCAAGCTTCCTGACTATAACATACTTGTGGCTTTATTGTAATGTTCAGTAAAAGTGCAAACAAGTTCATAACAACTTAATATAAAAAGGAAGTTATAATAATTTTGCAGCAATACTGAGGTTTGTCCACCATACGTAACTTGCTATAAGACAGGTTTGCCAGACCTGTAGCTCTTTTCTGGACCCTTTCCAATTTGTCATCATCCTTTTTAAAGTGTGGACATCAAAACTGGAAGCAGTACTCCAGTAATTCCTCATAGGCTAGCTGGGGAGGGAGGAGTACCGATATTTCTTCCTGTTGTAACATGAAGCCATTACAAAGGTAACAAGTCACAGAGTTAGGCGATTGTTCTGTTTTGTGGACTGGGGCACTCCCTATTCAGTTTACAGGAGTCACATCCTATCAGCAATGATCTGTTTCAGAATATTGCTTTTAGAGAATTCTGAGTTGGTGAATATCTCCACACTTCTCAGACTTAGTGAGTTTGAACAAGGAGGGGAAACCCAGACGAGTCTGTGCCAGGTTTTGAGCTGCTCAAGTCATACAGTGTTTGATCAGGAAAAGGAATTATATAAAAGGCTTTGTGATACACAGAGGACCTTTTAGCTTATTTTGGAGGGACTTTTATCTTCATTCCAATGCATAAATTAGATTTTTTCCTCTGTTTTTATTTTTTTAGGCATGCAGTGAAAAAAAGGCAGAATAGAAAAGAACCTTCTGTTACTCCTTTTGTCAGCCCTTTGTTTAGATGAAAGTAAGCCATTTACTATTGTCATTTCTTCATTGAGCACTCAAAAGACAAATAGAAAATACAGACAAATAAATAACCTGGACCCTGCCCGGTAGAATTGACAATCTGAGACCTCAGTTCTGGAAGGACTTATGTGTATGCATCTTTTTACATGTTGGCAGTAGAACCATTGAAATCAACTGGATAAGACTGCACATATACCTTTGCTGGATCAGGGCCTAGAACTAGACAACACATAACAAAGAAAGCAAAAAGATGAAGGGTATAGGGAATAGGGTGTTAATATCTGTAGGTTTTTAGAAAACGGTGAACTATGAATAATGATTTATAAACTATAGATATAGGGTAAAATTTTCAAATGTTTCTAAGTAACTTTGATGCTTTTGAAAATGTTACCTGTATCTACTAGGTTTTGCTATATCCGATATATTTAGTCTGATATCCCGCCTCTGGCAGCAGTCAACAACAGATTTTTCAGAAAAAGGCAACTTTTCCCTGTGACAGGATCCCCGGGGTGCAGTCTGGGACTGTGGGACCACTGTGCCTTCCTTAACTGTCCAGCCTGGGCTGTCTCTAGTGACAAGCAGCAAACCCCTCCAGGAGCTGTGATCACTTAGCACAACAGCATGTGGAGCTCCCACACCCAGCTACATTGCATGAATGCTCCCAGAGCCACTCATGAAAAACACAGAAAAGGCATGCGCCAAATCCCCCCAGCTCCCAGCTTTGTAGCTCAGGAATATATCATCTTGCACTGCTCATCCTGAGCAGTACAAATTTATTAATTTGTTCACCATTTCTTCAATGGAAAGTGGATATACACCAGTGGCTGTAAACCTGAGCCAGCACCCTTACCAAACACTTCAGGCAAACTCGGTGGTAAAGATTGTGATGGGTTCAGTCACAGGGATCCCCTTGGGACTGTCACCTGATGTGCTGAGACTACCTCTGAGCCTGTTTTCTCTGCCAGTTTGGGCCTTCAGAACCCTGCCTTCTTGAGCCAGATACACTAATCTGCTGCAACACAGACCCAGAGTCTAAGCCGCATCCCCAAAGCTGCAGACTTAACTGAAAAAGCCTTAACGAGTGCTTCTGTCTCTAGCACCCAGACACCCAGCTCCCAATGGGATCAACCCCCCAAATAAATCTGTTTTATTCTGAATAAAGCTTATAAACTCATAAATTGCCTGCCCTCTATAACACTGATAGAGAGATATGCACCACTCTTTGTTCCCCCAGGTCTTAATTACTTACTCTGGGTTAATTAATAAGCAAAAGTGATTTCATAAAGTATAAAAAGTAGGATTTAAGTGGTTTCAACTAATAACAGACAAAACAAAGTAAGTTACCAAGCAAAATAAAACAAAACATGCAAGATTAAGCCTTATACAGTTAAGAAACTGAATACAGGTAAATCTCATCCTCAGAGATGTTCCAATAAGCTTCTTTCACAGACTAGACTCCTTTCTAGTCTCAGCCCAGTCCTTTCTCCTGGTACAGTCCTTGTTCCAGCTCAGGTAGTAGATAGGGGATTTCTCATGACTCCAGCCCCCTTTGTTCTGTTCCACCCCCTGATATAGCTTTGGCACAAGTCAAGAATCTTTTCTCTCTGGATTCCCACCCCTCCTTCTAAATGGAAAAGCACCAGGTTTAAGATGGATTCCAGTACCAGGAGACACAGTCACATGTCCTGTGAGACCCCAAGCCTCCATTCTTCCTGACCTGACTCATAGGAAAGCCTACAAGTAAACAGAGCCATTTATAACCAATTGTCCTAGTTGATGGGAGCCATCAAGATTCCAAACCACCATTAATGGCCCACACTTTGCATAATTACAATAGGACTTCAGAGTTATATTTCATATTTCTAGTTTCAGATACAGGAATGATACATTTATACAAATAGGATGACCACACTCAGTAGATTATAAACTTTGTAATGATATCTGACAACAGACCTTTTGCATGACGCATATTCCAGTTACATTATATTCACACTCATTAGCATATTTTCATAAACTCATATGGAGTGCAATGTCACAAAGATAAACAGTAAAAGAAGTTTACTGACAAAGCCCTGGCTGGGATAATTTAGTTCGAGTTGGTCCTGCTTTGAGCAGGGGGTTGGACTAGATAACCTCCTGAGGTCTCTTCCAACCCTGATATTCTATGACCACATCAGATAGTTTTTAAGTGATTATAAGTGATAGGCAAAACAGCTATGATATTTGAAATCCAGACTTTGCTTACTTTTTAAATTATCCTTGTACTGTTCCTTAAGTAGATAGCTCTTTCAAAATGATTTAAAGACTTTATGGTGCCTCATTTAATTTTTGAAAATATTATTTATATAAAAAATAGTATCAATACATATCCTTCACACACATACATACTGTATATCTGGTAGAGATATCCATGTAATAAATTAAGCCACGTGCTAAATCAGGGATATGAAACCTATGGCACATGTGCTAAAGGCAGCATGTGAGCTGGTTTTCAGTGGCACTCACACTGCTGGGTACTGGCCACCGGTCTGGGAGGCTCTGCATTTTAATTTAATTTTAAATGAAGCTTCCTAAACATTTAAAAAACCTTATTTACTTCACATGCAGCAATAGTTTAGTTATATATTATAGACTTCTAAAAACGTTAAAATGTATTACCAGCATGCAAAGCCTTAAATTACAGTGAATAAATGAAGACTCGGCACAGCACTGCTGAAAGGTTGCTGACCCCTGTGCTAAATTGTGGGATCATGTATAAGGGTATTTACAGAGATTTTATTACAAGTCCTGTCTTAGAAATATCTCAAGAAGAGTATGTGATGGAATCCCAGGCATGCAATCGTGGGAACATGGTACTGCTATGCCCCCTTTACTCTCCAGGTAGATTTTAAGATAGATAGATCTTAAGATTTTAAGATAAATTTTAACTAATGGACAAAAAGTCAGAGTTAGTTACCAAAATAAAATAAAATATAAGCACGCAGTCTGAACTCTCAATCCTATTAGACTGGGCAACATCTAGATTAAGCAGTTTTTCTCATCCCACTGGATATTGCAATTCATAGTACACAGGTTTCATCCTTGAAACCTGGGCCAGTCACTTCTGTTGAAGTCTTCAGTATTCTCTGAGTGTCCTTGTTGCCAGTTGCAGTGTAGATTGGGGAAAAAAGAAAGGCCAAGCATGGCCCCTGTGCATTTGGTTTTTTTACCCTCAGTCCCATATGCTTGGAGAACACAAGTCCAGGCATGTCTGGTGGGCATTGCTGAGTCCCCAGGCAAAGTTGAGCAATTCCCCTGCTGTGGCCTTATACAGGTGAGTCATTGAGTTGTAGCACCTTTGCTGGACAATGGCTGTTAATGGTTGTTTGACACTCGCCTGGGTGTTGGCTGCTTTTCTTGGCATTGTCTCTGGGGAGCTAGAATCTGGGCGCTTCCCAAACCCACAGCATATTTTAGTAACAATCATAGTATAAATTCTCACAACTTCATATGCATTAATGATATATATATTTAGATAGAAAAATGACTTTCAGCAGATCATAACCTCCCCGATACCTCACATGGCCTGCCTTATATGCAATATCACAATTATATATAAATGAGGACTATAGGGGTTACAGGATGCCCCCCCCCCCAAGGAATAGAATATAACACACCCCTTACCCCAAACTACCATTTTTGGCATAGTACAAGTAGCAAATTGTTCAAAACTATACACAAGAGAGGGGCTTATCCACCCGTGGTATTTGATTTTTCCACTATTGTCCATATCATTCTCTCATGTTACTTAAATGCAAATGTTACCAATGTAAAACAGTATGATTCAGTCCTTTCAACAATCCAAGTGCAGCATTTCCATTCTGTTTGTTGACTACATGCTGTGTAAAAAAAAGTATTTTCTATTTTTTCTTCTCAATGTACTGCTCTTTGATTTAATTTTTTCCCTTTGTTTTTAGGTGAAGGGACAGGATAGTTATTTATGTAGTGCCTAAAATTGAGCTTTGCGCTTTAGACACAAATAGAAAACACACTATCACCACATCTTACTTATTTGCTTGGTTGTTTTTTTTGTTTGTTTGTGTTGTGGTAGCACCTAGTAACCACAGTCACGGACCAGGATTCCATTGTGCTAAGCATTGTACAAACACAGAACAAAAAATTGTCCTTTCCTCAAAGACTATACAATCTACAGCTTGCAGTCTAAAACTTTTTTTTGACAATATTCAGTTAGGGCCCTACCAAATTCATGGCCATGAAAAACGCATCACAGACCATGAAATCTGGTCTCCCCCCATGAAATCTGGTCTTTTGTGTGCTTTTACACTATGCTATTTCACGGGGGAGACCAGCGTTTCTCAGATTAGTGTTCCTGACCCAAAATGGAGTTGCAGGGGAGTCACAAGTTTATTTTAGGAGAGCTGTGTATTGCCACCTTTACTTCTGCGCTGCCTTCAGAGCTGGGTGGCTAGAGAGCAGCAGCCATTGGCCAGGCACCCAGCTCTGAAGGCAACAACCTGCCAGCAGCATCACAGAATTAAGGGTGGCAATACTATACCATGCCACTCTTACTTCTGCACTGCTACCTTAGGAGCTGGGTGGCCAGAGAGTGGTGGTTGCTGACTGAGGGCCTAGATCTGCAGGCAGTGGTGCAGAAGTAAGAGTGGCAATACCATACTATGCAATCCTTACTTCTGCACTGCTGCTGGTGGCTGCTCTACCTTCAGAGCTGGGCTCCCGGCCAGCAGCCACCACTATCCAGCTACCCAGCTCTGAAGACAGCGCTGCCATCAGCGGCAGTGCAGAAGTAAGGATAGCAGTACCGCAGGGCTTCCCCCCGCAACTCCTTTTTGGGTCAAGAGCCCTACAATTACAACACCATGACATTTCAGATTTAAATAGCTGAAATCATGACATTTATGATTTTAAAAATCCTATGACTGTGAAATTGACCAAAATGGACCGTGAATTTGATCGAGCCCTATTCGTAGTATTTTCAGTCCTTTGTCATGTGAAAAGCCTGCTATGCTACTAAATATTTTTCTGTATATTTTGCAATATTTTCAATTTCTGCTGAACTTTTTGTGTGGGAAGGAAGGTGGAATAACCAAGACTTCAGTTCTGCAAAAGTGTAAGTCCTTACTTACCTTTAAGCATGTGAGTAATTTCATTGATTTTAATGGGATTACTTTCATGCTTACAGTTAAGCATGCACATAAGTATGTGCAGAATCAGGGCCCAATTTGTACATGTTAATCCACAGAGAGGTGTAATAGAATTCTATAATAATTCAGATGAGGGTATGTGATCACACCCATAGTAATATGTTCAGTATAATTTTCAATCTCTTTTTTAAATATGTATTTGTTTAACTTCTTCACTGAGGTATCTACAATGACAGCAGTCTTTTCATTGATCTGATCCAGAAAATACAGATTTTTCTATATGACCAATTATTTTTGAGTTGATTTGATTTTTTTTACTTATGTGAACACTTTATATTTGTCCAAGTTCAATGTAATCTGCCTTCAAGGTCACCAATCTCCCAATGTGTCTAAATCCCCACTGTTGTTTATATTCATAGATTCCAAGGCCAGAAAAGACCACTGTGATAATCTAGTCTGTCCTGTATGACACAGGCCATAGAACTTCCCAAAATAATCCCTACGTCATATTATTTAGAGAAACATTTAATCTTGGTTTAAAAATGGTTAGTGATGGAGAATCCACCACAACCCTTCATAAGTTGTTCCAATGGTTAATTACTCTCACTGTTAAAAATGTATGCCTTATTTCCAGACTCAATTTGTCTAGCTTCAATTTCCAGCCATTGGATCATATTGTACCTTTCTCTCTTAGATTGGAGAGCCTATTATTAAATATTTTCCTTCATGTGGATACCTATAGGCTGTAATCACGTCACCCCTTAACCTTCTCTTCGTTAAGCTAAACGGATTAAGCTCCCTGAGTCTTTTGTTATGAGGAATGCTTTCTAATCCTTTAATCATTCTCGTGACTCTTCTTTCAGCTCTACTATTTATCAGTCTGCTTGAAATGTGGGCATCTGAACTAGACACAGCATTCCAACAGCAGTCACACCAGAGCCAAAACAGAGAGGTAAATTGACCTCTGTACTCCTGCTCGAGATTTTCCTTTGTATGCATCCCAGGAGTGTATAAGGTGTTTTGCCATAGAATCACCCTGAGAGCACATGTTCAGATGATTATTCACCATGATTCCAAAATCTTTTTCAGAGTCACTGCTTCCTAGGATAGAGGCCCCCATCCTGTAAGTAAGGCCTGTGTTCCTTGTTCCTAGATGTATACATTAAAACACAAATGGTTGGCTTGCTCTGAATGAGTGACCTATCATCTTAATTATTTACCATTCCAATTTTTGTGTCACCTGCAAACTTTATCAGTGATCATTTTATGTTTTCTTCAGTATAAGGTTGTGATAAATGAGGGTGGAGGGATAGCTCCCTTTTATGAACACCCACCCAGTAGCTATAAAATCTCTGTTAATAGCTGTTCTCTAGTTGCTCTACCTGTAAATGGTTAAAAAGTCTCACTGTTATGCATAAATAAAAGAAAGTGAGTGGGCACCTGGCCAAAAGAGCCAATGGAAAGGCTAGAACTTTTTAAATTTGAAAAACGACTCCCCTTTTGTCTGTCTGTTGTTGTTCTCCTGGGGAGAGGAGGACAGGGAAGCAGCTATGCTGTAAGAAGCTTGGGCCAGGCATGAAAAATTATCAGTATCATACCTAGAAACTACTCATTTAAACCCCCCAGATATGTAAGTAGATCAGGAAATGTCTAGGAAGATGTGATTAGGTTTATCCCTTTTATTTCATTATGTCTTGTGGATTCCTCTGTGCTAAGCCCAGGTGCATTTGTTTTGCTTGTAACCTTTAGACTGGAGCTCAAGAAAGCTATTCTTGGTGCTTAGTCCTTGTAGTTTCTCTTTTAAAATCTAGCAATAGCCTGAGTTCCCAAATGTACTTTCTTCTTTAATTTTTTAAAATAAAATTTACCTGTTTTAAGAACAGAATTGAATTTTTATGTCTTAAGAAGTTTGTGCACATGTTGTTTAATTAGGTGGTGGAAACCGCTGATTTCCTTTTTTTTTCTCTTTCTCAGCTCTTCCCCAGAGGGATGGGGGTGAAAGGGCTTGAGGGTATCCCAGAGGAAGGAATTCCCAAGTGCACCTTCCTGGGTTCTCAAAGGGGTTCTGCACTTGGATGGTGGCAGCATCTACCAAGCCAAGGTCAGAAAAAAGCTGTAACCTTGGAAGTTTAATATAAGCCTGGAGTGATCAGTATTAATTTTAGAATCCTTGTGCGCCCCCACCTTCTGCACTCAAAGTGCCAGAGTGGGGAGTTAGCTTTGACAAAGGTCAAGAAGAAATCCCTGCAGGAGCCCACTGCAAACACATTCACTTGATGACAATTCCCTGTTTATACTGACATTTTGAGACCTATCAGTTAGCTAGTTTTTAATCCATTTAATGTGTGCCATGTTAATTTTATATGGTACCAAGTCAAATGTTATTAATCTTCTTTAATTCTTTATTAATCAGGTCCCATTATTGTGGTAGTGCCCAGAGGTCCCAGTCAGGATTAAGGCCCTGTTGTTCTATTTCTTGTACAAATATTCTGTAATTTCTCAAAATTCATAGTTCTTTTTACTTACTGGAGAAATTTTATGTAACTAGCAAACTAAATCTACATGCTGTCTAATTTTTCCATATCAATAATAAATCCCCTAAATAGCAAAGGTCCCAAATACCATTCCCTCAGGTACCTCACTGTCTACTACCTTCTCTCCACTTTAAAGGTAGCCATTTATTAAAAATCTTAGAGCCAGATAGATATACCCTTAGTCATGTTGAATAGCACCTTACTTCATGAGTAGTCCTACTGTAGTCAATGGAACTACTCATGGAGTAAGGCATTATTCAAAATGAGTAAGTGTATCAGTAAAAGACATAGAACAAAGTGAGAAAATTCTTATACCATGAGCACTATTCATGATAGATGAAATGTAGTTTAATTATTTGTTAAGTGATATTAGGACATGTCCCCTCACCCTGTGTTTTTAACTAGTTTCTTATTGGAGGATCTAAAGAATTTGGTCACATGGGTCACTTTCAGGTAATATTTTATTGACTTTTTCAAAGCACTTTAAAAGGTTTGAAAAACCTGATTTTCCACATAGAAACCATGCTGATCAAGTCATGCTAATCCAAGTGTTTTACTCTTTTTTGGTATCACTGATGCTCAGATGGGAACTTTTTAGGAGTTCTGTTGTCATCCTTTTAGAATAAGAGTAAAATTATAATCTCCAAAACTAATTGTTATTTTAAAAGTTATATTGCATTTCCTGCTTAGTGTTATGTTCCATTTCCTACATTTATCTGCTATTCCTTTCCTGCAGCAGATATTATCTGTTCTTTTTCAAGTGCTTGCTCATGTCCATTCCATGCTAGGTGTGTGTTTGCCACACTTTTGCCAGAGATTTTTCCATCACTGGTATCAGTCAGGCTGGCTCTAGTGCCTTCAGGAGCTGCGTGCTTCTGTGCCGGTATAAGGGGCACTGCCAGTCCCACACCCTCTGAGTTCCTTTTTATCGCCTGTGATGGTTGCGGGAACGTCTCCTCTTCCTTCGTCAGGGTGCTTATCAGTGGTTTCTTCTTTGATAGTTTAGTCTATAGTTTAATTACAGTGTATATATTGTAAATAGTATTAGTGTAGATAGTACGCCCTTATCATTTGAGGGGCTCTCTTCTCCCCTGGGGCTGGACATTCCCCAGTCCCCAGACTTCAAATCTTGTGCCTCCTGTGGCAAGCCTATGCCTGTGAGGGACTCACACTCCAATTTTCTGAAGTTCTGGGAGGATCTCACATGAAAGACAGCTGCCAGATTTGTCAGGACTTTAAGCCTCTCACAAAGAAGGACAGAGCAATCAGACTTCAGGCTGTTCTAATGGAAGCTGCTCTTAGACCAGTTTTGTAACCAAGCTGCTTGGATTTGGCACCGTGCACTTTTGGCCTTGGTGTGAAGCACTCCTCCAGCATTGCATGCATCCTGGCACTGCTCTCCATCTCCACTGCCAAGGAAGAAGCACAAAAAGTAGAACATGGACAGAGGGCACTCGCTGGTTCCTAAGAAAGGCAAGCAAGGGGACAGCAAAGGAGTGCTACCCGTGTTGGGTCACTCCTTCACCCCGGTCACATGGTGGCACTGTAGATTTTGCCAAGATTGTTGAGTCTAGTGCTGATGCTTGGAAGTCATCGCGGTACCAGCAGAATTGTGGTGCCTTCAACCCTGAAGACAGTTGCAGTGGCCAGAGACTTGCTGTTGCTCCTGGTCCCTTGGAGCAGGAGAGAGCATGATTCTTCGAGCTCCTTCCCAGAACTGGCCTCTCCAGTACTTTCTATAGGCAAGCTAACTCTTCTGTCCTCTGCAAGGTCGTCCCTGGTCCTCCACTAGTCACTGGATGCACAGCACCATCACTCTTAACTTTCTCACTAGAAATGTAGGTGGAGACTGTAAAGGCACAAAGGCAGATTAGACAGACAACCTCCATTGAAAGTCAGTGCTTCCTAACTACTCTTTGTACCTTTGAAAATCTTCTCCTTTACCTCCATCAAGGCCACATTTCATTTTCCCAGGAAAAGTGGTCATGGTTTAGGAATTTCCCCACTGTATTCTGTGATAAAGACTGAAAAATATTTGCTTATGAAAGTCCTGGAAACAAAACTCTGTACATAAAACAGGCACAGGGTAGGCAGTGCAAGTTCCTCATTCCACCTTTGCAATATGCCTCAACCAGATCCGAGGGAAAATTCTAGGGTAGTTGTCTCCTTGCACCTTAGTCTTTCTGTGTATACCAAGATAGGCCTATTTGTGATGTGGACATCTTTCTCTTTGGAATTGGAATGAGACCATTAGCTTATTTCACCCTGTGGATTGTTGGGAAAGAGATGCACAATTCTCTTCCCCATTCCATCTCATGGTTTATCCCCTCCCCACATGTGGATCTCTGGGGTCAATTGTGGGAAGGCCAATCCTGCATAGGTAGCTGGCTCTTGCTGTCATCCAATCAGGCATTGACAGATCCATGCACTGGATCAACACAGCAAAATTTATAGGCACAATTTTTTGTGTGTGCCCTTTTGAAACTATGGCCTTTAGCTTGCTTTCAGAACAGTGCAGTGAAGTCTGCCAAAGCAGGCATTACTACTGTCTTGGGAAGGAGCTAATTCTAAGTGAATCATGAAAGAAATTGTCCTTATTTGATTCACTGCCAGATACTGTGCAGCTGTGTTCATTGCAAACGCGCTGCTTTTCTGCTCTTTCTCATACTGACAGCCCTTCCCAATCTCCCAAATAAACCAGTCTATAGAAAGACACCTACTGGCCAAGGAGTTGCTCCACCACATATGGCCGCCCAAAAACCTGCCCCTGGAGGCACCACCGCGGACCCTCGGACCACCCCACGAACACTAGCCACAAGGGCAGTCGACGCAACTCCCCCACCCGCACTATGAGTCACGCCCACTGGGAGAACGGGAACCACCCCCCAGACCGCTCTGCACACTACTACTGTCGCAGGACCCACTGCCACAACCAGACCGCACCACCAGTCCCCCATCATCAGACGGACCGACACGACCCCAAAAGACGCCAGGCCGGTCCCCGCCACCAGAAGGTCACATGCTCCCACAGTTACCCACCAGATGACAACCGCGCACGAAAGACAGGTGTCACCTCCACACCCACCAACCCGAACCAAGTCCCACCAGCAACCAACAACGGTGCTACCCTACCGGTGACTCTGCCTCAGGAACCAACCGAAAGGCCCCCTGAGCCGCAAGTGAGGCAACCCGTCGATCACACGGCAAACCCACTGCCCACACCGGTCGAAGAACCCGAGCAACAGCGGCCGAAGGATAGGCCAGCCACACCTTGGCAGGCCGCCTGGATTGAGGAGCTCCAAGCGGCAGCTTCCTTCGAGGACTTTGACTTGCTCATCGACAGGCTCACCCGCGAGCTAACTACAGAGGCTGCCTCAAAGAGGGCACCAAACCAAGCGACCACCCAGCCTGCCTTCAGACGGCCCATCCCGAATCATGGCACCACCTCCAGAGGAGCTAGAAGAAGGAACACCAACCGTCGCTACGACCCAGCAGCAGCCTCCAAGATCCAGAAGCTATACAGAACGAACCGCCTCAAGGCTGTAAGAGCGGTCCTCAACGGCCCCCCGTCCTACTGCACGATCCCGCCCGAGCGCCTCTACAGCTACTTCCTTGGAGTATTTGGTGGCAAACCCAGAAACGACGCACAGCGCCCAGAGTGCCTCCGCCCCCTGCCCCACATCACCAATACAGGCGACCTAGAGACTGACTTCACGCCTAAACAGGTGGCAGCCAGGCTTTCCAGAACAAAGAACACGGCACCCGGAAAGGACGGCATCCCCTACAGCCTGCTCAAGAAGCGAGACCCTGGCTGCTTCGTGCTCTCTGGCATCTTTAACCTGTGCCGGCGCTTTGGCAGGTCTCCCACCTCCTGGAAGAGGGCCATGACTGTCCTGATTCACAAAAAGGGTGAACGAGATGACCCCAGGAACTGGAGACCCATCTCCTTCTGTTCCACTATGTACAAACTGTACGCCAGCTGCCTGGCAGCCAGGATCACAGAGTGGGCAACAGCTGGGGGAGCCATCAGCCCAGCACAGAAGGGCTTCATGCCGTCAGAGGGGTGCTATGAGCACAACTTCCTGCTCCAGACCGTTCTCCAGATGACCAAGAGGGCGCGGAAGCAGTGCGCGATAGCGTGGCTCGACCTGTCCAGCGCCTTTAGGTCCATCCCCCACCACCATATCTTCGGCACGCTACGGGAGTTTGGGATGCCGGAGACCTTCCTTGGCCTGATCCGGGAACTCTACGAGGATTGCAGCACCATCATCCGCTCGGTAGAAGGAGAAACCGCCGAGATCCTGATCCACAGCAGCGTGAAGCAAGGCTGCCCGCTCAGCCCAATCATCTTCAACCTCGCCATGGAGCCGCTCTTGCGGGCGATCTTGGACTGCGCTGACAGCCTCGACCTGCATGGTGAGAGGGTGAGCATCTTGGCCTATGCGGATGACCCGGTCCTAATCGCGGACGACCCCGAGAGGCTCCAGAGCATGTTCAACACTATCGGGGGAGTCGCGGACTGGACGGGACTCCGCTTTAACGCCAAGAAGTGCGCGTCCCTCCATGTCGACAGGAGCAAGAGAGACTCGGTGCAGACGACGGAGTTCCAGATCCAGGGCGAGTCTGTCATTCCCCTGGCAGAAGGACAGGCGTACCAACACCTCGGCACGCCGACTGGTGTCCGTGTCCGGCAGACCCCTGAGGACACCATCCGGGAGATCCTACAGGACGCTACCAAGATCGACGCATCCCTGCTGGTGCCGTGGCAGAAGATTAACGCCCTCAACACTTTCCTGATCCCCCGCATCACCTTCGTCTTAAGAGGTTCTGCCATGGCAAAGGTGCCCCTCAACAAGGCAGACAACACCATCCGGCAGCTGGTTAAGCAGTGGCTGTCCCTGCCCCAGAGAGCCAGCAACGAGTTCATATACATTGCCCACAGGCACGGTGGTGCCAACGTCCCTCATATGGGGGGACCTCTGCGACATTGCGGTCGTCACGCACGCCTTCCGCCTCCTGACGTGCCCGGACTCCATGGTAAAGAACGTCACAGCGGCTGCCCTACGCACTGTCATCGAGAAGCGAATTGGCAGGCCTCCCTCCGGCCCGGATGTAGCCACTTTCCTGAGCGGCTCCCTGGACGGCGAATTCGCCCGGGACGGGGGCGACATTACTTTGCTGTGGTCCCGCGCCCGCAATGCCACACGCTGGCTGGGAAAACGACTGGGCTGCCGCTGGATATGGAGCGAGGAACTACAGGAGCTGGGAGTCTTGGTGCCACGGATCGAGACAGAGGGCAACACCATCATCAGCCCCAGAGCCAGAGGCGTGCTGGAGAAGTCACTGAAGGCTGCTGTCCACGCGCTCTACGTGGACACCCTGAGAAAAAAACCCGACCAGGGCAAGGCCTTTGAGGTGACCAGCAAGTGGGACTCCAGCAACCACTTTCTCCCCGCGGGCAGTTTCACCCGTTTCGCCGACTGGCGGTTCATACACGCGCCCGCCTGAACTGCGTCCCGCTCAATGGAGCCATCCGCCACGGGAACCGAGACAAGCGCTGCAGGAAGTGTGGGTACGCCCTGGAGACCTTGCCCCACGTCCTGTTCAGCTGCAAGCCCCACGCCAGAGCCTGGCAGCTGCGCCACAACGCCGTCCAAGACCGGCTGGTGAAGGCCATTGCCCCACACCTGGGTGAGATCACAGTCAACTACACATCCCCGACACCGACAGCCTGCTGTGCCCGGACATCGTTATCATGGATGAGGAGCGGAAAAAGATGATCCTCGTCAACGTGACGATCCCGGTAGAGAACAGGACCCCAGCCTTCCGTGAAGCCCTGAGCCCGTAAACTTGAAAAATATGCCCCCTTGGCGGACACCCTGTGGGCAAAGGGCTACGAGGTTTACACCGATGCCCTGATTGTTGGGGTCCTGGGTGCCTGGGATCCCTGTAATGAACGTGTACTTAGGGCCTGTGGGGTGGGCCGTCGCTATGCACGGCTCATGAGACGTTTGATGGTCTCGGACACTATCCGGTGGTCTAGGGACATTTACATAGAGCACATCACCGGCCACCGCCAATACCAAGAGTGAGCCGGCGTGGCTCTGTGCACCCACGGGGGGAGGAGGCCTATAAACCCCCCCCCTACTGAACCATATCCCCTAAGCCCTAAAGCCACCGAACTAGATTCCACCATGCGAGGGTCATCCTGTCCCCATTACCCGGCCCGCTTACTTATACCCATGACTGCGTGTAACCCACTGTATGAGCGATGTACCCTCACTGCTTCCTTACTGCTTCTTGATCCCACCCACCATACACCCCGCATTGGGGGACCTTGCAGACTGTATATGTTATGTACTAACCAATTCCCACATACCAGCGTCCCCTTATACTCTGTATGTTGCCCCCAATGACCAACAACTGACGCTTTGAACTCTTTGTATCATTTTTATTTAAACATTCTCTAATAAACTTTTAAAACTGTATACAGTTTCACTCAGAGAACTTTTAGGAACAGACCTGGGACCTGAAAGCTCATTACCAGAGCTGCTTGAAGATTTTCTGACTGAATGTTTGTCTGTTGGAAAATGTCTTTTCATCAGAATCAAAACTTTCCTTGGGAACATGTCAATTTCAGTGAAATATTGTTTTGAAAAAAAGTTGAAACATTCTATTTTGACATTTTCGGAATGGAACATCTAGATTTTTCATTTGAAAATTTATTTTATTTTATGCTATAAATTATAATATGATATAAACATTTAAAAAGTAAAAATTAAAATAAAACATATAGATTGATCCAAAATGATTTTTTTTTTGGAAAATTTGCTGTCATGGGAACATGAAAATTTGATGTTTTGTTTTGATTTGGAACAAACTTTGAAATCATGGAATTTCCTACAGCATTGAAATTGCACTTCCTACACAGCTCGGCTCATTACACAGACTGGGCCAGATCTTCAGCTGTTAGAAATGATGGTACTGGGGAAAATCTGGCTAATTTACCCCAGCTCAGGATCTGGCCCTATGTGCTGAATTGAAAAAAAAAAAAACCAAACAAACCCTAGGGCTGGCTTTTGCAAAAATAAGGGCTCAAAGTTAGGCTACTAAGCCCAGGGTTAGGCACATAAATAGGTGACCAGACTTTCTGAAGCATTGAGTGATGAAATGCTTCCGTTGACTTTAAGGGCCAAAGAAATTTGATCCAGTGGCTATGGAATTCAAAAGGAATCTTTCCACCGACTACCACGGGTACTGAATCAGGCCCTAAATACAGATATATTAATCTATTTTTGAAAAATTGTGGACAAGTTCTCTAGGGTTATGCAGTGCAATGTTTTGGCCAGACATTTTCATATAGCCCCATTGGGTTGCCAGATACAGTGCTGAGTAGTTGTGCATATTACAAGAAGCAGCCTACCAGTTATTTCAGGAGTGCTACTTTTCACCGTTTGCCTTGTTTGCTTGTTCTTAAATAAATATCATAATATGAAATAATAACTTTTTCATCCATGAAGTTCATTTCTTTTCTAGCTTAATTAAAGAGGCATGTTTTTTTTAAATATTTTGAACAAAATATATGAAAGAATGCCTGACTTTGGCAGAATAATTTTAAAATCCATCACAACATGCTCTTGAGTTTTTTTGTGTTTGATCCTTAATCTCCCCCCACCTCTAGAAAAATTCAAATGGAGTGGCCTAAAAGTGAGCCTTGTTCAAGGACTTCTGTCACATGTGATCTACAAGCTCCAATCCTTCCCAGAGCTGTTTTATTCAGAGGTAGTCAGCATTGGCTACTAAGCTTCCATGGCCTTTGCAGGCTTCTGGAACTCTCAAAATCAAATTTCGTTTTCTGCTTCCGCTAATATCCCTCACGTGCTTGTCAAAACACGTTTGTGCTCTCATGATTTTCAAAATGAATTGGGCTGGCTGGCTTGACAGCTCCTACAGGTTGTGGTGGGTTATATGAAACAATAGATGACATGACTTTATCTCACTAGTAGCTGTACTCAGATAACTTTAATAATGCTGTGGAAGCATCCCAGCATTTTTAATACTTCTTCCTCAGACAGAGCAATAACAGTGTCACTTGGCTTTTCTGTTCACAGTGATAGAGCTGAAGCAAAGTATAACAAGCAAGTGATAAAACTTTCCTTTCCCCACCCCACCCACCCCCTCTTCTTTTAATCTAAAACTGCAGAAGATGTCTGGAAATTATTTTACTGAGTCAAGCATTCATCAGCCACTTTGACTCCTATGGTTCAATCTATCGTCTTATGATTCATTTTTCTTTTTATGCCAAGGAAATCAGTACCATAGACAAATGCCCATCTTCCTTTAAGTGACTGAAAGCTTTTGTATGGGTTAATGATTTACACTCTCCACTGTTGAAAACACTAAACGATGAGTTTCAATTTACTGTCACGTTACAAGAACACGTTATTCAAATGCAATTCAATTGCATTTTCAGGATTTTTCCCCTCTCTCACTCCTTCTTCAATAGCTAATTATTACAGATCAATGTTATTTCCACCTCATAGAGTCATAGACTTTAAGGTCGGAAGGGACCATTATGATCATCTAGTCTGACCTCCTGCACAATGCAGGCCACAGAATCTCACCCACCCACTTCAATAACAAACCCCTAACCTATGTCTGAATTATTGAAGTCCTCAAATTGTGGTTTGAAGACCTCAAGCAGCAGAGAATCCTCCAGGAAGTGACCCGTGCCCATGCTGCATGGGAAGGCGAAAAACCTCCAAGGCCTCTGCCAATCTGCCCTGGAGGAAATTTCTTTCCGACCCCAAATATAGCGATCAGTTAAATGCTGAGCATGTGGGCAAGACTCACCAGCAGCAACCAGGAAAGAATTCTCTGCAGTAACTCAGATCCCATCCCATCACAGACCACTGGGCATACTTACCTGCTGATAATCAAAGATCAATTGCCAAATTAATTGCCAAAATTAGGCTATCCCCTCCATAAACTTATCAAGCTTCGTCTTAAAGCCAGATATGTCTTTTGCCCCCACTACTCCCCTTGGAAGGCTGTTCCAGCACTTCACTAGGCTGGAACAGCACTTCATTAGACTTGAAATTAGACAAATTTGTCTAATTTCAAGTCTAAACTTCCTAGTGTCCAGTTTATATCTATTTGTTCTTGTATCTACATTGGTACTAAGCTTAAATAATTCCTCTCCCTCCCTAATATTAATCCCTCTGATATATTTATAAAGAGCAATCCTATCCCCCCTCAACCTTCTTTTGGTTAGGCTAAACAAGCCAAGCTCTTTGAGCCTCCTTTCATATGACAGGTTTTCCATTCCTCGGATCATCCTAGTAACCCGTCTCTGAACCTGTTCCAGTTTGAATTCATCCTTCTTAAACATAGGAGACCAGAACTGCACACAGTATTCCAGATGACGTCTTACCTCCTCTTTTCTATATTAATACAGGATTTGTTGTGCTGCTTGTGAGACCACAATCCACTGTGAATAGTTATGATGTCAAGAGCAAAGAACTATTTTCATTAGTATGATCCTCCCCCGTTTCCCATGCAAGAAAGGAGAAATATTTAACCAGCCTTTTTAAGTCACCATTTTCCTGCCCTCTGCTATTCTGGTTACTGCTGTTGGGCCTGATTTCTAGTTACACTAAGTTCATTTTATACCCCTCTGGGAGCATAAATGGGTCTTTGAGGGGATGGAAAGAGCCCCTTGAGACTCACTGGAGGGTCTCCCGTATTGATGTGGAGCAAGCATTAGGACTCTATGCTGACCCAGCTCCCAGTCCCTGGCAGAGCATAACTTGGAGCAACCTAAGACTGCTGTATCTTATGCTGGGGCCTGGGCTGGCTCCCGAACAGCTAAAACATAGAGGGTGAAGGACAAAGCCATAACTTTGCCTGAAGCACAGGAACTGAAAATCAGCCCTGTTGTGGTCTTTTTTATGTCAGGAAGGCAAATCAGTGAGGAAACTGCTGGTCTTGGATTGGCTGGCAAAGGCCCTCAAATTGTATCTCCTAAACTAGGCCTCGTGAGTTGTAATATAACTGCTGACATAAACATTCCATATACAGTGAACATTTCATTTTTGCTACTGTGACTGCCTTTTCACTGGTACAACATGCTTAATCTCCATTGATGCCGGATGCAGAAGTCCTGAAATCACTCATGAAACTGGATCCTGTGCCAGGCACGGGTTGCATTAGTGACATGTCATTGGCTTGGTGTTCCAGCCAGGATACCTGTCTGCTAACAGATAGCCCAACATGGCTCTTACCTATTGTTGCTCCTTTTTTTAGTTGTAACACTATAATTGAAGTACAATATTGTAAATGTTGCAGATCTAAGAGCAGAAACGGTCATATAGCAGTGTAGCACCTAGCTCATTTTGGGTGCTACCACAGTACAAATTATTTATTAATAACATAAATGAATAAGATAACCTGTAGTGATTTGCACAAATCAAGGTCTCCTGCTTTTTGTCCTGACTTGTTATTGCTTAGACATTTTGTTTCCATTACCCTTTAAATAGCAAAGACAACTCCAATTAAAGCCGAGAGCCAGCCTGTCTGATGTGAACACGTTTGACTGGGTCACATCCTACAGTCTGAGTGTATTATTATAGATGTGTGATATTACCCTTCTCCTTTCCTCTGAATCTTCAGAGGGCAATGTCTGACAATGTCAATAACACCGGATCCCCAGTCACAGGGAGAAACTGTCTATGCTAGACAGGGACGGCTCCAGGCACCAGCGCAGCAAGTGCGTGCCTGGAGCGGCAAGTTGTGGGGGGCGGCATGCCGGTCACTGTGAGGGCGGCAGTCAGGCAGCGTTCAGAGGTGTTTCTGCAGGAGGTCTGCCGGTCCCATGGCTTCGGCAGCAATTCTGCAGCATGCTTGAGGCAGCAAAAAACGTAGAGCCGGCCCTGACACTAGGATTTCTAATCAGAGTTTTATTACATATTGGTGTTTCACAGTCAGATGCCTATTGGGGAAGCTAGGAGTTTTTCTTCTGGATGGCTGACTCTTTTTATTATTTAATTTATTTATTTATTATCCTTTATGATACAGAGGAATGAATGTCTGTAGAGTTCTTAGCCACTGTTTAGTCAGATCTTCATTTGTATACCACCATTTCTCTTGGGCAATGCACTGCAATGCAACCGATTTTCTAAAACCTTCCAGGAGGATGACCAGTCAATCAGACTGTTTTGGCAACCCCATAGATTTGTTGTAATGAAATTACTCCATCGCCACTCTTACATATCTTGGTCTTGAAGACATTGAATGAAACACAATCCAGCCTAATGACTTACCCCAGGGCCTTATGAACCATGTAAGCCACAGAACAATGGTTAAGTGGAATTTAAATGATGCATAGGGCCTTGTGCAGGCTCTCTGCCCTGGGTGAATTTCACCCATATTTAGGTGAAATAAGATCAGTTTTTTTATTAATATTTCATTGCTTTCTATTATGCTTCCCTGAGGATTCTTCTCTTTCTTTTAAAAACATGTCTCATTAATATTTTGTCTAGGACCATACCTTTCACCCAGGGAACACCCTGTGTAATGCAAATGGAAGGGTCTTTAGGGCTAAAGGAAGTCAAATTGTTAAAGCCATATATTAATATTCCATATTGTGTGTTTTAGGGCTTGAGATTTGGATTTCAGAAATGGTATCCGAGAATAAATGTATCTGAAATGAGAATTAAATGTATTTTTCAACAGAGTCAAAACAAGCATTTCAGATATTCCTGACATTTTATCCTCCCCCTCCTCCTCCTCCTGCATTTGTGCAGAACTGAATAAACTCACTCATCTTTATGAGAGCACAGAACAAACAGCGGGCACTTTGCCTTTGTGGAAGAGGGTGGATAGTTTTGAAAAGTAATCTTAGGTGAAAGAACAAAAGTAAATATCATTTGGATCATGGTGCGGTTAATTGGCTTTTTTGTGTGTTTTCTTTTTCCTGGTGCTCTTCATGCATTTCATACTCCAGCTAGTCCATTTGTTACATACTAAGGGCTGGATTCTGACCCTCCTTTTCACATTGGATAGCAACTTGTTCCATATTGATTTCAATGATGCTATTAATGGAATAAAGTACTATTCAGACATCTGAATCTGGCCCTATGTTATTTCCATATCCAAGTTCCTTTTCTCTCTATTTCTTTTAGATGAGTTTATAATTTAGAGACTAAATCCTGTTTGCCTTATTCATATATTCATAGATGTTAAGTCCAAAAGGGATCATCATGATCAACTAGTCTGACCTCCTGCATAACAGTGATCATAGAATTTCACCAAGAGATACATCATTCCCATAATATATTCACATGAGTACTCCTATTGACTCGGATGGATTTTGTGCATGAGTAAAGCAAGCCAGAGTCTGACAATGTGATGTATCAGCATTTGCATTTAAAGCCTCTTTAGAGGTTGAATTGATACTTGGTAAAAATGTCCATTCTTTCTCAAGATGGACCAAAAGGATCATGTCATGGGAACAGAATTTCTTTTTTAAATGTTTAAAAATTCATCCCCAAATTAAAAAGCTGGAAAGAATCCTTTGCCATGAACCATTTCCAACAAATCATAAATTAATAAGTCTAAACACCAAAATGTCTGAGCCTTCAGCATCTTTGGAAGGGTGTTTTTAAATAATGAACAATTGTTTATAACTTGTCTGTCAGTAAGTCTAATTCTGCAATAAGTATAGTATCAGAGAGAGTCAGAACATGGATTTTTAACCTTGAAGTATTTCTCTCATGGGTGTGGTGTGAGCAACATATTCACACAAAATCAGGCATCAGGGGATGGAGAAGAATGGAAAGGCTGGAAAGAAACAGGTTTCCCTTCTCTTCCCCCAGGCCAGGGGTTCTCCTACAAAACCTGTGCAATTTTGGGTGCATGTTGAATTAACTGTTTCTGGTTGGGACAGGCTGGGAAGGGATGACATGGGCACCACTAAAGTCCAATGTCTTTATGTGAAGGGACTTGTAGACATCCGCTGTTGGGGTCGCCCATTCCTGGGGCGACTGAGAGCCAGGCCGCCTCACTACATGAGTCCAGTGAGCTGGCGATTTCACCTGGTGAGGCAGGAAACAGTCAGGAGCTCAGGCCCTCAGGCAGAGGCTGAGCAAACAGTTCAGTATTAAGCCCAGGCCCTAGGTCCTGAGCGGCCGGGCGAGGGGGAGACTGCCACCTGTGAGTGGGGTGGCAGGGGGGACACAGGCACACCGACTCCTCTGCATCCCAGCCCGGGGCCCTAACAGCAGCAGGCAGCCTGCTGCTGTGTCAGTGGGGATCCTGGCCGCAACACACTGACATTGGCTCTGCGTGTGCTGCAGCCAGACTAGGGTTGGCTGCCTCCGGACTACTTCCGACCTCCCACTCTACCAGTACCTGCGTCTCAGCGGCGTCTTCCAGGGCATCCAACACCATGGGCTCCTCGGGATACTGAGCGAGGGGTAAACTGGGCAGCTCCTCGGGGTCCCTTTGTACTGGTCGGCTTATTGGCTCTCCTAGTGTCTGGTCGGTGTCCAGCCTCTGCAGGTATGGCCAGTCCTCGGGTCAGTCACAGGCGGCAGGAGTCTCCCCAGCTGGAGCTAGGGCATCAGCGTCTGGCCTCTCCGGTGGCCAGCCAGCGTCTGAGTCCTGGGGTTGGGCTTTTATACTTCCTGCCCTGCACCTTAACCTCTGGGGGCGGGCGCAGGCTCCAGTGACTCCGCCCACTTTGGCGTCCGTAGGGGCTCGTCCCTCTCTGAGGCGGCTGGGAGCCAGGCCACCTCACTACAGGACTATCATTAGTTTAAGCCCCACATTTGGTCTATTATACTATTCTAATAATTTGATGAGGAATGTCCAATGGATTCTAAATGAACTGTTTTAAATATTCCACTGTTACAGAGAAATCAGAATTTAAAATACTGTGCTATTTCTGTGGAACCTTCAATAGTTTGTTCTCTATTTCTGCAAAGACAGCCAATGGAGAAAGTATGAGGGTGGGCAAAGGCTGGTTCTGGGTCCTTTACAGAGTAGACTTGTGTCAAACCTTAGGTCCCAGATTTGGACCTTAGCGTCCAAAATATGGGGGTTAGCATGAAAACCTCCAAGCTTAGTTACCAGCTTGGACCTGGTACTTGCTGCCACCACGCAAAAAATTAGAGTTTTTTGGGGCACTCTGGTCCCCTTGAAAAACCTTCCCTGGGGACCCCAAGACCCAAATCCCTTGAGTCTCACAACAAAGGGAAATAATCCTTTTTCCCTTCCCCCCTCCAGGTGCTCCTGGAGAGATACACAGACACAAGCTCTGTGAATCCAAACAGAGTGACTCCCCCTCTCAGTTCCCAGTCCTGGAAACAAAAGCACTTTCCTCTTCACCCAGAGGGAATGCAAAATCAGGCTAGCAAATCCAACACACACAGATCTCCCCCTGATTTCTTCCTCCCACCAATTCCCTGGTGAGTACAGACTCAATTTCCCTGAAATTTCCCAGAAAAGAAAACTCCAACAGGTCTTAAAAGAAAGCTTTATATAAAAAAGAAAGAAAAAATACATACAAATGGTCTCTCTGTATTAAGGTGACAAAATACAGGGTCAATTGCTTAAAAGAATATTGAATAAACAGTCTTATTCAAAAAGAATACAAATCAAAGCACTCCAGCACTTACATTCATGCAAATACCAAAGAAAAGAAACCATATAACTTACTATCTGATCTCTTTGTCCTTACACTTAGAAACAGAAGATTAGAAAGCAGAAACTACTTCTCCAAAGCTCAGAGAAAGCAGGCAGACAGAAAACAAAAACCTCAGACACAAAATTCCCTCCACCCAAAGTTGAAAAAATCTGGTTTCCTGATTGGTCCTCTGGTCAGGTGCTTCAGGTGAAAGAGACATTAACCCTTAGCTATCTGTTTATGACACGCCCCCCAAATTGCAGACAGTGGGGAAGCTCACTGGCGGCGATTTCCTTCTAGAACTTTAAAATAAACAGATTACTACAACACATGCACTTTGACATATACTACTAAGTATATAACTAACAGACTTTTACATTTTAAGAACACTTTTTAACTACTGAATTCTGGGAAACTCTCACGGGAGAGTGCATCAGCAACTTTGTTAGAAGCTCCTGTGATGTGTTGAATTTCAAAATCAAAATCTTGGAGAGCTAAACTCCAACGAAGAAGTTTCTTGTTGTTCCCCTTGGCAGTATGAAGCCACTTTAGTGCAGCATGGTCAGTTTGTAGTTGGAACCGCCGTCCCCAAACATATGGGCGTAGCTTTTCCAGGGCGTACACAATGGCATAGCATTCCTTTTCACTGACTGACCAGTGACTTTCCCTCTCAGACAGTTTCTTGCTGAGAAACACGACAGGATGGAATTTGTGATTTGTTGCTTCCTGCATGAGCACTGCTCCTATACCACGCTCAGATGCATCCGTGGTTACTAGGAATGGTTTGTCAAAATCCGGGGCCCTGAGCACAGGGTCAGACATGAGTGTTGCCTTAAGTTGGGTAAAGGCCTTTTGACACTCATCAGTCCACTTAACTGCATTTGGCTGGGTCTTTTTGGTCAGGTCGGTCAGTGGGGCAGCGATTTGGCTCTAGTGTGGTACAAATCGCCTGTAGTATCCGGCCAAACCTAAGAAGGATTGGACCTGTTTCTTTGACCTTGGGACAGGCCACTTTTGGATAGCATCCACCTTGGCCTGTAGGGGGTTTATGGTTCCTCGACCCACCTGGTGCCCCAGGTAAGTCACTCTGTTTTGGCCTATTTGACACTTTTTGGCTTTAACAGTTAGTCCGGCCTGCCTGATGCGCTCAAAGACCTTTTCCAGGTGTAGTAGGTGTTCGGGCCAGGAGTCTGAAAAAATGGCCACATCATCGAGGTAGGCAACTGCAAATTCTCCCAGTCCAGCTAGTAGACCATCTACCAGCCTCTGGAAGGTGGCGGGTGCATTTCGAAGGCCGAAAGGAAGGACATTGAATTCATACACCCCCGCATGGGTGACGAATGCTGACCTCTCCTTGGCAGATTCATCTAGCGGTACTTGCCAGTACCCTTGGTTAAGTCTATTGTAGAGATGAACTGGGCACGTCCCAGCTTCTCCAGTAGCTCATCGGTGCGTGGCATTGGATAGTTGTCCAGACGAGTTACCGCATTTAGCTAACGGTAGTCCACGCAAAAGCGTATTTCCCCATCTGGTTTGGGTACCAGAACCACTGGAGATGCCCATGCACTGGTAGATGAGCGGATTATACCCATCTGTAGCATGTTCTGGATCTCCCGTTCTATAGCAGCTTGGGCATGAGGAGACACCCGGTAGGGTGGGGTTCTGATTGGGTGAGCATTACCTGTATCAATGGAGTGGTATGCCCGTTCAGTCCGTCCTGGGGTGGCTGAGAACAATGGGGCGAAGCTAGTGCACAGCTCCTTGATTTGTCGCCGCTGCAGACGTTCCAGGGTGGTTGAGAGGTTCACCTCTTCCACGCCACCGTCTTTTTTCCCGTCGTAGTAGACACCGTCAGGCCACTCAGCCTCATCTCCCTGGACTGTAAACTGACAAACCTGTAAGTCTCTGGAATAGAAAGGCTTGAGAGAATTAACATGGTACACTTTAGGCTTTAGTGAGGAATTGGGAAATGCTATGAGGTAGTTTACAGTTCCCAGGCGCTCTTGGACCGTGAATGGCCCTTCCCATGATGCTTCCATCTTATGGGCCTGTTGCGCCTTCAAGACCATAACCTGGTCTCCTACCTTGAAGGAACGTTCTCTGGCATGTCTGTCATACCAGGCCTTTTGCTCTTCTTGAGCATCCTTTAGGTTCTCTCTAGCAAGGGCTAAAGAGTGTCGGAGGGTGCTTTGAAGGTTGCTTACAAAGTCCAGAATGTTAGTTCCTGGAGAAGGCGTAAACCCCTCCCATTGCTGCTTCACCGACTGTAATGGTCCCTTAACCTCGTGACCATACACAAGTTCAAATGGCGAAAACCCTAAACTGGGATGTGGTACAGCCCTGTAGGCAAACAGCAACTGCTGCAACACTAGGTCCCAATTATTGGAGAATTGGTTGATGAATTTTCGTATCATGGCCCCCAAAGTTCCACTGAACCTTTCCACCAGGCCATTGGTTTGATGGTGGTACGGGGTGGCAACCAAGTGATTCACCCCATGAGTTTCCCACAGTTTTTCCATGGTCCCTGCCAGGAAATTAGACCCTGAATCTGTAAGGATGTCGGAGGGCCAACCTACCCTGGCAAAGATGTCTGTTAGGGCCAGGCACACAGTGTTAGCCCTGGTGTTGCCTAGAGCGACTGCTTCTGGCCATCGGGTAGCAAAGTCCACTAAAGTCAGTACGTACTGCTTTCCTCTGGGTGTCTTTTTTGGGAAAGGACCCAGAATATACACAGCTACTCGCTGAAATGGGACCTCAATTATGGGGAGTGGCTGGAGAGGGGCCTTGACCTGGTCTTGAGGCTTTCCCACTCTTTGGCATACCTCACAAGACCGGACATACTTGGCAACGTCCTTGCCCATCCCCTCCCAGTGGAAGGACTTCCCCAACCGGTCCTTGGTTCTGTTCACCCCAGCATGGCCACTGGGATGATCATGGGCTAAGCTTAAGAGCTTCCCCTGGTACTTAGTTGGAACCACCAACTGTTTTTGCGGCTGCCATTCTTCCCGGTGTCCACCAGAAAGAATTTCCTTGTATAAAAGTCCTTGGTCTATAACAAACCGGGATCGATTAGAAGAGCTGAGAGGTGGTGGGGTGCTCCGTGCTGCCGCCCAAGCTTTCTGAAGGCTGTCATCTGCTTCCTGCTCAGTCTGGAACTGTTCCCTTGAGGCTGGGGTCACCAGTTCTTCCTCAGACTGTGGACTTGGGCTTGGTCCCTCTGGAAGCGATGTAGGTGATGGGGTTGTTTCCGTTGCTGGTGTACCGCTCTCCGCTGGTGCACCTGAGGTTATTTCAGGCTCTGGCTGAGCCTTTTGGGTATGGCTGTCTGTTGCTTCTGCCAGTTTTGGCTCGCTGGTGCCCTCTGGCGTTGAGTTTGAAGATGGGGTTGCAATTGCTGGTTCTGGGTCCTTTACAGAATAGACTTGTGGTTCCTTTCATGACTACAACTTCCCTCTGCGTGGACTTTCTGTCCTCACGGATCCTGCACTTGGGTATGGTGGAAGACTGGGGAAAGGAACGACTAGATTCACTTATTCCCAGAGCTGTGTTGTTCTGGTAAAAATGAAAAGAACAACCAATAAAATGTTTATTTCAGCTCAATTTAATATCCCAGAAGAAAAATATCAGTGTTTGGCAAATGTTAAAGGGAATACTTGGTAATGGAAGAAACAGAATGTGAAACTTTGTAGAAGCCTTTATAAATAAGGAAGAGGTTACAAAGAAGAAAATATTATACTATAAAAATTACTGTACTTGGAGAACAAGATGGACACTGAGCAGACTTATGGCTGTGTTTAGGGTTTACAGAGATATGTGCTATAATCTCGTAGAAGAATGCTAGCCATAAAATTTAAAAGGGCTTCAAGTTTCCTTGATCATCTCAGTGAGGCACTGCTTCCATTTTTAACTCTGCTTCTGAAGGCTTCAACTCCACACACTGGGCAGCATTCTGTTCTTTGTCTTGAACATTGTGTTTCTGGCATCCGTTCCTGGGAATATGGGGATAAAATAGCTCACAATGTTTGTAAACCAAAACGAGAGAAACATCTGAGAAGTTTGCTGGTTGAGTTCAGCAGCAGTAGAGGCGCTGGCAATACTTTCTGAGCCGTTTGGGGTGATGGGAATGACTACAGAGAGCTCTGAGCACATGGGAACAATGCTGACAAACCCATAAACAGTGTTTAAAAATAAGTTTTATTTTCTTGCTCTGTTTCCAGTTTTTCCCATGTTGTCAACTAATCATATAAAGGTTCATTGAGCATGATATACACAACAGAGTATCATTCTAGAACAGCAGGCAGTGCTAACAAGATCATCCTAGCTGTCTGCCACACTTGTAAAAACAAAAAACATTATTCAGCTCATTCTTTGAGCACTGAGATATTGACTTTTGCCTAAGGCCAGAGTTTGCAGAATGAAATATTACTTGAGAGGATTAGGGGTATTACAGTTTGACCCCTTACTGGTAACCTAAGCCTGGTAACACTTTGAGCCTAATTCTACCATTCTTACTTATGTTGAGCCAAGTTATAAGACCTTAACTCATCATAAGTACTCCCTTACTACTTGACTAGTCCCACTGATTTCAATCCACTTGATCTGAACAGGACTAGGCAAGGAGTAGGTAGTAATAGTGAATAAGGGTATCAGAACGTGAGTAGTACATTACTCCAATGGTTAGTGGGACTGTTTAAGGAATCAGGTGTTACTCTACATGAGTCTCCTGTTGGTAGTACGGGGGCATCAACAGAAGTGTAAATGGGTGGTCTGCCCCGTGAGCTGTAGAGCCTGAGGCTAATACAACCCTATTACAGGATGAGCTAGAGTTGAATCAGGTGATCCCAGGGCAAAAAGAGCAGGAAGTTGCAGTAAAGAGAACATGCCCAAGTACTTACAGTTAGGGCTGTAAATGCTGCAGGGATGAAGAAGGCACCTGCAGGGCTCTGAGTTAGCAGGGGGGAAAAACGCTGAAGGAAGAGAGAGTGCAAGAAAGCTCTCCAGGTAGTGTCGTCTGAGAGAGACGCTATCCAAGCAGGGGAGAAACTGTACAGGCTAGTTGGGATTGAGAACTGCAGGTTTGTGTTTTGTGTTATTTTGGGTTAATCAGGAGATAGATATTGAATAGTCTGGAACTTAGAGGGCGAGTATGTATCCGAGGACTAAATAGGTGGATCCCCCTTCTGAGGATTGTTTGAACCCCTTTTGAACTGAGATTTTAAAGGACCCCCAAAAGGGGGAAACAGAAGCAGGATATTGTTGAGTGATTTCTTGCAATGAGGGGTGCTGTTTACAGCAGTGCAGTTGGTGGGGTGCTGTGACCCCCTCTCATGTGAAGGAGGGAACTGAAGACCAACTGGAGTGGAGACTAGCTGCATCATGAAACCTGAGAGAAGTGGAGACTTGTTTTTCTTTAGGGGCTGTTTTGAGTACGTGAAGGGAAGATGGGGAACCCTCTGTGACCTGTTGAATTTGTGCAGGAATTTATAAGGAATGATTTGTGTAAGATGTGTTGGTTCTGGGGGTATGTGTTTCAGCTTGGCAGATTACAGGGGAAAAAAGAGAGAAAAAAGGCCCTGCCTTTGAGAGAGGCTGGCAGGGTCTGTTTTTTTTTTCTTTTGAAATGGGTGGGGCTCCCAATTGGACCAGTTAAAAGGGATGGGTAGCCTCTGGGGGCTATCAGAGGTCAGTCAAGAGTCAGAGCAGACTGAGTCAGGCAGGACATGAGAGCTGCTAGGCATCGAAAGCAATTCCTGGGATTGGCTGAAGGCAGGAGAGCAGAAAGAAGGATTTTGCTGGCTGGTGTCCCCTGAGCCGAGGCCAGAGGGTAGAAGGTAGGAGAAGCAGCAGAGAGAGATGCCTGCTGGCTCTACTAGAGCCAAGGGCCAGAGAGGGTAGTAAGCAGAGGAACAGCAGAAGGGTTTACTTGCTGGCATCTCCTTGCTGGAGACCTGGCGCCTGAGGAGCAGTGAGAGAGGCTCCCAGCAGAGAGGCTGGGGGAGTTCCTACTGGGAAGAGTGGAGTTTTATCCCAGAAGAAGGGTTGGGGTGGCAGTCCTGGCAGAGTGATGGAAGAGGACAGAGAAGGAGCCTGTGGCAGAAGACACTCTAGTGTGGTGAGAAAAAGGACTGTATGTCCTTGGGTGACACAGGACTAGAGCCTATCTGTATTGTTTAAGTAAGAGCCTGCAGTGGAGTCTTTTGGGTTACTCGAGAGGGAAATTGAGGTGAGAGGCCACTTGCAGGGCTGCCATGAAAGGGTGCCCAGAGGAAGCCATTTATTTATGGTAAGTAGGTGCAGTATATTTCCTTTAAATTGATCATGTATTTTGCCAGCCTTATACTCAGTAGTAACTTGCTCTGTGAGCAGTCCCACTGGTGTGTGAGGAAAAGGGGGCAAAATCTATCATTTAGTTTGCTTTCTGCAATTTAGGGTCAGACATGATGACTGATATGCAAATACCTTGAGCATGGACTCCTAAGGTGAATGGGAGTTCTCTACATGGTGTGCAGGCAGAATTAGGCCTGCAGTCCCCCAGAGGAGTGCTAAAAATGCTAAAGAATATATCGCTGTATGTATCTTTTAGCTTGGAAGGATGAAAGAATATTTCAAACTTAGCTTTTTGTATTTGTATTTACATTTTCTCCTCAAAATTCATTTACTATTCAACAAACTATGACTTTAAGTTTAAAGGATGTTCTGTCTTTTCCCTGTGTGTTAATTTGACTGACATTTTAAGCCTCTTTTCTTTAGTCACTGTAGCACTAGAGGTTGTAGTACTTACAGTTCCACTGTGGAAAATTTAGATAAAATTACTAGCAAATTAACAATAAATAGTGTCTATTAGTGCTCAAATATAAATAATACAGATAAATGAGGGGAAAGAAGTAATACAAAATGCTTTTGTATTTGTTTTTCAACTGCAAAATTACTCTTTATGGGCTGAATTCTGAGGTATTTAAGCAGGCAATTCTCTCAGTGAAATCATTTAGAATTTGGCTATATAAAAATACAGGAGATTTCAGGGTTTGGTCTTACAACATTGTAATCAGTGTAAGCGCACCAGACCTGGATATTACTGTTAATATCACATTAATTAGGAGACTGCAGTACTTATTTTACTTGTGTCATTTAAAAAGTCCTTGCATATTTTAAATGAAACAAAGGGACTGATCCTGCAGTACGTCAGTGGAAGTTTATGCCTGTCTTAGGTCAGTAGGATTACGAAGTGATGATGTTTGCAAAAAGTTTGTCCCATTGTCATATTTATAGCACTGATTGAAAAATGAGTCATATGTTATTTTGTGCAGTGCAAGTCCCTGTCCTGGAACCCTTAATCAAACAAAATGCCCTCATTTTGGGTAGTCCTATTGGAGCAAATCTTGAGTGTCATGCTGGCCCCTTACTCCCATGTAAGGAGTGAATTCCTTCCTCCAGTATCTCTATGTATTCTGACTTTGATGTTTCCCTGTGATTGGGGGAAGGATAGCTCAGTGGTTTGAGCATTGACCTGTTAAACCCAGGGTTGTGAGTTCAATCCTTGAGGGGGCTGCTTAGGGATCTGGGGCAAAAATCCATACTTGGTCCTGCTAGTGAAGGCAGGGGGCTGGACTCAATGACCTTTCAAGGTCCCTTCAATTTCTAGGAGATAGGTGTATATCTCCAATTATATCAGTGATTATATGGTCAGTATTATCTTCAGCATAAGGGCCCCATTGGGCTAAGGGATTAGAGTCCTGCCCAAGATGTGAGCTGATGGTTGGTTGTGATGTCACAAATCTTTAGCTGCACCCCTGCCTCTGACTGGGAATAGATGTTTTAGGCCTCTGTAATGAGCTCCTGTCCTGCCCAGCTGAAGGCTCCCTTTCAGAATTGTCAGCCAGCTCCTCCATTGGGCAACAGAGGTATGAAGTACTTTCCTGAGTTTTGCAATACGTTACTTTGTGCATTGTTACATTTATGTTCATACAGTCATTTTACCTAGCATCTTAGATTGAATTCGGTTGGGTACTTTGCTGTCTTGAATTCTCCAGCCTTCCCTCACACATCCCCCCGCCCTGCTTTTTTTGGCCAGAGCTGTGTCTACATTTCGTTTCAGCTCAAAATCTGTGCTCCATCTGCATAGTGCCAATTCTGATCCAGCCCTCTCAATCCATTTCTCCTCACAAGATGATGTTCCTACTTAAAAATGTGGTGGTGGTTTTAAAAAATATGAACTGTTTTGTTATAGCCTTGAATTCTATCTTGGGTTTTCCCTGGCTTGTCACAATCACTGTGTGTGTTATCTGTGGCTTTCTTTGTCCTTCCTCTGCCCTCCTGTAGCATTGTACATGAAACTTCAGTTTAGTGAAATAGTGCTATTCACATTAAAGCAGGATTCTATGCTGCACATTTGACAAGAATATGAAATTAAGCTACCCAATGTGCGTTAAAATATACCGGAGTGTAAATAAAAATGCAAATTGTAGTTAACATTTTAAATAAACGTTACAGCTTCTCAGTTCTGTTTGCCTAAAACAAACATTGTCTGA
This sequence comes from Gopherus evgoodei, assembly GCF_007399415.2. Lineage (NCBI taxonomy): Eukaryota > Metazoa > Chordata > Testudines > Testudinidae > Gopherus > Gopherus evgoodei. The sequence goes on along the minus strand of NC_044322.1, from coordinate 32,204,582 downwards.
GTGCTGTTCTTTTGTACCAAAATAAGCAAAATAACACGTTGTTAAAACAGTTGTAACATCATTCAGGATTTTCTGACTAGTCTAAGCCAGTCTTTGTATTGTAAACATAGCGTGAAATACATTTTGCCATGTGAAGGTATAGTCTAAAGGCTGAATCCTGCAAGAACTAATGTGAATAAATATTACCTGGAAAGTTTTAGATTCTCTTCCTGTAAATTCCTTTGTATGCAAATATTTATTCTTGTAACTTGTTTAAATAGCATTGTTACCTCAAGAGTGCTGCAACATGTAGGAAGACCCGTTCTCTGCTTCAAACTACTTTATAGTCTAAACAGACATATAGTATAGGGAAAAGAACAAAACATACAAGCTAAGTGGTCAATCATGATGATTGATCCAGGTCTTGTTAATTTCAAATTATTAATATTAAACACATACATGAATTATTCCCAGCTGCCTCTCTGCCTAACTATTGTTGATTCCTTTTCCTGATGTTCTATTAAATGCTACTATTTTTACTATCCCATCAGTTGTCCAGCAGCACTCCCCACTGAATGTAATGGGATGCGCTGATCAAAAACTGTTGCTCAGTGCCTGATCCTGTGAACACTTATGTAAGTGAGGCTGCTTATATATAAAGTTACTCATGTGTTACAAACCGTCCCAGCAACTCACTGGATGGTCACCAGTGGATACAGTTGCTATGTGGATGGGTAGTGTCTAGTCACTGTTTCTAGCTCTGGGGCCTTTAGGACACACTACTGGACTCAGACCTCATGTATGATGCCTGTTTTTGGGATATGGAGGGCTGCCACTCAGCTATTATGGCTCTCAAAATCAGTGCTAGAGACCTCCTAAGCCCCCCAGTTTCTCCAGACCTCTACTTGGGCTATAGGTCCTCTGGGCTTGTAGTTGAACCCCTTTGGGGACAATGTGGCAGGAAAGCACAGAGCACAGGCTTAGCAAAGAAATTTCTTAGCCATAGTGACTTAACTCTCAAGCATTTCCAGAGTAAAACATCTTTAAAAACAAGTCCTGAGAAACATCTTCCCTATGTCTAACTGTAAGACTGACAGACCCAGGTCATCAGCAGATGGGATTGAACCTGGGATCTCTGGAGCTTAGTGTATAAACCTCTACTAAAAGCTAAAAGCCACATGGCTCTTAACTAAGGCTTCAGTGCTCGGTGCCATTAAAGAAGGACAGACCACCACACCAAGAAGGTGTGTGGGTTACATACTTCCCCTAGAGGAGGAACCGTGTCCTGAGTTTGAGTCTTCCCAGGTGAAATCCTGGATGAGCCCCCACTTGTAATGCCGACAGACTCCAGGTGTCGGCAGGCGGGATCGAATGTGGGGCCTCTGGAGTTTAGGCCATGAGCTAAAAGCTACATGGCTCTCAGCTAAGGCTGTAGAGCAGACTCATTAATCTTTCATTAAGTGCTCTCGGTGCCACTAGATGGAACGGAGCACCACACCCAGGAAGTGTGTGAGTTACATAATCTCACCCTTGCACTTTGGGAGTTTGTTGATGTTTCAGGCTGGGGATGAGTCCTTTCCTACATGTGGTGATGGTCAGCCCCCTCTCTCCCTCCTTAAAGGCAACTGAGTCTGTGTCATGTGCTCACACTCAGAAGCCCTCATCCCCTCCCCATCGTGTTTGCCCCTCTAGAAGAACCTGTTATTCCGTGGGGGTGGGTCAGTAGTGGAGTCATCTAAGGTTGATAGCCGCCCCCCCAGTTTGCTCTTGATGGTTCTCAGGGATTGATCGTCCTTCAGGGAGTCTCCAAACACCTTGGCTTGACAGGGCAGCTGTCTGGAATGCAGCACAAAAGACTCACCTTGGGCAAGCCAGACTTGTGCAGACACGCAGTGCAACTGAATGCAAAATCTGATAGACATATCCCACACTGTCACAATATGCCTGAGTGTTTGCAGGATCAAACCATTGGGTTTTTAATCCTTAAGTATATATCTTTTTTTTTAAATTAACAATTGTCTACAGTTCTTACTTTATGAAAGTTGCTTCTCCTGGGATGATGTCCTGCAGGGATACATTAGTCCTGGCTGTGCCTAAAGGCTCAGTCCTGCCCTATATGAGGGTCTTCAGTTCATTTAACAGCTGAAACAAATCAGTTCTAGTGAAACTGATGTTTCCTTGGTCTTGATTTTTACTGGCAGAGAATCATCTTAAACTATTGATACTTTGTACCACAGAGGTCTACAGTATCTGTTTTTCATTAATTTAAAATGCAATATGGGCAGTGTAACCAATGGGCATGATACTGCAAACATTTACAGTACTTACATGAGTACTCCTTCTGTAGGCTCTGATTCAGGAGGATTCTTCTGAATAGGGTTCTCTGAATGGGACCTCTCCTTCAATAAAGATCAGCTACGCAGAAATGAGACCAATGTCAGTAATACTAGTAGCCAACGCAGAGAACAAATTGTCTGGTATAGCACAATGAAGGGCTCTCGCATGACTGGGAAAGCAGAAGTTAACCAAAAATATATTTAATTTTATAAGATGCTGCAATGTTGTTTTTAAACAATTAATTTTTAGCGCATCAGTTGCTAGTTAGTTGCCACTACTGAAATGAAACTTCTGAGAAGTCAGACTTTGATCATTTTTGTTGATTGTTTTTAAACTTTTGGATGAAGTGTTCTGTGCTCAATGGGTATCTTATTAGGTGCAAGGCATGACTGCTTGAAGAGAATCATGGATACAAACATTGGAAGCAAAAAGATTAATGGAGATTTTTTCTCCTTCTTATAATTTCTTCAACCTTTGCATTTTCACTGTTGTAACGGTACTACCAAAAAGATATGTCCCCCCCCATGTGTATTAATCCTAGTTTCATACACTATCTTAGCTACTGTGTTGAGCAAGACTGCTGTGCTGTTCACACATATACTTGAGGCACATTGATATAAAGCTCCTTTAGCAGAAATAAGACAGAGTAAATTTTGTGGATTTGTTCAGCAATATCTCCCTTTGGAGAGTTTAATAATTAATTGTTAGGCCTCACTTATTAAGGTTCCATTATTCTATAGATATAAGCTTTCTTAAATTGGAGAGTTGGGTGGAACTAAGAAACTCTATCAGATGAGTGACAAATTTTATATAGGTTTCAGAGTGGTAGAATAGAATAGAATGTATTTAACCAAACAAGATTCAGTGATATCCTGACTGGACCTTACACATATGCAAGCACAATAGCTCGTTATTCATGCACCAGTGCTTACCTAACACAGATCATCATAGTAAAGAATTGAGCCATTTACTTTACTGGGGTCAGGATTTCATCCAAGGTGTCAAATGAGATTTGAATTAGAGTGTAGCTTCATTTGAATGATGTACTTTCTTGTAGCATCTTGTTGAATAACTTAAGCCCTGCACTGTAAGCCACAGGTCTGATTCTCTAGCCTTGCACTTGGGTAAAAGAGTGAAAAATTCTAATTTGCTCGTATTTTTTGCCCACTTTACACTTGCTTTGCACAGGTGTATGTGACTAGACAAGGTGCAAGGAGATACAGAAACCTACCCCGTGACACGAGCAGTGTAATGCTGCTGTCATTCCAACCATAGGCACTTATTCCGTGGGTGCTCTGGGTAGGGTGACCAGAAAGCAAGTGTAAAAAAATCAGGATGGGGTGGGGGAATAATAGGTGCCTATATAAGAAAAAGCCCCAGATATCGGGACTGTCCCTATAAAATCGGGACATCTGGTCACCCTAGCTCCGGGGCTGGAGCACCTATGGGAGAAAAAATGGTGGATGCTGAGCACCCACTGGCAGCCCCCCTATCAGAACCTCCTTCTCCCCCCAGCACCTCCCACCCACCTTCAGCCCTGCTGGTCAGTGTCTTCCCCTACCTCCCAGTGCTTCCCACCTGCAACAGATCAGCTGTTTTGCGGCATCAGGAGGCACTGGGAGGGAGACGGGAGGAGTTAGGGCGCAGTACGCTCAGGGAGGGTGCAGAACTGGTCAGGAAGAGGTGAGGCGGGGCAGAGGTGGGAAGAAGTGGGGTGGGACATTGGGGGAAGGGGTGGAATGGGGGGGAGCACCCCCAGCAAATTAGAAATGCGGTGCCTATGATTCCAGCAGTGTGCTTACCTGTAGGTGTCTCAGTTTGATTAATTTTCTCAAAACTTACTGGACAGCTTATGCTTTTTTTAACACCTATCAAGATGTGTGTTAGGTAACTACTCATTCACAAATAAAGTGGCTCAACCCTAATGTGTGAAACATATTTTAATTAAAACAGCTATAATATTTGAAATCCGGTCTTTGCTTGCTTTTGAAATGATCCCTGTACTGTTTCTTAAGTTTAGATAGCTCTTTTAAAATGATTTAAAGACTTTGTGGTGCCTCATTTAATTTTTGAAAAGTATAATTTATATAAAAAGTTGTATTTATTCATATCCTTCACACACATGCACACTGTATACCTGGGAGAGAGATCCATGTAATAAATTAAACCATGTACTAAATTGTGGGATCATGGAGTAGAACATCTGTAAATATCCTTATACAAATACTATCTTAGAATTATCTCAAGGAGAATACATAGAGTGGAAGTTAAATCCTAGTGAGGAAAATAGGAGCATAAACTATGTTTTAAAAAAAATATATTAGGAAGGCCAAGGAAGAATAAGAAGACTAGCTAACCAAAGACTCAAAGTAATAGTAATTTAAGTATATCAGAAGCAGGAAGCCTGCTAAATAAACAGTGGGGCCACTGGACGATCGAGATTCTAAAGGAGCACTCAAGGCCGATAAGGTCATTGCGGAGAAACTAAATTAATTCTTTGCATTGGTCTTCATGGATGAAGATGTGAGGGAGATTCTCAAACCTGAGCCATTCTTTTTAGGTGATAAATCTGAGGAACTGTCCCAGACTGAGGTGTCATTAGAGGAGGTTTTGGAACAAACTGATAAATTAAACAGTAATATGTCACCAGGACCAGATGGTATTCTCCCAAGAGTCCTGAAGGAACTCAAATGTGAAATTGCAGAACTATGAATTGTGGTTTGCAACTTATCATTTAAATCACCTTCTGTACCAGATGACTGAAAGATATCTAATATGACACCAATTTTTAAAAAGGGATCCAGAGGTGATCCTGGAAATTACAGGTCAGTAAGCTTGACTTCCGTACCAGGCAAACTGATTGAAGCTGTAGTAAAGAACATAATTGTAAAACATCTAGATGAACATAATTTGTTGAGGAAGAGTCAACATGGTTTTTATAAAGGGAAATCATGCCTCACCAATCTACTAGACTTCTCTGAGGGGGTCAACAAGCACGTGGACAAGGGGGAATCCAGTGGATATAATGTACTTAGATTTTCAGAAAGCCTTGGACAAGGTCCCTCACCAAAAGCTTTTAAGTAAAGTAAGCTGTCATAACACAAGAACTAGGGTTTACCAAATGAAATTAATAGGCAGCCGGTTTAAAACAAACAAAAGGAAGTATTTCTTCACACAATGCCCAGTCAATCTGTGGAACACTTTGCCAGAGGATGTTGTGAAGGCCAAGACTATAACAGGGTTCAAAAAAGAACTAGATAAATTCCTGGAGGATAGGTCCAGCAATGGCTATTAGCCAGGATGGGCAGGGATGGTGACCCTAGCCTCTGTTTGCCAGAAGCTGAAAATGGGCGACAGGGGATGGATCACTTGATGATTACCTGTTTTGTTCATCCCCTCTGGGACACCTGACACTGTCCACTCTTGGAAGACAGGATACTGGGCTAGATGGACCTTTGGTCTTCCCCAGTATGGCCATTCTTATGTGAAAGTGTAGTGTTGCTGGGTGCTGTTAAGTATTTGCCACGCTACACCTTGGAGATGGTTGCATTTCAATGGTGGATGAAGCAATTCGGCATCTCAATCTGTCAGTCTAGATATAGTCTTTCATATATGAAATAAACTTGTGAAGCCCTTTGAGATCCTTTTTTGTTTATAAAGCATTCTTTAAACCAAGATATTAGCTCTGAGTAATTTTGTGGTTTGTTCAGAGCACTAGGCCTTTCAGGAGGTGCCATTCAAGTCTAACATTACATTGGAAATTCCATCACTATCTAACAAATGAGTTAATTGTATCTGAAGTTGGTTTGTACCAATTTTATTTATTGGCTGGCAATGTTCTCTAATGGTTCTAATGGGTAGTATTAATGAGGGATCTAAAAACATTTCCAGACTCTATTATTTCTGAGAATACAAGTCTCTTGGGTCAGATGTATTCAATTTAGAATACAATTTCCTTGTAAAACAAAATGCATAAGATGTGACTAGAATCATGTGTAAATCAATGAGGCAGTATATATTAGGAAGCCCAGGGAGCTAGCTATTCCACTCTAGGGTAATTCATTTACCAATCTAAACCATGGAATGAACAAACATTGTTTCCAGTGTTCACATGGAAAAATAACTTTATATAAAACCTCTTAAAATGTCCTGAGGGGCAACATACGTGGCGTGGAAGATCTGTCATCCTTTGAATGTGAACTGCAGAGGAATGAGCTAGCCCCTTTAGAATAGAATAGAACTCCTCACCTGGGCACTGATTCTGTTACTTACAACCTGCAGGTAGCCTGCTATCAATCCAGAGGAGCTCCATGTGGGAGTAGCAATCTATGCATCCATTGTGAATTGCAGGATCCATGCATAGATTGTGATTTGCAGGATTGATGCCTTGAACTACGAAAGTCACACTCTCTCTTCTTTCCCGTGTGGACTGTCAACCACAAATTGGCCACTTATTGAGCATACCTTGAAAGATTTCATTGATTAAACCGAGTCCAGTTACTACATGAGCAGGAAGGGAGAAGGGAAGAAGGATTTTTTTTGTTTTTGTTTTTAGGAAACACCAGTGATGAATTTGTCTAACTCCACTGAAATCGCTGAAGTTGCCCCAAAGTTGGATGTAATGTAGTGCCATTCAGTTATGAAGTGGCTGGCATCATCTTATATTTTGTAGTCTTAGTAAACTAATAATTTATTAATGGACTATTTCATAACATAGGCAAGCTATAGATTAACATGTTGCTGGAATTCAAGCAAGGAGATGTTTGGCCAAGGTACCAATGTAGAATTTTAACAAACAATATTTTCTTTATTTTAATATGAAATTGTTGGATAAATACAACATCACATGATAACCTATGCTGTGTGATGGCATTAGGCCAGGCTGCAATCCTGATATCCTTATCACAACTCAAATCATAAATTGCTCTTTCTCACTGTGATTAAGTGGGAATGTTCTCAATGTCTTCTCTGAATACTGTGTGGGTGCCTCAGTTTCCCCTATGCATTTCTTAAGTATCTAGGGGGTGGAATAAGGATGTGCAATTGTTGCAGAGCCCTAGAGGGCAAGAGTATGCAAGAATCTGCGCAGAGAATGAACGACACCCTGTTTCCTGGCAACTGATAGCCTGGGCCCCTTCCCTGCAAAGGTGCCAACTAAAGGTGTTGGAGAAGAAAGAGATCAGGTGACCTCCTGGCCCGGAAAAAAGACAAAGGGCGATAAGGGGCTGGAAAGTTTCAGTTTTGGAGCTGGCTGGGAAAATGGAGGGGAGGCCAAACAGACCTCCTCTGGCCCCCCAAGATGAACCTGACTGAGGGGTTCCTGTTGTCTGTACCTGCAAAACCTATCTTGGACTGTGTTCCTGTTGTCCAAATAAGCCTTCTGTTTTACCAGCTGGCTAAAAGTGATGGTAAATTGCAGGAAGACGGGGGGGGTGTGCAGGGCCTTGTCTCCCCCAAAGTCCGTGGCACTCACAGATCCAGGTCAACAAAGACCTTGAATTCAAGTCCCTTGGGACAAGTATGCAGTGTTTACCCACTGGAAAGGATATAGAAAAACAATATTGCAAAATAGGAGTTCTGGTATAAAATAGCCCCATACAGAGAAATGTAACCACTGTAGGTGCATTGGTCCTAGAATCTAGAGAGTAGAGCAACTTCTCATTTCTTGTGACACGTACATTCTGACTCTGGCTCTGCAGCAGACTCATAGTATGATGTTGGACAAGTCATGTAGCTATAGTTTTAAAGAGAGACAATGAAGTCGTGGGTAAGCCCCTTCTGAAAACAATGTCTTTTTTGTTCTGTGACATTTGGCAAGTCACTTAAGTTTTGTCTGCCTTAGTTTTCCCATCTGTGAGATGGGTATAATACTCCCAATTGTATTTTTTTAAAATAGATGTGGTTGGTTAATTTGACAGCACAAAAACCCCAGAAATAAAAACTTTAAAACATAATAGTCAAAACATTTTAGATGTTTTTGGAAAAATCTGATTGAAAATAGAAGTCTTCAGTCTTGTTTTTCTGACCAGTGCTGCTTTGTACAGTTTTCAGATTAAAGGTGCAGCTAGTTTTCTAACCTGAATTTGTTAGATCAGATATAACCTTTTTCTTTCCTACGGGCCTGATTCTGCTACTCTGACTCATGCTGAGTAGTGCTTTTCTCCCCAGTAGCAGAGGTGGCAGAATGAAATTTTCAATCCATAATTGTATTGATTGAAGAAAGTTAATAGCAAACTGCATAAAAGCACATAACGGGATTGGAACCTGATATCCTTGAAATGAAAAGCGGATTCCTTAAACCAGATTGTCAGAATCAGCCTCTGAATTTGCATTTGCAAGTTTTGTGCTAGCAAGAATCAGGCTTTATGGTCAAAAATGGCTTCTGAAAGCACAAACTAAGGAGTTTGATATTATGTGCTTGCATTTTTTTTATTTTGGGGGGGATGCTGCTGGTTTGGTGTGCAAAATTACAGGCACCAAGGCAGAGTCTGTCTTTTGGCCCCATGACAATTTAGCCCTTGATCTGCTATGTTACTCAGTCTAGATTTCCAAGTTGTGGGAATTTTGAGGTATTTTAGCCATTGGAGCTGTTATATATTTTCCCTAGAGAGACCAGGTGGATAAGGTAATATCTTCTATTGGACCAACTTCTGTTACTGAGAGAGACAAGCTTTTGAGCTACACAGAGCTGTCTTTCAAGTCTGGGAAAAATGTACTCCGTGTCGCAGCTAAATACAAGGTGGAACAGTTTGGTTAGCATAAGTAGTTAGTACTTATTCTAAGGGACCATTCAAGGTGTAGTGGCCAGTTAATACCCCTGAAGACATAGGCCAAAAGCAAGGGTTATTGGGTTACAAATTGTTCTAATAAGCATAAATCCAGTGTCTTTATTAAGATCATGATTTTTAGTGTCTAGCAGAGTTATGAATTTAAGCTCCCAGGCTCATCTTTTGAAATTGTTGTGCAAGTTTCCTCTGCGGATGAGGACTGATAGGTCAGCTATAGAATGATTGCTTTGTGAAGAGTGTTCACCCACAGGTGATGAGGTGTTTTTGTCTTTTATCATTTTCCTGTGTGAGCTCACTCGATAGCGGAGTGATTGTCTGGTTTACCCACATAGTTGCTATTGGGGCATTTAGTGCACTCTATGATATATGCTACATGTCGTGATAGGCATGTGTAGGATCCATGGATCTTGAAGGGGATGTTGATCAGTGTAGCAATGGAGATATTTCTGCAGGTTTACATCTGTCCTGGCAGGATCTGGTGCCACTATGAGTTGATGTATCGTGGTCTGTGGGCCAGGAAAGATTTCTTTCAGGATGAGGTCACAAACAAGTATGGGTGGTTGTTTGATGATACTCCATAAGGGTCCAATGTGGGGTGGTAGGTGACAACTTTCCTGAACCCCCCTGCCCCGGGCCTTCAAACAGTCCCCCAACTTCTCCAAGCTCATCACCAAATGCTTGAAATATAAGAAATTAAATATGGACTTTATGCACTTTTGGGGGCAGGAACAGTCCTTTTGCTCTGTCTGGGGTTGTGGTCGATGACTGGGGCACCTATGTGCAGCCACAATAGACATTATAATAATGGATTTAAGGGGTAGAATTCTGGCTCTTTTGAAGTCATTAGGAGTTTTTTTCCATTGACTTTCATGGCAATAGATTTCACCCACAGACTTTCAACTTCAGAACTCTCTTCCTTACAAAAAGATTTGCACGAGCTAGAAGCACAGCGCAATATGATGTTTGCTTGCCTGGTATGAGGACACAGCATGCTGTATTATAGAGTGCCAGTCATGTTGACTTCAATCTGACAAAGTCAGTGGGTCTGATTCTGACATTTTTGTTATGCTTTTTATATCTGTGTAATTTCAATGGAGTTATTCCTGATTTAAATCCATTTCAGAGGAGAGTTGGCTTAATAAAAGGATTTATGTTACCTGGTGTGACTGAGAGCAGAATTTTGCCCTGTAATGTTTGAAATCCATTTCCAAAAATATAGTTGTACATCTCCTCTGTTCCCACCCTCAGCAGCTCTACCAGCCTGTATTTTTTTTTTAAATTGAGCCCGTTTTCCAGGTCATCAGTTTGTTTTCAAGGCATCATATAGTTCTTGGTAATCTCAGCTAAAATTGTATTATTACAATTGGATTTATCTTCCTCACCCCCTTCTCGCTTCCTGTGAGTCAAAACGTCCAGCTTCTTTTCCATGAAAGTCACTGTGGCCTGAGCTGTATTTAATGTTTCACTAATGTCAGTATGTTTCTCTTATTAAGAAGGAAGTCTTGAAACTAATAATTTTACCTTCTCTGGACTGGAGTTTGAATTTTGTTACTTAGCTCTTCCTAGCAGGTGGGAGACTAATTTCTCCTCTTTCAAAATATATAAAGTGTACTAGAAAGTGCAAATATTATATGAACAGAGTGTGTTACAGACATCGATTAATTTTCAGATCATTCCTATCAGGTAGATAGGTGTTAATCCCATTTGCACATAATTAAACCAAGTCTCAGAGATAAAGTGACTTGCCCACAGAACATGGAGAAAGTAAATAGCAGAGCTAAAATTAGTACACAGGAGAATCACAGCACTATGTTCATGCCACTAGTCTAGTGGCACTAGATCTTATATCCTCCCTGCTACATAACCCTAATCTATTGAATCTATGCAGTCTTCATATTAGTGCTTTGTTGCTTACTCTTTTGAATTCCGTAGTATATTTCCATTAGGATTCTCAATCACCTTTATATCATTCAGCAATTTAGAGACTACAGTGAAGAACTGACAACAGTTTCAAATATGGTGCATACTTGTTACTAAGAAGCCATAAACATCTGAAATAAGCAATAACTATTTTACCCTCAATGACTGCATATATGAAAACAATTTAGTGTGTGTTGCATACCTCACAATAGCCGGTATCCATTCTCTATCTAGATTAATTTGTAAATGAGACAGAATTGCCTTTTTGGCTCAGAAATTCTGATATCTTCTCTAATGCAGGCTTTGGTTCAGTCATTTGTTATCACAGACATTGAGTGAGGTCATAGCACTTGTGTTATCAGCTGTTTTGAAGAAGATGCTTCTGATTAGAGGGGGAAACTCAATGAGAGACCATGAAGATGAGGCATCACAGAGAGGGCAAAGGCTGGCAACAAAGTTGGGAGATCTCTGGCATCAACCACTTGGATACTGTGGCTGCTCATGCCAACACTTTCTAAATTTGGACTGGAAGTAAGGTGCAGATTTTTAACAATGAGGGTAAATAACCATTGGAACAATTTACTAAAGGTTGTGATGGATTTCCCATCTCTGGCTATCTTTAAAACCAAGAGTGGATGTTTTTTCTAAAGGAGATGCTCTAATTCAAACAGGATTTATTTTAGAAAAGTCCTGTGTGTTATGCACGAAGTCAGACTAGATGATCACAGTGGTTCCTTCTGGCCTTATCTCTAAATCTATGAATAGTCTGTATTGTCTTCTTAGTAACCCTTTGCTTTACGACTACTGAAAAATGCAAACCTTTGCAATTACAGTAAACCTCAACTTATAAATCAGTATGACTTTATCTGCCTAAGAATATCATGCTTTGCTATAAGTGTAATCTATTACATTGTTGCTTTGGCTGTCTGCTTGTTACACTTCTAAATACATATTCCATTTTTTAATATAATATATGTATCTTCATGAGTAGAAATGAATCTGAACTATGGGGATTCAAAATTTGGATTGAACTTTTAAAGTTCAGGGAAATTCACATCCAAGATTTTTGATTTGATCCATTAGAGAAAGGTATGCATGTTGTGAAATTAGGATCCATGTTTGGATATGGAATTCAACTTTCATATTCAAGATGTTTGGGTCTTTGGTTTGCTTTAAGACCCTTCTTAATAAATAAATCTCTATCTACGTGAACAAATCTAGTTCCACGCTTAGTCTGTGGACTTGGTCCTGATTTTATACTGGTTTTACGCCTCAATAATTGCTGACTTCAAAGGAGTTACTCTGGCTTACATAAATGTAACTGAGAGCAGAATCAAGCCTTTTAATATTAGTCTTAGCATGTTTGTCGTTGAAAATACTGCTGAGATGAAACACATACATAACTTTTTTGTTTTCATCTTTCCATGATGACACACCTTGCCTTTGACTCCTACTTGGATTCTTCCATGTGCAGAAGTTGACTTTGTTTTTCTCATGATATATTCCTCTGGATTGCTTTAAAAATCTCCTACTGGAATGATGGCATATTTCATTGTGCATCTGTCACTGCTTTGCAGCCATACCATGTTTTCTTTCTAATAATGATTCAGTCGCATATAAGGCATGAGACACATTCAGCTGCCCTTCAGTTGTGGTAGGATGTACATCATATTACTCTTTGGGTTTTTTTTGTAATTAAATTATTGTATCACTTGCGCTCTTGTACTCCTACACACTTCTGCAAAGTGGTTCCTATGGTGACATGTTTTTCCATGTCTTTTCCATATGCCTTACATTGCCCTCTGTCATCTTACTCTCTGCTATGAAGGTATCTTGGCATCCCATCTTCATTGTTCTTACAGTAAGTAGCTTCTTTTTGGTTCCAGGCTAAAACTCCTCATTGGCTTTTTTTGTGTATTGTACAACTATTTTTAGTATCCTTTTTAGAATTTTTTTTAACAGATCTTACACAAAATCCTAGGTCAGATTTTTTATGAATTCGTATTCAGTTCTTGTTGCTCTGCATATATTTATGCAGCTCTATAGAGGCAGATGATGCTCATGTGGTAACCAGGCCCAGATGAACTGATGCACACTCAGTGCACTTGTATAGGCTCTCATCTCAAAGGGGCCTTCTGACCACCAGAAATCCCTCTCCACTCAAAGAGGAGTGGCACTATGACCCGAGCACTCAAATTTGGCCTTCCCTCCCCTCCATCACAAGGGCAACCGAGTCAAACCTGAGCAGCGTGAGGCCTTGTAAGTGTGGGGTGGACTATGGGAGTGAAAAGAGCTAGGCAGCCAGGACTGGGAGGAGCTGCTCTAGATCAGGATGGGAGCGGAGTGCTGAGCCTGGGGGGTGGGGAGAGGGTACCAGTGAGAGGCCAGGAAGTTCCCGGAAGTAATGGATGAGGAGCAGCGTGCAAGTTGGTGGTGGGCTATGGGGTGAGTGAGGAGTGCTGGGGGGTGCTGCAGGGTCAGGGGTTGGGGGAAACTGGTGGATTTTGGAGGCTGGGATGTTGGATGAGTGGGGCTGAGGCTGGTGGGACTGAGGTTTTGGTGGCTGTGATGAGCAGGATGTATGTCAGCTGCTGGGATATTTGTACAGGCTGTCAGGATGAGTGAGGCTGGTGGAGGGACATTCAGAGGTACATGTGGGGTAGGAAGAGGGACATTCTGGCATCTGTTGGGCTTGGTATGTATGGAGCAGGAAAACTTTGCTGAGCAGCCACTATGAAAGAGCTCAACATACTGTGATTGCAGTGGAGGGCTAGCAGCAGCTGGAGCAGAGGCTAAGGTTAGGGAAGGTTGCAGGGGATCCAATTTCCATAGCTCACAGGGCCTCAAAGTTATTTAATCTGAACCTGATGATAATTGCTTTCTTGTCCTATCACTTGTGGCAGAATTGTCAAACAGATTAAAAACTGTGCCTTCTAGAAGATGTTCATGCTCCTTGTGATACATCATGGCCAGAGGGCAGCAGGAGAGTGTTAGCAGGGAGCCTTATTCCCTGCAAGAGGAGGAAGGTTTGCTATAGATTAACTAGAGCACGTGAAGCCAATTAGAGCACGTGAAGCCAATTAGAGCACCAGCAGTCAGTCATGTGATTAAAAAACCCCTGCTTCAGTCAGACAGTGTGGGAGTTGGAGTGGGAAGGTTTGGTTGGAGCAGAGAGCAGTTTTGAAGGGAGACCAAAAGGAAAGTTTGGAGGAGTGCTGCGGTGGGCTGAGAAATCCAAAAACCCCTAGGTAAGGGGCACCTGGCTTATGTAGAAGGAGGGCAAGAAGCCCCTTCACAAGCTGAAGGGCAGGAGAGGGAAGTAGCCCAGGGGAAGGAACCGCTAGTTCAAGTGGTTCACCACAAACCTCAGGGCCCCTGGGTTGGGACCTGGAGAAGAGGGTGGGCCCAGGTCCCTCCCTCTCCACTCCCCTCCTCAAGGACACTAGTGGGGTAATTAAAAATACCGATTCAGAGGCAAGCAATGGTGCCCTAAACCTTCCCCAAAGAAGAGAAAGCGTGAGACCCAGCATAACAGTACCGGCAATTTGCCACACATGGTGTTAGCAGTGGGATCTGCGCACTGGGGACTTAGACCAGGGTTAGGCAAAACCCTCCCATCCTTAAGATGGACGACGTGGTCAAGGCCCTATACAAGCCACCGCAGCCCAGCAGGAGGCTACCTGGGTCCAAGCAACCACCCAACAGGAGGTGACTAGAATGCAGCAGGAGACCAATCATCTGTTGATGAGTCAGGCTGCTCAGGACTGAGCCCTGCTGAAAGACCCTGGTGAACCAGATGAAGGCCCTTATGGAGCAGAATCGCAACTGTGAAGGGACCCGGACCGTACGGGCTAGTCATTGCCTACAGAAAATGACACAGGAGGATGATGTGGAGGCACACCTCCTGGCTTTTGAAAGAACCGCCCTGAGGGAAGCCTGGCCCCGAGGTCAATAGTCTGGTATCCTTGCCCCATTCCTGTGTGGGGAAGCCCAGAAGGTCTAATACGATATGGCTGCAGAGGCTGCAGCAGATTATTCCTAGCTAAAGGCAGAGATCCTGGCCAGGTTCGGAGTAACGACGGCATTACGAGCCCAGAGGTTCCATGAGTGGCAATATACGGAGGACAAGACACCCCGATCACAATTGTTTGACGTGATCCACGTGACCTGGAAATGGCTGCGCCCTGAGGCTCTTAACTCTGAAAAGATGATGGAGGTACTGGTATTGGACCGGTATATGAGGGGACTACCACCAGGTCTCAGGTCTTGGGTTGGCCAGAATGATCCCTCTACCTATGATGAGTTGGTCTCTCTCGTGGAAAGACAGCTGGCAGCCTGCGGACTGTTCCAGACCCCAGGCGGGGAGACACGGCAATCCAGGAAGCCAGCCCCAAACCCAAGGCCCCGGGCTGTCGAGAACTATAGGAGAACTGTAACCGGGAGGGAAGACACCGAGGGATGGCTCGAGGCCAGGAAGGGACCTGGGGGGTTGGGGAGAGAGGTGGGGGGCCGGCCAAATAGCCCCAGGCAGAGGGTGACAACCGGAATAAGGGGGCGATGTTATGAATGTGGGGAATTGGGGCATATAGCAGTCCAATGCCCCAACAAGGAAGAACCTAAACAGTGTAATCTGGGGGATTACGGGGAGCAATGTGGCCTAATCGGCCTGGTAGGGGTCACAATGACCTCACATGGATATACCAGACCAGTAAAAATGAATGGTATAAAGACCATAGCATTGATAGATTCCGGGAGTGCTGTCACGCTGGTCTTGGGGAAGTTGGTGGGAACAGACCAACTAACCTGGGCCAAAAACACAGGGGTAACATGCGTACATGGCACTGTGAATTTTTACCCTACAATTCCGGTACAGATTGAGATCCAGGGGAATACTACCAGGGTTTCTGCAGGGGTGGCCCCAAGCTCCCCTACCCTGTTTTAATTGGTAGAGACTTCCCCGGGTTTGAGAGTTTACTTACCCCAATAGAGCCAGGGGAGGGTAGCAACCCCCAGGCTGAGACGGAGGCAACTACAGATAGCCTCATCCCAGTGTTTGCCGAATTTGCTCCAAAGTTATTCTCATCCCCTGGAAAACCCCGAAAGTCTAGGCGAGAACAAAGGGCAGATAAAAGATTAGGGACCAGGATTCTTGCAGAGAATCAAAAAACTTCCCTTGTGGGTAGGCCAGCCCTCTCAGGAGACCAGGAGATAATTCAGGCCAAGGAAGACTCAGAGGCAGTTCCTAGCCCAAGTGGGAGCACCCCGGGGGAAGAGTAGAAATAGGCCCCCTAGAATTAGGTCAGTTCAGTACTGCACGTGAGACTTTTGGGCAGGCCAGGCCGAAGATCCATTATATGCGAACGTGAGGGAGGAGGTAGTGGAAGTAAATGGTGTGCCTGTGGAAGGAAAGATCAAAGGCCCAAGGCCATATTATATGCTCAAACGTGGTCTTTTGTACAGGATAGAGCAAATACGAGGGGAAGAAGTAGAGCAACTCTTAGTCCCATGGAAACACATAAGGGCAGTACTAGAATTAGCTCACAGTCATCTATTTGGGGGACATCTAGGGGTAGACAAGACACTGGATAGAATCCTAAGAAGGTTTTATTGGCCAGGGATACGCGCAGAAGTCCAGCGTTATTGTGCCTCCTGCCCTGAATGCCAGTTGCATAGCCCCTGACCTCACTTGCGGGCCCCATTAGTACCTTTGCCTATTATTGACATCCCTTTTGAGAGGATAGCCATGGACATATTACAACCGTCGGGTGAAAGTATGGAGATTTCAGCCGGGGGAATGGGTGATGGTGTTAGTACTGACAGCAGAAAACAAACTTCTAGCCAGTTGGCATGGACCATATGAGATAGTGGAAGCCACTGGGGAAGTGAACTATAAGGTTAGACAACCAGACCGCCGAAAGCCAGAGCAAATCTACCACGTTAACTTACTAAAGCCCTGGCATGACAGAGAGACGTGTCTGGTCATTCGAGGAGCTCTACCTCAGACAGACTACCCACAGAGACAGGTAAAGATATCTCCTGAATTAACCCCAGAACAACGAACAGAGGTCATTGAAATGATCCACCGGAACTAGGACGTATTCTGTACACAACCGGGCCGAATGACACTAGTCCAACATCATATTGTCACCAGCCCCGGAGTACGGGTGACGATAAGACCATACCGGAAGCTAAAAGGGAAGAAATTAGGATGGAAGTGAAGAAGATGCTGGAACTCGGGGTCATTGAAGAATCCTACAGCCAGTGGTCCAGTCCGATTGTCCTAGTCCCCAAGCCTGATGGCACCCTGAGGTTTTGTAATGACTTCCGGAAATTGAATGATGTATCCCACTTCGATGCCTACCCGATACCACGCATTGACGAGCTAGTTGATCAGTTAGGCAAGGCCCGATACCTAACCACTCTGGATCTGACCAAAGGATATTGGCAAATTCCCCTGGCCAAGGATGCCAAGGAAAAGACTGCCTTCTCTACACCCGATGGCCTGTTTCAATACACTGTCCTCCCTTTCGGACTCCATGGGGCCCCTGCAACATTCCAAAGACTTATGGATAAGTTACTACGACCCCATGCCAAGTATGCCGCCGCCTATCTAGATGACATAGTCATACGTAGCCCTGATTGGGAAATGCACCTAGAAAAAGTAGAAGCAGTGCTGGACGCCCTGCGAAAGGCCGGTCTCACTGCTAACCCTCTCAAGTGCATGACAGGACTAGCTGAGGCCAGATACCTCGGGCATGTAGTAGGTAGAGATCTGGTAAAACTCCAGTGGAACAAAGTGGATGCAATACAAGATTGGCCTCGACCAATCCGCAGAAAGCAGGTCAGAGCATTTTTAGGGATAGTAGGATACTATCGGAGATTCATCCCTCATTTCGCCACAAGAGCAGGGCCATTGACGGATCTGATAAAAGCTCGGGGCCTCAAGATAGTAAAGTGGACTGATGTGACAGAAGCATTTGCAGATTTACGGATAGCCCTATGCTGCCATCCAGTACTCATAGCCCCAGACTTCGAAAAGGAATTCATCTTACAAACGGACGCCTTGGAGGTGGGGCTCGGTGCCGTCCTTTCCCAGATGGTAGGGGAGGAGGAGCACCCCACCCTGTACCTCAGCCGGAAGCTCCTCCCTAGGGAACAAAAGTACGCTCTTGTCGAAAAGGAATGTCTGGTGATAAAATGGGCTATGGAGACTCTCCGCTACTATCTCCTGGGGCGGCGGTTTACCCTTATGACAGACCACGGCCCGCTCCAGTGGATTCACAGGAACAAGGAGAGGAACGCCAGAGTGACGAGGTGGTTCCTCTCTCTGCAGCCTTTCCATTTTTGGGTCCAGCATAGAGCTGGACGCCAACATGGCAATGCTGATGGCCTATCGTGACGGCACTGCCTCTCGTCCCAAGTAGCCCAACCCCTTGGTGTTGAGCGGGGGGGCGGGGGGGATATGTGATACATCATGGCTAGAGGGCAGCAGGAGAGTGTTAGCAGGGAGCCTTATTCCCTGCAAGGGGAGGAAGGTTTGCTATAGATTAACTAGAGCACCTGAAGCCAATTAGAGCACCTGAAGCCAATTAGAGCACCAGCAGTCAGTCATGTGATAAAAACCCCCTGCTTCAGTCAGACAGTGTGGGAGTTGCAGCGGGAAGGTTTGGTTGGAGCAGAGAGCAGTTTTGAAGGGAGACCAAAAGGAAAGTTTGGAGGAGTGCTGTGGTGGGCTGAGAAATCCAAAAAAAAAAACCCTAGGTAAGGGGCACCTGGCTTATGTAGGAGGGCAAGAAGCCCCTTCACAAGCTGAAAGGCAGGAGAGGGAAGTAGCCCAGGGGAAGGAACTGCTAGTTCAAGTGGTTCACCACAAACCTCAGGGCCCCTGGGTTGGGACCTGGAGAAGAGGGTGGGCCCAGGTCCCTCCCTCTCCACTCCCCTCCTCAAGGACACTAGTGGGGTAATTAAAATACCGATTCAGAGGCAAGCAATGGTGCCCTGAACCTTCCACAAAGAAGAGAAAGCGCAAGACCCAGCATAACAGTACCGAGAATTTGCCACATCCTATATTTTGGAGAACATTCAAAAATTATTACAAACTGAACGAACACTTCATTGCAAATGTTAAACATATGTTTCTTTAGAGAGATTAGGGAAAAAAAAGCAAGAGGAACAACTAGAGGATCCTAATATTAATCCCCTCCAGGTTACACTTGGATGTATTTAAAAAAACAACAACATAGTTCTAAAGTAGTTTAACTTTTTATTAATCTAGTTGCATGTTGTTATATGCAGGTGAATCATAGATTAATGGGTCTTTTTTGTCTATCATAGTGAAATAGTACTATATTTTCAGTTTTTCTCATTGAGGAGTCTCTCTCTACTGTGTGTGTGTATATATATACCTATTTTCAGATGTGTATCTATTTTTTTCAGTTCTCATTCCCTTCAAAGCTGAATCTTCTGGCACTGTCTTTATTGTCTAGTCATGTTTATTTTGTGACTTTTGTGGATTCCTTTTCTAGTTGCCAATAGCTTTACACACACGAATCATTCTATGTGTGTATCCCCCTTGAATTAATCGTTCCTTAATAGTGTAAACACAGCACAGTTAACTTGTCAGTGAACCTCTTATTCTGTTTAGGAATTGAGGTGTTTTTTTTTGTTTTTTGTTTTTAGTTTTCTGTGTTTGGCAGGACTCTATAATCATAGCTCCAGTGCCCCTGGGTTGGGCTATCAGCAGTAGGATCAGCGCTGGGACCTCCAGATCTTTGTGGCTAGGCAGCAAGGAAAAACGAGTCTTAAATCCAACTGTGATTGTAAAATATGAGTGCTGAATTTATGCATTTGACAGTATGTGGTCTGGAGCAAGCTCATTCTGAAGCAAGCTGCCCCTGAAGTATGTTGTTTAAGCACTTAGTGGCTCGATTGGAAAAGGTGATCTGTTATAGGTCTCCCTATCTCATTACATAGATGTTACTTTTCCAGTCAATTGCAGGCTTAAATTTTGTGTTTTGTATTTCAAGAGTGAGAATTCAGCATAAGAGCCCATTGAGCATCCCCGACACGAGCAAAGTCTCCTCATATATTTAACTCTTGTCAGAGGAGTTGTAGTTCAGTGCTTTGAACTGGATTCCTGGGTTTTGTTTACAGCCTTACTAAGGGCTTGATCCAAGACATGTTGAATTAGGAGAGTTTTGTCACGGATTTCAGCTGTGGTTGGTTGGATCCTTACTGTATATCCTCATACAGGTCCTTAACATTTCTGGCCTTTTACCTTTATTGTACCAGTATGTTCATTTAAAAGCATTTGAATTGGTAAACATAGTCTGAAAGTCTTGCCACTGCAATGCATATGGCCTGTGTCAGCTTGCACAAGAAGAATTCTGAAGCTCATACACCATCAGCTAAGCTGCCTGGTAACTATCTAATGGAAAGAGAGTTCACGTTTCACAGCAGGTGCCTGTGGCTTAATGAACACATAACAAAAACCAATATGCTTCCTAAGCTGCATGTAGAAATATGCTGCAGAACAAATGCTAGCTGCTTTGAATAAAAATCCTCTTTGCAGCTACTTTACCTATAGTCCCCATTTGCAGTATCTGAACAGATTGGTTTGGCAAAGATTTGCAGATGTGGCAATGGTAGCAGTAGCTGTGCTGAAAAGTTGAGCTTATTCTGTCCAGAATTGAATCAGTTTCTGTCTCAGTGACTGGGAGATTTTGGGGCATTGATGTGAATCAATCAGTTGAGCTCAGTTCAGATCAGACTGAGGTGGGAACAGTAGTCTGAAGTAAGCAACTCAAAATTAAGGCAAAGATTTTTCTGTCCCTTTAATGAAGGGTTTGCGGATCTTCTGTTGTTTGAGTACACTGTTTGGGGGGCTTGTTACATTCCTAGCTGCTTTTACATAATTAAGTAGCAGTGGTGACTTGTCCCCAACTGCATTTGGTCAGAAGCTTTTAGCGTTTTCTTTCATATTCCTCATGTCATAAACAGATAGCTAAGGGTTAATGTCTCTTTCACCTGAAGCACCTGACCAGAGGACCAATCAAGAAACCGGATTTTTTTCAACTTTGGGTGGAGGGAATTTTGTGTCTGAGGTCTTTGTTTTCTGTCTGCCTGCTTTCTCTGAGCTTTGGAGAAGTAGTTTCTGCTTTCTAATCTTCTGTTTCTAAGTGTAAAGACAAAGAGATCAGATAGTAAGTTATATGGTTTCTTTTCTTTGGTATTTGCATGAATATAAGTGCTGGAGTGCTTTGATTTGTATTCATTTTGAATAAGGCTGTTTATTCAATATTCTTTTAAG
The DNA here is from genome assembly GCF_007399415.2 of Gopherus evgoodei. Classification (NCBI taxonomy): domain Eukaryota; kingdom Metazoa; phylum Chordata; order Testudines; family Testudinidae; genus Gopherus; species Gopherus evgoodei. The sequence goes on along the minus strand of NC_044322.1, from coordinate 32,183,249 downwards.
CAATTGACCCTGTATGTGTCACCTTAATACAGAGAGACCATTTGTATGTATTTTTTCTTTCTTTTTTATATAAAGCTTTCTTTTTGAGACCTGTTGGAGTTTTCTTTTCTGGGAAATTTCAGGGAAATTGAGTCTGTACTCACCAGGGAATTGGTAGGAGGAAGAAATCAGGGGGAGATCTGTGTGTGTTGGATTTGCTAGCCTGATTTTGCATTCCCTCTGGGTGAAGAGGAAAGTGCTTTTGTTTCCAGGACTGGGAACGGAGAGGGGGAGTCACTCTGTTTGGATTCACAGAGCTTGTGTCTGTGTATCTCTCCAGGAGCACCTGGAGGGGGGAAGGGAAAAAGGATTATTTCCCTTTGTTGTGAGACTCAAGGGATTTGGGTCTTGGGGTCCCCAGGGAAGGTTTTTCAGGGGGACCAGAGTGCCCCAAAACACTCTAATTTTTTGGGTGGTGGCAGCAAGTACCAGGTCCAAGCTGGTAACTAAGCTTGGAGGTTTTCATGCTAACCCCCATATTTTGGACGCTAAGGTCCAAATCTGGGACTAAGGTTTGACACCTCAGTACTGCAATCAATGCCTTTATCGCCTCTGGGTCAGGCTCCTATGGGTCAACACATTAAATCCACTCAGAAGCTGAAGCAAGTAAAGAAAGTGGTGGCCCAGTTGTTAAGTGAGTTATCTTGCTGTGTGGTTGTGACCAGTGCTTTGTGTTCTGCTGTGGCTACCTGGTGGCTTCTGGATGGAGTTTCAAGTTTGAAATGCTGTAGGGTAGTGGCAAGATACAAGGTTAACTTCATTTTTCTTAAGTCTTTATGAGTAAGGCTACAATTTTGGCATGGAAATTTCATGGCACAGGTGCAGGGAAAAAGCAAATCATAGAAAGGCCACCAGATGTACTTTTCTCTATATTCACATACACTAGAGTATACTGGTGGTGCTGAAAGGTGAGGCTGGGGTGTGTGGGGAAGGTTGGAGAGGGAGTCCATCACGCATTCAACGTACCCACAGCCATGGCTTGTGTCTCACAGGGCTGAGCCTGGCTATCCACTCCAGGCATTGCTATCTGGCACCCTGGATCACAGCACCACTTAGATTAGGCCCATCTGCCAGTCCGTGGAGGGGGGGGTGGGGATGGGCCAGATCTGAGTGGCACTGCGACCGCATCCACCAGGTTGCAACACCACCCGGTTTGAGGGCCTAATCAAGTGTTGTTATAGCCACATCCAAGATTTCGTGGACTTCATTCAAATTCAGAATTTCTGTGATAAAATTAGAGCCCTGCTGTAAGTTTGAAAAAGAAATTCAATGCACAAGGTCAAATTCTCAGGTGGTAGAAATTGGGATAGCTCTACATAAATCCGTTGATGTCAGTAGAACTGCAGCAATTTACACCAGCCGAGGATATGGCCAACAATGTAGAATGGATTTTCTCATTATAAACATTTGTTTTTTGCTGAGTATTTTCCTGGACAAGTATCTAAACTCAAAAAATGTCCACTAACCTCACAAGAAAAAAGTATTTGATTTCTTTGGAGTTATGCCAGCAAAGAATTTGGCACTATGACTTTCAGTGCAGAAGGTTA